>NC_042631.1:50192329-50823618 GCF_901001135.1 Rhinatrema bivittatum | reverse complement strand
ATGTATCACATCTGGCTATTTTTCTCTATGTACTTTGTTTAGTTAACTCCTCACCAACACACTTTCAGAAAATTGATGTTTACTTCACTTCCAATCCTTAGCAAACATAAGATTTGCCATGCTGGGTCAGACCAAAGGTCCATCAAGCCCAGCATCCTGTTTCTAACAGTGGCCAATCCAGGTCACAGGTACCTGGCAGGGTCCCAAGCAGCGTATCCCAAGAATAAGCAGTGGATTCCCCCAAAGTAGTCACTGACTACTCTGAGGAGGAAGCTCCCGCGATACCGGAGACGGCACTGGGGTCCAGACCAAAACGACTGGTTCCACCTGTGCCTGCACCGCTGGTCGGGAGCTAAGTACCTACAGACACCAACAGTACAAGTAGGCAATAAAAGGCATACATATAAATGTGGTTACATAAAGATGGGTGACATGAAAAATGGATGACTGACATAAATAATAATAAAGAATAGACAAAACAAAACCAGTAGAAAATATATTGAACGGTTAATATTGTAAGTCATTATTGCCAAGTTATTGCCTACTTGTACTGTTGGTGTCTTTTGTTATTGTTATGGTTCCTCATTAGAGCATTGTTTTAATTATTTCTTTCTAGCTTTACCATTGGGCTTTGTCCCTCCCGACGCAGCCCTTGTGGCGAAACACGGTGCGTGTCGGGGGACCTAAAGATTTCTCTGCAAGAAAATTATCTAATAAATGAAAGATATGTTGATTTCATCAACGTCTTAAGTTTGATTTATTGAATCCTTTAAAATAAGGATCCCGGCCGTGGATTTCTTCTCTCGCCTGGAGGCGAATTTCCTCTGCTTTGATTACCCTGACTCGCTGGGAATGCTAGGGGAGGAGCCGAGGACGCCTACGAGAGCGGAGTCCTACACCCCCCAGCTTGCCGCGGATTTTCTTCTCTCGCCTGGAGGCGAATTTCCTCTGCATTTGATTCCCCTGACTTGCTGGAACGCTAGGGAAGCAGCCGAGGACGCCTGCAAGAGCGGCGTCCTACACCCCCAGCTTGCCGCGGATTTCTTCTCTCGCCTGCAGGCGAATTCCTCTGCATTTGATTTCCCCTGACTCGCTGGAACGCTAGGGGAGGAGCCGAGGACCGCCCTACAAGAGCGGCGTCCTGCCGGCGCACAGCCACCGCCGGCGCGCCACCAAAGCCGCACGCGCCTAAGGGGGGCGCGGCTTTGCTTGGCTTAGCTTGGCGTGTTTGGCTTGGCAGGAAATTTTGAATCATTATACCGCAGCCACGAGTCTAAGAAGGGAAAAAAGAGGCTTGAACATTGTCAACTACAAAGAATCCTCTGCAAGAACTGTGAATAGTTTATTTCTTATAAATATTGGTGATCTATTATTGGGCTCGCTTTGGCCTCCTCTTTTTAATGCCGCACACAAAGAGGAAGGCCAAGCTGAGAGAGTTGTCACTCTACACCTGTGTCTTCTAATCAACCAAAAAATCTAGGATTGTTTTGTAAAGCTTCCCACAGAGACACCAGGAGGAGGAGTCGCTGAAGGATCAGACCGGGAGCAGGGAATGAACCTTTTGACTCAAGAGACATCGTTAACCCCTGGAGCACCAGAAACTCCTGAGCTGCCTGTGGGGATTGGAGAGGAAATACCCTTTTTTGGAGATCCTAAACTTAAATTAAATTTTACATCACCTCAACATCAGAGGGTAGCAGAGAGTGCAGTCTGCTCCCCTGAGAGCCTAGTAATGAATTCTAGAGAGCAAAATGGTATTTCCTATCCACAGTTTGTGCCCAGGCAGGCCCCAATCGAGGGAGGGAGTGAAGGCACCCAAGGCGGATCACTAACTGGAATGTCTATAATTACCCCAAGGAACTTTACCCTGGAAGAAATAGGATCTATGTTGATAACAATGCAAAAGACTATTAATAACATTGCTAGTACATTACAAGATGCCTTAAATAAGAATCTGGTTTTACAGACTAAGATTGAAATGTAGAAGGGTCAGTGAATTCTTTAGGAGCTTAAAATGAAAGAGATGGATAAAGTTCAAGTACATTTAATCAGGTCTGAGAAAATGCATCATGATAAGTTAGAAGTTATAGAGAACCAACTTAGGAAAAATAATTTGAGAATACTCAATTTCCCCAAAACTCATTTAATGTCAGCTCAGATCTATTTAGAAGCTATCTTTTAAATGTTTTGAGGTATACTAATGAAGCACTACCAGCAATTGCGAGAATTTATTATGTATTTCAAAATCAGGAAATAGAAAACCAAAAACAAGATAACCGAACTGAGTTAATCTATCTGACTTATTCGAAAAGTCCTTTGAGACAAACATAAGTACAAGAGCTACCCTCATTGTTCAATTTTCCTTCCTATCTGAAAGAGATTCAATACTAAGATTATATTTCAGAAATCAGAATGTCAAGTTCTATGGTCAGAATATAAGGATTTTCCCGGATATCTCACGTGAGACACAAATCAGAAGGAAGGAATTTTTGTCAATGAGGGGGGAAGCTCAACAAAAAGGGACCAAATTTATATTGAGATTTCCGTGTCAATGTACTATTGTATTTCAGGGGAAAAGATATGTCTTTAATCAGCCTAGCCAGTTGAGATCTTATCTGGATGCGAAACCCTAAAACCCACTATTGAGCTGGTGAAATTGAGAATAATAGGGAAGAGTTGACATAATTCTTATTTAAAGATTTATAACTTATGTGAAATAGACTGCTTCTTGTGCCTTTCGTTTCCTCTTCCTATTCTCCTTTTACTTGTACTTTTTCTTTTGAATGTTGATAATATTCACAGATTAAGAATCTGATTTATAGGTCTGATGATCATCTTTGTATTTTTATTTACAGTGAATTGTACCTTAATTATTAAAAATTCAATAAAAATAAAATAAGGATCCATGAACCTTATTGCGCTATACTTCCTTCTATGGTTTTTACCTAACTGTATACTGCTCATCATCTCCACTCCTTATTAGCCTAAGTCTCTGCACTATCACTCCTTATTAGCCTGTCTCTGCACTATCATGGATCAAATCATACCTCCAAAACCGTAGTTACACTGTCCTCACAGACAACATCGCATCCTCCCTATAAATCTCGACTGTGGTGTTCCCCAAGGCTCTTCCCTTTCCTCAACCCTATTTTAACATCTACATGCTTCCCCTCACCAACCTTCTCTCTAAAATTGGGGTCACGCACTTCATCTATGCAGATGATGTGCAAATCCTCATCCCCTTCTCTAACTCTATTCTCACCGCCCTCCAAACTGGGACACCATTCTTGCCTCTATCAACCAGCTTCTCACTGACATGCACTTATCCCTCAACCCCCATAAAACTGAGCTCCTTCTCATCTCCTCCAAACACTCGTCAATACCTATTCCCTTCCAAACACGAAACTTGGGTGTCATTCTTGATAACCAACTCACTTTCAAGCCCTACATCAAATCTATCCTCAGCAGCTGTTTCTTCCCAAACTGCAAACCCTTAAAAAAACTCAAAACCCCTACTTTTCTTCTCTGACTTCCGTACTGTACTCCAGGCTATCATATTTTCGAAAATAGATTACTGGCAACACCCTCCTCCTTGGCCTCCCTGCCACTCATATCAAACCATTGCAACTTCTCCAAAAAGCCACCGCACGCATCCTTTCAAATGTCAGCAAGAAAGACCACATCACCCCCACCCTCATTGATCTCCACTGGCTTCCCATACAATCACGCATAATATATAAACTCTCACCCTCATTCACAAAAGCATCATCAACGAACATTACAACTGGTTAACCCCCCCTTTCCTTCCTCGTTCCTCCTCAAGACCTACCCGTACCGCCCCTTCTTGGAACTCTGTGTGCTCCTTCTATAAAATCAACTAGACTTATATCCACCACTAACAGAGCCTTTCTCTTGCCGGCCCATCCCTCTGGAACTCTATGCCCAGTGACCTACGTACGTGAAGCCTCCACACCCACTTTCAAAAAGAAACTCAGAAAACATGGCTCTTCCTTCAAGCCTACCCCCCCTTCACCCTCGATAGATAACCCTCTCCTGCTGTGACCCACATATAGCCATCACATTTTTACCAGCCCCCCCCCCCGCCCCCCACCGTTTTTCCGTCTTCTCTCCCTCGAACAATTGCCTGAAACAACATTGTACGTATTTATGAATCCCTGTATATAACCCCACCCCCTCATTGTTGTTCCCACCCCATCCCAACCTATGTTGCTCCCTGTTGATTCCCTCCTCAATTATTTAGTTTATTGTTTCATTACTGTATTTAATTGTTCTTTGTTCTATGTAAAGGCTATGCCTATATATATACCCTGGTTTTAAGTTATATGTAAACCGACACGATGTGCAAACGGTTGTCGGTATATAAAAGCGTTTAAATAAATAAATAAATAAGTCAACATTTATACCATTTACCGCGATGAAAAATTACAACATAAACTATGTAATGTTTCTAAGTCTTTCTGTATAGGGGGAATAACGTAATGAAACATTAACGGCATAAGTCACAAAACTATTTATAAGAAATACTGACAATCTAATACAGGAAACTTGTTTCCATTTATAGAGCAATTCTAGTTATATGTACTGAGGGGTTGCTACTTCTGGACTACATTCTATATTCTTATCTGCAATGAACTTAATCAAGTGTGATGGTTGGAAAAAACAATACTTAACAGACGTATAAGTGATACAACACTTACATGGGAACTTTAACCTTATACTTGTTTGCAGACGTTTAGATCTCAATTAAGAAATTCTTTCCTCTCTTTTGTGGGTCTTTCGTGACATCTGGAAATACTCTTACATTTAATTGACAAAATGTTCATTAATGTTTCTAAAAAATAACTTTGGACCCACTCTTTATCAGAATTTAATAAAAAGGAAACAAAGTGGAAGGCTGAGCCATTTCCACATTTGTGGATTCCAAATTTCTGTAACATTTAAAGGTGTCTGAAAATCTTGTCCTTTCTCAGAGGTATTTTTCCAAGAGGGGATATAATAATTTGAGTAAGAGGCGGCATAGCTTGTTGGGGAATTTTTCAAGAATTCCAGGGCGAATTTATTCCACATTTCTTTAGCTGATAAGGCTGGCAACTTCGGAAAGTTTACCAGCCTTAGATTCTTACTTTGCGCTTGATTTTCAAGATTTTCTATCTTCCTAGATAAATATTGATTTTCTTTTATTCATACATTTTGATCACTTAATCTTCTTAATTCAGAAGAAATATTCATTATAGCCTGATCTCTCTTACTATCCTCCAGAATTACATTTTTAGCTTAGAATCTAAATTTTCCATATTTTTTAACACAGTTTTCAATTGCAGGGTAAACATTCTTATCTAAAACTACTAAAGATTCCCAAATTACTTCTTACTATTGGAAGTAACCCACCAACATCACTAATTGACTTAGCCAAACTGTGATCAGTGTCCTGAAGTAGCACTTGACCCTCTATAACATTTCCCTCTGAGTTGCCAAGAAAATTGGCTCCTCCTGCAACAGGATTCAAAGATGTTCCTGGGTCACCTTCAATTCCACCAGTCTTCCTGAGTGGCAGCGTGGTGTCCCTATATGATTCCAATCTATTAGTCACAGGGCTCTCAGGGGGAGCTGTATTATCCTGGGACAATGAGATCTCTAGGTTGCGAAGGGATAACCATGCCTTCCTGGATCCCTTCAGGCGACGTTTCACCCGGTATTGAGGTCCCTCTTCTGATGTGGGCATCCATTGGGCCCAATACCGGACTAACTATAGTACCTTCCACTGCAAACCTTTCTCGGACCCTATGTTTACAAGCCGAATAAAGCATTTCTTAAGAAACAATACATATATTAAAAATTGAAAGGTACTTAAATGAATTAGATTGTCCAACTTGGATTCCCCCTGGTGGAGCTGGGAAGATTTTCTCGAAAGACATGAAGAAAACAATCAAGAGAGCTATTTGGGTGATTTTTAAACCAAAGCAGAGTGCCCCTTTGGAGTGTGCGGCTGTGTGCCGCAAGGAGACAGTTTTAAAGCTCCTCTGGCATCGCCTGCCGATGATCTCACTTTGGGGTGTGTCCTCGGTCCACCTCATCGGCCCTCCGGCAGCGCTCCAGCCCCGACAGGTCTCCGGTCCACCACCACAGCAACGCTCTCGGGACACACTCAACTTCCCGGTCTCCTGGATGGCAGGAAATTTGAATCAAACAGTTACCAACAAGGGCCCTGAACTTGGTGGTTGATGAAACATAAGTATGGGAAAATAAGTATGGAAGCTTGCGGGGTAGACTAGATGGGCCGATTGGTCTTTTTCTGCCGCCATTTCTATGTTTCTATGACAGCGGAGACTAGGGCACCTATGACCCTTGAGGGGATGACTCCTTTGTGGCTTCTGATGATGCTTTGGATGATCTCTCCTCAGATCTGCCTCCTTCAGAGGATCGAAGGAAGACCCTGCTGGAGGACCTCTCCTTCGCAGGCTTTGTTCTGGTGATTACAGAGGCCATCCCATTTCAATTGTCTACAGGGGGGATACTAGGTACTAAATGCTAGATATCCTCCAGTTCGTGGAGCTTCCTAAGGAGATCATGGCAATTCTAGTGCACGAGATCCTTATGGGAGTTACTGATGAGGACGTGGGGAACACCCACTCACAATATTTCCCATGAATAGGAAGTCAGTTGCAATTTATCTCGTTCAAAAGGCTCTTGGATTCGACAAGTGTCAGCTACCCCACCAGTCAGTGATCATCACATCTGCTGTCAAGAAGGCCAAACGCTCCTTTCCTATTCCTCTGCGCCCCCGAGGAAGGACCACACAGCGATGCATGCTCTTCAGAGAAAGGTGCTCCAGGGTGCTATGCTTTTTGCCCACATAGTAGCCTGCCAGTTCTCCATGAGCCAATATACTCAGGAAGCAGGTGCAGGACATTGCCAAGCAACTGTCACAAGACACACTCCTGTTGCTGGTGTATAAGGGTCAAGAGTGCAGAAAACATGGGTCCGTTTGACTTACGATGCTTTCAAGACAGTATCAAGGGTCTCTGCAGCAGGAATCTGTGCTCCCAGGCTTGCATGGCTGTGGGCCTCAGATCAGAGATGCAGGAGCTACTCGCTGACATACTGTGTAGGGGAGAAAATCTCCCCTACAGCAGCTCTCCACTGGCATGCGAAACCTGCCCTCTTCATCCAGGAGGTCGGCTAAGTCCTTTTGCCCAAATAAGTACTACCCATTGCCTCCTCATTTGCGTCAGTCACATCAAGGCTCTTGTTGCTGGCCCAGGCAACAAAGAGCCCCGAAGCCCCAGCCAGCGGCCTCAGTCAACTCCAGGGATGGGATTTTGACTGGATCGCAGGTGACATAGACAAATCACCCATACCCAATATGATGGAATCTGCCGGTCAGGGGAAGGCTTTGGTTCTTTGTGAACCGCTGGCCCAGTGCAACCTCAGACCAGTGGATTCTCTCCATTGTTACCCAATAGATTGATTGAATCTATTGGGTACCCTACCAGATTCCCCCCCCCCCCCACCCGAGCCCATTCTGGGGCCCAGTAGCATGTGCTCGGGGAGGGGGGAAATTTGGTGGGGTACCTAATAGATTGCCTGTACTCCTCAACAATGAACTCCTAACCACAGATGTGTCCACCGTGAGCTGGGGATCTTATGTAGATGGGCTCAGCACCCAGGGCCCTTGGTCTGCCCAGGAATGTCTCTATTAAATCAATTTCCTGGAGCTCCAGGCAATCAGATACACATTATGGACTTTCAGAGATTGGCTTTCCATCAAAATTGTTTTGATACAGACTGACAACCAAGTGACAATGTGGTATGTCAAGCAGGGAGGTACGGGATCATACCTCCTGAGGCTAGAAGTGGTCTAGATCTGTTCATGGACCATTCCCACAGGATGGTGCTCAGGGCCATGTACCTGGCCAGAACGGAGAATGTGATAGTGGACAGACTGAGTCGCACCTTCAGACCTCACGATTGGTCTCTGGACCCCAAGGGCTTGTGAATCAGATCTTTAACCTTTGGGGAAACCCAGATCTGGATCTCTTCGCAGTGCCTTGGAACAGGAAGGTTCCTCTATTTTGCTTCCTACACAGAACATGTGGAAAACCAGCCTCAGATGCCTTCGCCCACCATTGGGGCGAGTGTCTCCTGTATGTTTATCCTCCAGCTCCACTGGTGGCGAAGACTCTCTTGATACTTCATGAGGACAGAGGGACTATGATTTTCATAGACGCTTATTGGCCAAAACAGGTCTGGCTTCCACTCCTCAGGGAGATGTCCATCTGGAAACTGATCAGTTTGAGACTTCCCCAGATGTCATGACCCCAGAATCAAGTCAGGTTGCGCCATCCCAACCTACAGGTCCTGTCGCTCACAGCCTGGATAAGAGATTGATACTGTAAACATTCTATCTCTTGGAAAATGTGTCTCTGGTCCTAGTGGCTTCCAGAAAGTCTTCTACTAGAAAGTTCTATGGACTGAAGTGGAGGAGGTTTTCCATGTTGTGATCAGAAGGTCCTAGATGCTTTCTCCTGCTCCACACAAAAACTACTTGATTATCTTCTACATCTATAGGAAGTTGGTTTGAAGATCAATTCCATTAGGATTCATCTAAGTGCAATTGGCGCCTATCACTGTGATGAAAATGGTACGCCCCTCTCTGTACAGCCTATAGCTTTGTTTCATGCGGGGCCTGCTTCATAGCCTCCTGCTATGTCTTGGAATCTCATAGTGGTACTAGCTCAACTGATGAAACCTGAAGTACCTGACCTGGGTCATATTTTTAGTGGCAGTCACTGTAGCACACAGGGTCAACGATCTCAAGACTATATTGACTTAACCACCTACACTGTTTTTTCATGACAGGGTGATCTTATGTAGGTGCCCTAAGTTCCTGTCTAAGGTAGTGTCAGACTTCATCCTAAACAGTCATTCCTTCTGCCAACATTCTTTACCAGGCCCCATTCGCACCAAGGTGAACAAACACTGCACAGTTTGGACTGCAAAAGAGCCTTAGTCGTCTTTCTGGAACAGACAGAAGTCCATAGACAGTACAACTAACATTTTGTTCCTTTTGATAGGAAATAAGTTGGGCATCACCATTGCCAAGCAGACGCTTTCCAGTTGGCTAGCAGACTGCATCTCTTTCTGTTGTACCCTAGCAAGACTGCATGTCAAGGCTGACTCTGTTTGAACTATGGCAGGGTCGGAGCCTCAATTGTGAGCAGTTCCTATGGAGAGATCTGTAGAACTGCGACGTGGAATTCTGTCCACACATTCACATTGCATTATTGTTTGGATAAGGATGGCTGATGTAACAGGGTCCATTGTTTTTGTTCAGGTTCCTCACCCTCCGCCCCCGCCCCCACTAACAAAACTGGTTGTTATTCCTGTTGGCACTTACTGTAGTGTTTTGTTGGTCCCCTTTTATGTTGGGGGACAGCCTATAGCTAGGGATTCACCCATGTGTGAGGACTGCCATTCGTGAGGACAGCAGGATGTCAGTCCTCATGAAACCAGCTCACCACCCCAAAGAGTTGGGTTTCCACTATGTGGAATTTTTCTCCTTTAGTTTGTTCTCTTGAACTCTATGATATGACATAAAGGGACCCCGCAAGGATGCTTGATGTAATACATGCATGAGCATGCTCAGTGAAGCTGTCAGAGTTCTAGAAAATTTGACATAAGTTTCCATGCCAGGCTCCGTACGATGTCACCCATTTGTGAGGACTGTCATCCTGCTTTCCTCGGAGAACACCTGTTACAGGTAAGTAACTCTGCTTTACTGTGTATCTATTTTAACTGCCATTCTGTCACATTGTGTGTGCTACCTTAACAGCAGTTCATCTTCCTGGAAAGCAAAAATGCCCCGCAGAAAGGGTTTTAAAGTCCGCAACTTGAAAATCTTGTGGCTTTAGGATTTAGAGTCAAGGTGTCATGGTATACACTATTAGCACTAGAGGGCTGAGGAATTACTAGAAAAGTACATTGCAATCCATAGTTCCTGCTACTTAGTAGCAGTAGGAAAAGGCTATACATTGGCTCACATTTCTTCTAGTCTGCTTCTATTCAGCATTGTGATTTGATAATATTTCTAAATGTATGTATTTGTAAAATGGTCTTTTGGCTTTTTCTCTGTAGAAAAGACATCCCCCCCCCCCCCCAGCGGAGACCATTTTCGATGTTACTTCTTTGTTTCTTCTTAACTTTGGATTTCTGTATCACACCTTAAATTCTTGGCCCAATCCTTGTATGCACTTATTCCATCAGAGAATCCTGTATGGGTTGTCAGCATGCTGGTTGTCAACGGTGGGGGGGGGGGGGGGGGTGCTCTTTCATATTTCTCTTCAGAGTTGCACTTGATTATTTAGAGTGAATTAAGTGCAAAATACACAATGTGAAGTTGCTGATAGACGATTCTTTTTATTTTATTAGACAGCCTCTCTGAACTGCTTGAAGCAGCTAAGCCATCTATCCGACCACATGTACGACTCTGAAGAAATGGCAGACAGCCACTGGGAAGATGTCTTTGCTGAACTGAGAGTCTGGAGGGGAAAAGCACCATCAGTAAGAGACTTGATTACATTGACACAGTTCTTCCCTGTGTCTCATTTGAACAAATAAGGTCAACAAAGTTGCAGGTGATACCTCCTTGGAATAAATTAATTCATTTCTGATTAGCTTTTGAAAATCAGAAATGACTCAGGTTAATGTAAATGATTCCTGAATATACAAGTAATTCACAGATTGTATTACAGTGATGGTATAAAGTGAAAGGGCATGGGAGGGGGCATTAACTTGCTCATTTTGCTTTCACCTAATAAAGGATATGAAGCTCTTGTAAGCTAGTCAGAGATATATTGTCAGGCCAATAAAAGACTTTTTTGTTGACCCGTAGCCATGTAAACTAATACTGCAGTCAAAATACTTTACTTTGCATCTCATTTTAGACTAACTCTACTGCTGCCTGGTGGCTCTTGGTTTCGTGCATTGTTCCATTACTGCATCTAAAGTGTGCACCTCTCTACTTGATGTGTGAACTTCTTCAAAATAAGTTCAAGAACTATTCGCCAAATCTGGTGAAAGTTCTTTCATTGACAAGTACAGAACAAAATCAAATTCAGAAGTTCTATACAAAAGAAAAAAACATAAAGAATACTTGTATCTCCAAACTATTCTTGGTTGCAATTCTTTTCAAACAGCCCTAGTAATAACCTAAAAAGGAGAACAAACAGTCCTAAACATTCATGCCACATTTATATACACAATCACACCAAGTAAGTAACATAGCAGCTTAAGTGACCAAGCTTGTCAATTTGGTATAAGTCTGAACAGATAATGTATTATAAAAAGATTCCCATACCTGAGTAAGCTTTGGGTACTCTCCTGTGCATCAGTAAAACATCTAAACGTTCATGTTGTATCGAGTCCATTATTTTATATTGCCAGAGTATTAAAGGAGGTGCTTTTCTCACAGGACAAGCAGGATGGTAATCCTCACATATGGGTGACATCACAGGTTGGAGCCCAATCACGGAACACTTCTGTCAAAGTTTCCAGAGCTTTGACTGGCCCCTACTGGGCATGCCCAGCACGGCACTAACTCTGCAGCCAGCAGAGGTTCCCCTTCAGTCTTCTTTTTTTCCGCGCAGCAGTAGCCACGCGGTTAAGAAGCTCTGCAGAGATTCCTGACAGGAATTTTCCTCACGGAATTACTAAAATTTAATTTACCCCACAGGGGTCCCTCCTTCAACTTTTTTCAAGTTGCAGTACTCCGGTAAGTTTTTACCCATTTTCCGTTGATTACCATCGAGTTTGGTCCTCACAGCCTACTGGCCGTCGACTATACCGCGGCTCAATTTTTTCATGGCCATGGTGTCGGGGTTCTGCCGGTGCCCGGACTGTAATTGCACCATGTCCATCACAGACCCTCACAAAGTCTGTGTAATGTGTCTCGGAAGTGAGCACGATGTCCTAACCTGTACCAAATGTGCCCTTATGACACCAAAAGGTCGCAAGGCTAGAATGGAGAAGATGGAGCTTTTCTGCCGTGCTCAAACCCCGACGCTGTCTATTGCATTGACGTCGTCAGAACCGGCACCATCAACTTCGCGCCAGCATCATCCTCCGGCCGGTGACCGTCCGGCATCGACGACTTCTCGGCCTCTGTCACCCTCTACTCCCCCTCAGGACCGAGGGGATCGTAGAGATAACCATCGCCACCAGCATAGACAGTCTCTGACCATCGAGGGAGCAAAATCATCGACCTCGCCATCGTCTGAGCCGCTGTCGAAGAAACCCCATCCAGAAAAGGCACAGACCTTTTCAGCGACCGGTTCACCAAGCCGCGACTCCGCCTTTAACGGTGGTCCCTCCGGCTATGCCTCTGCCTTCTTCTGTTCCGGAGCCGGGGCTGCTTACGCCAGGTCTCCGAGAAGAACTGTACTGGATGGTTCAGGAGGACATCGACAAGGCGATGCATCGACTCCAGGTTCCTCCGGCACAGACACCGGTACCGATTGCGGAACCGACCACTGACCCGATTCCAGCAGAGTTGGCACCGCTGCTCTCGAGGATGGAAGCGCTTATGGCCGCTTTTCCACCGATGGACCCCGGGTCACTGATGGCTCCAGTGCCCCTCCCCGCTTGCGTTGTCATCGGGAGGAGAAACACCATTCCGCATCCCTCCTTCGGGAGTTCTGCCGATGCCGATATGTCCGGTGCCGACGCGTTCATCGGCACCATCGAGCCATCCATCGATGCCCTCGATGCCTGCACCGGTGCCTTCAATGCCTTCATCGGTGCCTCCAGTTATTCCTTCGGAGCCTCGACCAGACCTTCAGGGATCCCCACCGCCCCGTCCTCCTCTATTCCCTAGAGGAGCAGGTGCTGATCCCTACAAAACCAGGACTGATGATTCTTCACCAGACACTGATGATTTGCTTTCACCACCTTCACCTACTGAAAGTAGAAAGCGTTCTCCTCCAAAGGACCTTTCCTTCATAAATTTTGTGAAGGAGATGTCTGAATTGGTACCCTTCCAACTGCAGACGGAACAAGATGACAGGCTTCAAATGATGGAGCTGTTACAATTCCTGGTTGCTCCCAAGGAAATAACCTCCATCCCTATCCACCAGGTTCTTCTAGATCTCCTCAAAAAGAACTGGGAACATCCTGGCTCTGTGGCTCCAGTCCACAGGAAAGCTGACACCACCTATCTCATTCAGTCAGCTCTAGGTTTTTGCAAACCTCAATTGGATCACCAATCTGTGGCTGTCGAATCTGCCCAGAAAAGAGCAAGGAGAGCAAAACCTCACACTTCCTTTCCCCCAGGCAAGGAACAGAAATTTCTAGATGCCATTGGTCACCGTGTCTTCCAGGGATCAATGCTCATCTCCAGAATTGCCTCTTATTAGCTCTATATGAGCCAATATAATAGGGTCTTATTTAAGCAGGTACAAGACTTAACAGACTCCCTGCCTCAGCAATTTCAAGAGCAACTCCAAACCCTAGCCAACAAGGGTTTTGAGGCAGGCAAGCATGAGATACGGGGTAAGGCCTTTAAAAAATATACTTACCCTGAGCCTCTCCCACGCCGACCATGAGGCAACCCGCGCCGTCCGCCCGACTGATTCAGGGAGCTCGGACCGCCCCCGATTTGGCCTTCTTTCAGTCCAGCCAATCCCTGCAAGCACAACCGGGCAGCCAATCAAGGGCAGCCCTTAACGGGATTTAAATCCCTGCTCAGCTAGGTGCCGAAGGAGTGCGACAAAGGGGCCCGCCCTTTGTGCGCCCCTTCGTGCAGCACCGAAGTGTTGCCCTAACCTCTTATTGCTGCTGCCCTCAATCTCCCCTCATCTCTATTACACCAGATCCAACTCCCGCCTGCAATTAGCATCCAGCCTGCCCCCTACATTCGTTCATGCCAGCAGCCGTCCAGCTCAACTCAACATCTTTCCATTCCAGCTCTCAGATACTGGTTGCAATACTCATCCTCAACAATTATATCAATCCGGCTCCAGCACTCATCCATAACAGCTGCAGTCATACCTGTTCCCGCTTACATTCTCAGCAGCTATAACAAGCCGGTGCCAACAATCATCCTTAACAGTATCTATTAAACCCGTTCCAGCATATACCCTCTCCATCCCTCTATCCAGCTTATCTCAGAATTCATCCACATCAGCCCTCACCGAACCTCTATCTAGCTCTCATCCGGATCACCCAACCAGTCAACCCCAACCTTTCCGCTCGACAATCCAGAATGCATCAGTTTTCCCAATCCCTATTCTTCAACACAGTCTATCCTCCACAGGAAAATCAACTATGCAAGCCCAACGCCGCACTTTAAAAACCCTCACCCCCATCTTGATTTCACCTATTACCCAACTCCTAGGCCTCGCTCTATTCTCCCTAACTCTATTTAATGCTCAATCCCTTACCAAGAAATCGCTGATCCTCAACGACTACCTCCTAGACGCTAATCCGGACATCTGTGCTATAACAGAAACCTGGCTCAAACCACGGATTATAGCAATAATAAACCAACTACCAACATCGACCTACAACTTCTTTTCTCTCCCCCGACAGAAAAAAAGGGGTGGGGGCATTCTTCTAGCAACCAAAAAAGCCCTGAGATTCTCTCAACACCCAGTTAAATCAGATCCTAAACAAGAAATAGGCCTTTTTACATCAGACCAACTACAAATCCTCCTCGTCTACACTCCTCCGGGCCTCCTGGAAACAGATGCCTCCCCCATTGTTGAAATAACTACAACACACATTAATCTGGACGCCCCAGCTATAATCCTAGGAGATTTCAACTTGCATGTAGACAACCCCACATTTTCAACCAGCTGTGAAGCTTTTCTCACTGCCCTCTCAGCCATGGGATTCAAGCAGATAGTCAACAAACCTACCCACAAAGCCGGTCCCACGTTGGACCTTATCTTCATAAACTCTGGCATCACGCATACATCACATCCTAGATGCAAGAAGGTCCCTTGGTCAGATCACGCTCTAATCTCCACCACCTTCACCTTCACACTGACAGAAACCAGCAACACTCACCTCAACCCTCCTTTCTCTACAGAAGATCCTGCTCCTATGACGACCTCAGTAAACAGCTGACCTCACAACTCCCACTCATAGACCTCACCAACCCTAACTCTGCCCTCCTTTCCTGGAGAAACATGACAGAGGCTGTAGCAAATAAACTATGCCCACTGTCAACAAAAAATTTCAACCCCAACTCTTCCAAAAGACAACCGTGGTTCACCAACGAACTTCGAAAACTAAAACAGAGTTTAATACAGAAAGAGAGTAAATGGCGAAAAGCCCCTTGCTTCAGCAAACTCTCCGCCTATAAACTTGCTCTTCACCAATACAGGAACTCCACCTTAAGATCAAAAAGGGATTTCTACGCGCATAAGATTCATGACCTGGTCTTCGATGCTAAAGCCCTTTTTGCCTACGTATCCAATCTAACACTAATCAACTCACCAGATATCCCTAGCAACCAAGCACAATCCAAAGCCGAAGAGTTGGCTCTGTTCTTCCGAAACAAATCGCTAAAAACATAAGAAAATGCCATACTGGGTCAGACCAAGGGTCCATCAAGCCCAGCATCCTGTTTCCAACAGTGGCCAATCCAGGCCATAAGAACCTGGCAAGTACCCAAAAACTAAGTCTATTCCATGTTACCATTGCTAATGGCAGTGGCTATTCTCTAAGTGGGGGCGGATTTTAAAAACGAGCGCGAATAGCCTACTTTTGTTTGCGCTCCAGGTGCAAACAAAAGTACGCTGGATTTTAGTAGATATGTGCGGAGCCGCGCGTATCCGCTAAAATCCTGGATCGGCGCGCGCAAGGCTATCGATTTCGGCCTCGGAGGGAACTTTCCTTTGCCCTCCCCTCACCTTCCCCTACCTAACCCACCCGCCCGGCCCTGTCTAAACCCCCTCCTTACCTTTGTCGGGGGATTTACGCCTCCCAGAGGGAGGCGTAAATCCCCGCGCGTCAGCGGGCCTCCTGCGCGCCGGGACGCGACCTGGGGGCGGGTCCGGAGGGCGCGGCCACGCCCCCGGGCCGCCCCAGGCCGTAGCCACGCCCCCGGGCCCGCCCCCGGAACGCTCCCGACAAGCCCCGAAAACGCCGCGCAGTTCGGGCCCGCCCCCCGACATGCCCCCTCCGAAAACCCCGGGACTTACGCGAGTCCCGGGGCTCTGCGCGCGCCGGTAGGCCTATGTAAAATAGGCTTACCGGCGCGCAGGGCCCTGCTCGCGTAAATCCGCCCGGTTTTGGGTGGATTTACGCGAGCAGGGCTCTTAAAATCCGCCCCTAAGTGAATTTAATAGCAGGTAGAATGGACTTCTCCTCCAAGAACTTATCCAATCCTTTTTAAACACAGCTATACTAACTGCACTAACCACATCCTCTGGCAACAAATTCCAGAGTTTAATTGTGCGTTGAGTAAAAAAGAACTTTCTCCAATTAGTTTTAAATGTGCCCATGCTAACTTCATGGAGTGCCCCCTAGTCTTTCTACTATCCGAAAGAGTAAATAACCGATTCACATCTACCCGTTCTAGACCTCTCATGATTTTAAACACCTCTATCATATCCCCCCCTCAGCCGTCTCTTCTCCAAGCTGAAAAGTCCTAACCTCTTTAGTCTTTCCTCCTAACACAGCTGCCCTCTAACACCTCCTATCATTCTAGCTCATATTCATCTCCCCACCAAAAACATATCCCTTGAATCCTTTGAACCCATAACCACTTCAGAGATCCAAGCAGTTTTAAAGAAAATGAAACCTTCCTCCCATCCCTTCGACCAAATCCCCACTAAACTGCTCCTGATGATTCCAGACACCATTTCCAAAACACTGGCGGATATCATAAATTGTTCACTATCTCAGGGAATCTGTCCAGACGACCTCAAACTGGCCTCCCTCAGACCACTCGTAAAGAAACCAAATCTGGATCCCAAAGATCCGAACAACTTCCGTCCGATTGCCAACCTTCCCTTCATAGCTAAGATCATGGAAAAAATTAGTTAATACACAACTATCGGACTACATCGAAGATCACAAACTTCTATTCCCCTCCCAATATGGTTTCCGAAAAGCATTAAGTACAGAATCCCTTCTCATATCCATGACAGACTACCTCATCATGGGCCTCGATAAAGGTCAATCCTTCTTACTGATTCTACTGGACCTCTTGGCAGCATTTGACACCGTTAATCACTCCATCCTCCTAAACCAGCTGTCGAACATTGGAATAACAGGAACCGCATTTGCATGATTCAAAACGTTCCTCATCAACAGAGGCCCCAAGGTCAGAATTCACAATAAAGAATCACCCCGCTATGACTCATCCGAGGTGTTCCCCAGGTCCGAGGTGTTCCCCAGGTGTTCATCCGAGGTGTTCCCTAGGTGTTCATCCGAGGTGTTCCCCAGGTCCGCTATGACCCTCGGATGAGTCATAGCGGACGGAAGTTGTTCGGATCTTTGGGATCCAGATTTGGTTCCTTTATCCCCCACGCTCTTCAACATTACCTTCTTCCGCTATGCCAGCTGCTAACCAAACTGAATCTAAAACACTTTCTATACGCTGACGATGTTCAGATCTTGATCCCCATTAAAGAATCCATTCGAAAACACTCGAATACTGGGAAAATTGCCTCCAAGAAATCAACTGCCTCCTCGCCAGCTTAAACCTGATTCTAAATGCATCCAAGACTGAACTCCTGCTCATCTCTCCAGAAAATAGTAATATCACTTCAACTCCACCAGCTAACCTATACATCACCCAAGCGAGAGACTTAGGAGTGATAATTGACAATCGGCTGAATTTAAAAATCATTTATCAATCGAACAACCAGGGATTGTTTCCATAAACTCCAGTACTGAAAAGAATAAAACCTCTTTCACTCTCAAGATTTCAGAACGGTTCTACAAGCAATTATCTTTTCAAATATAGATTACTGTAATTCCATCTTATTAGGTCTCCCATCATCTTACACCAAACCGCTTCAGATGGTCCAAACACCGGCAGCCAGAATACTGACAAACACCAGGAGAAGAGACCACATATCCCCCATCCTAAAAAACCTACACTGGCTGCCAATTCATTTCAAAATTATTCACAAGTCCATCACCATTATATATAAAGCCATCCATCAACATGCTCCACTAGACCTACAAATCCCGCTCAGACAATATACCTCCTCAAGACCCATTAGAGAAGCATACAGAGGATCACTTCAGGTACCTCATACAAAAACCATGCAGCATCTAACATTGAGAGATCAGGCCTTCTCAACAGCTGGACCATCAATATGGAACTCCATTCCACCTGATCTCCAACAGGAGCCTTGCCTTCCAACTTTTAGAAAAAGGCTTAAGACTTGGCTGTTTAAACAAGCCTTTCCAGACTCCAACTAAATCTCAATTCATCAACATCCATAGTCAGCCACTTCAGAACATTGTAAATAATTCTCCTCTCTTATGTTAAATTCCTATAGTCTTTTCTTCTCTTCCCAGTTTTGCTCATCCTTGTTTATTGTAACTTTGATGTTTCCTCTCACTTGTTTCCAGTTTCAATTACTGTTTTACAACCCCCTGTTAATTGTAAACAGCATGATGTGATTGTATCATGAATGCCGGTATATAAAAATCCTAAATAAATAAAATAAATAAATCTTATGATATCTTTGACACTGCAACCAGGGTATCTGCGACTGCTATCTCTCGGCAAGACGATGGGCCTTGCTCAAGTCTTCCGACCTTTGCCCTGAAGTTCAGGACAGATTGACCGATCTCCTCTGTGTAGGAGACAACGTGTTTGGCGAGCAGATTCAACGGACGGTGGTGGAACTAAAGGACCATCATGAGACCCTGAGACAGCTCTCTCTCATGCCTTCTGAATACTCTTCAAAAAACAGCCTTTTAGGAAAGACTCGAAGAAGTCATTCTTCCGCCCGAAGAAGTCCTGCCCGCTACCAACTAGAACCCATTCTACGAGACCATTTCAAAAAACCCAGTCTCGTCAGACACTGAAACAAAAACCGTAAACAGTCCCTCAGCTGGGCCCTGCTTCCGGTTTTTGACTCTTACATAGAGAACAGCAGCCAGCTTTCTTTGCCCCACATTCCAGTGGGAGGTCGATTGTGCCATTCCAACAACAGGTGGCACTCAATCACCTCAGACCAGTGGGTCCTAGCGATAATTGCTCAAGGTTATCGTCTGAACTTTCTCTCCATTCCACCGGACTCTCCCCACCTCTACCGACCGTGGAGAACATCCGACCATTCACTACTCCTGGAGAAGGAGGTCTCCCTCTTTCTCCAGTCCAGAGCAATAGAACCAGTGCCATACTCACAACAAGGTCTAGGGTTCTATTCCCGGTACTTTCTAATCCCCAAAAATCGGGAGGCATTCGTCCAATTCTGGATCTACGTGCCCTCAAGTACCTCCAGCGAGAGAAGTTCAAAATGGTAACCTTGGGCTCTCTTCTTCCTCTTCTACAAAGAGGAGACTGGCTCTGCTCTCTAGACCTCCAGGACGCATACACTCCTATCGTGATAATTCCATCTCATCGCAAATACCTGAGGTTTTTTAGTAGGCCCAAGTACTATCAGTACTGAGTGCTTCCATTCGGCCTTGCTTCTGCACCACGAGTCTTCACAAAATGCCTCCTTGTAGTTGCAGCCTTCCTCAGAACTCAAGGTGTTCACATCTACCCCTATCTAGACAATTGGTTAATCAGGGTTCCCTCTCAGCAAGCTGCTCTGTCATCCCTACTTCTTACTTTACACACTCTAATTTCACTCGGATTTCTCGTCAACTACGACAAATCCTACTTAGTCCCATCTCAAACCTTATCGTTCATTGGGGCAGACTTGGACACCTTGCAGGCAAAGGCTTTCCTGCCTCGACATTGAGCTCTCACTCTTGTGTCTCTTGCACACCAGCTGCAGTCTCAACACTCTACGACTACACACCGCTTTTTCATCCTCCTGGGACACATGCCGTCCTCAGTTCAGGTCACCCCCAATGACCCGCTTGGCCATGAGAGTCATGCAGTGGACTCTAAGATCACAATGGACTTAGTCCATTCAGCCCCTGTCAACCATTGTCCAGTGTAACCGACTCACTCCTTCTGTCTCTCGCCTGGTGGAAAAATCAGATCAATCTCCTCCAGGTCTTGCCTTCCAGGCTCCAGACCCTCAAATAACTCTCACCATCAATGCTTCCAACCTGGCTGGGGAGCCCACGTGGCCGATCTGCAGACACAAGGATCTTGGTCTCCAGAGGAAGCCAACACCAAATAAATTTCTGGAGCTGCGAGCAATCAGATATGCTCTCAGGGTATTTCAGGATCGCCTCTCCAATCAAGTCATCCTGATCCAGACGGACAACCAGGTGGCCATGTGGAACATCAACAAACAGGGAGGGACGGGCTCCTATCTTCTGTGACAGGAAGCTGCGCAGATATGGGTGGAGGCCCTCTCCCACTCTATGTACCTCAGGGCCACCTACTTGCCGGGAGTGGACAATGTGTTGGCAGACAAGCTGAGTCGCACCTTTCAACCGCATGAGTGGTCTCTCAACCCCTCAGTAGCGAACTCGATCTTCCACCAATGGGGTTATCCTCAAATAGACTTCTTTACGTCACCTCAAAATCGCAAAGTAGACAACTTCTGCTCTCTCACTCGCAGCCAACACTATCAGCCAAGAGACGCGTTCTCCCTATCATGGGCAACCGGTCTATATGCATTCCCTCCACTTCCACTTCTCTCGAAGACTCTCGTGAAGTTACGTCAGGACAAGGGAACCATGATCCTGATAGCACCCCACTGGCCACACCAAGTGTGGTTTCTAATAATTCAGGATCTCTCCATTCGCAGGCACATTCCCTTGGGAAAGGACCCGCTTTTAATCACTCAAAACGTCGGGTGCCTCCGCCACCCCAATCTTCAAGCCTTGTACTTGATGCCTTGGATGTTGAAAGGTTAATCCTTCAGCCATGTAACCTTTCTGAACCAGTTTCCCGTGTCCTCATTGCTTCACGGAAGCCTTCCACGAGAAAATCGTATTCTTACAAGTGGACTAGGTTTACGTCATGGTGCTCTTCTCAGTCCCTTGATACCTTTACCTGTCCAATCACGAAGTTTCTGGACTATCTCTGGCACTTGTCAGAGTCAGGTCTAAAATCTTCCTCCATCAGGATGCATGTCAGTGCGGTGCCGCCTTCCACAAAGGTATCAGAGATGTTCCCATATCAGTACAACCCCTTGTTACACATTTTTTGAAGGGCTTGCTTCACCTCAAACCTAGTTTTGGGTTGGCTCATGAAACCACCATTCGAGCCTCTTCAATCCTGCGAACTTCGATATCTCACATGGAAAGTGATTTTTCTTTTGGCAATCACTTCCGCGCGCAGAGTTAGTGAATTACAGGCTCTAGTTACCTACTCGCCTTACACTAAACTTCTGCAGGACCGGGCAGTACTCCGCAACTCACCCTAAATTCTTATCTAAGGTAGTTTTGGAGTTTCATCTCAATCAATCCATCATATTACCTACTTTTTTTCCCAGGCCCCATTCCAATCCAGGAGAGCAGGCTCTGCATACCCTTGACTGCAAACGGGCTCTAGCGTTCTACCTAGACCGTACAGCTGCCCACAGAAAAAGCACTCAATTGTTTGTCTCTTTCCATCCTATCAAATTGGGGCAGCCTGTGGGTAAGCAGACTCTCTCCTCCTGGTTGGCGGACTTCATATCCTTTTGCTATCAGCAAGCGGGCATTCCACTTAAAGACCGTGTTAAATCTGTAAGGGCCATGGCGACTTCAGTAGCACACCTACGATCAGTGCCGCTTCCTGACATTTGCAGAGCTGCAACCTGGAGTTCTCTCCATACTTTTACAGCCCACTATTGCTTGGACAAAGCCAGAAAACAAGATTCCATCTTCAGCCAGTCTGTCTTCGCAACCTATTTACAACGTGACGTACCAACACACTTCCGCCTGCCTGGTGGGGTTTCAGCATGCCCTCGGCCAAATTTCATCCCAGGCCTAGTGCCTTGCACGCCTGAGTACATTTGGTGTATGTTCGGACATCCTCAGCTCAGTACTCACCCATATGTGAGGACTACCAACCTGCTTGTCCTGTGAGAAAGCAAGTGTTGCTTACCTGTAACAGGTGTTCTCACAGGACAGCAGGATGTTAGTCCTCACGAAACCCGCCCGCCGCCCCGCGGTGTTGGGTTCGTAACGTTTTCTTATTTTATTTTTGGCACTAGTACCTTTAGCTTTTTTTTTTTTTTTTAAATTATTTCTTTATTCAATTTTCATTCAAAAAATCTTAAACAAAAATATACATAAGTAATATTGATACAATAACATAAAAAGGAAACAAATGTAAACAAATCTCAATATCTTGATTCTCAGTTACATCACCAATATTGGGGGAGAAAACATATATTTATATAACTAAAAATCATAATTATAATTGAGAGGAGAGAGAGTATTTATTTTACTTTTTAACCATCTATACTACCACCCTCTATTTTTATCCTGCAAAAATGTCTCCAAATGTAATGGGTCTGAGAAACTATACTTATTTCCTTGATAGGTTACATAACAAATACAGGGATACTTTAGGAAAAAACTAGCCCCAATTGCTAGCAATTTAACTTTCAAGGAGAGGAAATGCCTCCTCTTAGTCTGTGTGGCTCTTGAGACATCAGGAAACATAAATATTCTCTGACTGCAAAAATTAAGATCTTATGTTTGAGAAAATCTCTAAACAGTCTATCTTTGTCAGACTCTAATTGGAGAGAAACAAATAGGGTAGCTCTTTTCCGTATGATGTCTATAGACTCCTCGAGGAATGTTGAAACTCCAATAGTTGAAGTCTCAACTTTTTCCTCTCTCTGTTCTACCAATTTATCGGGAAAATAAAAGATCTTAGAGATTAATGCAAA
This sequence comes from Rhinatrema bivittatum, assembly GCF_901001135.1. Classification (NCBI taxonomy): domain Eukaryota; kingdom Metazoa; phylum Chordata; class Amphibia; order Gymnophiona; family Rhinatrematidae; genus Rhinatrema; species Rhinatrema bivittatum. The sequence goes on along the minus strand of NC_042631.1, from coordinate 50,800,615 downwards.
TCTCTATCTCCATACCGCAATATATCTCGCATATGTTTTTTAAGCATTTCTATTGGGGATAAGAGCCTACTCTGAGGAAAATTAGTCAGACGTAGGTTTTTATACCTCATCATATTTTCTAACTTTTCCAGTTCTTTATGAATAGATAAACTATCTCTTATATGTATTGTTTCAGTATCTTCCAATAGTTTCATTTTAGTTGTTACCTTCACCAAATCTTCCTTTAAATTGGAAACACCCTTTTTTTGTTCCTCAATCTGCAATTTGTTTGAATTCACAGTGGCTGACAATGACATATTCATTTGGGATAAACTTTCATTCATTTTTTACATCATTTTCCAAATGTCTTTTAATGTTACATCTTCAGGTGGATCACTAGGCCCCAGCTCTGGCCTCTGATTCACCTTCAGAATTACAAAGATTATCACTCTTCTTTACATCACAAGAATCTGCACAGTCATTTCCTTTAGGTAGGCTGCCAGATTCTAGGTGCAAGAAACCATCTGGTAGTGTTGCCATAGGCTGGGAGGGGGGGAGTGATGGTCCAACGCCGGGGCTCAGGGAAGCTAAAAATTGCCCTCCTGAACTATCCCCTAGTGGTGATTCGACCAGTCTAAAAACATGGTCATCCATCGGGCCCCTAGGTGTTTTAGGGGATATAGGGATACTTTTAACTTTTCTTTTCCTCCCCATAATATGGGTTAGACTAGACCAGCAAAGTCCAGCAATATCCAAAGCAAATCCTGGACTCATCCACTTCTTCCTCCAGACTTCCGGTCTTCTCTGGGCTAAGCCGGCAGAGCCGCGCGCGGCTTAGGCGCCGCTTTCCTGCCGATTTTATGGGCAGTCTAGTTCCGATGATGTCACCAGTCCTGCCACCCACTCGGGGCTCAGCTGTTCTCTCTTCGCGTAGATGTTTCTCAAGCCGGCACAAGGTCCAGGAACGCTGGGGGCCTCTCTCTCTCTCCTCTCAGCAGGCTCCCCATACCTGTAGCTTTTTAACAAGACTGAAGGGGGGACCCCTGCTGGCTGCAAGGTTAGTGCCATGCTGGGCATGCCCAGTAGGGGCCAGTCAAAGCTCTGTAAACTTTAATAGAAGTGTTCCGTGATTGGGCTCCATCCTGTGATGTCACACATATGTGAGGACTAACATCCTGCTGTCCTGTGAGAACACCTGTTACAGGTAAGCAACATTTGCTATACCATTTCTTTGTCTCTCTCCACACATTGCTCCTCATCACTTTTCAGTTTTCCTCTAATACTTCTGGCCTTCCTTCTTTCTCTGATATAGCTGAAAAATGTTTATCACCTCGCTTTACCTCTTTGTAATCCTTTCTTCTGCTTGATTTTTCACTTTCCTGATGTCTTTCTTTTTTCTCACTCAGCTTCATCAGATATTCTTCCCTGTGTTCCTCTTTTTGGGATCCTTTATACTTCTTGAATGCTGTTCTTTTTGCCTTTATTTTGTCAGCCACCTCTTTGAGAACGAGATCATTTTAATTTTCCTCTTACTTTTGTTTACTTTTCTAACACATAGATTTGTTGTCTTTGTAATAGCTCCTTTATTTTGACCCACTGTTCTGCCTCACCCATTTCTCCCAGTCTTCCAGTTCTTCTTCCAGGTTCATCCCATTTTCACAAGTCCTTATTTGTGAAATTCAAAACTCTGGTCTTCGTGTGACCTCTGTTATCCTGATATCATATCATACTGTCTGATGATCACTGGTACTCAGGTGGGCACCTACCTGGACGTTAGAGACATCCCCATTAGTGAGCATTAGGTTGAGTATCACACCTCCCTTCCATTATCATTTGTTTGAACAGTGCCCTTTGAAAGACATCCACTATCTCTTTATCTCTCTACTTCTGTTTGGGTAATTGCCAGTTTCTTGTGGCCTGGTTTGGCCTCTGTTGGAAACAGGATGCTGGGCTTGATGGACCTGTGGTCTGACCCAGCATGGCAATTTCTTATGTTCTTGCAGATTTCGCAGAAGGGACACTCCAATCAACATCTGGTAGATTAAAATCTCTAGCGAGCAACATTTCTTTCCCACCTTTTAGATGTCTTCAATCAGATCTCTGTTCAGTTCTTCTACTTGAGATGGAGACCTGTAGCTCACACTAGTAAAAATGGAATCACATCTTCTTTCTGTAGGATGGTGCATAATGTTTGATCACCTCACTCGTTCCCATTTCCATGTCATTTTAAATATATTAAGCAGTGGTCCCAGATCAGATACCTGGGGCACTTCACTATTCACTTACTGCATTGAGAAAATTTAATATTTAGCCCTACTCTTTTTTTTTTTTTTTGTCTTTTAAACAGTTCCCAATCCACAATAGGATACCGCCCACCATTCCATGACTTTTTAATTTCCTAAGAAGTCTCTCATGAGGGACTTTGTCAAATGCTTTCTGGAAATCTAGATACTGTAAAAGGCAATAAACCCCTGGCGAATAGACCCAATAAAAACCAGTTCTAAAGAGTCTTAAAAGTGAGAGGTTTAATAATAAAAAGAAATGCATCTTTTCTTTGGGACAGCGGAGCATACAAGACAAGGGCTGTAAGCTCTAAACCTGTACAAAGTTGTAACGTGCGTGTTCAGCAATTTAAGGGTGACTTTCAGCCAATCATCAGATGTCTGCAAATGCCCACCCATTATCTTATAGCCAATTAATACATTTTAGCATGTGTACGTGCTCTGTTACTATGAACAGGTGCCCTCCTACAGGGACTTCCAGAGAATAAGTCCTGTCTAAGTTTCGTTTTCCCAGAGTTTACGTCACTGTGTGCTGACATGTGCTGGCTAGCAGTCCACTAGGTGTAGTTTTGTGCTGGCTATTCATACAATACACTAAAATGGTAAATTTCAGACTGGTGCGCAGGTGCACTTTGGCACATGTGCATCAGCACACACCCAGATATACGTCCATTTTATAACTTGCACATGAATATGCACGCATATTATAAAATAGCCTGACTGACACATGTGTGCCCAATTTTAAATGGGCATGCACCTATGCACATAAATTCCACTTCTGCCGCTAAAGTCAGGGAATTTAAAAGGGACGTGTTTCCACACCATTACCAGTTTCACCAGTTCATCTACCAGTTTGCCCAGTGAACAGCTAGGTCCTCCAAACTCCCCTGGTTTGGTAACGTGACTTATCAACACCCTTCCGCCTGCCCGGTGGGATTCAGGATGCTCTCGGCCAAATTTCATCCCAGGCCTAGTGCCTTGCATGCCTGAGTACATTTGGTGCATACTCGGACATCCTCAGCTCGGTACTCACCCATATGTGAGGACTACCATCCTGCTTGTCCTGTGAGAAAGCAAATGTTGCTTACCTGTAACAGGTGTTCTCACAGGACAGCAGGATGTTAATCCTCACGAAACCCGACTGCCGCCCCGCGGTGTTGGGTTCCTGAGAAATGGTTTTATTTTTATTTTTAAACTTACAACTTCTCCATAGCAGAAGCATGTAAATATTTATGCACACATCTTTTGGCCACTCCCCAAAATGCCCACACCCTGCCGGTTTTTGAAAACCTTTGAGATGTATGTACAGCAGGAGATACATGCGCATCTGGTGGCTTTTAAAATTTGGGTGCTCGCGAGCCCACTTGTGAGCATATATCACTATTTTGGCATGTGCCAGGCTTTTAAAATTCATATCTATATCAATGGGCTCACCTTTATTCATGTTTGTTTATGTCCTCAAAAATGTGTAACAGATTGGTGAGATAAGACTTCCGTTGCTTACATCCATGTTAGCTTTGTCTCATTAAACTATGCCTGTCTATATATTGAGTAATTTTGTTCATTCTATCATTTTGCCTGGCTCAGATTCAGACTCACTGGTCTGTGGTTTCCTGGATCACCCCTGAATCTCTTTTTAAATATTAGTGTTATATTGGCAACCCTCCAGTCTTCAAGTACCATAGATTGTTTTAATGAAAATTTACAAATTACCAGTATCAGGTCTGCAATTTCATTTTCAGTTCTTTCAGCAGTCAGAAATGGTCCAGATGATTTACCACTCTTTAGTTTGTCAGGTTCACTGAGATTTGTTTCAGTTCCTCTGAATCATCACCTTTGACTATCATTTCTGGCATGGGTATATCTCTTGCATCTTCCTCAATGAAAACCGAAGAAAAGAATTAATTTAATCACTCTGCTAGGGCCTTGTCATACCTCTTACCCCTCAATCATCTAATGGTCCAACTGATTACCTCACAGGCTGTTTTCTTCAAATGTACCTTAAAAAGTTTTAGTGTGTTTTTTGCTTCCATGACAAGCTTAGTTTCAAATTCCCTTTGACTTCCTTATCAATCCTTTACATTTAACTTGCCATTGTTTATGCTGTTTCCTGTTCTCTTCATTTGGATCCCTTTTCCAATTCTTGAAATACATTCTTTAGCTATTATAACCTCACCTCACCTTTTAACCATGCCAGTAATCATTTATTCTTCCTTCCTCCTTTTTTAGTGCATGGAATACATCTGGTCTGGGATTCCAAGATGGTATTTTTAAATAAGGTTCATACCTGATGTAAACTCTTAACCTTTGAGGCTGCTCCTTTCTGTTTTTTCCTAACCATTTTCCTCATTTTATCATAGTCACCCTTTTGAAAGTTAAACACTATTGCAGTAGATTTCTTTAGTGTCCTCTCTAGAGTTAAGTCAAATTTGATCATGCTTGATCACTATTGCCAAGTGGCTCCAACACTGTTAGCTCTTGCACCAAATCCTGTGTTCCACTTAGGACTAGGTCTAAAATAGTTTCCCCTCTTGTTTGTTCTTATACCAGCAGTATAAAGCAGTCATTTATTTCATCTATATGACCATTGTACATATGTTTCAGAGTTTGTATCTTGTTGCAGTTAATCCTGTTTATGATTGTCTCCATAAAAGTTCTTTGTCAACCTGTTCCAATGTATCTCGCCCCTGAGGCGACTGTTCAGTTCCATGTAAACTGGTGCGATATGTATTGTATACAGGAACATTGGTATATAAAAAAAAAAAATCAAAAATAAATAAATAAATCTAGGAACTTTACTTCTCTAGCATGTCATAATGTAACATTTCACCCAGTCAATACTATGATAATTGAAATCACCCATTAGTACTTTTTTGCTGATTGTTAGCTTCCCTAATTTATTTTAGCATTTCATTATCTGACTCTTCATTCTGGCCAGGTAGACCGTGATACACCCCCACTACTATTTTTAACTTATCTGGAATTTCTATCCGTAAAGATTCAACATTGCATTTTGTTTTTTAAAGAACTTTATCCTGATTCACTCAGTGCCCCCTTTTTTTTTTTAATATCTTTATTTATCCCAGGACAAGCAGGATGCTAGTCCTCACATATGGGTGACGTCATCTACGGAGCCCTTAAGCGGGAAAACTTCTGGCAAGTTTCTAGAAGCTTTTAACTGGCTGCCTGAGGCTACTGAGCATGCCCGGCATGCCATGATATTCCCTGCCACAGGGGTCTCACTCCAGTCTTCTTTTTTCCGCGCTGCTAGCTGCATCGTGGTTTACAGGAGCCCCGTGAGTTACCTCACAACGACAAACTTTAAATTTCAACTTTTTACCCTTTACGGGTCTCGCTCGGTTTGTCACCGGCTGGTGACAAACATCATACTCTTTTTCGATAAAAAGGAATCCGAAATCATCGATGGATGTCGACGGAGAAAACATCCGGATTCAAAAAATGTCCGGCCTGCAACCGGACTATGTCGATCACGGACCCGCACGTCGAGTGCGTGCGCTGTTTGGGTGGACACCATGACATCGCCTCTTGTGCCCAGTGTCAAGAAATGACGGTGAAAGGTAGGAAACTTCGCCATGAAAAAATGGCTCAGATTTTTCAAATCCGGGCATCGCCGTCGCCTTCGTCATCGACTAAATCTTCACCGGTAGGCTTATCGAAGAAGATACTTCTAAAGACGAGAATCCCAGAAGGTTCGGGGGACGCTTCATCACCAACACCATCCGTGGCATCGTCAAAATCCGTGTCTGAGATTCGTACAAAGCATAAGCACCGTAGACATCATTCAATTCCTCCATTGCCACCGCCGGAGGAACCGGTATCTAAACAGCGGAAATTGTCATCGACCTCCGTAACGCCTACAGAGGAATCGATACCATCGACTTCCGTGATAGACTTAACCGCTTTGATTAAGAAAATTGTCACTGATGCCCTTAAAGAAAGCATGCCGGCGACATCGCCGATGCCGGCCCTAGGGTCGATGCCGACCTCCGGGTCGATGCCGACTACTCAGTCGATGCCGGCCATCGGGCCGATGCCGATAATTCAATCGATGCCGACTATCGAGTCGATGCCCTCCTCGATATCGATGCCGGTGCCATCATCGATTTCGATGCCGTTGCCATCGTCAATCTCGATGCCGAGGATGACTGCAGCGTCTCCGCTAACAGCGCTCTCTATGCTGATGGAGGCGGCCTGCTGCTCTTCAGCGATACCGGCTGATCCAATGATTTCTACAGCTTCATCGTCGATACAGCTGTCAGAGCCATCGATGGAATAGACTATTTTACAAACCTCGATGTCCACAATGGCTTCCAGGCCTATCTCCTCATTGATTCCCATTTCCATGTTCTCTTTTCTAACTACAGCACTTCCTACTGCTGCACAAATAACACCACATTACACCCTAGTTCCGTCCAGAGCTCCAGGGCAGGGGAAAAAGGCATCAGGAAAGTCTAAGCACACATCCCTGCAGGCTCCAGAAGTTTCTTCTGAGAGAAGACTGCATGCAATGCTTACAAAAAGATATCAGGATCTTTTAGCTTCCTTGCCTTCACAGCCTGAGGAGGAAAGTGATGCCAGTGATGGTGCGCTGGACACCCAAGATCCTTTACAAGGACCATCTGGGATATCACCATCTAAAAGGCTGGACCATCATTCATACCAGCCCCCAACAGATACATGGTCAGATACACAATCGGAGCATTCTTCAGAGGATTTTTTATCAGAAGGTACTCCGCCTCAGGCCAAGAAACAATCCCCTCCTGAGGATTTATCCTTTGCTTCCTTCATCCAAGAGATGTCAGAATCCATCCCTTTTCAGCTCCAAGCGGAGAAGGATGAAAGACAGCAGACACTGGAGATACTACAATTTGTAGATCCCCCAAAACATAACCTGGCTATCCCAGTACATGAAGTGCTGCTGCAACTTCAACAAAGGATTTGGGAGCACCCGTGTACAACACCTGGAGTAAATCGTAGAGTGGACTCTACGTATTTAGTCCAAGCAGCCCCAGGGTTCGAGAAGCCACAACTGCCACACACCTCATTAGTTGTGGAATCTGCGCAAAAGAAGTCACGCAGGTCTAGAACGCACGCCTCTATCCCTCCAGGGAAAGATAACCGATTCCTAGACCTTATGGGACGGAAGATTTACCAGGGAGCGATGCTGAATTCTAAGATTGCTGCGTACCAGCTGTATATGACGCAGCATCAAAGAAATCTGTGGAAGCAGATTGAGGAATTTCTCCCATCTCTACCTCAACAACAGCAAGAGGCAGCACAACAGATTGTGCAGAAGGGTCTGGATGCGGGCAAACATGAGGTGCGAGCGGCGTATGATGCGTTTGAGACTTCTTCCAGAACTGCAGCATCAGGCATCAGTGCACGAAGATGGGCCTGGTTGAAGGCTTCGGACTTACGTCCAGAAGTCCAGGATAAACTAGTGGACTTGCCTTGCCAAGGTGACAACTTGTTCGGAACAAAGGTGCAAGATGCCGTAACACAGCTTAGAGAGCACTCTGAAACGTTAAAGCAGCTCTCCACTTTGTCCCACGATCCTACAACTCACCCTGCCCGCAGGCCGCCGCATAGATACACCAGACGGCCTTTCTACAGGCCGAGGAGATATTACCCTCAGACCTCTAGACCACGCTCTACAAGGCCTCAACGGCCTCAGCAAAGACAGCAGAGAGCTGCAAGGCCGCAGCCTCCGCCCCAAACAGCTTCCACCTCTGGTTTTTGAAAGCAGTCCCGGAGAACAGAGCCAACCAAACCCCTTTCCAGATTTACCAGTAGGGGGAAGGATTTCCCAATTTTACAACGAATGGGAAAGCATCACCACAGATCAATGGGTCTTATCCATAGTTCATCAGGGTTACCACCTGGACTTCACAGCTCCCCCGCAGGAGTTTCCACCACAAAACTCCTATCTCGAACACAATCCTCAATTACAAATGGAATTATCTACTCTTCTGAAAGCAAAAGCTGTGGAACACGTACCACACTCACAGAAGGGAAGAGGATTCTATTCCCGATATTTCCTCATTCCAAAGAAAACCGGAGGACTTCGTCCCATTCTAGATCTCAGAAATCTCAACAAATTTCTAAAGAAAGAAAAATTCAGAATGGTATCATTAGGCACCATGCTTCCTCTCATACAAAGGGGGGATTGGCTTTGTTCTCTGGATCTCCAAGATGCTTATACTCACATACCTATATTCCCACCTCATCACAAGTACCTAAGATTCAAGGTGGGACACCAGCATTTTCAATACAGAGTCCTACCATTCGGCCTCGCCTCAGCTCCCAGAGTATTCACCAAATGCCTAGCAGTAATAGCAGGACATTTGCACAAACAAGGTGTTCATGTCTTCCCTTACCTAGACGATTGGCTGATAAAAAGCCAGTCACACCAAGGAGCACTAACTTCTCTACGTTACACAATACAGTTACTTCACAGACTGGGTTTTCTCATAAACTATCAAAAATCCCACCTCCACCCGTCTCATCTGCTACAATACATAGGAGCAGAATTAGACACAAACCTTGCACAGGCTTTTCTTCCAGAAGATCGTGCTCAAACACTGTCCCGGTTGGCGTACTCCATGTCCATACAACCACAAGTGACAGCTCATCAGTTTCTCATCTTACTAGGCCACATGGCTTCAACGGTTCATGTTACTCCGATGGCAAGACTTGCCATGCGACTAACCCAATGGACTCTTCGCTCACAATGGATCCAAGCCATTCAACCACTTCACTCTCGCATCCAAGTAACCCACCAACTACGCTCGTCGCTACAATGGTGGATACTCAAGGACAATTTGCGCAAGGGCCTACCCTTCCAAAAACCAATCCCTCAGATAACATTAACTACAGATGCATCCACATTGGGATGGGGAGCTCATGTGAACTCTTTCCAAACGCAAGGAACTTGGACAAAACTCGAAGCCACTTATCAAATCAATTTTCTGGAACTTCGAGCTATACGTTATGCGCTGCATGCGTTCAAGGACTGCCTTTCACACAAGACTGTGCTAATCCAGACAGACAATACTGTAGCCATGTGGTACATCAACAAACAGGGAGGTACGGGCTCGTATCTCCTTTGTCAGGAAGCGGCGCAAATTTGGGACTGGGCCTTGAACCAATCAATGTTCCTACAGGCCACTTATCTAGCAGGGATTCAAAATGTACTAGCAGACCGACTCAGTCGCCAGTTCCAACCACACGAATGGTCTCTAAATCCCTCTATTGCGACCAAAATATTCCAACGTTGGGGACAACCAACAACAGACCTCTTTGCGTCGCATCTGAACCACAAAGTGGACAACTTCTGTTCTCTGCACAAACAGAAGAACCAACCAGCCAAGGACGCCTTTGCTCGCCCTTGGAACTCAGGCCTACTATATGCGTATCCTCCAATACCGCTTATTACCAAGACGCTGGTGAAGCTACAGCAGGACAAGGGGTCCATGATTCTCATAGCCCCATATTGGCCTCGACAAGTATGGTTTCCCACACTGCTAGACCTGTCAATCAAGGATCCAATACGCCTGGGAGTGGCTCCCACTCTCATCACTCTGGATCAAGGCCGGTTGCGCCATCCCAACCTTCAATCCCTATCCTTGACAGCATGGATGTTGAAAGCTTGATCTTGCAACCTCTTAATCTCTCAACTAATGTTTCTCAAGTGCTTATAGCTTCCCGCAAACCTTCCACAAGAAAGAATTATTCTTTCAAATGGAAACGATTTACTTCCTGGTGCAAGCAAAACAATACAGATCCTTTCACTTGCCCCACAACTACTCTTCTAGATTATCTGTACTATCTCTCAGACTCTGGTCTTCAGACATCGTCAATCAGAGTACATTTGAGTGCAATCTCAGCTTATCACAACAAGATAGGAGATGCACCTATCTCCACACAACCTCTCGTCAGTAGATTCATGAGAGGTCTAACTCAACTTAAACCTCCAATTCGGCCCCCAGCTACACAATGGGACCTAAATCTGGTCTTAACAGGTTTAATGCGTTCTCCCTTTGAACCCATAGATACCTGTGAACTTAAATTTCTCACATGGAAAACTATTTTCCTCATAGCCATTACCTCAGCTAGGAGGGTTAGTGAATTACAAGCACTTGTCACATATGAACCTTATACAAAGTTTCTCCATGACAGAGTGGTTCTCCGAACACATCCAAAATTCCTTCCTAAGGTAGTTACGGAATTCCACTTAAATCAAACTATAGTTCTACCCACATTCTTTCCAAAGCCTCACTCTCATCAAGGCGAAAGAGCTTTGCACACTTTGGACTGTAAACGTGCATTGTCCTACTATTTGAATCGCACTACGTCCCTCAGAAAATCCAATCAGCTTTTTGTCTCTTATGACCCAAATAAGCCAGGTAAAGCAGTGGGAAAGCATACTCTATCCAATTGGTTAGCAGACTGCATACAATTTTGCTATACAAAAGCAGGCCTTCCTCTCCAAGGGCGAGTAAAGGCACATTCAGTACGAGCAATGTCAACCTCAGTAGCACATTTTCGTTCAGTACCAATCATTGACATTTGTAAAGCAGCAACATGGAGTTCCCTTCACACCTTTGCAGCTCATTACTGTTTGGACAAGGAAGGACGACAGGATTCAGCCTATGGACAATCTGTCTTAAAGAACTTGTTTCCAGTTTAATCCCAACTCCCTCTACATCCAGCCTACTGTGATCTTCGGCTGCATCATTTCCTCAAACATGCATAACTGCTAACTGCATGGACAATGACTCAGCCTCTAGCTTTATCCCAGGACTAGCATCCTGCTTGTCCTGGGATAAAGCAAAATTGCTTACCTTGTAATAGGTGTTATCCCAGGACAGCAGGATGTAGTCCTCACGAAACCCACCCGCCACCCCGAGGAGTTGGGCATCAGACTTTATTTATATAATTTTTGGCTAACGCTTATTGCTACATACAAGACTGGAGTGAGACCCCTGTGGCAGGGAATATCATGGCATGCCGGGCATGCTCAGTAGCCTCAGGCAGCCAGTTAAAAGCTTCTAGAAACTTGCCAGAAGTTTTCCCGCTTAAGGGCTCCGTAGATGACGTCACCCATATGTGAGGACTACATCCTGCTGTCCTGGGATAACACCTATTACAAGGTAAGCAATTTTGCTTTATACAAATTTCAATATAACAACCATTAAAGACAACGAACAAGTTAATAAGCAAGGTCACAACAGATCCGGTCTAGAACAGAGCTACATCCATAGGAACACTATATCCTAACTCCCCCACCCCTTAGTCCCTTATTGTTATTATGATTATTATTATAATAATTCTCCACAATGCACATAATTCTCCACTATGCAAATTCCGAAGAAAAGAAAAAGAAAAAAGTCATAGCCAGGAGAACAATCTCCAGCAGTCCCATGGCTGTTGAGGCGAACCAATTGGAATTATAGCTTGGCAGTTGTTTCTTGCAGCGGGAATGAGACGTACAGCAATAAGCCCCCAGAAATAACCGTCCAAAAATGTTATTTATTTATTTATTTAACAGTTTTATATACCGACCTTCATATTAAATAACCATATCTGATCGGTTTACATTTAACAAGGGGTATAACTGGAGTAACAATTCAAGTGAACGAAGATAACAATAGGTAGGAATAAGTCAAAGTTACAATCAACAGGGGAGGAGAACTTGGAAGCTTGCAACAAGCTGGAAGGAAGATAAGGCAGGAAGAAATTATAACGTATTACAACGTATTACCAAAGAGCGTACAGGTTAAAGCTTAAAAGGTGCTTTAACCTGGAAGTTTAATCTAGAAGTTTCAGAGTCCATTGTTCATGAGTATAAATGCCAGGCTGGGTTAGATTGAAGGACAACTAGTGAAAGACTGGTGGATCGGCAAAGGCTTGGTGAAAGAGCCAGGTTTTAAGTCTTTTTCTGAAAGTTAAAAGGCATGGCTCTAATCTGAGATTTGATGGGATGCTATTCCAGATAGATGGGCCTGCTATCGAAAAAGCTCTGTCTTTGGTCGTAGAGAGGCGTGAGGCTTTAGTGGGGGGATATTTCAGAGTGCCTTTGTGAATATCTCTAGTAGGTCTGTTAGAGGAGTGGAGTTTGAATGGGATTTCCAGGTCGAGTTGAAGTTGATGATGGATGGTTTTGTGGATTAAGGTGATTGATTTGTATAGAATCCTGAAATTCACTGGTAGCCAATGTAAGTTCTTGAGGATGGGTGAGATGTGTTCGCCGCGGCTTGTACTGGTCAACAATCTCGCTGCCGCATTTTGTATCATCTGCAGTGGTTTGGTCGTGGATTTGGGGAGGCCGAGGAAAAGGGCACTACAGTAGTCTATTTTGGCGAATAGAAGCGCTTGGAGAACTGTCCTGAAGTCGTGGAAGAATAAGAGTGGTTTCAGTCGTTTTAGAACCTGAAGTCTGTAGAAGCAGTCTTTGGAGGTTGTATTGACCATTTTCTTTAGGTTTAATCGATTGTCTAGAATTGCCCCAAGGTCTCTAACCTGCTTACAGGCAATGAGAGAATGGAGTGGTGATGGAGGGGAGATATTGTTTTCGTTTGAGGAGATGTGGAGAAGTTCTGTCTTTGAGGCGTTGAGTACCAAGTTTAAGCTGTTGAGTAGGTTAGTGATGGATAGAAGGCATTTATTCCAATGGGTGAGCGCTTTTGAGATTGATTCAGTTATGGGGATTAGAATCTGCACGTCATCTGCGTACAGATAATGAATTAGGTTTAGGTCTGTTAACAGTTGGCAGAGGGGGAGGAGGTATATGTTAAAGAGGGTTGGAGATAAGGAGGATCCTTGTGGTACACCAAGGGTTGATTTTGTTAAGGGTGACTATTGTTAATTTTGACTTTAAAAGTCCTATTGCTGAGGAAGGACTTGAACCAGTTGTGGGCAGATCCGGAGATGCTGATATCTGCTAGGCGATCCAGCAGGATGGTATGGTTGACGGTGTCGAATGCCGCCGAGATGTCTAACAGAACTAGTAAAAAGGAGTGTCCTTTGTCTAACCCCATGATTATATGGTCTGTAAGTGAAATGAGGAGGGTTTACGTGTTGCGTGATTTGCAGAAACCATGTTGCGATGGGTATAGGATCTGTGGTCTTCTAGGTATTCAGAAAGCTGGGAGTTTACCAGTTTCTCCGTTAGTTTGGCAAGAAATGGGAGGTTAGAAATGGGTCTGAAATTAGCTGGTACATTTGGGTCTAAATTGTGTTTCTTGAGGAGGGGCTTGAGTGAGGTGGTTTTTAGGTTGTCTGGGTAGCTTCCTTGAGTTAGAAGGCTGTTTATGATGCTGGTCAGAGGTCCTGAGATCGTGTTTGGGATGAGCAGCAGGAGTCTCGATGGGATATTATCAGCCGGATGGCTAGATGGTTTCTGGCTTTTTAGAAGGGATTCAATCTCTTTAGTGGAGATTGATTAGAATCTGTCAAATTTAGGTCGAGTAAGAGAATTGGGATTCTCGCCTAACTTGATAGGTGTTGTAATTGGAGGAAGGAGGGCGAGGGTATTTAAGATCTTCTGTTGAAAGAATGCAGCGAGCTCATTTGCTTTGGAAAGAGCTTGTTCGTCTGGTATGAGAATAGGGCTTATGCATCATACTGGAAATGGTGTATTTTGTTAGCATAGTATTCCTTTTTTTTCTGTAGAATGGCGGTCCTGTAGTGATGTAAGAATCCCTTGTATGCTGAGAGGGTAGATGAATTGGGAGTTTTGCGCCATCTATTTTCTTTATGGCGTAGGTTCTGTTTCATCTGTTTAAGTTCGGTGCTGAACCAGGGTTGATTTCCCTTTTTTGTAGGGTTGATTGATTTGGAGACTATTGGGCACCATTTGTTTGCGACTGCTTCTGTAATCTTTTGCCAGGAGGATAGGGCTGATTCAACAAAAAAAAAAAAATGATTCAACAAAATGTTGTCACATGTGTCTGTGTTAAAGTCCAATATTTTGCTTCTCGCCTGATGGTTGAGAGTCATAAGGTACGGAGTCCAGATGTCAAGAAATTGGTCTTGTTTCTTGGGCGAAGAGGCCGTTTTTGCTGAGAGCTGCTCATAGACTACCATTTGATGAAGTTTTAGGCGCCAGTGGGTAAATGTCGGTGGGTCTTTTGCCAGCCATTGAGACAGTATTGTCTGTTTAGCTAAGAGAAAGCCTTTGCCTAAAAGGCTACAGGAAGCCGGAGAGTACACTCTAAAGGTCGAGCTCTCAAACAGATGTGTAAGGCACAGTAGCGGGATTTGTGGAATGTTACAATGCAAAAGGCGGCCCATGTATCCCAAGATTTTTGTCCAGAACTGATGAATAACGGTACAGTCCCAAAAATTGTGACGAAGCGTCACATTTTCAACCCCACACTTGAGACATGATGAGGAGGGGGCCATCTTCCATTGAAAAGCCTGTAAAGGAGCAACATAGATCCTGTGTAGTGTTTTATACTGCACTTCTCGCAGCTGTACATTTTCTGTACATCGAGCAATCCGCTGGAAGCAACTTATCATTTGTCGTGAAGAAAGCTGACGTATATCTTTAGCACAGGTGGCGGTTAGATAATTGATCCGGTCGGATCAATAGGAAGATTAAGGAACATGACGTGTGTTGCGAAGAGGAGGGAAAAAAAAGCTTCCAGTTTATCCACAGTGACCTGTGTCTCAGGCGTCCCCTCCCACGTAGCGAGGTAGTGCCGAATTTGTAGATAAGCAAAAAAACTAGTTCGTGGGATCTCATATTGAACCTGTAAGTCCGTGAAGGAGCACAGCCTCCGCGTAGTCAGGTCTATTAATTGCTCGATATGCGTAAGGCCCAGATTAGTCCATTGGAGGAACATCGAATTATCCCAACTTGGGGGAAAAAAGGGGCAATCCTTGAATCGTCGCAAAATGTAGCGTCCTCCATGGGACATTAAGTTGCATGCATAATCGTTTCCATACCGTCCGACAGGCTGTGATATACGGGAAGGTCCGCAGATGTAACGGCAGAGCTGATCTAGGGGCTATAAGAAGATTACCAATAGCAATAGGCTTACACCAGTCCTGGAGTAGGTCTTTTTGTATAAAGATACTCATATCTCTTAGCCAGTCCCGAAGGTGACAAAGCAAGCTGGCCATATTGTACAGATGAATGTTCGGACATGCTAGGCCCCCCTCCGGAGCGGTGTGCATAAGCGTTGTCAAACCGAGCCTTGCCTTCTTGTTTCTCTAGATGAAACGGCGAAGCGCCGCATGTAAGTCTGTGATGTGAGGTTTCCGAATCCAAAGTGGTAACATGTGCATAACATATGGCCATTTGGGCAATTCAATCATTTTGAATAGTTGAATCCTTCCAGAGAGAGACAAGGGCAATGTCATCCATTCAGACAATTTTTTGTTTTGTCTTTGCAAGCAAAGGTAAAATGTTAATATTGTACAAATAGAGTTAGTTTTTGGGTACTTGCCAGGTTCTAATAGAGTTAGCTTTTGGGTACTTGCCAGGTTCTTATGGCCTGGATTGGCCACTGTTGGAAACAGGATGCTGGGCTTGATGGACCCTTGGTCTGACCCAGTATGGCATTTTCTTATGTTCTTATGTAAATTATTAACATCAACCGGAATTCGAATACCCAGATATTTCATCTCGGAGGTAACCCATCGTAACGGGAAATCTCCAGGCCAGAGTGCTTTAACTGAACCCAGGACATCAATTGCTTCGGATTTCTCTCTGTTAATTTTCAACCCCGAGAAAAGTCCGAATTGGGCTTGCAATTCCAGAACTCTGGGTAGAGAAACAGTTGGGTTAATAAAAAAAATTAAGACATCGTCTGCAAATGCAGCTGTTTTAAAATGGATTTTTCCCACTTGCAGCCCCGTTACAGCCGGGTCTTCATTAATAACTCACAACAAGGGGTCTAAGGATAAGATATAAAGTAAAGGTGACAATGGGCAACCCTGACATACCCCCCTGTGGAGCGCAAACGGGGCAGACATTATTCCATTAGCAACTATCATAGACTGGGGATGTCTATACAGCGCAGCTATGCTGTCTAGTACAGTGCCTTGAAAGCCAAAGTGGTGTAAAATAGAAAATAAATAATCCCAAGCCACCCATCCAAAAGCCTTTTCGGCGTCAAAACCCACAGCTAAAGCTGGAATACGCTGAGCCTTACAATGGGTCATAGCTAACCAAAGGCTAAGCAGATGTTTACTAGCTTTCCTCCCTTTCACAAAGCCCACCTGACTGTCCGAGATTAGAGTTGGCAACACTTTGTTTATTCTATTGGCCACAATCCTGGCGAACAATTTGACGACATAATTCAATAAAGATATAGGACGGTATGAAGCAGGGTAATAGTGGGTCTTTGCCGCCTTTGGGGAGAACGGTTATATATGCCATTGTGGCTTCGTTAGATAGCCCCTCTTTTGGTACGGTTGAAAAATAAAGTTGTAAAGGGTCCCCCACCTCCAGTTTCAATAATTTATAAAAATCAGCATTAAGCCCATCGGGTCCAGGTGCTTTATGAGACTTACTCGCTCCAATGTTCTCCCATTTTTCCTGTTTTGTAATGGAGGCATTTAACTGTTGTAATTGGACCTCATTTAATTTAGGTATGACCAAATTCTGAAAGAAATTGGACTCTGCAAGAGAGGCCTGTGGAGAGAGATCATTCGCATATAGGCTTTCATAAAATTTCCGAAATATGGCACAAATTTGTGCACCAGAAGAGTGATGTGTGCCGCCTGTATCTTTCAAAGCCGGGATAAACGCCGTTCCCCTTTGAGCTTTTACTTGATTTGCTAACAGTTTTCCCATTTTGTTACCATATCTATATAAATTATGAGAGTAATACAGGAGATCCTTCTGCATACGTTGATGGATGTAGCAATTTAAAGTGCATAAAAGGTCTCTGTAATTACTCTTAGTTTGCATCGAGGGGTGAACTATTAGTTGCCTTTTTGCTTTAGTGACCTCTCGACCCAGGTCTAAAATCTGCTGATTGGCTAATTTCCATTGCCGGATGACACATGCTATGATCTCTCCTCGCATAGCCGCCTTCCCCGCCTCCCAAAATAGGGCTGGTTGATCTACATGTAGGGAGTTGTGATGCGCGTATTCGTTCCACTTGTCCCTCAGATAGGTGCGAAACCCCCACGTCGTCCGACAAATGAGCAGGAAATCGCCAACGTGTTTGATTCGACCTGGGGCCTCCTAATTTCACATTTACCCAGATCATGGCATGATCAGAGCACTCCTCCGGTCCTATCTCAGCCGTTTCTAGCACATTAAAGCAGGGAGTGGAAACAAAAATATAGTCCAGTCTAGCCATAGAAAGGTGTGCTCTGGCTATATGAGTGTAATTACGCAGTTCCGGGTGGAGAATTCTCCACAGGTCAACAAGTTGCATTTGCTGACATAAATACGGCAGACCCTTGTTACATCCCTGTCTATGCCCTGTCCCCGTCCCTGTTCTATCTGGACTGACATCCATCACCTGGTTAAAGTCCCTAGCGACAAACAACAATCCTTTTTGGTGAAGCGCTAAAAACTGAATCAAACTAACAAAAAAATCATGTTGATATGTATTGGGGCCATAGACACTGCATAGCGTGACTACTGTACCAAACAATTTCCCCGTCACCAAGACACATCTACCCTCTATGTCTGAGAAGGAGCTCGCTTCCTCAAACACTGCATTTTTCCCGATGAGGATTGCGCCCCCCCCCCCCCCCCCTTTCCTCTTCACAGCTGGAGAATAATACACTTGTGACACCCAGTCCCTGCCTAACTTCTGACTTTCATGGGCCGTTAAGTGTGTTTCTTGTATAAAAGCAATGTTTGCCTTATGCCTCCTTAAAGATTGTAAAACTTTAGCCCTTTTGATTGGAGAGCCAAGACCTGCCACATTCCAAGAAATGCAGTGAAGTTGCTCAGCCATAATCAGTAGGGAAAGAGCATTTTCCTTGAGTAAGAGAAGCCTCGATCTTTGGGATCCACCCCTCCCAGCCTAGGGGCAGACCTATAACAAAAAAAGTCTCCACATACTGTAGCATACAGTTAGTGTGCAACCATTCTCAGAACTATCTAGATCATGTATCCTGATTAAAAACATAGTGCATAGTAGTAACAATCCCTCCCCTCCCCCCCTCATTGTACCCCAACCAACACTAACGTCCTCCATTAAAGGGAGGAAAGAGACCACCTGTTCCACCTCCCCCGCCAACATTATACCTGTACAAACAGTAAACTTTACAGGCTA
The DNA here is from genome assembly GCF_901001135.1 of Rhinatrema bivittatum. Taxonomy (NCBI): domain Eukaryota; kingdom Metazoa; phylum Chordata; class Amphibia; order Gymnophiona; family Rhinatrematidae; genus Rhinatrema; species Rhinatrema bivittatum. The sequence goes on along the minus strand of NC_042631.1, from coordinate 50,782,083 downwards.
ATATTAATAAGGCTTTAGGGGCATTACAGCACTTGTCGGTGTAATAAAGAGCCAGTAAAAAGACCAACACCAGCTACAATAATGAAAAACAACAAGCCCCTCTGGGAAGGGGGATCACCTAGAGTCCACCTTCTCAGCTAAAAACTGCTTCGCCTTCTCCACCGAATCAAAGTTGTGCCAGGTTCCACTGTATTCCATCCGAAGCCGGGCAGGATATTGTAGATTAAATCTTAGCTTCCTTTTGAACAAATCAGCACAAATTGGGGAGAATTCCTTGCGTTTTGCAGACACAGCTGCAGAATAGTCCTGAAAAAGCATAATTTTATGGTTCTCATAAAGCAAGGTATCACACTTGCGATATGCTTGTAATAGAGCAGTCTTATGCTGAAAATTCAGAAAACGGGCTATAGAGACCCTGGGTTTTGTGGCGTCTGGTTTTTTTTATCCCTAACCGGTGTGCTCTTTCAACTACTGCCTTGCCCTCCATTTCTGGGAGACCCAATGCTGCAGGCAGCCATGTTTCCAATATATGAGCCAGCTCCCTGTCTGCCACCGACTCAGGGAACCCCACAAACCTCAAGTTGTTCCTGCGGGACCTGTTCTCCAGGTCTTCAACCTTGTCCTCGAGATCAGTGAGTTGTTTTTTCAAGGTCCCATGGTTTTGTAAAAGATGCTGGGTTTCCGATTCCACGTCTGCTATGCGCTGCTGCGTATCTGCTACCTGCTGCTTGATTTCTTGCAAGGTTTCATTGCCCAGACTGATTTTATGAGCCAGTTCACTAAAGCGTGGTTCCAGGGCTTGAACAACTGCTAGAGTGACATCTCCCACAATATCGGATTTGTCTCCCGTCACACCGGGGCTCGGGGGGCCCGCGGCCATCTTGGTTTCACTCTGCCGGCAGGAAAGTTTGTCCCTGCGTTGCGGTTTCGCCGTCATGGTGGTCTCGTCAGCCCGGAAAAATGCGTCAATTTTCTTCTGTGTCTCCTGATCTGCTGGGGACGCCACTTTGTTCTGGTTTTTGTGAGCCCAAATCGCTGCGAAGTAGCAGGGAAGCTGGGAGCACGGTCTGCACGCAGCTTACCGGCTCATCGGGTCACGTGGTCTCCTGTCAGTGCCCTCTTTAATATATAGTGTCACCCCTCCAATTTGATCCATGCTATCATTTCTATATAATTTGTACCCTGGAATCAAATTGGTTATGCTGCTTCTGCCAGATCTCTGAGAAGACATTTATATCAACTTATACACACATATATGCAGTACTAAATACTCTTAACTCTCCCATTTTATTTTTTAGATTTCTAGCATTTGTATAGAGACATTTCAAAGTATGTTTTTTGTTTGCTTTAAAAACCTGCTTATCAGTTGACAGCGGTAATTTGGTATCTGCTCGTAAAGGCATGTCCACTTTAGCATTTATTGCAATCTTTCTATTGGGATGCCCTAATTTCTCTGTTCTGTTAGTATCCTTCAAAGATACATCTGAGCCATGCACTCCTGAGCAACTGTCAGCTTTCCCCCACCATGTAGTTTAAAAGCTAGGGATGTGCAGCAGGGACGGATTTGTCCCATTCGGGATTCAGATTCGTAGGGGCCCAAATCCATTGCATCCGTTCTCGGGGGCCCCCGATCCGTTCATATGTCAAAAATACATTCGTTCCCCCCAAAAAACCCCATCCCAACCCTTTAAAGTTATTTATCTACAAACCCCTTCCCTCAAGACTTGCCAAAAGTACCTGGTGGTCCAGCGGGGTTCCTGGAGCGATCTCCTGCACTCGGGCTGTCGGCTGCCAGTATTCAGAACGGCGCCGATAGCTCCTGTGACATAGTAAGGGCAAAGGCTATCGGCGCCGTTTTGAATACTGGCAGCCGACAACCAGAGTGCAGGAGATCACTCCAGGACCCCCGCTGGACCACCAAGGACTCCTGACCCCCCCACCACCAAGACTTGCCAAAAGTCCCTGGTGGTCCAGCGGGGGTCCTAGAGCGATCTCCTGCACGCGGATCTTCGGCTGCTGGTATTCAAAATGGCGCCGATAGCCTTTGCCCTTACTATGTCACGGGGGCTATTGGCGCCATTTTGAATACCGGCAGCCGACAGCCCGAGTGCAGGAAGTTGCTCCAGGAACCTCGCTGGACCACCAGGTATTTTTGGCAAGTCTTGGGGGCATCAGGAGGGTGGGGGGCCTATTCGTGGGGGTTCGCCATACGTTTTGGAACCCCCACGAATACAACGCATATGGCATATACGTTGCGGATTCACAATATGTCGAAAATGAATGCACATCCCTATTAAAAGCTGTGCTGTCTCCTTTTTAAAAGCTAGTACCAGCAGCATGGTTCCACTTTGGTTAAGGTGGAGCCCATCCCTTCCCCAAAAAGATGCCCAGTTCCTACCAAATCTAAACTCATCTTCCCTGCACCTTTGTCTCATTCATGCACTGGAGCTCTGCCTGCCTCTGGAGTCCTGCACACAGAATGGGGAGCATTTCTGAGAATGCTACTCTGGAGATTCAGGATTTTAACTTTCTATCTATAATCCTAAATTTGACTTCCAGAACCTCCCTCCTGCACTTTCCTATGTCATTGGTACCCATGTGTATTAAGACATCCAGGTCCTCTCCAACACTACCTAAATTCCTATCTGTGACACGTGAAACCCGCTATCTTCACACCAGGCAGGTAGGTTACCAAACGATTTTCACATCCAGCCACCCAGCTATCTGCATTCCTACTGTAATATATTTGACCATAAAATGTTTTCATTTGAAGAAGTAAACTATCCAATGGATGGTAATTTGTTGGTCTCATCTGTTTCAATGTTTAGAGTAACCTAATGGTTAAAGCAGCAGGTTGCAAACCAGGGCTTATTTATATTTTTATTTGATTAGACTTATATTCCGCTTTTTAGCATTTCAAAGCAGATTAGATTCAGGTACTGTAGGTATTTCCCTATCCCCAGAAGGCTCAGAATATGTGGCCTGGATTCACAATTGCAATGTATTATCATGGAAGGAGCCAAATATCACGGGGAAGAGTTCCTAAAAAAAATGTTGTGGTAGTATCGCCACATTGTTTTCTCATATTAAAAGCTCGCAAGACAAAACAACGCAGCAGATGCATTGGTAAATTGCAATGGCGGCTCCCAATAAATGGGGACACCATTGCCTTAAACTTGCATTGCCCAGGGCTAAAGGGCTCTCAGGCCCTTCAGAAGAACACAGATGCCTTTTTAGATAATGGGATGTGGGAGGAGGGCCTGGGGAGCCCAGGAGGGAGACCCACTATATTAAATTTTTTTTTAAGACTTGGGGGTCACTATACTACCAATGGTGTCTTTTATGAATTAGGGGTTGAGGGGGAGGGGGTTTACTAACTCTTACCTATTTTTATGGAGGAGGGGTGGGGGTTTAAGCCATGTGGACAAAGTTGGGCCTGGGAGGGGAGGGGGGGGGGGGGGTCGTCATTGGGTGACCCATTACATCTATTTTTTTTCTGTTAACTTTTTTGGGCGTGGCTACTTCTAGTAGTGGTCCCGTGGTGGGAAGAGGGGGTGAAGTTAGACCTCCCGGTCACTTTTTTCCCACTTAACTGGCCATCATATGTTTCAGACATATTACCTTTTAAATTTAGTACAGTATTATCAAGATCGTGTGCTCCCAGGGTCTCGATGCTCCCGCGGTAGTTTAGCAATGTCCCAAAAGCTGTAGATAAAATAACATGACTGACAAAATTCTAAGTAAACCATGGTATACCAGTGAACTAAAAAAAGATAAAACAGGAGCTCAGATCCAAGGAACGCATCTGGCGCAGACAACCCTCCCCCACTCACAAAGCAATATATAAACACACACTACACACTTACCGCCAAGCCACCCTCCAAGCTAAACGGGACTTCTATTCATCCAAAATCCATGACTACCAATTCAACTCTAATGCCCTATTCTCTTATGTTGCAGATCTCATTAAGTCATCTCCCCCCCACCTCCCATGAAGAAAATACTAAGGAAAAATGTGAAGAACTTGCAAAGTACTTCCCTAACAAAATCTCTAATATCCTCCTTCGCTTCCCCACTAAGCCCACCCATTCCCCTCCACTTCCTAACCTCAATAGCAGCAGTCTTGGATCCCTCGACCTTACAACCACCATGGAGATAGAAACCATCTTAAAAAAGATGAAACCTGCCTCCCATATAGCAGACACTATTCCCTCAAAAACCCTACTTTCCATACCCTTCACCATTGCCAAACCCCTAGTCGATATAATAAATTGCTCTTTGACCTCCGGCAAAGTCCCAGACCCCCTCAAACTTGCTGTCATCAAGCCTCTCCTTAAAAAGCCTGCCCTCGACCCCGCCGACCCAACAAATTACCGGCCTATTTCCAACCTGCCTTTCCTCTCCAAGATCCTGGAGAAGGTAGTCAATACCCAACTCACAGACTATCTTGAAGACCACAATATCCTTCACCCATCCCAATTTGGTTTCTGTAAAGGTCGTAATACCGAGAATCTCCTGTTAGCAATCACAGACACTATTCTCATAGGCATGGACCAAGGAAAAAGGTTTCTACTTGCCATCTTAGATATCTGAGCAGCATTTGACACGGTCAACCATCAAATCCTTCTTTCTCGGCTAGCAGAAATAGGCATCTCTGACACAGCACTTTCATGGTTCTCCTCCTACCTCACCCTCCATTCTCTGTAAGAGACCTAGGAGTCACCCTAGACCAACACCTTAACTTTAAACCACACATTAAGTCCTTACTAAAAGGGGGTTTCTACAAACTCCGCATCCTCCAAAAGCTTAAGCCTCTTCTCCATGCCCCGGACTTCCGTCTAGTCCTGCAAACGACCATCCTCTCAAAATTGGACTACTGCAGCTCCCTTCTTATAGGCCTCACATACTCCACCATTAAACTCCTACAAATCCTACAGAACACCATGGCGAGAATCATCACCAACACTCAAGAGAAAACACATTACCCCCATACTAAAGGATCTGCACTGGCTTCCCATCCCTTTCCGTATTCATTATAAAATCCTCACTATCCTTCACAATGTGCTCCACAAAAATAAGACCGCTTGGCTGAAGGCAATGCCCCACTTCCATTCATCTAAGCGCCCTGCGAGATCCGCCCTTGCGGGCACCCTGCATACCCCACCCCTCAAAACTGCACGCCTTACCACGACCAGAGAAAGAGCCTTCACTATAGTGGGCCCTACCCTCTGGAATTCACTCCCCACCTACCTATGTCTTGAACCATCCTTGCATACTTTCAAAAAAGGCATCAAGACATGTCTGTTCAGGCAGGCCTATCCAGATGCCAATTAAACCTCGATCTCCTCCCCCACCACTCAATTCTCTTCCACCCCCCTGGTACTTATGTTCCATGATTATGATATTGTTCTTTAGTTGCTCATGACTAACACTATTATCCTTTGTACTCCCCCCCCCCCCCCCCCCCCCCCCCCCCCCGTTGATGTAATTTAAGGAAATGATGTAAATAAGTTACCTTCGTTATATTATTATGGTTGCTCCGTTCTACTTTACTTCTGCGCTTTTCTCTGTTTCTGTCTTTCTCCCTTCCCATCCCCTCTCCCCCCTTTTCTCGCCTGCTCCCACTTCCTTCTCCTCGTTCATTATAACTCCTCCTTCCTGAGTTAATTGTAAACCGGTGTGATGTGTATTACGAATGTCGGTATATTAAGTTATTAAATAAATAAAATAAATAAATATTATTTTATTTATATAGGATTAGTATGCATGAGCTGCTTTGCATGAATTTGCAAAATTCATGCATGCAAGTGCCATGCAAAGCTTTCATTGTAGTAGGGGTGGGAATCTTGCCCAAAATATGTGCAATATTGCCACGATAGGGCTAAATTGCATGTAGTGTTTATATATGAAGTAAATTGACCAAGGTCACAAGGAATGGCAGTGGGATTTGAAATTTGGCATCCCTGTTTCATAGCCCACTGCTCTAACCACTAGGCAGCTACTCCACTCCTCTGGAGGGTTCAAATCCCACTGCTGCTGCTTATGACCTTGGGCAAGACACTCTGTTCACCCTCTATTGCCTCAGGTGCAAACTCAAATTGCAAGCCCTCTGGAGATAGGGAAATATTTACTGTACCTGAATATAATCTGCTTTGAAGTGCCAAAAGGCAGAATATAAATAAAATTTTGTATTTTTCTTTTAATGCTATATATATTATAGCCTTGTTTTGTGTGTTTATCAGAATTTTATAAAATATTTTTGTAACCTGCTTAGAATGGTTGATAACATTGAAAAGCCAGATTTAAGAAATTTAAATAAATATAATAGGCTGTTCCCTGTACGTACCAGGATCAGTCCAGACAGTGGGTTACGCCCTCTGTCCAGCAGATGGAGTCTGAGCAAAAACTACCGGGGGAGGTCCTACATAGTGTCCCCTCCCCTGCCTCTACCGTCAGTAATGCTCTGACTCCAGCAGATGCGAGCAGGGGACTCAGGGTTTCCCAGCTCTGTAGCTTACCTTTCTAGCCTCTGTTGCAGAGGGATCAAGCCTTAAAAAAAAAAAAAGAGGGGAAAGTGAGTGTCAGGGGACTTGTGGGCACGGCTATGTCAGCACCTCAGGGTAAGTGCCTTGTTCTTTTTTTTTTTTTTTTTTTTATTTATATTTATTAATGCTTTTAAACAAACTTAAACAGCAATGTCCGCTTGTCATAGATTAGGTATTAGTGAAAATATTACAGGTAATAACATAGTTGTATAATTCGTATAATACGGCAATAATTCTTGCAAGAAAAAAAAAAAAAATAAGAGGAAAATATTATACATTATACATTCCGTATCATATTATCCTTATACAACCAAATTAAAGAGGCAAAACCCCCGTTATAAGGAAATTGGGGATCCAAGACAGAAATAAAATGAGCAAATTTGGTAGAAAACATTAAGCAAGAAAACTCAGTAGGTTAGATAGTGCTTTCTAAATCCCTAGATAAGGTTTCAGTGATAGGTAATTTTGCATCAATAAATTTTCGTAATTCAAGCGGTTCTAAAAACACAAACCTATCATTTTGATACTTGATTACACATTTACATGGATAATATAGCATAATCTGTGCCCCGAGGTTTTTTGCCTCTTGGCTCAGTTGAAGAAATTTCTTCCTACGTGATTGTGTATACTTCGTTATGTCGGGATATGTCCATATTTTTTGACCGAGAAATAGCTTACTCCTATTTCTGAGGGACAATTTCAAAATCTTGTCCCTGTCTGTAGCATTTACAAACTTTACACACAGAGTCCCATGATGTTCAATTTGTTCAGTCATGCTTTGTTCTAAAAAAGCTGTAATATCATTTAATTCCTGTTGTTGCTGTGCACTACTTTTGTTTTGAACTTCACTTTCTGATTTCCCTTGAACAACAAGGAAAATCTTTGCAATTGCTGGTATCTCCTCAGGGGTTAGCATCAACACATCCATCAAATATTTTTTATATAGTTCATATGATGATATTAACTTCACACTTGGGAAGTTAAGAACTCTCAAATTATTATATCTAGCTTGATTTTCCAGTACTTCGATTCTTCGTGCGTTTGCTGTTTCTCCGTGTATCAAGCTAACTTGAACTTTTTCTATTTGTATTACCCGATTTTCCAAACATTGCAATTTTTCTTTCTGCTCAGTAACAACAGGGTCAATTTGGGAAATTCGATTCTGTGTCTCTAATATTGTGGTGTTTAAGTTCTCAACTGATCCTTTAACTTCCAATAGGACAGCCCAAATATTCTCCAGTGTTACAGGCCTGTGCATATCGCTTGAAATATTTTGACTCACTGTTTCCTTCAGGCGACGTTCCTGCCTCTCACTCGAGGCCGCAGCCCGGTCCTTAGACTCCTCCGGTGTAGAAGTCTGGGGGGTTTCCCCTTCCCCGAACTTCTTATCCGCTTCCATTTCTCTCGGATTCCCCCCGATGGGGTCGCGAGGCGCCGACATCTTTGGTCGCGCTCCAAGATCCGAAACCGGAGTATGAGCGAATGAAGGAGGTAAGGGCTTCGAGGGAGCCCCGGGGCTTAGGGAGATGTTAAGGCCCTGCAGCGTCAGATTTTGCTCTGCACTGACGCCGACATCGGGCACTTCTCCCGGGGAACTCACATTAGTCGGCGAGAAGAAATTCCCGATCAATGGTTGTGAGGGTGCAAGGGCCGGGGCTGTCGGGGTCTCTACCCTGACCCTGCCCTTCCTCTTTGTGTGCGGCATTCTTCAGGAAATTCAAAAAAATATCGGGAGCTCGTTCTCGCACCACCTACTGCTCCGGCGCCATCTTGGATCCAGTGCCTTGTTCTTTTTATCCTTTCCCCCCCCCCCCCCCCCCCCCCCCCTGTGCTAGGCGACGACGAGCCAGGCCCCGGGGTGCATATCGGTAGGGCCGATCCCTCCTCCCGGGCCCAGTTTCTACGGCTCCCTCCCCCCCCCCGGAGTGAAGGAACCCTCCCGACCTGCGGCCCCGCGAAGCCGTTTTTCCCCGGGGCCACCGGCTTCCGGGAGGTACAATTCCTCAGAAGCAACTTGGGTCGTGGGGCGGGGTATTCCAGCCTCCGCACTCCCGTCGATGATGCAGCACCCGGCCCCCTGTGAGGCCACAGGCCGTCAGGCAGAGCGCCAACCCCGAGTCACGCCAGGCTCGGGCTCTTCTTCCGACGGTGAAGCCAGCCCTCCTTCGGGGGAGCCCCAGGTGCGTCCCAGCCTAAAATTTCAGGCCCCGTTCCCCCGTGGTCCGGGAACGGCGGCCATTTTGGTTCCGGGTCCGGACGCCGGGCACTCAGTAGAGGAAGCCGGAGATGCCGGGGGGGGGGGCCCTTTGGCCGTCTCCAACCCCGGGGGTTGCATCAGGCACCATTGGGCACCTGGGGAACCTGCCGAGGAGTGGCCCAGCAGCCTTCCCGGCCTTTTCGCCTGAATTTGTACTCCTAATGCACTAGGCCTTCCTGCAGGGCAGAGGGGGGGGGCGGGCCCTCCTCCCCCTAAGCTAGCCCGCCTGGACACCGCGGGCGGGGGCAGACCCCTCCAGGCTGGAACTTCATTCCCCGCTGAGGAGCCAGGGCCCTCCTGGGACCTTCCTGCGGGCCAGGCGGGGCCCTGTCCCTTGGGAGTTGACGTTCCCCAGGACCCGGAGGGGGATGACCCCTTTTTGACCTCTCAGTTACAAGGCGACGACCCGCGGGTTCTCCGTATTTTCCAGGCCGGGGAACTGGACGATCTCATTCCCCACATCCTGCAAGAGTTGGACATCGACCCTCCTCCCGAGCCAGTGGACCCCGACCCAGGCGCCAAGAAAGGGGACCCTCTCTTGGCAGGCCTGCGGCCTCCCTCCAGGGCTTTTCCCATCCATCACACGATCTTGCAGCTCATTTCCAGAGAATGGGATTCGCCCGAATGCAACCTAAGGGTTGGTAGGGCTATGGAAAAGTTGTACCCCCTTCCGTCTGACTTCTTGGAGCTTCTCAAGGTTCCCGCGGTAGATTCCGCTGTCTCGGCGGTCACGAAGCGTACTACCATTCCCTTCACGGGGGGGACAGCCTTGAAGGATATTCAAGATAGAAAACTGGAGGTATACTTAAAGAGGATCTTCGAGGTCTCTGCATTGGGGATGCGGGCTGCGATCTGCAGTTCTCTGGCACAGCGTGCGGGGCTCCGCTGGGTCCAACAGCTCCTTACTTCCCAGTTGCTGCCTGAGGAGGAGGGTCAGCAAGCGGATCAGTTGGAGGCCGTAGTTGCCTACGGCGCGGACGCCCTGTACGATCTCCTACGGGTTCTAGCGAGCTCAATGGCGGCGGCCGTGTCGGCGCGGCGGCTCCTGTGGTTAAGAAGCTGGGTGGCCGACGCCCCCTCCAAGACTCGCCTGAGTTCCCTTCCCTTCCCTTCAGGGGTTGGTATCTCTTTGGGGAAGGCTTGGATCAGATTATCAGATCCCTCAATGAGAATGCGGTCCATAAGCTTCCGGAGGATCGCCCTCGCTCGGCTAGACCACTTTATTCTCCCAGGAGTAGGCAGCGGAACCAACGTCGGTCTCGGCCCCCGAGGCAGCAACCCCCCAGGCCGCCATCCGCTCGATCGCAAGCTTGGAACCGGTCCTTTCATGGACACCGCCCTGGCAGGGATGGCCAGGGTTTGGGACCCCCCCTCTAAGTCCTCCCAATGACGCCAGGAGGACCCTCGAGTCAACTCCCCGCGTGGGGGGTCGGCTTGCTCTCTTCTACGAAGAGTGGGTCCAAATCACGTCGGATCGATGGGTCCTAGATATCCTAAAACACGGCTATGCCTTGGATTTTGTACAGGCCCCCCGAGACAGGTTTCTGTTTTCCCCGGCCAGGTCCCGGCTCAAGCAGGAGGCCGTCAGACAGACCCTGGACCGGCTATTAGCCTTGGGCGCAATAGTGCCAGTCATGGCCTCCGAGCTCGGTCGGGGCCAATATTCCCTTTACTTTGTTGTTCCCAAGAAAGAGGGGACGTTCCGACCGATCCTGGATCTCAAGGTCGTCAAGTTTCTCAGGGTCCCCCGGTTCCGTATAGAGACCCTTCGTTTGGTACTGGCCGCGGTACACCCAGGCGAATTCCTGGCCTCTCTGGATCTTACGGAAGCATATCTTCACATTCCCATTCATCAGGCTTACCAGTGCTACCTGCGCTTCAAGGTCCTGGGACAGCATTTTCAATTCCGAGCCTTGCCTTTTGGTCTTGCCACAGCCCCTCGGGTATTTACCAAGGTCATGGTGGTCGTAGCGGCGGCTCTCCGCAAGGAAGGAATCCTTGTGCATCCCCACCTGGACGACTGGCTCATTCGCGCGAAATTCCGAAGTCGGGGCCTTCAAGCAGTGGACAGGGTGGTTCAGTTCCTCCGCTCTCTAGGGTGGATCGTGAATATTAGAACATAAGAACATAAGAAAATGCCATACTGGGTCAGACCAAGGGTCCATCAAGCCCAGCATTCTGTTTCCAACAGTGGCCAATCCAGGCCATAAGAACCTGGCAAGTACCCAAAAACTAAGTCTATTCCATGTGACCATTGCTAATGGCAGTGGCTATTCTCTAAGTGAACTTAATAGCAGGTAATGGAATCGTTTTTTGACGATTTAAAATATCGTCCGATATATTTTAAATCGTCAAAAATAGTTAGAGGCGATATATAATAGGAATTCCCCCGATTTATCGTCAAAAATCGTAAATCAGGGGGAGGGGAAGGGGGAGGGCGGGAAAACCGGCACACTAAAACAACCCTAAAACCCACCCCGACCCTTTAAAATAAATCCCCCACCCTCCTGCACTCGAATCGTGTTGCCGTATTGCAAAATGGCAATATGGCCATACGGCCGGCACCATTTTGCAATACAAAATGGCAATATGGCCATACGGCTGGCGCCATTTTGCAATACGGCAACACGATTCGAGTGCAGGAGTTCGTTCCCGGACCCCCGCTGGACTTTTGGCAAGTCTTGTGGGGGTCAGGAGGCCCCCCAAGCTGGCCAAAAGTCCCTGGGGGTCCAGCGGGGGTCCGGGAGCGATCTCCTACGCTCGTGACATCGGGGGACAGGAACCAAAATGGCGCCGGCGCTACCATATGACATTTCTATTAACGCACCCGTGGCCCGAGAGTGGAAGATCACACCGGGACCCCCCCACTGGACCCCAGGTAATTTAAGACATTTTGGGGGGGTTTGGGAGGGTGGGGGATTTATTTTAAAGGGTCGGGGTGGGTTTTAGGGTTGTTTTAGTGTGCCGGTTTTCCCGCCCTCCCCCGATTTACGATTTACACGATATTTAAAAAAACAAAACCTCCCCCCCCCCCCCCAGCCAAAATCGATCGTTAAGACGATCGATCACACGATTCACATCTCTAGTGAATATTCCCAAGAGCAAGCTGGTGCCGTCCCAGTCCCTGGACTTCCTGGGAGCTCATTTCGATACAAGGAAGGCGATGGCCTTTTTACGGCCAGAGAGAGCACAGGCACTTCGAGAACAGATTCTCGCCTTTATGAAGCTCGCAACGCCCACAGCTTGGGACTACCTGCACGTGTTGGGCACCATGACCTCCACCATCGATCTCGTTCCATGGGCTTTCGCTCACCTACGTCCTCTGCAGAGGTCGCTGCTGTCCAGATGGAAGCCGGTGTCCCGGGACTACCATGCGGTCCTGCCAGTCCCGAGAACAGCGTTGCTCAGCCTCCACTGGTGGCTGGATCTTCAGCACCTTGCACGGGGTATATCTCTGGAAGACCCGGACTGGGTGGTAATAACCACGGATGCCAGCCTCTCCGGTTGGGGAGCGGTCTGTCAGCACAGCTCGATCCAGGGCAGTTGGTCGCAAGAACAAACACAGTGGCCCATCAACTGTCTGGAGACCAGGGCGGTCCGTCTGGCCCTGCGGGGGTTCTTTCATCTGGTTCACCAGCGAGCAGTCAGGATTCTTTCTGACAACGCGACCACGGTTGCCTACATCAACCGGCAGGGGGGCACGAGGAGCCGGCTGGTGTCCCTGGAGGCTGACAAACTGATGAAATGGGCGGAGATTCACCCAGAGCGCCTAGCGGCTTCCCACATCGTGGGCACAGACAACGTTCAGGCGGACTTTCTCAGCCGCCAGCACTTGGATCCCGGAGAGTGGGAACTCTCAGAAGAAGCCATGGAGCTCATAGTCTAGCGCTGGGGGATTCCAAGCATGGACCTGATTGCAACCGCCAACAACACCAAGGCAGTCCGTTTCTTCAGTCGCAGAAGGGAGCACGGCGCGGAGGGCGTCGATGCACTGGTCCTCCCATGGCCGCTCCAAGGACTTCTGTATGTCTTCCCACCATGGCCACTAGTGGGAAAGGTCATCAGAAGGGTGGAGGCGCATCCAGGCTCAGTAATCCTGGTAGCGCCAGAGTGGCCTCGCCGGCCATGGTTCTCGGATCTGCTCCATCTGACGCTGGAGGGACCACTTCGCCTCAGTCACCTGCCGCGTCTACTTCGGCAGGGGCCAATATTTTTCGAGGGGGCAGATCGCTTCTGTCTTGCGGCATGGCTTTTGAGAGGCGCACGCTGAGACGTCGTGGGTATCCTGAGCCCGTCATCTCTACCCTCCTACGGGCGCACAAGACGTCCACCTCGGTCACGTACGTACGGATCTGGAAGATCTTTGAGAAGTGGTGCGCCTCCCACGATATCCAAGCAACTCAGGCCTTGATGGCTCAGATTCTTTCTTTTCTCCAAGCTGGCTTAGACTTGGGGCTGGCGTTTAATTCGCTCCGGGTGCAGGTGGCGGCCCTGGGCGCTTTCTTTCAGGAAGGTAATAATATTTTGCTGTCTTCTCACCCGGATATCGTTCGTTTCTTAAAGGGGGTTAGGCATTTGAAGCCCCCGCTCCGGCCTCCATGCCCATCGTGGAACCTGAACTTGGTCCTCCGAGCTCTCTGCGGCCCTCCCTTTGAACACTTGCGTTCAGCCACGATCAAGGATGTGACACTCAAGACAGTCTTCCTAGTAGCAATCAGCTCGACGCGGAGGATTTCAGAGCTGCAGGCTCTTTCGTGTCGAGAACCATATCTCCTGTTCATGGCGGACGGGGTCTCTATCCGCACTGTACCCTCCTTCCTACCCAAGGTGGTCTCGGATTTTCACCTCAACCAGTCCCTGGACCTACCCTCATTTCCTTCAGCTGGATCAGGGGACCTGCATAAGCTAGACGTCCGGAGATGCCTCATGTATTACTTAGAGCTTACAAATGATTTCCGCCTTTCGGACCACCTGTTTGTCCTTTGGTCTGGCCCAAGAAGAGGCTACAGCGCTTCCAAGCAGTCCATAGCCCGCTGGCTTTAGGGAGCAATTGCAGCAGCTTATATTGGGCGGGGTAAACCTCCTCCATTGTCTGCCAAAGCCCATTCGCTGCGGGCTCAAGCGACTTCTTGGGCGGAGGGGACGTCGCTTTCGACCCAGGAGATATGCAGGGCGGCCACCTGGAAGTCGCTCCATACTTTTGCAAAACACTATCGCCTGGACGTGTGGGCCCCTGCGGGCGGTCTCTTTGGGGACGGGGTTATTCGCGCAGGGCTATCCTCGGCCCACCCATGAGGGGGAAGCTTTGGTACATCCCACTGTCTGGACTGATCCTGGTCCGTACAGGGAAATGAAAATTATTCCTTACCTCGTTAATTTTCGTTCCTGTAGTACCATGGATCAGTCCAGACCCCTCCCGGTGACTGGGGTTGGGAAGTGGGGACATTTTCCTTTACCTTTTTGGTTTGATCTTAGCTGCCCGACTTTTGGCGCTTGGGCTCTGGCGGTCCGCCTCTGCCTACAAGTCTTCTCGGTCCAGCCCGGGGTCCGCCGGTCATGCTTACAGTTGGCCCCCTCAACCATCTCGCGTTGAAGTGCTATGCTTGATCCCTCTGGGACGGTCTCTTACGGGCTTTGCTAGTCTAGTTACTGACTGTAGAGGCAGGGGAGGGGACACTATGTAGGACCTCCCCCGGAAGTTTTTGCTCAGACTCCATCTGCTGGACAGAGGGCGTAACCCACTGTCTGGACTGATCCATGGTACTACAGGAACGAAAATTAACGAGGTAAGGAATAATTTTCATTTTAATTTCATCCAACTGCAATCTAGAACTTGGACTACCCCAATTTCTGTCATTTAACACTAGAATGCTGACAGTGTTGTAGTGTTTGCTCCCTTGGGAAAAAGATCTTCAGTCAATCATCAATGTCTTTACTGAGATGGAGGCTTAGTATTATAAGACTAAGGTCCTGTGTCATCAAGCTCTCAATAAGCTGTCTGTAGCTCTAGCAATTAAGAGATGCACAGAAAAGTAAAACCACCTTACTAATGGAAGGGTTTTAAAGCTGATACACTAGGGCTATTATTTATGACTAAGGTATTTTTCCTCTTTATATTTTACATTCCCATTAATACTTTCAGCTGTTAGTTTACAACTATTATGTGTGGGGAGGGAGGGGCTGGGGATAATAAAGAAAAGGGAGAAATAATAAATATTCTCTCTTCAATGTTCATGAAAGGAGAGGTTGAGAAATACCACATATAGTTGGAAGGAGTACATATGGGCGTGGTATAAATTCCACACCATTTACAAAACAGAATGGTGAAAAAGTAAGGAATTAGGATTGGGAGAGAGGAAAGCAGATGAAAAAACCTAGCTGAGGAGTTTGAAGAATGAGAAATGTTTGAGAAGTGGTGAGGGAAGAGAGAGACTAGATGTTTTTGTGGTGGAATGCATGATGCTAAACAGCCCTTTCTTTTGCCATTGACAGGCATTTGGAAGCTGTTCCCCGACACAAGGCCCCACAGGTGCTAAAGATTACTCACAGTGATGAAGAGGAAGAGTCAAGCCTCAGTGACAGCAGTAATAAGGAAGATACGGGAGGGACATGTGCTGGTTTCATTGACCAGATATCTCCACATCCTTCTTCACTTTGCCTATCCCCAAGTGAAAGTAACTGTCTCTTTGGCATTATTAATCACTGTCAGATAACTGTAGTCTCAGATATTAAGTTATTGTCAGTAGCAATTGAAATACTCCTATACTGTGGGGTAGATTTTCAAAGGGGTACGCGCGTACCCCCCGAAAACCTACCCCAACCCCCCATGCACGCGCTGAGCCTATTTTGCATAGGCTCGGTGGTGCGCGCAAGCCCCGGGACGCGCATAAATCCCGGGGCTTGCATGGGGGGGCGTGTCGGGAGTGACGCAGTGTTTCGGGGGTGGCGCTGCGGGCGTGGTTTCGGCCCAGGGGCATTCCGGGGGCATGGCCGCGGCCTCCGGACCAGCCCCCAGACCAGCAAATGGAGCGCGGCAGCCGGCCCAGCGCGTGCCAACAAAGGTGGGGGGGGGTTTGGATATGGCCGGGGGGGGGGGGGGGGTTAGGTAGGGGAAGGGAAGGTCCGGGGGGGGGGGGGGGGGGGGTGGAAGGAAAGTTCCCTCCGAGGCCGCTCCGAAATCTGAGCGGCCTCGGAGGGAACAGAGGCAGGCTGCGCGGCTCGGCGCGCACAGGCTGCCGATTTTGGGCAGCCTTGTGCGCGCCGACCCCGGATTTTAATGGATACGCGCGGCTATGCGCGTATCTATTAAAATCCCGCGTACTCTTGTTCCTGGTGCGCGAACAAAAGTACGCGTGTGCGCAGATTTATAAAATCTGCCCCTGTGTGTCTTTGATATTAGTAATCAGTATCAGGTACAGAAGAATTATCTTATTGTGTGTCTCAGGCATTCATTATTTCACTGTCAGTTACATGAAAGTTATCCTTAAGCATGTCTCAGGTATTAATGGCTGGTTGTTAGTTATAGGAAAAATACCCCTTCTTTGTGTTATGGTTGAGCAGTGTTTGGGTGGATCCTTGGGTATTGTGGCAGATGACCACGCCCATGGGGAGGAGCCCCGTGAGGAGCCACAGTACTAGGCTAGACTCAGAAGGCACAAACACAGTTAGTTCTTTATTATACAGCTTGAAGAGTACCACCAGAGGTGGCAGTAGTGAGGCAGTCTGGTAGTTGCAGTCTCAGGGACCTCGGCAGAGGGAGCCCTTCTCACCCTGTTGGTATCGGAAGGTTCCAAAGCAGGTTTCCCAGCAAGGAAGTACTGTGGATGAGATAGACTGAGAGTTAGAGTACTCGCTAGGTGTTTGCTGTAGGGATGCGATTCCACCAGGTTGTAGAAGGAAGTGCAGGCACCGAGGCAGGGAGAGCACCTGTTCCCTGTAAGGCACCTGAAGTAATGCAGAGGGTCCTGAGGCGTGGGTACCCAGGTTAGCAGTTACCCCGAAGGGCAGAGAGAGAGCTTCCAGCGGCAGCACGGAAGCGGCAGAGTAGCGTAGACTGGAATGGATTCGAGTCCTTGCTAACTCAACGAGCTAGCACATTAGAATAGGTTATATACCCGGATGGCGTGATGTCAGCAAGGGGGGACGCCCCTGAGGTTCACGCCAAGGTTGGAATAAAGACGTGGGTGGCCGCGTGCACCCTAGTAGGTACCTGGGAGGAGCATGGCGGGAGGCTGCATCATAGCTGTTCCAGGGACGCCGGAGAGGTCGGCTTGTAGATGCGGCGGTAGCCATCTTTCCTAGGTAAGCGGGAGGAGCCATGAATAAGGTGAGGCAAACAGGGCGAAGCCGTCTAGCACCAACGGACGCAACACTTTGTTCCCTACATATCAATCACTGTTACAGGAGAACTGCTCCAGTTATGTATCACAGGTATTAATAATCACTGCAAAATACCCCTGGTATTAATATCTACTGTAAAGTAGATAATTCCCTGCTGTATGTCCTATTTATATGTATATTTACCAAATCAAAATGCTTAATGTAATTTTTTTTAAACAATAAGATTAATCTTTTTTTAATTGGAGTAACTTTGTGAGTCCAAGCTTTCAGTATTATAAGGAATGCAAATCTGCCTCTCATGGCATTTCCTTTAATAGCTCTATGTACTGTGGCAGAAAACCAGTGGTAGTCATAGAAATTGAATTGATCACAGTATTCATCTGTAGGTGATCACATAAGCAGGATGCCTTTTTGCTTGTGCTCTGGTAAGGCTTGATCAGACTTTTTGGATTCCTTTCCTCATCTTCCATAGTCTTTCCAGTAGAAGCAGTTGGAAGCAAACTTTCTGTAGCAGGGATTACAAGTCTTCTAGATGTGTATATATAAACTTAGATGTATTCAAGTTAAGAAAAGTTTGAAAAAGCTGTCATTATTTTGGACATCAGATAATATACTAAACTTGAAAATAGATGACAAGAATTAAATAAGCTTCTCCTAGGACAAGCAAGGATGGTAGTTCTCACACATGGGTGACATCATCAGATAGAGCCCCGCACAGAAAACCTATGTCCAAATTCTGGAACTTTGACTGCACACTGCATGCCCTTAACCACGCATCCAAGCAGGGTCCCTCTTTAGTCTTATTTTGCGCAGAGCTTTCGCCTTGTGGTTTAAGTGAGCTATCTGCTTTTCCTTCAGAAAAATTACCTTGGAAAACTTTTTACCAATTATTTTTCAGATTTTTGCATGTTTCATCAATGCTGGGTTTCTCTCAGTTCGCTCCTTTAGGCTCCTTAATCAAGTTTTTAGGCGGCTCAGTAAGTTTACTTTCGCTTCCGTTCCCCCCACTGCGGTGGTGCCAGGTGTTTGATGGCTTCTACCTCCCACTGTCACCATTCTCATTTTCTCCTCTTTTCATTCATCATGACCTTGACTGGTTTCCGTCGATGCCCCCAGTGTAGGAGGACCATGTCCATCACAGACCTCCATGAGGTGTTTGTTCTTTGCCTGGGGGCATCGCTTGATTTCCGAGGTTGCCACATGTGCTCCAAGATGACCCCCCTAAGGGATGTCGCACTCTACTCGATAAGATGGAGAAACTCTTCAGGTCAAGGAAGTCTGAGCCATCAACATCTGCATCAGCAGCACCTGCACCAATGGAACTTGGAGTCGCACCGATAGACACTGAGCCATTGACATCAGTAGGGTTGTCGATTCTGTCGATGCCACTAGCAGATAGGGGTGCCGGAGACCAGTCCCTGGCAGTGTCTTACAAGTCTAGGACTTTTGGGTTCATTGTCACTGATCTCGGCACTGGTGAAAGACCAGGCCGAGCAGCAGGGGAAGTTGAGGAAGCATCAGTACTGGTCACCTTCAGTACATGGTGCTAGGCTCAGGAAGGTGCCAGCTCATGCCGGGATGCCCTTGCAGTGACCCAGTGGGGAAGAGTGCCCATCCTCTATCAATGCCGGGGATCCGCAATGATCTCCACCAGTACTGGTGCCAGTCGGCGATCCACCTATAGTATCCAAGGAAGATATGTTAGTTTGTCCTTAATAATTTTATGCATGTTTTTTATTGTAAACCGCCCCAAACTTTGGAGGGGCAGTATAGAAGTATTTTTAAATAAAATAAATCTGGCAATCCCTCCTGCCTCCCAGCTGCTGTTGGCATAGACAACTTTCGAGGAAAAGTTGAAGTAGACAGTCCAGCTGGCAGTGGAGCGGGCGCTGCAAAACATCGAGTCAGTAGCACAGACAGTGCCGATGCCTGTGCTGTCCCTGCTAGAACAGCTCACTGTGCTCATCTGTGTGTTACTGACCCAGCTGGAATCTATTCTCGGGAGACCATTGATGCCCAGTGGGCACCGATGCTTCCCCCAACCAATATGGTGCTCGTTACCGGTTCCTCCGAGGAGGAAGCTCCATCTAGGCCTGCAGGGACACTGAGTCCTGCAGCCCCCTTCCCCCGTCTAGCTTTACCGGTGCCCATGCCTCTGGATGAAGGCCAAGCAGCTAGGGCCCCATCCCCTGTGGATTACAGTGAGGATAAGGCTCCATATGACCCCTGGGGGGATGCCACTGCGGAATCCTCCTCTGAGGATCTCCCTTCAGAACAGTCTCCTCCAGAGGAGCAAAGGAAGTCCGTCCCTACCAAAGGACTTGACCTTCGCAGGTTTTGGACAGGCAATGACCAAGGCCATTGCTTTTCAGTTGATGACAGAGGAGGATGCCAGGCACAAGATACTGGAAATCCTCAAGTTCATGGAGGCTCCAAAAGAGATTGTGGTGGTCCCGATACATGAGATCTTTAAGGAGTTGCTGCTGAGGATTTGGGAACACCCCCTCATGGTACCTCCTTAAACAGAAGGCGGATGGGGTTTACCTTGTCCAACAGGCTACCGGATTTGAGAAGCGTCAGTTGTCACACCAATCGGTGGTGGTCGAATCCACTCTCAAGAGGCCAAGTGCTCTTGGACCTATGCCTCAGTGCCCCCGGGAAAGGATCACAGAGTGATACGTGCTCTTGGAGGAAAGTAATCCAGGAAGCCATGCTCATTGCCCGCACTGCCTCCTACCAGCTCTACATAAGTCAATACTCGTGCAACCTCTGGAAACAGGTGGAGGAGGCAGCCGAGCAGCTGCCTCAGCAGCAGCAAGACACCTTATCACTGGTGCGTCAGGGTCTCGAGTGTGGAAAACATGAAGTTCATTTAGCCTACGATGTTTTTGAGATGGCATTGAGAGACTGCAGCGGGAATTGGTGCCCGCAGATTGGCATGGCTGTGGGCCTCAGATCTTCGACCAAAAGTACAGGAAAGATTCGCTGACTTGCCGTGTACAGGAGAGAATCTCTTCGGAGATAAGGTGAGGGATGCAGTGGCCCAGTTGCAGGATCACCATGAGACTCTCCGCCAGCACTTCAGACCTGCCCTTCTCAGCCAGGAGGTCAGTGAGGCAGGGTCAGAGGAAGTCTTTCTACCACCAGAGGAACCAATATTCTCTAGCTCCTTTCTCCCGTTTCCAGAGAATGAGCTCCTGCAGCCGTCCTGCCAGCAGAGAGCTCCCAAGCCACAGCAGCGCCCCAGCTAAATCCTGGGACAGGGTTTTGACTGGATCATAGGGAGCATGAGCCAGCCACCTGTACTTGAGATGCTGGACCTCCCCGTAGGGGGCAAGCTATGGTTCTTTGTGGATCAGTGGCCCAGTATAACCTCGGATAAGTGGGTTCTGTCCATCGTCCTTCAGGGATATTAATTGAACCTATTGGGTATCCCATCAAATTCTCCTCAGTCCCTGTTTTGGGGGCCGATAGTGCATCAGGAGGTACTGTTAAGGGTGCTCTCTGCCCTTTTAACAGCCAGAGCGGTCGAACCTGTCCCACCAGGGCAAAGAAGGCAGGGATTCGATAGAGAACAGGGGGACTCATCCCATCCTAGATCTGAGGGCCAAGAAAAGTTCAAGATTTCCATGGGCACCCTGATACCCCTCCTGCAAAAAGGAGATTGGCTGTGCTCCCTCGATTTAAAGGATGCATACACTTAAAGATCTTTTCAAATCACAGGAATTCTCAGATTCATGGTGGGAAATCAGCACTTCCAGTACCAAGTGTTGCTGTTCAGGCTAGCGTTAGCCCTATGTGTCTTTACAAAATGCCTGGCCATGGTAGGGGCACGCCTTCGCAGGCTGGGAGTGCATGTTTTCCTGTACTTGGATGATTGGCTGGTCAAGAGCATCTCTCAAGCAGGGGCCAATTGGTGTATGCATTTGGCTATCCGGGTGTTGGAGTCGCTAGGGTTCATCATCTACCCGAAGTCCCACCTCAGCCCATCACCTCAATTGGATTTCTTAGGAGCCCTGCTAGACACAGTTCAGGCAAGGGCCTTCTTGCCATGATCCAGGGTGGTCACCTTGATGTCCATATCGGTGGTAATTCAGCAGAGCAAGCAGGTTTCAGTTCTGCACATGAGGCTGTTGGGCCACATGGCTGCAATCCCTTACACTTGCACAGAGCCCAGTGGTCCCTGAGGTTGCAGTGGCACCATGCCACGCAGGGCCTCCAGGCTCACATACAAATCACTTCGTCCCTCCAGGACTCTGTCTTGGTGGTGGGTTCTCTCAAATTTGGAACAGGGAATATCTTTCCAAAATCCCCCTACCCAAATTGTCCTAACCACGGATGCGTTACCCCGGGGTGGGGAGCTCATGTAGAGGGGTCTTTGGTCCGCTCTGGAAGCACAACGTCAAATCATCATCCTGGACGTCTGAGTGATCAGGTACGCACTGTGGGCTTTCAGAGATCGCTGTCCAACAAAACTGTCCTCATCCAGACAGACAACCAAGTAGTGATGTGGTATGTCAACAAGCAGGGAGGCACAGGGTTGTCAGAAGCGGTCTAGATCTGGTCCTGGGGCCTGTTCCATGGGCTGGTACTCAGGGCTGTGTATCTGGCCGGAATGTAGAACGTGATAGTGGACAGATTGTGTTGTGCCTTCAGACCCTATAAGTGGTCTCTGGACCAGGGGGTAGTGAACAGGATCTTCCGACTCTGGGGGAGCGCAAATGTGGACCTGTTTGCGTCCCCTGCAACAGGAATGTGACTCTGCTCCCTGTACAGTAAGACTGTTAGCCAGCCTCTGATGCCTTTGCCCGACATTGGGGCAAGAGTCTTCTGTATGTGTATCCTCCGATTCCTCTGGTGGCGAAGACTCTTTTGAAGCTTTGTGAAGACAGAGAAACTATGAACCTCATAGCCTCTCATTGGTCAAGACAGATCTGGTTTCCACTTGTTCAGGAATTGTCCTTCTGGTGACTGATCAATCTGGGGACTTCCCCAGATCTCATCATGCAAGATCAGGGCAGGCTGTGGCATCCCAACCTCCAGGCCCTTTCATTCACAGTCTGGATGCTGAGAGGATAATTCTGCAACTGCTCGCTTTCTCTGAGGATATGTCTTGGGTTCTGTTCCAGAAAGCCTTTCACTAGAAAGTCCATTCTCCTGCCCCACACAAAAACTGCTTGACTACCTCCTGCACCTATCGGAGGCTGGCTTAAAGACCAACTCTGTTAGAGTTCATTTCAATGCAGTTGATGCATACCAACAAGGTGTAAATGGTATGTACATCTCTGTAGAGCGTATAGTTGTATGATTTATGTGGGCCTGCTTCAATTGAAGCCTCCCCTAAGGCCACCCGCTGTGTCTTGGGACCTCAACGTGGTGCTAGCTCAGCTGATTAAAGCTGCTTTTGAGCCACTGTGCACCTGTGGCCTCTGAAGTACCTGACCTGTAAGGTCATATGTTTGGTGGTGGTCACTTCAGCACGTAGTGTCAGCGAGCTCCAGGCCTTAGTGACTTATCCACTTTATGCTAAGTGTTGTCATGACAAGGTGGTCTTGCGTATGCAACCTAAGTTCCTGCCTAAGGTGGTGACTGATTTCCATCTTAATCAATCATTCGTTCCGCCAACATTTTTTTCCCAGGCACCATTCGCACCAAGTCGAACAGGCACTGCATAGTTTGGCTTGCAAGAGAGCCTTAGCCTTCTATCTGGAGTGGACAGAAGCCCATAGACAGTCCACCCAACTTTTTATTTCTTTTGACAGGAATAGGTTGGGAGTTGCCATTGCCAAACAGACATTATCCAATTGGCTAGCAGATTGTATCTGCTTGTGTTATGCTCAGGTGGGACTGCATCTTGGGGGTCATTTTAAGGCTCATTCTGTCTTGGGATCAGTTCCCGTGGAGAAGATGTGCAAGACTGCGACGTGGAGTTCTCTCTACAAATTCACATCTCACGTTTGTCTAGATAGGGATGGCTGACGTGACAGTAGGTTCAGCCAGACTGTCCTTCAGAATCTCTTTGAGGTATAGAAACCAACTCTCCCTGCCTAGGACCCACTGTTTGGGTTCAGACTGTCTGCCCCTTTGTTACCAACAGCACTGTGGTTGTTGTGCCTATTGGCATCTAGTTGGGTGTCTGTTGGTCCCTTTTTGTGTTGAGGAGCCTGTAGCTAGGGATTCACCCATGTGAGGACAACCATCCTGCTTGTCTCATATTTACACTATGGTACCCGCAGTGAAGAAGCCCTAAGCATTTTATCAATTTGTGTTGGATGCCACATCAAGGCCTGTCAGCCGGAGTTTTCTCTAAGCCTGTGTTAGCACTGCCTGGATGCTTGGGGAGATTTACCCTCTTCTGATTTTGCCGGTGATAGTCCATCTCTTCAGTCTGAGGTGAGTTGGACCAGGGGAGACACGATGGGAATGTCCCCTTCTGTGATTGATCCAGGGGCCAAGTCTTCTCGAGCCACTAGCTCTCAGGACATCAGGTTCGGGCCTATGAGGCCTGGAATAGACCCGCCCTCCTTATTCTGGGTAAAATGTTTCCAGGGACTGCAGACATTTCTACAGGGCTGGACCTCTGAATCGGCAGTACCTACTAAGGTAGGTCTGTGTGCTGCAAATGCTCTTCTGCTTGTCTCCACGGTCAAACATATGGCCTAACTAAGCTTGAATGTAGGTGGATCAGGATACCACCGATGATGGTGACTTTCCTGATTATAAAGAGCTATTTCCCCCAGATCTGGAGCCATATCAAACTCTCTCTTATCTTTTCATAAAGATGAGTTGCCAGGCTTGATCTCTCAGACCTTGAAGACCCTCGGAGTGGCTGGGTGTGACTCCTTGGGGATACAGAAGGAAGATCCTATTTTGGTCACCCTACACAAGGCTTCTTTTTTCTTTCCCCTCTTGGATGCAATCCAGGAGTTGATTAATCTGGCATGGAGTGTGCCTGAGTCGTCTTTAAAGGAGGACACATCTTGAGCTTATACCCCTTGGATCCGCAAGCCAAAAAGCAGTTGTGTTTCCCTAGGGTGGAAGCCTTGGAGTTTTCTGTCACAAAATGTACCACCATCCTGGTAGAGGGAGGTGGGGTACTGAAGGATGCTCAGGATAGGATGATTGAGGCAAACCTAGAGCAAGCCTTTGAGGCAGTGATAATGAATTTGCAAATTTCCTAGCGTGTAGCAGATGGACTCAAAACAAGTGGGTATAGCGTGCTCGTGCTAGTAGTTTGAGACTGATCTGACTTCAGCACGGGTACATATACCCCCACAGGAAGTGAAGCAATTGAGTAATTTCCGTCTCCAAAGCAGTTTGGAGCTCCTTCACGCTCGCTGAGCGTTCTTCCAAATTCTAACGACTAAATTCCTAGACGATATCTCTTAACGACGAGCCCCGCACTCCTGCGGTGATACCAGTCGGTCACTCCCCCAGTTGAGTTTCCCGAGGGGATTTCCGTGGTCCCTTGGAGGTAAGTGCCTCGGTCCGGTGGCCGACTCGCGGCAGGGACCTGCCCCCGAGCGAGAAGGGCTCGGGCGCGACCTAGAGGCAGCCTCAGTCCCGGCGTGGACTTGGCCCCCGAGCGAGACGAGTTCAGGCGCGGCCTAGAGGCAGCGGGTGCACCTCCTCGAGCGCGGCGGTGAAGGTACTCGCCCTCTCCCCCCGCAGCCGGAGTCCGCCCGGGTCGCAGCCGGGAAGCGCCGAAGACGAGGTAAAGCGTATATATTTATTAGTTGGTCTCCGAGGATCCGAGGAGAAGCAGAGTGTGCCTCTGGGGCGGCCAGTTGAGTAGGCCGCCATTTCGTCTGCCTGCTCGCCATCATCTTCTACCTGAAGCGTCTCACGGCGATAGGCGTCCGTTGCTACGCGCACGGCGATCGGCGCACGCTCATAGATAGGCGCCCGTCTATAGCCGCCCGCTCATAGGCGCCCGATTATAGGCGCACGCTATAGGCGCCCGATTATAGACGCAAGTTCTTAGGCGCCCGATTATAGGCGCACGTTGTAGGCACACTGCTATAGGCGCACATTGGTAGGCGCACGTTGCTGAGCGCTGGTTTCAGGTGCCTGCTTTTCGCGCACAGCGCAGACTCTTATTGAGTTCACGGGCGGCATGGAGAGTAAGAGTGACCAGGCTTCGGCAGTGCCGGCACCTCCAGAAGCAGGCATCAATCTCTGCTCTGTATGCAACCTCAGGGCCACACAGAATGAGGATGCAGACTCCCTATGTGCCCAATGTGAAGAGGCCCTGGGAGTACTGGGCCAGGGCTGGTCACAGCCCAGCGTTCTAGCCGGTTCCTCAGGGAACACCCCGGAGCCAGCAAGCAGCGGGGAGCAGCCAGTGAACCAGGGGGGCCTGGTTCCCATGCGGCCGGATATGGCTTCAATCTCCTGGGTGGAGTTGTTCAAAGGGATTCATACCTTTGTCACGATGCAGTCAGCTCCCCGACCCGGTCCGTACGTCCAGAATGACCCGGCTCCTGGACCCTCGCGGCCTAGGCGCGGCCACTCGCCACCTGATAGCCCCAATTATGGGGATTCAGACTACCCGGCAGAAGAAGATGAGCCCCCCGAGGAGGGAGAGCTTCCCTCGGGGGTAGAACCTTATCGGACCATGCGGCGCTTCTTTACCAGAGCGGATCTTCCATACTTGATCTCGCAATGCCTGTCGGATCTGGCCCTTCCGGGCCATGACACCCCAGGGGAACCTAGAGTGAACCCCCTGTTAGAGGGCCTGCGCCAAACTTCTCACCACTTTCCCCTCCTACAAGTGGCACAGCAGCTAATCGATCTGGAATGGGCTGCACCGGAGGCTCCATTCAAGGGGGGTCGGGCCTTGGCTGGCATGTACCCCTTAGCCCCGGCAACTAAGGACATGTTGGCGTGCCCTCAGGTAGACGCCATAGTCAGCGCAATTGTGAAGCGCACCACCATCCCGGTGGAAGGTAGGACGGCTCTCAAGGATACACATGACCGGCGTATGGACGCCATCCTGAAGCAGGCCTTTGAGGTGGCAGCCATGTCCCTACGAATTGCGACTTGCTGCACGGTGGTGACACGTTCCTGCTTATCTCAGGCTTGGAACAACGCCCCGGGAGAAGGGATGGAATCAGCTCTCTCATTCCTTACTGACGCAGCCGCCGACCTCGTCCGTACGGCAGCCAAGGGAGTGTCATCCTCAGTGGCAGCCAGGAGGCAGCTCTGGCTACGTAACTGGTCGGCCGACTCCTCTTCCAAGACACATCTCACGAGAATGCCCTTTAAGGGATCTCTCCTGTTTGGCAGCGACCTGGAGAAGCTGGCCAATAAATGGTGCGCCTCTCCTTTGCCTCGTCTACCAGAAGACAGACCACGCAGGAGGCAGCGCCCGTCTTCTAGACCACCCAGAGGTAGAACCTCTCAGCGCTTCAACCCTTACAGGACTCGCTACCAGGCACCTCGGTCGCAGGCCAGGAACCAGTCCTTTCGGCCTAAGCACAGTAAGAGGGGAGCCGGCTCGGGTTCCGGCCCCGGCCGTACCCCACAATGACAATCAGCTGGCCCATCCGGGGGTAGCAGCCATAGGGGGCAGGTTGACCCTCTTTTACCGCAGGTGGGCCGAGATTACCTCGGACCAGTGGGTCCTCACCATCATCCGAGAGGGGTACTACCTGGACTTTCTTCGGCTCCCCCCAGACAAGTTTGTGGAATCTCCTTGTTCACCCCTCAAGAGGGCGGCGCTAGATGTTACCTTACAGAGGCTTCTCTCCCTCAAGGCCATAATTCCAGTGCCTGCAGGGGAGATACATTCTGGGCATTATTCCATTTATTTCATAGTGCCCAAGAAGGAGGGCACTTTCCAGCCCGTCCTGGACCTCAAGTCAGTCAACCGCTACCTACGGGTACCCAGCTTTCGCATGGAAACCCTGCGATCTGTCAAAAATTCAGTACAGCCAGGGGAGTTTCTCACATCCCTAGATCTGTCAGAAGCCTACCTGCATATCCCAATCCATCGGGATCATCAGCGCTACCTACGTTTCAAAGTCTTGGACCAACACTTTCAGTTTCAGGCGTTACCCTTTGGGTTAGCCACAGCGCCGCGGATCTTTACCAAGGTCATAGTAGTAGTGGTGGCGGCCCTCAGGAAGGAGGGAATTCTCGTCCATCCCTACCTGGACGATTGGTTGATCAGGGCATCCACTCTGGAGGTGATACCATGGGCACTGGCGCATATGAGGCCATTACAACGCGCCCTCCTATCCCGGTGGAGCCCACGATCACAAACTTACACCGTACACCTACCTCTCCCAGCCAGGGTACGGAATCAGCTGCGATGGTGGCTGCAGCAAAGCCACAGGAGCCGGGGGTCCAGGATGTCCTCTCCGACCTGGACCCTGCTCACAACAGACGCCAGCCTGAGCGTCTGGGGCGCACATTGCGAAGGACTCACCGCCCAAGGGCGGTGGAGCAGAGAAGAGTCGGGATGGAACAACAACCGACTAGAGGCACGGGCAGTCAGGCTAGCGTGCCTGCGATTTGCCCACAGACTGCGACACAGAGCAGTCAGAGTGATGTCAGACAACGCCACCACGGTGGCATACATCAACCGACAGGGCGGAACCAGAAGCCAACAGGTATCCCTTGAAATAGCCCCCTTGATGACTTGGGCGGAAGCAAATCTCCAGGACATCTCCACCGTCTACATCGCCGGGAAGGACAACACCGCGGCAGACTTCCTCAGCAGAGAAAGTCTACATCCCGGGGATTGGCAACTGTCACCCACAGCGTTCCAGATGATTGTGAATCGGTGGGGGACCCCGGGCATGGACCTACTAGCGGACAGGTCCAACGCTCAAGTACCCAGATATTTCAGCTGCAGGCAGGATCCTCTGTCTCAGGGAATCGACGCACTGGTACAACCATGGCCCCAGGAGATCCTGCTGTACGCTTTTCCGCCATGGCCCCTGCTGGGCGCCATTATACACAGGATTCAGCGGCACAGCAGCCTAGTTCTTCTAGTGGCCCCGGGCTGGCCAAGAAGACCCTTGTACGCAGACATGAGAAGACTACTGGCAGGGAATCCACTACCCCTGCCGCCACACAGGGACCTGCTGCGACAAGGTCCCATACTCCACGAGGATCCGGCTCAATTCTCTCTTACGGTTTGGCCATTGAGAGGGCTAGACTGAAGACACGAGGATATTCAGGACCAGTAATAGATACACTCCTCAGAGCACGCAAGTTCTCCACATCACTAACTTATATAAGGATCTGGAGAGTATTTGAAGCTTGGTGCGAAGCTAATAGCAGCAATCCACATGCCGCTAAGATTCCTATCATTTTGGACTTCCTACAAAATGGTCTTCAGAAGGGTCTGTCCCTCAATTCCATCAAGGTCCAAGTGGCAGCACTTTCCTGCTACGGTCCCCGGAGTGACGGCGATAGCATCGCCACACACCCAGACGTTTCATGCTTCCTGAAAGGAGTCAAACACATTCGTCTGCCACTGAAGTGGCCCATACCTCTGTGGAACCTCAACCTAGTTTTGGACTTTCTAGCGGGACACGCCTTCCATCCGTTTGTTAACCTTGAAGATGGTGTTCCTGCTGGCTGTTTGCTCCGCACGACACGTCTCAGAGCTACAAGCACTGTCTTGCTGTGATCTGTTTCTCCGAATCACGCCAGAAGCCATCCATCTTCGCACGGTCCCTTCCTTCTTACCCAAAGTAGTCTCGCACTTTCACCTCAACCAAACCATCTCTTTACCTACCACAGAAGGTTTGAAGAAGTCAGAAGGTCGAATTCTTCGCCATCTCGACATCGGCAGGCTACTGTCCAGATACCTGGAAGTGTCCGAAGCAATACGAAAGACGGACATCTGTTCGTTCTACATAGCGGGAAGAAGCAAGGGGAAGCGGCCTCACGGGCAACTATCGCCCGCTGGGTCAAAGAAGTTATCAAGGCAGCCTACGTAGAAGCGGGAAAACCACCACCTCTACGGGTCAAGGCTCACTCTACCAGAGCGCAAGCGGCCTCTTGGGCAGAATCTCGGATGCTGTCGCCTGCTGAGATCTGTAAGGCGGCGACGTGGTCCTCCCTCCATACCTTCTCCAGATTCTACCATCTGGATGTCCAGGCCAGGGAGGACACAGCATTTGCGAGGGCAATCCTGCACGGACCGCGGGCAGCCTCCCGCCCAGTCCAGGAGTAGCTTTTGTACATCCCACTTGTTTTGAGTCCATCTGCTACACGCTAGGAAATGTAGAGATTACTTACCTGATAATCTCGTTTTCCTTGGTGTATGCAGATGGACTCAGCATCCTGCCCGGCTGCCAATACTCATGGGATTTCACAGGCTCAAGGTAAGCCATGTTTTACTACATAGGGCATCCACCCTGCCGGGTGTCGACGCCTTACGGTTGAAAATCCTGGTGGTCTCCAGCTACTATCAACCGGGCAGGGTAATCCTGTTTTAATTAATCGATCGGTCAGTACTCATAGAGCTATGACAGCTTTGCAAGGAAGATTACTGAATTGCTTCACTTCCTGTGGGGGTATATGTACCCATGCTGACGTCAGATCCGTCTCCAACTGCTAGCACGAGCACGCTATATCCACTTGTTTTGAGTCCATCTGCATACACTAAGGAAAACGAGATTATCAGGTAAGTAATCTCTACATTGCTTCTTGTTGCGCCTTGGTAGCTTAGGCTACCTTGCTTCTTGTCAAGAATCTGGTGGTGCCAGGTCCAATCTTGGACCTATGGTGGAACCGGGGGTCAGCTTCTTAGCTAATGCATGCCGTGACTTGGTTCGCATAGCTGCTAGAGGAGCAGCTTTGGTTATTGCAGCCAGGCAGCAGCTGTGACTGCACAACTGGTCGGCAGATACTATTTCAAAGTCCAGACTCACCAAGCTGCCCTTCAGAGGCTTGCCTTTGACAGTGAGTTGGGAAAAAATGGCAAGTAAATGGGGAGAGACCCAGATCCCTCAATTGCCAGAGGAAAGAAACTTGTTGCCCATTCTTTTCGGGTGATTAGCCGCGCCCAAGACTACTGGCGCTTTTGGCTTTTTAAGGGGAGGTTCTTCTCAGGAGTCCCACCCTTCCACAGGTCTCAGTCCTTTTGTTCCCAAGGACGCTGAAAGGATGCTGGCTTCAGAGCTGGAGCCCCTGTGTCTTCCCAATGAAGGTTTGCGGACTCGCCTGGTGCAGGTGATAGGTGGTCGTCTATCCCGTTTTTATCACAGGTGGGTCCAGATTACTTCGAATCAATGGATTCTCAAAGTGATTCAGGACGAGTATACTTTAGAATTTCTTCACATTCCTCTGGATGCCTTCAAGGTCTCTCCATGCAACATCCCCCGGGAAAGGGTAGAAGTAGAAGTGTCATTACAATGGCTTTGAATCTGAAAGTGGTGATTCCAGATCCTGAATTGCAATGCAATTTATTCCCAAATTTCACTAGATCTAAGCGACCCATTTCGTCCTCACGCTTCACTGAGACCTATCAGAACCAGCTACTTAGGCACCTTATATGCACCTCCAGCCAAGTCACTGCTCAAGAAACTAGCATTCTCGACTGCCAGCCCCTCTCACTGGAATACTCTCCCCAAGGACCTTCGTCTAGAAACTTGTTGTCGAACGTTCAAAAAGAAGCTCAAAACTTGGCTTTTCACAAAGGCATTCACTTAAAGGTCTCCAATTCACGCTTTTCTTACTCCACGCCAGATATATGATGCCGTAACCATAATTTCGCCAGTTAATGGGACTAAAATATGCACCCTGGCTTAAGAAGGCTTTCGTTAATCCGAGCTTGACTGTTATTTATTATGTGTTTTTTGTAATAATAATTTTAAATCACTCACCTTTTCTATAATCTTTTACAAGTTAGCCCTGTTATTTGTCCTGTTATTTGTAACCTCTTGTTCGATGTAATTTCCAACTTTGGTTCTATGTAAACCGACGTTTACCAGTACATGAACATCGGTATATAAAAGCCTTTAAATAAATGGGTAGTTATTGCAGTTATTTTGTCATGCCCAAGAAGAAAGGTTCATTTCGGCCCATACTGGATCTCAAAGGCATCAACTGACATTTGAGTCACACTTTCCAAGGTGAAAATGGTGCGTTGTCATGGCAGTTCAAGCAGGGGGAGTACCTCATATCTCTGGATCTGATGGAGGCGTATCTGCATATTCCCATCCGTTAGGAACATCAGCTTTTCCTCCGATTTGCTATCCTGGATCATCGTTACCAGTTTCAGTCCTTGCCTTTCAAACTAGCCATGGCATCCAGGACATTTTCCAAGATCATGGTGGTGGTGGTAGCAGCAGCTCTCTGCAAAGAGGGCATTGTAGTTCACTCCTATCTGAATGACTGGTTGATTCAAGCCAAGAACTTGGAAGAGAGTCATTCTTCCTGCAGGGTGGTTTCCTTGCTACAGGAACTAGGCTGGGTGATGATTCTGGCCAAGAGCAATTTGCAGCCGTCGCAGACACTGGAGTATCTCTATTGTCGATATTGTCGCACCTTGAATACTGTGTACAATTCTGGTCGCCTGTGAAGCTTTCGCCGGTCCGCACCTCGTTAATTGTGTCCATTCCAGGGTCCAATCCCTGAAGGAGCTGCCCTGGTCATTCAGGAACTCAAATAGTAGGTTAAAGTTATTTTTCTTAACAAAGTCCTCAGATGGGGTTTGAACCCCCTCCACCTGGATAGAAGGCGGATGCCTTCCCCACTGAGCCAGCAACTCAGTTCCTGAAGGCTGGCTTCAAAAGTTCCTCTCCAACCAACTTAAATCCACTGTTCCAAAGTCTGGCCCCACTGGGCCTAACTGCCACCACCCACCGTATCTTTCGGGATGTTTTCCTCTTCCCTAAGATACAACCACTCGCTGGCAGTTCTCCAGGCAAAATATCCTTGTCGTACGTCCAAACAAACAGAAGTCCCCACGCTCACCTTCTTTGTGATAGTGGTTGCAGTCCTTCACACGGTCGGGGAATATCCAGTGTCAAAGTCTCCCAGAGCAGCCAGATAGTCCGATCCTTCCTCCTCAGTCCCCGTTAGGAGACTGAGACTGCTCTATTAGGGAGTCCTTTTTATCCTGTGGAGACTCCTCCTCCAATCGTAGGCGATTGGCTTTGGAAAGGCTCCTTCTCATGGAGACTCCTCCTCCAATCATAGGCGATTGGCTTTGGAAAGGCTCCTCCTCAATTTGGCCCTCCCCTTGAGGCCAAGGATTGGTTCCCAGAACTCTACCCTCCATTTCCCACACCGGTGGCTCCTCTGGTCTTATAACCTCTGGGGGAAGGAACCAAGGGACGTCTCTAGCCTGGTGTTGCCGTATTTTCCTTCCCCCCTTCTCCTGAATCTTTGGTTCCTGGGTCTTTACCTGACGGTTCTGGTTTGGGACATAGACCCCGTCACATCGCCGCATCTCAGAAAAGATATAATTGCGATGGAGAAGGTACAGAGAAGGGCTACCAAAATAAGGGGAATGGAACAACTCCCCTATGAGGAAAGACTAAAGAGGTTAGGACTTTTCAGCTTGGAGAAGAGACGACTGAGGGGGGATATGATAGAGGTGTTTAAAATCATGAGAGGTCTAGAACAGGTAGATGTGAATCGGTTATTTACTCTTTCGGATAGTAGAAAGACTAGGGGGCACTCCATGAAGTTAGCATGGGGCACATTTAAAACTAATCGGAGAAAGTTCTTTTTTACTCAACGCACAATTAAACTCTGGAATTTGTTGCCAGAGGATGTGGTTAGTGCAGTTAGTATAGCTGTGTTTAAAAAAGGATTGGATAAGTTCTTGGAGGAAAAGTCCATTACCTGCTATTAAGTTCACCTAGAGAATAGTCACTGCCATTAGCAATGGTAACATAGAATAGACTTAGTTTTTGGGTACTTGCCAGGTTCTTGTGGCCTGGATTGGCCAATGTTGGAAGCAGGATGCTGGGCTTGATGGACCCTTGGTATGACCCAGTATGGCATTTTCTTATGTTCTTATGATACAAGGCAGGGCAGAATATTTCTGCAAAGTCTCAGATCCGCACATTGATGCTGCGAGTTTGATCCCTGTGGACCATGTGGTCATACCTGTAAGGTTCTGGGGCTGATGGCTGCCGCATTAAAAGTGGTTCCCTGGGCAAGGGCACATATGTGTCTTCTTCAGCATACGTTGCTCTCCTGCTAGAGTTTGTAGTTGCAGAACAATGTAGAGAAGCTGTTCCTCCTATTAGAGTTGAGATCCCAGTTGGACTGGTGATTACAGGTGGATCATCTCAGGAAGGGAATTTCCCTGATGATGCCAGATTGATTGGAACTCATGACAGATGCGAGCCTTTGGGACTGGGGGGCTCACTATTGAGAGCAGCAGTGGTACATCAACAAACTGGCAGCACGAGCAGTTCGGTTGGCATGCCTGCAGTTCGCTAATTGGCTAAAGCAGCATCTCTTAAGCATATCCACCTTTCATATTGCCAGAAAGGACAATATCAGAGCTGATTTCCTCAGCAGGAAAAACTTGAACCCAGGAGAATGGGAGCTGGCAAATGAGGCCTTCAGCTCTTGGTGAACAGCTGGGAACTACTGGATCTGGACATGTTGGCGACCTTCAATAACGCAGAAGTTCTACGCTTCTTCAGTTGCAGGCAGGACCCAAAAGATATGGGCATCGACACTTTTGTTCAGGAGTGGCCATGCAGCGTCCCTCTGAATGCGTTTCCGCTCTGGTCTCTGGTAGGCAGGCTGGTCTGGAAGATTGCGAGTCAAACCAATGCCTTCCTTTTAGTGGCTCCAGATTGGGCTTGAAGGTTGTGGTATGCTGATCTCCAGAGACTTCTGATGGGGAGTCCCCTCAGGCTACTGTCTGACGGATCTGTTACATCAGGAGTTCATTCTGCATGAGGATCTGGGTCGATTCTGTCTTAAGGTTTGGCCATTAAAAGGGCTCGGTTGTTGAAGTGGAGTTTTTTGCCTGCTGTAATTTCCACTCTTCTTTGAGCCCAAAATTTTCTTCTTCTCTAGCTTATGTTAGAGTTTGGAGGGTCTTTGAGGCCTGGTGTTCTGAGCGAGGTGCTCAACCACTCAAGGTGGATATTCCTTTGATTTTGGAATTTTTGCAGGGTGGCTTGCTTTAAGGGTTTGGCCCTCAACACTTTGATTACATCGCTGTGAAAATACATAACCACCAATTCAACCCAAGAACCCTCTTCGCATATGTCGTCAACCTCACCCAACCAATCCAAAACTCACTCACAACAGCCAATCAGACAAACTCCAGTGATGAGCTGGCCCAATTCTTCAACAATAAAATACTAAATCTAAACACAAAACCCCCCACGCAAACATCGAGGTTACCACAGAACCACACACAAACGACATATGGACACATTCCGATTACGTTGTTTCAACTGAAATTGAAACCATCATACAAAACATCAATCCTGCAACTCATCCCATTGACCCAATTCCCATAAAATTCCTTAAACAAATACCAAATCACATAGCCAAACCAACAGCAACCATAATCAACATTTCGCTTGACCAAGGCATTTTTCCCGATAATCTAAAATGAACCAGCATCAAACCAATACTCAAAAAAACCCTCATCTTGATGAAACTAATCTAGCAAACTTCAGACCAATCTCGAACCTACTCTTCATAGCCAAGATCCTCGAAAAAATTGTAAATAGTCAACTCTCCGAACACCTGGACACCCACAATATACTCTCCCCCGTCCAACACAGCTTCAGAATCTCTCTCAGCACAGAAACACTATTACTCTCCCTCTCTGACACAATTCTCAGAGGACTGGACTGTGACGCCTCCTATTTACTCATCCTACTTGACATATCGGCGGCATTTGATACCATCAATCACAAAACGTTAATACACAAACTAAAAGAAAACTGACTTCAAGGCACAATGCTCAGCTGGTTTAAATCTTACCTATCCAACAAGTCATACAAGGTCAAATTCAACAACACTGAAACCAAACAAATCCCCCTCCCCCACGGAGTATCACAAGGTTCATCCCTATCCTCCACATTGTTCAGCATTTATATGACCCCATTGTGCAAGCTCCTAAACGAAACAGGACTGATGCACTACGTATATGTCGATGATATGCAAATCTTACTCCCAATCAAAGACTCCATTAAACACACACTAAACCTATGGGGCGATCATCTAACTTCAATAAAACACCTACCCTCACAACTATCCCTCACTCTCAATCACACCAGAACAGAAATCCTATACATATCCAACAAACCCTCCCTACCCCCCTTCACCGACCCCCTCCTCACACCTACTTACAAACCAAACACTCTCCACAGTAAAGAACCTTGGCGTTGTGCTAAACAACCAACTAAACTTCAATAAACACATCAACAACTTGCTGAAAGACGGATTCCACAAACTACAAATCCTAAGAAAACTCAGGCCACTTCTATATCCACAAGACTTTTGAACAGTTCTACAGGCTCTTCTCTTTTCCAAACTTGACTACTGCAATGCCCTACTACTAGATCTCCCAGCCTCCACCCTTAAACCTATCCAACTACTCCAAAATGTCGTGGCCAGAGCTCTCACAAAAAGATCAGACCACATCACACCCAACCTCAGACCTACACTGGTTACCCATCCCTCAGAGAATACAGTACAAGAATTTAACCATCATCCACAAAATTCTCTACAATGACAAAACCAACTGGCTGACTACCCCCCTTCACCTCCACACTTCCACACGGTCTCTGCACTCCTCAAACTCTGGCCTGCTACAAACACCGTTCCCGAAAGCTACTCAATGGATATCAACAAGGGAATGAACACTATTAATTGCCAGTCCCACCCTATGGAACAAACTCCCCACAGATCTAAGAACCGATCCATCCAACCAATTGTTCAAGAAAAATCTAAAAACATGACTGTTCTCAAAGCCTTCCCAACAACAAACACGAATGAACCCCAAGCCAGGCCCTAACCCCTGCAGTCAGGGAAAACACCACCTTCAACTACCACATCTGTAAATAACTATCTATCCATTCAATATCCATGATGCTCTCCTTAGGAACATAAGAACATAAGAAATTGCATGCTGGGTCAGACCAAGGGTCCATCAAGCCCAGCATCCTGATTCCAACAGAGGCCAAAACCAGACCACAAGAACCTGGCAATTACCCAAACACTAAGAAGAACCCATGCTACTGATGCAATTAATAGCAGTAGCTATTCCCTAAGTAAACTTGATTAATAGCCGTTAATGGACTCCTCCTCCAAGAACCCTCCAAACCTTTTTTGAACCCAGCTACACTAACTGCACTAACTGCATCCTCTGCAAAAAATTCCAGAGCTTTATTGTGCATTGAGTGAAAAAGAATTTTCTCCAATTAGTCTTAAATGTTCTACTTGCTAACTTCATGGAATGCCCCCTAGTCCTTCTATTATTCGAAAGTGTAAATAACCGAGTCACATCTACTCGTTCAAGACCTCTATCATATCCCCCTTCAGCCGTCTCTTCTCCAAGCTGAAAAGTCCTAACCTCTTTAGTCTTTCCTCATAGGGGAGCTGTTCCATTTCCTTTATCATTTTGGTAGCCCTTCTCTGCACCTTCTCCATCGCAATTATATCTTTTTTGAGATGTGGCAATCAGAATTGTACACAGTATTCAAGGTGCGGTCTCACCATGGAGCGATACAAAGGCATTATGACATTTTCCGTTCTATTAACCATTCTCTTCCTATTAATTCCTAGCATTCTATTTGCTTTTTTGACTGCTGCAGCACACTGAGCTGACTATTTTAAAGTATTATCCACTATGATGCCTAGATCTTTTTCCTGGATGGTAGCTCCTAATATGGAACCTAACATCGTGTAACTACAGCAATGGTTATTTTTCCCTATATGCAACACCTTGTACTTGTCCACATTAAATTTCATCTGCCATTTGGATGCCCAATCTTCCAGTCTTGCAAGGTCCTCCTGTAATGTACCACAGTCTGCTTGTGATTTAACTACTCTGAATAATTTTGTATCATCCGCAAATTTGATAACGTCGTATTCCTTTCCAGATCGTTTATATATATATATATTGAAAAGCACCGTTCCAACTACAGATCCCTGAGGCACTCCACTGTTTACCCTTTTCCACTATTTAATCCTACTCTGTTTCCTGTCTTTTAACCAGTTTGTAATCCACGAAAGGACATCGCCTCCTATCCCATGACTTTTTAGTTTTCTTAGAAGCCTCTCATGAGGGACTTTGTCAAACGCCTTCTGAAAATCCAAATACACTACATCTACCGGTTCAACTTTATCCACATGTTTATTAACCCCTTCAAAAAAATGAAGCAGATTTGTTAGGCAAGACTTCCCTTGGGTAAATCCATGTTGACTGTGTCCCATTAAATCATGTCTTTCTATATGCTCTACGATTTTGATCTTGAGAATAGTTTCCACTATTTTTCCCGGCACTGAAGTCAGGCTCACTGGTCTATAGTTACCTGGATTGCCCCTGGAGCCTTTTTTAAATATTGGGGTTACATTGGTCACCCTCCAGTCTTCAGGTACAATGGATGATTTTAATGATAGGTTACAAATTTTAACTAATAGATCAGAAATTTCATTTTTTAGTTCCTTCAGAACCCTAGGATGCATACCATCCGGTCCAGGTGATTTGCTACTCTTTAGTTTGTCAATCTGGCCTACTACATCGTCCAGGTTCACAGTGATTTCGTTCAGTTCGTCTGAGTCATCACCCCTAAAAACCATCTCCGGAACTGGTATCTCCCCAACATCCTCATTAGTAAACACGAAGGCAAAGAATTAATTTAGTCTTTCTGCAATGGCCTTATCTTCCCTAAGAGCCCCTTTAACCCCTCTGTCATCTAATGGTCCAACAGACTCCCTCACAGGTTTCTTGCTTTAAAAAGTTTTTATTATGATTTTTTTACCTCAATGGCCAACATCATTTCAAATTCTCTCTTCGCTTGTCTTATCAATGTTTTACACTTACCTTGACAATGCTTATGTTTTATCCTATTTTCTTCAGATGGATCCTTCTTCCAATTTTTGAAGGATTTTTTTTTTACTAAAATATCCTCTTTCACCTCACCTTTTAACCATGACGGTAATCGTTTTGCCTTCCTTCCACATTTCTTAATGCGCGGAATACATTTGGACTGCACCTCTAGGATTGTATTTTTAAACAATGTCCAAGCCTTTTGAACACTTTTAACCTTTGCAGCTGCACCTTTCAGTTTATTTCTAACTATTTTACTCATTTTATCAAAGTTTCCCTTTTTAAAATTTAGTGTTAGAGCTGCAAATTTACTTATTGTCCCCCTTCCAGTTATTAGTTTAAATTTGATCATGTTATGATCACTGTTGCCAAGTGGCCCCACCACCGTTACTTCTCTCACCAAATCTTGCGTTCCACTAAGAATTAAATCTAAAATAGCTCCCTCTCTTGTTGGTTCCTGAACCAATTGCTCCAGGAAGCAATCATTTATTACATCCAGGAACTTTGTCTCTAGCAAATCCTGATGTTAAATTTACCCAGTCAATATTGGGGTAATTGAAATCTCCCATTATATTTGCACTGCCAAATTGGTTAGCTTCCCTGATTTCTCTTAGCATTTCATCATCTGTTTGACCATTTTGTCCAGGTGGACGGTAGTATACTCCTATCACTATACTCTTACCCAACACACATGGGATTTCTACCCATTTAGATTCTACTGAGTATTTACTCTCTTGTATGATCTTTATCCTGTTGGACTCTATACCCTCCCGGACATAAAGTGCCACACCCCCACCAAGTTGATCCTCCCTATCATTGCGATATAATACATAATACCCACTACTTCACATCCCATGTAACAAACCACCCATGTTATTGTTGCAGATACACCATATGCTACATGATCCATGCAACATATTACTCATGTTACTGCTAGATACACCCTATACCAAATGCTAGTTTTTGTTTATTACTATTACTATTATTGTTTTTAATCATGTTACTGTTTATAATTTCACGTTACTGTTTCCAGTCGTTCCCTGTACCAAACAAAAGGAAATGCTTGACTTCCTGCACCATTAAGTTGTATGTAAGCCAATGTGATATGCAAATCGAACACCGGTATATAAAAACAATCAATAATTTGTAGCCCTGGCTCGTATATGGGGAGAGTCAATGGAGAGCCTTGTCTTCCCATCTGGACATGTCAAATTCTTGTAGGGAATTAAGCATCTTCACCTCCCTTGCGGCTTCCAGTGCCTCTGTGGGACCTTAACTTGGTCCTTGAGATTTAGCAGGTTCGTCTTTTCAAACTACAGTGTACTCTTTCCTTGCGGCTGCTAAACTTGAAGACAGTTTTTTCTGATAGCAATGTGTTTGGCACATCGCGTCTCTGAGGTGCAGGTTCTTTCCTGTCATGAGCCTTTTTCTCCATATGACTCAATGTGTTGTTCAACTTCGGACTGAGTCCTCTTTTCTGCCAAAAGTAGTTTTGGAGTTTCATTTGAATCAATCCATTTCTCTGCCCACCTTGGACAGGGACAGAGATGAAGCTGAATACTTTTTTTTGTGTTCCTTGAACATCAAGTGTACCCAGAGATGACTAAAGCTGTTCAGATGTCTGATCACCTGTTCGTGCT
The DNA here is from genome assembly GCF_901001135.1 of Rhinatrema bivittatum. Lineage (NCBI taxonomy): Eukaryota > Metazoa > Chordata > Amphibia > Gymnophiona > Rhinatrematidae > Rhinatrema > Rhinatrema bivittatum. The sequence continues at coordinate 50,742,291 of NC_042631.1, read as the reverse complement.
CCATGGTGGAGGTAAAAAGGAGAACCGACGATGCGGTCAATAATAGCCTGTTTTGCTGCTGAGGTTGCCTTGCCGAAACAGATTAGACTTTCCTCCACGAGGGCTCAGGCAGTGTCGTGGGCGGAACTTCGTTTGTTGTCGCCTGCTGAAATTTGCTTATTGGCAACATGGTCATGTTTGCACACCTCCTCCAAGTATTACCAACTTGGATGGTAGGGGTAGGGAAGATGCTACATTTCCACGGGTGGTGTTGGACTGCTGGCAGCCTCCTGCTTTTTTCGAGATTAACTTTGATATATCGTTGGGATTGGCCTGCCCGAACTCTTAGGAAGGAGAAATTACTACTTACCTGGTAGTTTTCTTTCCTCTAGTAAAGGCAGGTCAATCCCAGACCTGCCCTTGGCTGCTGATATTTAAATTTGTGGTTAGCCTTCTTTGGGTGAGCTATACAGACCTATTAGTAAAAATTTGTAACCTATCATTAAAATCATCCATTGTACCTGAAAACGGGAGGGTGGCTAATGTAATCCCAATATTTAAAAAGGGCTCCAGGGGTGATCCAGGAAACTACAGACCAGTTAGCCTGACTTCAGTGCCAGGACAAATAGTGGAAAGTGTTCTAAATATCAAAATCACAGAACATATAGAAAGACATGGTTTAATGGAACAAAATCAGCATGGCTTTACCCAAAGAAAGTCTTGCCTTCAAATCTGCTTCACTTTTTTGAAGGAGTTAATAAACATGTAGATAAAGATGAACAGGTAGATGTAGTATATTTGGATTTTCAGAAGGCGTTTGACAAAGTTCCTCATGAGAGGCTTCTAGGAAAAGTAAAAAGTCATGGGATAGGTGATGATGTCCTTTCGTGAATTACAAACTGGCTAAAAGACAGGAAACAAAGAGTAGGATTAAATGGACAATTTTCTCAGTGGAAAGGAGTGGGGAGTGGAGTGCCTCAGGGATCTGTATTGGGACCCGTACTTTTCAATATATTTATAAATGATGTGGAAAGAAATACGACGAGTGAGGTAATCAAATTTGCAGATGATACAAAATTGTTCAGAGTCATTAAATCACAAGCAGATTGTGATAAATTGCAGGAAGACCTTCTGAGACTGGAAAATTGGGCATCGAAATGGCAGATGAAATTCAATGTGGATAAGTACAAGGTGATGCATATAGGGAAAAATAACCCATGCTATGGTTACACAATGTTACGTTTCATATTAGAAGCTACAACCCAAGAAAGAGATCTAGGCATCATAGTAGATAACACATTGAAATCGTCAGTTCAGTGTGCTGCAGCAGTCAAAAAAGCAAATAGAATGTTGGGAATTATTAGAAAGGGAATGGTGAATAAAATGGAAATTGTCATAATGCCTCTGTATCGCTCCATGGTGAGACTGCACCTTGAATACTGTGTACAGTTCGAGTCGCCGCATCTCAAAAAAGATATAGTTGCGATGGAGAAGGTACAGAGAAGGGCGACCAGAATTATAAAGGGAATGGAACAGCTCCCCTATGAGGAAAGACTAAAGAAGTTAGGACTTTTCAGCTTGGCAAAGAGACTGCTGAGGGGGGATATGAAAGAGGTGTTTAAAATCATGAGAGGTCTAGAACTAGTTAATGTGAATCAGTTATTTACTCTTTCGGATAATAGAAAGACTAGGGGCACTCCTTGAAGTTAGCATGTGGCACATTTAAAACTAATCTGAGAAAGTTTTTTTCTCACAGGACAAGCAGGATGGTAGTCGTCACAGGATGGAGCCCAATCACGGAACACTTCTGTCAAAGTTTCCAGAACTTTGACTGGCCCCTACACTAAATCCATTAGGGCTCACCTCAGTGTGATTGGTGCATATCACCATAGTGTAGGAAAGCCCATCTTTATACAGCCTATAGTTATACAGTTCATGTGAGGTTTTCTTCAACTGAAACCTCTGGACCTCAGTGTGGTTTTAGCTCAACTGATGAAAACTCCCTTCAAGCCTGTGTGCTCCTGTGACTTGAAGTACCTGACTTGGAAGGTCATATTTTTGGTGGCGGTTACTTCAGCTTGCAAGGTCAGTGAGCTCCAGTCCTTAGTGATTTATCCACCTTACACTAGGTTTTTCTATGATAGGGTGCATGTGCAAGACCACCCTAAGTTCCTGCATAAGGTGGTATTAGATTTCCATCTTAACCAGTCCATTGTCCTGCCAACATTTTTTTACAGGCCCCCTTTGCACCAAAGCAAAAGAACCCTGCATAATTTGGACTGCAAATAAGCCTTAGCCTTCTATCTGGAGTGGACAGAAGCCCATAGATGTCCACCCAACTTTTTGTTTCTTTTGATCAGAAAAGATTGGGGATTGCCATGGCCAAGCAGTCGCCTTCCAGTTGGCTAGCCAACTGTATTTCCTTCTGTTATGCCCATACAAGATTGCAACTTGGGGGCCATGCCAAGGCTCACTCTATCAGAGCCATGGCAGCGTCAGTGGCCCACTTGCGAGAAGTCTCCATGGAGGAGATCTACAGACCTGTGACATGGAATTCCATCCACTCATTCACATCACATTACTGTTTGGGTAGGGATGACCAATGCAACAGTAGGTTTGGCTAGTCTGTCCTTCGGAACTTGTTTAAGATGTAGAACCCAACTTTGTTCCTACCTAGGGCTCGTTCTTTCTATTCAGGTTGCCTCCCCCTCATACCAACAAAGCTAGTTATTGTTGTGATGGTTAACACTTATTTTGTTGTTTTGTTGGTCCCTTTTTATTTTGAGGGAAAACATGTAGCTAGGGATTCCCCTTTGTGTGAGGACTGCCATCCTGCTTGCCCTCAGGGAAAGCAGAGTTGCTTACCTGTAAAAAGGTATTTGAGGACAGCAGGATGTTGGACCTCACAAAACCCACCCGCCTTCCCGCAGAGTTGGGTTTCCACTTCATGATTTTGTTCTTATTTTAATTTTTCATTCCTCAATTCTACGTTACAAGACTGAGGGGACCCTGCGTGGATGCATTTTATAATGCATGCCAAGCATGCTCAGAGAAGCTCAGTTAAAGGTAGAAACTTTGACATGAGTTTTCTGTGCTGGGCTCCCTCCAGTGATCTCACCCATGTGTGAGGACTGACATCCTGCTGTCCTCTGAGAACATGTTACAGGTAAGAAACTCTGCTTTATATATGCACATACTTTATTTAGAAAATATGTACATGTGCGCGAAGTTATAAAACTCTGTCTAGAAACACCCTTTTCCTTAACCTACTACACCAGTCCAGATGTATGGGTTTTCTCCCCCTTCTGGCAGATGGAGACAGAGGACACACCTTATCACTAGTAGTCACCATGGTGCTACTCCAGCAAAAAAAACAATATTCTCGTTCCCTAGCAGATGGTAGGAAATACATGTCCTGACTTCCAGGCTTCAGCCTTTGCCCAGCCTGATGGAGAATTTTTGCTTTTGTCAGTCTTTTCTACTTTATTGATAGTGAACTGCTGTCCGGGCTTCTGGTTCTTCCCAGTAAAGCAAGCCCTGTGCTCCCAGTGCCAGAGGAAGTTTGGTAGAGCTTAGAGGGTAGAAGCTTGTTTTTGGCTTAGGAGAAGCTTTCTGTTTGAAGTTGTCTTCCTCCCTACCTTCTTACTCTGGCTTATTAAAGCTTTAAAAAAAAATGGAGAAAGATGAGATCAGCTGCTGCCTCCCCTCTGATAGAATCTGGTCCTATCTTTCCTACAGAATGGCCTCTCCAAGGGTTTGCTTTTCAATTTCCTGCGGGTTCAGGTTTCGGCTCTCTGTTCCCTCTTGGGGCGGGTCGATGGCTACCCGGTGGCGGCCCACCCGGATGTCATGCGGTTCCTCAAGGGGGCTAAGCATTTGAACCCACCTGTCCGGGCTACTTGTCCATCATGGAGCCTTAATCTGGTACTTCGAGTTCTCTGCAGGGCGCCTTTCGAACCCCTCAGACGGGCCAAGCTCAAAGACCTGACTCTTAAGACAGTTTTTCTGGTCTCTATCTGCTCGGCCAGGAGAGTGTCCGAGCTCCAAGCCTGGTCTTGTAGGGAACCATGTCTTCGTTTTTCTGATTCAGGTGTTTCCTTCAAGACAAGACAATACCATTCTTTTTACCTAAGGTCGTGTCCTCCTTTCACTTAAATCAGTCAGTGGAGCTACCTGCCTTTTCTCCCGAAGACATTGCGAACACGCCTGGCAGAGACCTAAAGCGCCTCGATGTGAAAAGAGTGCTACTGCATTACTTATCAGTTATGAATGAGTTTCGGGTCTCTGAGCATCTTTGTCTTATGGAGCGGACCCAATAAGGGGAACAAGGCTTCTAAGGCTACCATCGCTCGCTGGCTAAAGGAGGCGATTGCGTCTGCGTATATCTGTCGGGGCTGGCCGGTTCCAGAGGGCTTAAAGGCCCATTCGTTGCGTTCACAGTCTACCTCTTGGGCGGAGAGCCAGTTGGTCTCCCCGCAAGAAATATACAGAGCAGCTACTTGGAAATCTCTTCATACCTTTGTTTGTCATTATCGCCTCGATGAACAGGCACCGTGCTTCGAACGGGACTATCTCGATCCCACCCTACTTAGGGAAGCTTTGGTACATCCCACTGTCTGGACTGATCTGGGTAAAAATGCCCTTCTAAAAATGTGTTTACCTCTTAGAGGCATATATCCCTATTTTACACACACAACACATGCATAAGTCTTTAAAAATCCACTCCCCTAAGAAAACACCTTATTTGAGAGATCTTATTCTTTAGCCCTGTCCAGTATTGGCTACAGAAAGCCTCATTTAGTAAAAATGTAGCATTCAGTTTATTAGACTGATTAAAAAAAAACCCCTTTGGGAATAATTTTTCATGATCCAAAAAAAAAATGTGTACCAGTAGGATACCCACTGTTTGAGTTTTTGGATTGCTACTTGAAGCATGGCATATTTGGATGATGCCAGGTCTGTGGGCACAGTGGAGTATCTTAATGGAGTATCTACAATGGCTGTTCTTCCTATATACTGTAAATAGCTTTTTTCATGCCAGCCCAAGTATCAGCTTTTATGACTATTGCTACTAATGTTTTTAGTCTTTCAGAGCCAAGCATAGTTTAGGTGAATCATATCCATGGTGTATTCTGGATTTGTTCAGTAAACAATTTGATTTTTTTTCTAAAAAAAAATTTACTTTGTTGTTGTTTCAGGTTTGTTGTTCCTGCAAGAAAGTTCATCATCCTCAGTCTTGAACTCTCGATTACCGACGCCTCCTGCAAGTCCATCCCCTCCCTCAGCCAAGGACACCCCTGCAAGATCCTGGAAAACCAGAGACATTCGATTGAGACGTCTGAAAGTGTTTGGCCGGCCTGCAGCAGCAGTAGTGCAAGACAGACAGTGTCAAGTATTAGCAAGCAGGGAAGCCAGACGCCACCTAGCAGATGAAGAGTTTGCTATAATAGACCTTCAGAGCATGCACAATGGCTCAGACCCCACTATAGCAGAAACTGATGTGGGCTCTAGGATCCATGTTACACAGAGTAACCTCTCCAGGAGACTGATTACAGGCTCAGATTCTTCTAGCTCAACACAAACCAGGTGAGTATATTACTGAGGAATCTCAGAGAAGGAATTTATTAGACTCTAAAAATGTAATCAATATGGCTTATTGATATGCCATTTTATTGTGAAATACTGTTTACACACAGAAGACAGTCAACATTTTAATTTACTGACACTGGCCTTGACTAACCAGTGAAACATGATCACATCATTATATACCTACCACTGAGATTAAAATGTAAACACCAGTGAAATAAAATTATAAGAAAAGCATTTTACTTTATGCATATCTTGTTTTCCATTGTTCTTGATTTAAGTCCAACATAATTCCCTCCATATTTTAGTCTCATAACATATTGTCAAAGCACTTCTCTGTCAGGGTTTCTTAATATGCTCCTATTTAAAGTTCAACACAGGATCTGGAATGCATCTTCCTGAAAAATCATTGGCCAAGTCTGACCTCTGGACCATAACAAGTTATGTTGAGCCACATCCCCTGTGGTCAAGTGGTTGCATCATTTATGGGGTTAATACATATTTTGGGACCAGCGATGCAGAAATCACATATAGCAGCTACTTTTAAAGGAGCCATTAAGAATAAGATAAAGATAAACTTTCCTTGTTTTCGAGGAGTTTAGCTATTTTGCACAGTGGTAGATATGTGATGGTGTCATATTTCACTAGTTCAGTAGAATCTCCATGTGCTCTTTTGCTACTCTTCTGTACAAAATATATGTAACAAATACATGTATAATTATAATTTCCTAGCGTGTAGCAGATGGACTCATAACGAATGGGTATAGTGTGCTCGTGCTAGCAGTTGGAGACGGATCTGACGTCAGCACGTAGTACATATACCCCTGCAGGAAGTGCAGACGCTCAGTAATTTCCGTCTCCAAAGCAGTTTGGAGCTCCCTCACGCTCGCTGAGGGTTTTTCCAAAATTCTAATGATTAAATTCATAGAAGAATCCTACCTGAAGATGAGCCCCGCACTCCTGCGGTGATACCCTCGGGTCCCTCCCCCAGTTGAGTTTCCCGAGGTGATTTCCGTGGTCCCTCGGAGGTAAGAGCCTCGGTCCGGTGGCCGAATCGCGGCAGGGACCTAGCCCATGAGTGAGAAGGGCTCGGGCGCGGCATAGAGGCAGCCTCGGTCCCGATCCGTTCGCGGTGAGGACTTGGCCCCCGAGCGAGACGAGTTCGGGCGCGGCTTAGAGGCAGCGGGTGCACTTCCTCGAGTGCGGCGGTGACGGTAATCACCCTCTCCCCCCGCAGCCGGAGACCGCCCGGGTCGCAGCCAGGAAGCGCCGAAGATCAGGTAAGGCGTACATCTTTACTTTGGTCTCCGAAGAGCGAGGATTAGCGGGGTCTGCCTACGTGGAAGCCCGCCATTTTGCTTGCCGGCTCGCCGTCGCCATCTGCCCTGGTTCGCCGCCTCGACTAAGCAAACAGGCAACTGGCGCGTATGTTAGGCGCCCGAAAATACTTGGGCGCACATTGATTGAGAGGCGCACGTAGAGAGGCGCACGCTGATAGGCGCACATTGATAGGCGCACAGCTTTCGTGCATATTACAAGGCGCATACTTTCGGCTGGGAGCGCACCGGCGCATAGAGATAACAGACGCAATGGAGCGTATGAGAGCCCAGGCGTCCACAGAGCCGGCACCTCCAGAATCAGGCATAAGAGCTCTAGGCCTCTGCTCAGCATGCCACCTCAGAGCCACACAGAGCGAGGAAGCAGACTCCCTATGTGCCCAATGTGAGGAGGCCCTGGGAGTTCCAGGCCAGGGCCGGTCCCAGCCCAGATTAATTGCCAGTTCCTCAGGGAACACCCTGGACCTAGCAGGCCAAAGTGAGCAGCCGGGGAACCCTAGAGACCTGGTGCCCCTGAGGCTAGACTCTGCTTCACTCTCCTGGGTGGAATTATTCAAGAGGATTCACGCCTTTGTCAAAATGCAGTCTGATCCCCAAACGGACCCATACGTACCAGATGACCCTGCCCCTGGACCCTCTAGGCCTAGGCACGGCCACTCGCCACCCGGAAGCCCCACTTATGGGGATTCAGATTGCTCTGAAGAAGAAGGCGAGCTTCCTGAGCAGGGAGAACTTCCCTCGGGGATAGAGCCGTATCGAACCATGAGACGCTTCTTTCTTAAGGAGGATCTCCCAGACCTGGTCTCTCAATGCCTGTCGGAGCTGGCTATCCCGGGCCAAGGCACCCCAGGGGAACCTAGAATGAACCCCCTGCTAGAGGGCTTTCGTCAAACGACTCACCATTTTCCCCTCCTTCAAGTAGCACAGCAGCTAATCGATCTGGAATAGAATGCGCTGGAGGCCTCATTCAAAGGGGGTCAGGCCTTGTCTAGCATGTACCCCCTGGACCCGGCAACGAAGGAGCTGCTGGCGTGCCCCAAGGTAGACACCATAGTTTGCGCAATTGTGAAGCGCACCACCATTCCAGTGGAGGGGGGGCGGCCCTCGATGTGCTTGACCGGCGCCTGGACGCCATCCTGAAACAGCCTTCGAGGTGGCAGCCATGTCCCTACGAATCGCGACCTGCACCATGGTGACGCATTCCTGTTTATCACAAGCCCGGAATAACACCCCGGGAGAAGAAATGGAATCAGCTCTCTCGTTCCTCACTGACGCTGCCTCCGACTTAGTTCGTACAGCAGCAAAGGGAGTGTCATCCTCAGTGGCAGCCACTTCGGGTTAGCCACCGCGCCGCGGACCTTTACCAAGGTAATAGTTGTGGTGGCGGCGACACTCAGGAAGGAAGGAATTCTCGTCCATCCCTACCTAGACGATTGGCTGATCAGGGCAAAGTCACCGGAGGAGAGCCACCGGGCAACCAACAGAGTCATATCTCTTCTGGAAAGCCTAGGATGGGTAGTCAACATGAACAAGAGTTCCCTACAGCCTTCGCAGTCGCTGGAATACCTAGGAGTCCGATTCGACACCCAGGGAGACAAAGTCAGCCTGACCTCCAAAAGGAGATCAAAACTCCGGAATCATTTACAGACTCTGCTGAGCACCACCCGGCCCACAGCTTGGGATTATCTACAGGTCCTTGGCCTAATGGCGTCCACTCTGGAAGTAGTACCATGGGCACGGGCTCATATGAGACCGTTACAACGCGCCCTCCTATCTCGGTGGAGCCCACAATTGCAGAACTACACCGTGCATCTACCTCTACCGGCCAGGGTACGGAATCAGTTACGGTGGTGGCTGCAGCCCGGCCACACGAGCCGGGGGTCAAAAATGTCCTCCCCAACCTGGACCCTGCTCACTACAGATGCCAGCCTGAGCGGCTGGGGAGCACACTGCGAAGAGCTAACCGCCCAAGGGCGGTGGAGCAGAGAAGAGTCGGGGTGGAACATCAACTGACTAGAGGCACGGGCAGTCAGGTTAGCCTGCCTGAGTTTTGCACAGACTTCAAAACAAGGCAGTCAGAGTGATGTCAGATAATGCCACCACGGTGGCATACATCAACCGACAGGGCGGAACCAGAAGCCGACAGGTATCCTTAGAAATAGCCCCAAGATAGTATATTTTGATAATCTCATGCTTCCTACAGACTTTAACCTTTGCATCTGTTCCTTATGGTTAACGTTTAACTAATTTCCTCATATTATCATAGTCTCCCTTTCTAAAGGCTGTTGCAGTACTTGTATTTATTATTCCCCCTTTAGTGATGATCAAATTTGATTACATTCCGATCACTACTGCTAAGCAACTCTGCCACTGTACATCAGGGACTGCATTCCACTGAGAACTAGATCTAAAGTAGCTCTTCCCTTCCCCCCCCCCCCCTCCTCCATCCCCATGTCTGATCCAGGACCAGCTGCTCCATGAAGCTGTAAAATTCATTAATTTCAATATGAAAAAAAATGTTTGTTTTCCATTAAAATCTATGGGGGAAGCATTACAGTCTATTCTTGGCTGCAGAGTAGTGATATATATATATATATATATATAATTTTTTTGTGAATTCTAATGAAACTTGTTAGAAGAAGAAATCATTAAAAGGAGGGAAAAACTGCAAGGTATTTTAGAGTATGGCAAAGTGGCATGACTAGTAGCTTAAGGCTCCGCAAAGGGACAAAAGGATACCAGGCTTACAGGATTTCAAGATTTCAGAAGTATAGGAGAGGTGTGCAGCAGCATTACAGATTAGAAAGAAGACCTCAAAGTGCAAGAGCTGGAGGATGCTAGGAAGGTACAGTGGCAGAAAGGTGTAAAATCTGTGCGTGGCAGCAAGCCCGCATGGCACAAGGATCCGAACAGTATGATGAGGGGCATAGCATAAGGCAGAGTGGCATGAGACATGCCAGTCATTCCATTAATCTTGTATCCAAAAAATAATAATCTCACCCTATTTTGCGTTTTTATAAAATAGCAATTTGTTGAGTAATAATTAAAAAATAATTAGTTGCGGGATGGGGTAAGTTTCATATATTTTGATGCATGCCTCTACGGTCTTGCCTCATTTTTTGTGATATAATCATCAACTTACCTCCCTCCCACTCGCTTTATTTTGTTAAATTTTTTGAAACTTTATGGAATACTTTATTTTATTCAATTTATTAAAAAATGTGATATCCTCTTCACCTAAAATTATGTCCTTCAATCTCTCTAAAATGTTTTGTTTCAAAAATCAAACTGCTTCCTTATTCATTGAAACTTTCTACCATTGGAGACTTTTAAATATTTTCTTGGTCTAAGGACTTGAATCTTATGACTTTTTTGACTGCCGCAACACACTGAGCAGACTATTTCAATGTATTATCCACTATGGCGCCTAGATCTTTTTTTCTGGGTTTTAGCTCCTAATATGGAACCTAACATCATGTAACTACAGCATGGTTTATTTTTCCCTATATGCATCACCTTGCAATTGTCCACATTAAATTTCATCTGCCATTTGGATGCCCAATCTTCCAGTCGCGCAAGGTCTTCCTGCCATTTCTCACAATCCTCTTGTGATTTAACTACTCTGAACAATTTTGTATCATCTGCAAATTTGATTACCTTACTCATCATATTCCTTTCTAGATCATTTATAAAAATATTGAAATAACCGGTTTAAGTACAGATCCCTGAGGCACTCCACTGTTTACCCTCTTCCACTGAGAAAATTGTCTATTTAATCCTACTCTCTGTTTCCTGTCTTTTAGCCAGTTTGTAATCCACGAAAGGACATCGCCACCTATCCCATAACTTTTTACTTTTCCTAGAAGCCTCTCATGAGGAACTTTGTCAAACGCCTTCTGAAAATCCAAGTATACTACATCTACCAGTTCACCTTTATCCACATGTTTATTAACTCCTTCAAAAAAGTGAAGCAGATTTGTGAGGCAAGACTTGCCTTGGGTAAAGCCATGCTGACTTTGTTCCATTAAACCATGTCTTTCTATATGTTCTGTGATTTTGATGTTTAGAACACTTTCCACTATTTTTCCTGGCACTGAAGTCAAGCTAACCAGTCTGTAGTTTCCAGGATCACCCCTGGAGCCCTTTTTAAATATTGGGATTACATTAGCTATCCTCCAGTCTTCAGATACAATGGATGATTTTAATGATAGGTTACACATTTTTACTAATAGGTCTGAAATTTCATTTTATAGTTCTTTCAGAACTCTGGGGTGTATACCATCCGGTCCAGGTGATTTACTACTCTTCAGTTTGTCAATCAGGTCTACCACATCTTCTAGGTTCATCGTGATTTGGTTCAGTCCATCTGAATCGTTACCCATGAAAACCTTCTCCAGTACTGGTACCTCCCCAATATCCTCTTCAGTAGTTGCTGGTATTGTGAATAACAAAGTTCAAAATCTTGACACTGATTCATAAAGTGCTAAGTTATGATATCCATTCTTGTGTCTCCTTACTTTTGAAAATCTATAGACTGACTGAGAAGAGCATTAAGATCTGTTTGGACAATGTTTTCTAGGTATTCTCATGCTCTGATCAGTATGATTGATTAGAATATAAAGAGAAATCTTTTGCAATCTCAGGCCCTTGGTTATAGAACTCCCTGTCTGCACAGTTCTGGAAAGAGGCGAGTTATAACTCTTTCACAAAGCAGCTTAAAACATTACTTTTAAAGAATGCTTAGGGGCGGAAACTTTCAAACTGGTGCGCGGTCATTCACATGTTTGTCAGCCCATGCACAGGAAAGTGGCCATTTTCTAACAAATGCTGCTGCAGCTGCGCAAGTGGGATTTTAAAAGGCACATGTGCCAACGCCATTGCCATTTTTCCCAGTTCGCCCAGTTAAGGGATAGGACTTTCAAAACTCCTCTAGTTTATTAGCCTCCCTTCCCCCCTATAAGCCCCAGCCTTTAAAAACCCCGCTGATCAGTCTAGATTCTTTGTTTTTTTGGTTTTTTTTTTTGTATTTATATATTTATTGATTTCAAAAAAATATTACAAAGTAAATACATATTCTTTAGAAATTTAACAAGAAATCTCTTCCAGACTTTTAACATCAACTATGATATAATCAATTGCAATTTGGATTCAACATCTTTTATAAAGAGAAACAAAGGCTTAATTTTGTCCTCCTGCATAGATTTTATTTAGCTAGCCTGCAGGAGGAGGAGGAAGGTTCCCCCCCTTGCCCCCCCCCGGCAAAAAACAAAATATATATACCCGCTCCGCGCCATTGACGGTTAGACCGGCTGCGGAGCCCCCGTGGTCCCTTGAGACATGGGTGGTCCCGGGGTTGCCCCTCCCCCAACCTCCCGGTGGATCCAGTACCCCCGGATTCTGCCGCCAATCTGGATGCGGAGGGATACCCTTCCACCTCTGGAGGGGGACGACCCCAGGGTCTTCGGACTCCCTTATGGCCTCTTTGCCCAAGGATATGGACCCGGTCCTGGCGGGAATTAGGGATCCGGCAATCGCCTTTCCCTCTCATCCCCACACACAAGTTGTAGCGCCTGCGGGAATGCAACGCTCCCGAGACGGGACTCTGGGCGGGCCGTGCACTAGACAAGCTCTCCCACACTGAGGTATGCTTAGATTTAAAAAAAAAACAAGACAATAATCCCTCCATGGACTACTTATGCGATCATGATACAGGAGGGTTTCCCGGCTTTTAAAGCCGCCCAGTTCCGCATGCTCAAGGCTCATGAGATGCGCATTTTTGATGTCCTGGCGCTGGGGGTGCGTGCGCCTATTTGCAGCAGTCTCATGCTGCGAGCAGGTCTCAGGTGGGTTCAAAGTTGCTCTGCAACCGGGGCCCCCGGGGGCAGAGGCTGCACATACGACCTTCTCCACATCCAAGCAAAAGCGATGGCTTCGACGAGGTCCGCCATACGGCTCCTTTGGCTGCGCCATTGGTCGGCCGATCCGTCCTCCAAAGCGCGGTTGGGCACGTTGCTGTTCCAAAGTAAGCTGCTCCTTGGCAAGGACCTTGAGGAACTCTGGATTCCTTGGGGGAAAGGAAGGTCCATAGGCTTCCGGAGGACCGTCCGAAACCATCCCGTTCCTTTACACCCTCTCGTCCACGTTATCTGGGCCAGAGGCGATATATCACACGCGGGTAGGGTGACTCCTCAGGGGGGGTTTTTCCATCTTGCTCGCAGTCTTGGTCGCAGCCTCTCCGTGGGCGCCATCCCTTTCGCAAGGGCCAGCCCACGCGCTCCATCCTTACGCCTGCCACACAAAGAAGTTCACTTGACTCATTCCTCGGTCCCCTTCCTAGGCAGTCGACTCTCCCTGTTTTTCGTGGCATGGGTCAAATTCACGTCGGACCAGTGGGTCCTCGACGTCCTCAGAGACGGGTACACCTTCGCTTTGCTCGAGATTCTCGAGATCCTTTTTCTATTTCCCCATGTGTCTCAGCGGCAAGTGGTGGAGCAAACCCCCACCTGGCCCCTGTGTCTGGGCGTGGTGGTCCCAGTTCCAGACAGCAAACTTGCCAAAGGCCAGTATTCTATTTACTTCGTTGTTCCCTAACAGGACGGGTCTTCATCCAATCTTAGACCTCACAAGAGGAAACTGGGTTCTCAAGATCCCGCTTTCCGCATGAAAACTCTGCGAGTGGTCCTCGTGCCGTTTCGCCCCGGAGAGTTCCTTGCCTCACTTGCTTTGACAGAGACGTATTTCCATATTCCGATTCATCACGGCTACCGTAGTCTCTTCGCGTTCACATCCTCCACCGGGACTTCTAGTTCAGGGCGCTTCCCTTTGGTCTCGTGACGGCACCTCGCGCCTTCCCCAAAGTCGTGGTGGTGGCAGCTGCTGTCCGCCAGTAAGGGATCCTTGTTCACCTCTACCTGGACGCCTGGCTCGTCAGGGCCAAGGCGGAGGCTCTTGACGGCAGGCGGTGGATCGCGTGTTAGCTCTCCTCGCGACTCTCGGGTGCATACTAAATTTCTCCAAGAGCTACCTTCAGCCCTCCCAGGAGTTAGGCTTCCTGGGAGCCCACTTCGACAACCGGGTGGGCAAGGTCTTCTTGCCTCACGCGCGGGCTCTTGTGTTGATCGGTCGGTTTCAGAGTCGGATCTTGCTGCCTTCTCCGATGGCCTGTGTCTGCCTGCAGGTCTCGGGCCCCTTGGCTTCTGCCATCGACCTTGTCCCTTGGGCTTTTGTTCATTTGCGACCGTTCCAGAAAGCTTTGCTGTCCCGTTGGCAGACAGTGTCAGAACAGTTTCACACAGTCCTCCCGTTTTTTGGGCCTTACCATCACCGACTTGCAGTCGTGGCTTTCCCTTCCTCATTTGCTACAGGGGCAGCCTCTCCAAGTCCCTCAGTGGACGATAGTAACCACGTACACCAGTCTCTCGGGCTAGGGTGCGGTCTGTCTCTCCCAGTACGCCCAGGGAATCTGACCGGCAGCTCAGTCTCACTGGCACATCATTTGGTTGGAGGCTCGGGCGATGTTCTTCTGCAGTTTCTCCCCCTTATCCGCGGCAAGGTGTTACGGGTCTTGTCAGACAGCTCCTCCACTGTGTCTTATCAATCGCCAAGGAGGCGCCCGCAGTCCGCTGATGGCCCTGGAAACCAGCAGTCTCTTCGCCTGGGCAGAGCGACATCTACAGTGCCCGGCGGCCTCCCACATTGTGGGCAAGGGGAGTCTTCAGGCTGATTTTCTCAGTCGTCAGTCGCTCGATCCCGGGGAGTGGGAACTCTCTGACGCAGCCATGAATCTCATCGTCGACAAGTGGTCCCCCACCACCTGGGCCTTTTGGCGACCCTTTGCAATGCCAAGGCAAATTGGTTCTTCCGCTGCTGGAGGGAACACGGCTTGGAGGGCGTAGATGCTTGGCTCTCCCTTGGCCAGCGGACCTCCTTCTGTACGTGTTCCCCCCCCCCCCCCCCCCATATGGCCCCTGGTCGGGAAAGTTCTCAGAAGAATGGAACAATGACAGAGAGGAGCAGTCGGGAGGAGGTGTGGCGCTTTATGTCCGGGATGGCATAGAGTCCAACAGGATAAACATCCTGCATGAGACTAAATACAAAATTGAATCTTTATGGGTAGAAATCCCTTGTGTATCAGGGAAGACTACAGTGATAGGGGTATACTACCGTCCACCTGGTCAAGATGGTGAGATGGACAGTGAAATGCTAAGAGAAATTAGGGAAGCTAACCAAATTGGTAGCGCAGTAATAATGGGAGACTTCAATTACCCCAATATAGACTGGGTAAATGTATCATCAGGTCACGCTAGAGAGATAACGTTCCTGGATGGAATAAATGATAGCTTTATGGAGCAATTGGTTCAGGAACCGACGAGAGAGGGAGCAATTTTAGATCTAATTCTCAGTGGAGCACAGGACTTGGTGAGAGAGGTAACGGTGGTGGGGCCGCTTGGCAATAGTGATCATAATATGATCAAATTTGATTTAATGACTGGAAAAGGAACAGTGTGCAAATCCAAGGCTCTCGTGCTAAACTTTCAAAAGGGAAACTTTGATAAAATGAGAAAAATTGTTAGAAAAAAACTGAAAGGAGCAGCTACAAAAGTAAAAAATGTCCAAGAGGCGTGGTCATTGTTAAAAAATACCATTCTAGAAGCACAGTCCAGATGAATTCCACACATTAAGAAAGGTGGAAAGAAGGCAAAACGATTACCGGCATGGTTAAAAGGGAGGTGAAAGAAGCTATTTTAGCAAAAGATCTTCATTCAAAAATTGGAAGAAGGATCCAACAGAAGAAAATAGGATAAAGCATAAACATTGGCAAGTTAAATGTAAGACATTGATAAGACAGGCTAAGAGAGAATTTGAAAAGAAGTTGGCTGTAGAGGCAAAAACTCACAGTAAAAACTTTTTTAAATATATCCGAAGCAGAAAGCCTGTGAGGGAGTCGTTGGACCGTTAGATGATCGAGGGTTAAAGGGGCACTTAGAGAAGATAAGGCCATCGCGGAAAGATTAAATGATTTCTTTGCTTCGGTGTTTACTGAAGAGGATGTTGGGGAGGTACCCATAATGGAGAAGGTTTTCATGGGTAATGATTCAGATGGACTGAATCAAATCACGGTGAACCTAGAAGATGTGGTAGGCCTGATTGACAAACTGAAGAGTAGTAATCACCTGGACCGGATGGTATACACCCCAGAGTTCTGAAGGAACTAAAAAATGAAATTTCAGACCTATTAGTAAAAATTTGTAACTTATCATTAAAATCATCCATTGTACCTGAAGACTGGAGGATAGCAAATGTAACCCCAATATTTAAAAAGGGCTCCAGGGGCGATCCGGGAAACTACAGACCGGTTAGCCTGACTTCAGTGCCAGGAAAAATAGTGGAAAGTGTTCTAAACATCAAAATCACAGAACATAACAGAAAGACATGGTTTAATGGAACAAAGTCAGCATGGCTTTACCCAGGGCAAGTCTTGCCTCACAAATCTGCTTCACTTTTTGAAGGAGTTAATAAACATGTGGATAAAGGTGAACCGGTAGATATAGTATACTTGGATTTCAGAAGGCGTTTGACAAAGTTCCTCATGAGAGGTTTCTAGGAAAAGTAAAAAGTCATGGGATACGTGGGGATGTCCTTTCGTGGATTGCAAACTGGCTAAAAGACAGGAAACAGAGAGTAGGATTAAATGGGCAATTTTCTCAGTGGAAGGGAGTGGACAGTGGAGTGCCTCAGGGATCTGTATTGGGACCCTTACTGTTCAATATATTTATAAATGATCTGGAAAGAAATACGACGAGTGAGATAATCAAATTTGCAGATGACACAAAATTGTTCAGAGTAGTTAAATCACAAGCAGATTGTGATAAATTGCAGGAAGACCTTGTGAGACTGGAAAATTGGGCATCCAAATGGCAGATGAAATTTAAT
Organism: Rhinatrema bivittatum; assembly: GCF_901001135.1. Lineage (NCBI taxonomy): Eukaryota > Metazoa > Chordata > Amphibia > Gymnophiona > Rhinatrematidae > Rhinatrema > Rhinatrema bivittatum. The sequence goes on along the minus strand of NC_042631.1, from coordinate 50,725,456 downwards.
GTGGATAAGTGCAAGGTGATGCATATAGGGAAAAATAACCCATGCTATAAGTACACGATGTTGGGTTCCATATTAGGTGCTACAACCCAAGAAAGAGATCTAGGTGTCATAGTGGATAACACATTGAAATCGTCGGTTCAGTGTGCTGCAGCAGTCAAAAAAGCAAACAGAATGTTGGGAATTATTAGAAAAGGAATGATGAATAAAACGGAAAATGTCATAATGCCTCTGTATCGCTCCATGGTGAGACCGCACCTTGAATACTGTGTACAATTCTGGTCACCGCATCTCAAAAAGATATAATTGCGATGGAGAAGGTACAGAGAAGGGCTACCAAAATGATAAGGGGAATGGAACAACTCCCCTATGAGGAAAGACTAAAGAGGTTAGGACTTTTCAGCTTGGAGAAGAGACGACTGAGGGGGGGATATGATAGAGGTGTTTAAAATCATGAGAGGTCTAGAACGGGTAGATGTGAATCGGTTATTTACTCTTTCGGATAGTAGAAAGACTAGGGGACACTCCATGAAGTTAGCATGGGGCACATTTAAAACTAATCGGAGAAAGTTCTTTTTTACTCAACGCACAATTAAACTCTGGAATTTGTTGCCAGAGAATGTGGTTCGTGCAGTTAGTATAGCTGTGGTTTAAAAAAGGATTGGATAAGTTCTTGGAGGAGAAGTCCATTACCTGCTATTAAGTTCACTTAGAGAATAGCCACTGCCATTAGCAATGGTTACATGGAATAGACTTAGTTTTTGGGTGCTTGCCAGGTTCTTATGGCCTGGATTGGCCACTGTTGGAAAACAGGATGCTGGGCTTGCTGGACCCTTGGTCTGACCCAGTATGGCATTTCTTATGTTCTTATGTTCCACTGGGGTCCCGTGGTTCTGGTAGCACCAAAGTGGCCGCGCAGGCCGTGGTTCGCGAATTTTCTCAACCTAGCGCCGGACGGACTTCTGCGGCTACGCCATCTTCCTCGGCTCCTTCGTCAAGGACCTGTATTTTTTGACCAGGCGATCGCTCCTGTCTAGCAGCCTGGTTTTTGAAAGACGCCTAAGGCGCAAGGGCTATTAGGAGGAGGTCTTCTCCACCTTTCTGCGGGCCCGGAAACAGTCAACTTCCCTGGTGTACGCACGTATCTGGAACGTGTGTGAAGCTGTTTGTACGGAGTCGGGTATCTCAGCACTCTCCGCCCCGATCTAGTTGGTCCTCTCTTCCCCAAGAAGATCTTCTCTCTCGGCTCTCTCCTGGGTCGGGTAGAATGTCATCTGTGAGCGGGTCACCCGGATGATGTGATTGGTGCTTGAAGGGCGTCAAGCATCTACATCCACCTTCTCGGCCGCTTGCCCGTCAGGGAGTTTTTAATCTGATCCTTCGGGCCCTCTGTGCGGCTCTGTTCGAACCTCTCCGTCGCGCTACCTTGAAAGCTCTTACGCTTAAGACTGTTCTTTCTGCTCGCTATCCTCTTCTGCTCGTCGGATCTCGGTTGATCCAACTCACTGTCCTGTCGGGAACCTTTTGTTTTTGCGATTTTCCGATTTCCGGGGTATCCCTCATGACTGCCCTTCCTTCTTAGTGAAGGTTCTTCTAACCTCCATGTCAACCTGTCGGCAGGACTCCCTGCGTTTTCCCCTGCGACTGGGGACGATTTCCGTAAACTTGATACCAAACGAGTTCTACTTCGCTATCTCCAGGTTACCCATGGCTTTCAGGTCTCTGTTCATCTTTTGTCCTCTGGAGTGTGCCCATTCGGGGTAAGCTGGCTTCTAAGACCACTATTGCGTGGTGGTTGAAGGAAGCGATCTCCTCGGCCTATCTTTGTCGAGGTCGGGCAGTTCCTGAGGGCCTTACGGCTCCTTCTCTGTGTTCTCAAGCTACTCCTGGCGGACAGTCCAATCGGTCTCTCTCCGCAGAGATTTGCAGTGCCGCCACTTGGACGTCCTTGCATACTTTTGCTTGACACTACCGCCTGGAGGTGCAAGCTCTGCTTCTTGGTTCTTTTGTGCTACAAGTGCTTCGAGCGGGACTGTCTCTGTCCCACCCGGTTTAGGGAAGCTTTGGTACATCCCACAGTCTGGACTGATCCGGGTACGTACAAGGAAAGGAAAATTAGTTCTTACCTGTTAATTTTCATTCCTGTAGTACCACGGATAAGTCCAGACGCCCTTCCCTGTTTGGCTTTTTTTCCGTCCTCTCGAAGCTTGTTTCTCTTGCAGATTTGTAGATTTACACACATCTTTTTTGTGCATGAATACTGAGTAAATACACTGGAAGCCTTGGTTGCCCAGCACCAAGTATATGCAAGAGCGGTTAGTCATACCATATCTATGACATTGTTCTACATCTGCTCCATTGAGCTTTCTGGTTACTTGCTTGATCCTATTCTGGTTTTGTTGTTTTCTGCTTTGACAATGGTTATACTGAAGGGTTACAGGATAGGCTCTGTCCTCATATAGGATATCCTTTCAGTTTTAGTCTGTCTCCACCTGCTGGAAAGGAGGCTTAACCCACAGTCTGGACTGATCCGTGGTACTACAGGAACAAAAATTAACAGGTAAGAACTAATTTTCCTTTTCCATTTGGCACTATGCCAACAGGAAAATGCTATTTCCTTCCTGCTGTTGAGAATTCAGGAGGGAATTTTGTACCTATAAATTGGGATTAGGAGGGGGTTTTACGAGTCCCAACATCTACATAGTAGAGATTGAGAGGGTAGGGAGGGCCATGGAAGCTGTATTTATGTTGATTGGGTTGGGTACAGGCCCCAAAGGGTGGGAGATGATGTAGAGATCCATCAGTCCAGTAGCACATGCTATATCCAGCAGATATAGTTAACTATATCTTCAGAGTTATTTATTTATTTATTTTAAGGCTTTTATATACTGATGTGCCTGTACTAGTACATATCACGTCGGTTTACATAGAACCAAAGTTGGAAATTACATCAAACAAGAGGGGAAATTACATCAGAGTTATAGATAACTTACCTGCCTTAAGTGACTTATATTAACTGTTTTGGTTATTAATGCTATATATTATATCTAGGATTACTACTTAATGAGCCCATTAGAAAATAATTTTCCCATTTGCATACGTATTAGTGTTTGGGAACCAGCAGTAATGGTAACATGCTTGCAATTAGTGCACATTATATACGTCCTATATGGGCAATAGCTAATGCTGATACTGAAGCTAGCACCCATTAGGGTCCCTGAAAATAACCCTTCAGGAACCAGCATTTAACCACATATGTGCCCAGACTGAAATGTCAGAGAAATAAATGTATTAGGAATTCCATGCAACAAGGAAGAGGAACCACTCAGATGTGGGTCATTCTGCTGCTTTTGGAGTTGCAGTCTGCTATGTATGAGTGAGCTTGGACCATTTTCCTAGAACATGATATGATTTCCTTATATATTTACAGTGCCTTACGTGTATTACCATCACAATGTACGTTTTGTTAACTTCTCCTTCATCTGCTCCCAATTTAGGAACCTTCGTTCCTTGTAAATAGTTACCCAGTTTCTGTTTGCTGATGTTCTTCTTTTGTATGTAAAGTTTACTGTTCTATGTAATGGCAGTGCCAAAAGTTCTGTTTAATGACACTGTCAAAAAGTTTTAGTTTTCTGGAAACCGATACGATGTGCAAACGGCTATCGGTATATAAAATCATTTAAATAAATAAATAAACATAATCCACTCTGTTATCTAGTCCTAAAGAAGAGTCTGTGAAAGCCTGCTTCAGTTCACTAAGTCATCCAGTCCTACTGGTGACAAACTCTTTCTCTCTGTATTTATTCTTTGAACCATTCAGTCCCGGAGGTCTGTTCCTGTGCCAGTCTGCTCAGTTATCCAGTAACTGTTTAGTGTTTATTGTTTTTCCTTTGTCTCCTTTTTCTCAGACCTGCTATAAGTACGAATTCCCCTGAAGTTATTGTCGCGCATCAGCCAGTCATACGCTCATCTGCTAAAACTTCGGAGAGACTCACTTTGCTGAACTCTGTTCGTCCTCTGACATCTAAGGCTGCCTTACAGAAGCTACCAAACCGACCTGCTTTCCTGAGTTTTCCAAGCAAGACCTCAAGTTCATCATAAAGTACTCTGGGAGCGGCTGAATGCTGGGCTAGAAAGTGCTAATACGGAATCAGTGCATTGCTTGTGCACCATTTTAAAGATGGGCAAGTTAATGCTGTGCCGTCTCAGTCAGCATCCATGTCCCACAGCACAATACTGGATGGAGCGCTGTAGCCAGGGAGAAGTGAAGGATCATTTTCCGTACTAAGCGAAGGCATTGTCAGTCTCTGAAAGACAGTAAATACTGTTGGGATGCAGCAAATGAAAAGAATATATTCATGGTATCAAAAGGGGGGAAAGCTGTCATTTGGCCAGCTCCTCATTAATCTGCTTTGTTGTTGAATTTCTGTGGAACTGTTTCTATTCTTTCTTTTCCTTTCTTCTCCTTTAAGTATTCTCCCCCTTCCTTAAAGAGGAGGAGAGGAGCTCTCCAGCATACAGGTGGATGCCCCAGTGGTAGACACTCGTTTCTGCTGGCCTCCTGTGTATGAGGAGTGTGCAGCCAGGACGCTGAGTAAAGGTATGGGGAGGAAGGGGGACTACACCATATTACAAGCTGTGTCAGGTAAACCAGTGCTGGTTAGGAATGAATATTTAAATACTTCTAATTCAGATACATAACAATACAAAACTATATTCCATGCACTGTTTGGTATTTTACCAACAAATGAATTTTGTATAGAACTCATAGGTTATGATTTTGTAGCATCCAGTGCACTACAATATAATACATTGCAGATGAAATGCTCTGTATATAAATATAGTTAGGTATTGAAAAGTGTAACTATAGCCCCTCTTCTGACCGACTAGCTGTTTAATGCTACTTTAATGCCGAAGTCGTTTTTTCTTATGGGATTTTGATTTAAATTCCATGGCAAGTGGTACGAGTTGGAATAATTGGAAATCAGGCGGAGCCTTTTTGTTGAGAGGAAGACTGCAGTTGGGCAAACACCACAATACCTACCAGTAGTATTGCGTTTTGAGTAAAAATTGGCTGCCAATGTTTTCCTGAATTTAATACAGTACATCTGGAAGGCTGAATTTCAGCACAAGCTCATGTGTTGAAGTGTACTCCAGATATCACCTGACCAAGCTCCACAGACTCTGCCTAGGGAATATTTTTGGATCAGATTCTGGATGGTGCCTGGGTACTATCAAACCAGGATTCAGGATATCTGGTCATGCAGAAAACGACAATGGTATTCTAGGAGTTTTCTGCAAAAATGTTTGAATCACCAGTGCTCAGCCTTGCTCTTTATCAGTAAATGTTTCCAACTACAGATGCTGGAAAATTGTTATATAGAAGACTGATGCTAATGAGTCAAGAATGAAATATTCTTTTTGCTGGGTTTTTTATTTTTTTTTTTTCAAATTGGTATGAAATTTGTTTGACAGGCTATAAGGTGTAAAGGAAACCTGCATTGATTTTAATGGCTGATGTGATACATTGCAGACCATAACTAAGCTACAGAATGCTGCCAGTAGTGCCTACAGGAGTTATGGCCCTGATATTCCTTGAAGAGCAGTGGCCTGTGAATTGCTGACAGGAGAATACCCTGTGATGCCTATGAGGGGCGGCCTGTGGTTTGCACTATGGAGATGTCATGAGGATGCCCACCAGTTATGGGAGCTTATAGGACTGGACACAGGGTGTGGAATGGAATGTTTGCAGGAATCTGCAGCTCTGTCATGGTCTGCACTGTACATTTTTAGTGATGCCAGTTATCATACAAACTAATCATATTTTTGTACTTTCGAGTTCATGTAAAATGCAGATGGCTATGTAGAAAAGATTTGAAATGCTTCCAATAAAATACATGAATTATGCAGCCTACCTCCCACATCCTTCTTTTTTTTTTTTAATTTAAAAATTATACATACAAAGGGATCCCAGCCCATTATAGCAAATGTAAGCTACAACAGGACAGAGGTTCCCTTACTTTTCAGGTGCAGGGATCCCTTTTCAACATCCAGAGGTTTTAGGGGCCCTCTCCCCACCAGTCCCGTTACCCTCCCATTATCCGCTCACTAGTTTTTCTTTTCCCCAAGCGTACTTCCTTCTCTAGCTGCCAACCCCCAGCCTCTTCCCACAAATCTCCCACCTCCATCCTTTCCTCATGAGTCTTTCTCCCTATCCCCTTTCCACCAATATCGTTCTCCTCATTGCCCATCCCACTAGTCTCTCAACTCTGTCTTTCCAGCTCCACCCCCAGTCTCTATCCCAGTTTCCCAATCCCCTTCTCACTAGTCTGTCTTCCCCAGCTGCCAACCTAACAGTTTGTCTCCCACTCATGACCTCTCCACCATTTCTCTCCCCAAACCCAGCCCACTAATACCCTTACCCTTCCTACTACCAATTGCCAACCCATCAGACTGTAACTCTAACATCTCCTCATCAATCATAGTAGTCCAGTTGTGTTCACTTCCAGCCTTCAAGGGCCACAAATAGGTAGGGTTTTATCCTTAGTGAATATGATGAGAGATTTGTATGCATGCTGCCTCTATTGTATACAAATCTATGTCATACATATTCATTAGGGATATCCTGAAAACCTGACTTGTTTGCAGTCCTTGCGGGCCTGGGAGTGAATACTTCTTCCCATCTATCTGTCTTCCAGTCCCAATCCACCAGTGTCTGTTCCTTCCAGCCTCTCCCGAGCAGTCTCTGTTCCCTTACTACTTTTCCACCACTTTGCCCTAGCCTGCCCACCACAAGTCTCTCTCCCTCCAGTCCATCCCCACGTCAGTCTTTTCTCTTAGCATCTCCCAACTGTCTCTCTCTCTCTTCCAAGCTCCTCTCCATAGCCTCTGTTTCTTCCTGCCCCTCCTAACCAGTCTCTCTCCTTCCAGTCCCTCTTCTTCCTAGTCCCCAGCTATCTCCTCACCAGTGTCTCTCTCCAGCCTACCCCCCTCCTCACCAATCTGCCTTTCCCCTGTAGGGCGATATCTTATGTTTACCACTGAATCAAATATGAATCATACTAGCCAAGAAACTGACAGGCCCCAAGCACTGTCACAGCAAAAGACTTTACCCAGGTGAACTTTAAAACTGCATTGTCCCAGTGGAAAATGAAGAACTTTTGTCCTCTTACACTGAAGGATACCTTATCAGATCTGCCTGTTTTGCATGTTCCTTTGTCAATAAGAGCACAGCAGACAGAGCTTAAGCTCCTAAACAAGAGACAGAGATGAGCCAAGGCAAGCAAAGGTCAGAAGGACCCTCACCTTTAGGGGGGGGCGGTCAGAGACAGAGTAAATGCTGACACTGGCTGAAAGCTTGCCATAAAGACATGGCATTTCTCCCCCCGTAGAAATGGGGAAGGGGAGTAAGATGTGCAATGTGGCAGGACTCCTCCTGAAGTAATGGGAGGAGTAAAAAGACCCTCCACCCACCACAAGGTTATGCATGAGATTATGCATATTAATCAGCCAGGAAGTATAAGACGGGGGCAAAGAAGAAGGAAGGAAGGTGCAAACCTTGGGAGAAAACATGGAAAGTGGATCCTGAGAGCGACCCTGGAAACTGCTGAAGAATCTCTGAAAATGAAAGGAGGGCCATAAGCAGACCAGCACTCCCTGCTATCAAGAAGGAAGAAGACTAGGTGTGGCCCGGAGATGAGAGAGATGAAGTACCTGCTCGTGCGGAGAGTGGGACAGAATCTGAGACTTGGAGGGGCAAGGGCACACCCAGACAGCCCAGCAAGTACCAGAGCCAGAAGCAAGTCTTTTTCCGGGACCACCTGCCTACTCTGCCAGTACGAAGCCCAAGAAGCAAGTCCTTCCCTGCACACATTCTCCAGCTCTCCAGCCGGAACCCGCTTCAGAGACGAACAGAGGATTTTGCCTGAAGTTGGAATCAGGGGTAAGTAAGTTAGCCATACGTGTTAATATATTAAGCAGGCTAAGATTTATGGCATGTGTGAAATCACCCATGGTAAAGAACTTTCTTTAGGGAAAACTGATGCTTAGTGACCAGGATGTCAAAGAGGAATTGTTGTTTTCTAAATGCTATATCCAGTCAAATCTGACACAAAAGTCTATTCCTGGGGAGAATACACTTTGTCTTTTTCCTGACTCAGGATCGTAAGTAAGGTGGGAGGGCAGCTGGTGGTATCCTGCAGCAGACAGATTCTTGCACCCCTAAACTTGCTTATACCCCCACTACTCACTTTACCCTGACTGATTTCCTGGCCATCGGCTGCTAGTCGTGATCTTCCAGCCTGTTGCTGCCCCTGTTGTCTTGGTCCATACAAGCTGCTGCTGCTTCTGTCCCTAGTGTCATGGCTTGCACAGGTTTGCTTTTTGCCCTGCCCCCAATGTTCTGGCCTAGGCAGGCTTTCTATTACCTCCCTTTCCTTCCCTCATGCCTTGATGTTCCGGCCTGCACCGCATTACTACTACCATGAACCCCCAACTTCATTATTCTGGTCAATATGGGCCTGCTCCTGATTTTCCTTCCTGCAAAAGCTTTTTGCGCCATCCTTCACTAATGTCTCAACCAATATGGGCCTTTTAGTAGCTTCTAATTAATCTAAGAGCGGAGCCTCTTGCACTAATGATTTATCCTTCCCACAGATCTGTGGACCATGATGGCCTCAAGGTCCACAGGTTGGGAACCACTGCAGTAAAGAACTAACACTGTGCCAGAATAACATAAAAGTTTTTTGTTTTTTCATTTTGTGTTTATGGGAAAAATGTTTAGTACATCCAGCATATTGTGAGAAAAATTAATGTGTTAATCACCCCCTCCCAAACACCTATTAAACGGCTTTTTTTCTGCATTGCTGTAAGAATATAATTATAGCAGGTTTAGGCTGAAAGCAAATTAAAGTTTATTATTGCCCAGCTTTCTGATTGCATAATCACCACTCCGTGTATGGTGGTGTCAAAGCAAATAAAATGTTAAGAATGATCTGAAAAGGAATGGTGAATAAAATGCAAAATATATTTCCTTTGCTTTGAGTCATGAGGTGACCACATCTTGAGTATTTGCAGTTTTGGTATCCCCATCTCAAAAAAGATATAGACATAAAAAAGGTGCAGAGGATGGTGATACAAATGATTAGATGGAACATCTCTCCTATGATGAGAAGCTATAGAGCTCTTCTGTTTGGAAAAGAGAAGGCTCAGATGACAGATTTTTATAAAATCATGACTGAGGTGAAACAGGCAAATAAAGGATGGTTATTAACCTTTCAAATAATAATAAAACAAGGTGACATTCCATGAAACTAAAACCAGCAGATTCAAAGCAACTCGTAAAAAGTACTTTTTCTCCAAGAACAAGCAAGGATGGTAGTCCTCACCACGGGGGTGACATCATCAAAAGAAGCCCATCACGGAAAACTTCTGTCAAAGTTTCCAGAACTTTGACTTGACAAACTGAGCATGCCCAGCATGCATCCATGTGGGATCCCTCTTCAGTCTGGTTTTTTCCGCGGAGCTTTTGAATTGTGGTGTGAGTGAGCTCTTAACTTTATCTTTAAAACTTGTGGAAAACATTTTTCCCTAATTGTTTGTGGTGTTTCCTTGCGTTCCATCAACACCGGGTACCTCTCAGTCCCTCCTGTAGCCTACAGCTAGGTTTCTCAGCATTTTCGGGTAAGTTCTTTCATTTCGACCTCCTCTGTGGCAGCAATGCCTCGGTGCCCACTGGACAACATTGCCTGCCACCATCGTTGTTTTGCATTCCCCTTTTTTCGCTTTGGTTATGGTCACTACCGGTTTTTGTCGACATGCCTGGTGCATGAGGGTCATGTCTATCACAGACCCCCATGATATATTTGTCCTCTGCCTGGGGGCATCACATCAAAAATCAAAGAACTGGGTGTGATATGTGATAGGGATATCAAACAAATTGTAAAAAGATCACATATAATAAACGTGAATTATTGAATAAGGTAAACCCTCATAAATGAGCTATTGTACACTTGCGCTGTAACAGCGTTTTAACTTTTATGCACTCATTACGATTGTGCATGCTCACTGAAATTAATCATGGGGTAACCGTTTTCATTTCACGTAAAGTGTGCCGCTGTTCTTGAACAGAAAACTTTTTTTTTGGATTTTTTTTTTAAACAGTTTTGTTTTAGAACTTTAACATCAACTCTAACTTGACTCAATAGTAAAGAAACATCAATGAAATGAAGAACTTATCTTTCCCAAGAAAAAAACAGACTAGAGATGAAGAGCTCCTCAGCTCTGCTCTGCCGAATGCCCGACACCACTGGTGTTTTGGAAACTTCTTCAGGGGCTTTAATCACTGAGAAATGAAATAAGACATATTTAGTAAAAAAAACCGCCAACATTTCAATAGGAAGGTTTAGTTACGCAAGCTTACATGTCTAGAGTTGGAGAGCAATTTGTCCATTATGCGGCATTTCATGACAAGGACCCGCCATCTTAAAAAATGATGTATTTAAAGCCTACGTGTGGTTTCAGAAACGACCAATCAAAAAAGAGGGAGGATTTTTTTTGAATGAGAACAAATGACTGGCTCTTTAAATCAACAAAGACCATTCAATAATGTCATTCATGCCCCGGGGAAATTCGCTAGATAGTTTAAAAATACATCTTTGCTCTATAATTCAAGAAGGTGTTGACGTCTCCTCCTCTGATGTTAATCGGGACTGCGTCTAGAATGGTCCAATGTAACTCCGCAAAACTATGATTTGCTGAAAGGCAGTGTTTTACTATCGGTGCTTCAATATTGCCAGTGTTAAATCTGCTATGTTTTATATTCAATATTGGTGATCTTTCCATATTTCTCCGATCATGGCATTTTGACACATGTCACAATGGCCACAAATTGTATGGAGGCCAGTGACAGGTGATAGCGGAATGGTCTGTAATGCTGCTCTCACGAGATGATTTTTGATGTTCGGTACCCTCTGAAATTAAATTAAAGGTGGTTCTATAAACAGCAGTGGCGTAGCCATGGGTGGGCCGCTGCCCACCCAACTGGCACCGGAACTGCAAGGCTGTCGCGGGATCCCATCCCCGCGACAGTGAAGAAGAGGACCCAGGCCTGGCGCGCCATCACGGCACACATGGGGAAGCGGTCCTGCAGCCATATGGCCGACCAATCTTCCTGTTTGTGGGGGGGGGGGGGGGTGAGCAGAAGCGCCATGCACAGCTTCCACTTCCTCCCCCCAAAGTAGGAAGATCAGCTGGCCTCTCTTGCTGCCACCGGCCTCCTATCTTCGGGCCTTACAGCCGACCCGATCTTCCTGTTTGGGGGGGGGGGAGGAGAGCGGAACCGCCGCACACAGCTTCTGCTCCCCCCCCCCCCAGCAGGAAGAACGGTCGGCTGAACGGCACGAAGATAGCAGGAGGCCGGTGGCATCTGATCTTCCTGCTCTGGGGGAGGGAAGGAAACAGAACTGTGCACAGACTGAATGTGTATGTGTGGATGAGAATGGGAGCCTTTGGTGTGTGTGTGTGGGTGAAAATCTGAGCCTGGGTGTGTATGGGGTGAGAATGGAAGCTTGAATATGTGGGTGAGCATTGGAAGCTTGAATATGTGGGTGTAGAGAGTGGAAGCTTTGACTATGTGGGTGAGAGTGGACGCTTGATTGTGGTTGAATTGGGTTGCTTTGAATGTGTTGTGGTTGAGAATGGACCTTAAATGTGTATATGTGTGGGTGAGAATGGGAGTCTGGGTTTGTATGTGTGGGTGAGAATGGGTGCTTGGATGTGCGTCTGTGGTGTGCATAAGAATATAAGCCTGGGGAGGGGTGAGAGAAGTGAGAGCTTGTATGTATGTCTGCAGAGAATGTGAGCTTGAGGCGGGGGAGAGAGCATATGAGAGTGAGATCTTGAGTGTGTGTGAGGGAGTCTGTAAGAGAAAGTGTGTGTGTGTGTGTGGAAGGGAAAAGAAGACAGTAGTAGAAGAAAGACACTGAAAGGGAATTAGGAAATGAGCGACAAGGGAAAAAATGGGAAAAAGATGAGGACCAACTGATTAAAAAAATACAAAGATCAGACGACAAAGGTTTAAAAAAAAAAATAAAAAAAAAAAATATATATATATATATATATATATATTTTGAGATGTTAGCAATTTAAATATTCAAAAGAATAGCCAATTCAATGAAAGACCACCGTGTGCAGATTTTTATCTCATTATAAATGGGCCTCATATGTCGGCATAGAGCTCATTGTGTGTGAACAAAAGTATTAATGCCACATTTAATCATAGGTCCAATAATGATTTTTCTTCATTTATGCTTTCACCAGTAGTGACCCGTCTATTATATCATTCGTTAGTATTTCAATTTAAACATTACTTAGCTTCTTTGCCATTCAAAGGAGATTCAAGGAGAAACGCTGTTTGTGAGTACATGAATTCATGAAGCTGAGGCTGAGAGTCTCGGGGCCCGACACGGACCGTGTTTCAGCGGGAACCTTCGTCCGGGGCCGAAAATCTACAACATTAAAACAGTCGGATAAAGAAAGCAACATTGTATTAAATTTCACAGTCATACAATACAGTGGTACTAATGTACTAGTAGCTTGGCGGCATTCCTTCCAGCTAGCAAAGCGTCTCCTCTAACGTGAACGCAGCATTGGCGCCATTTTTAAAGAGCTGTGAGCCAATCAGATATCCCCATGTCAAAAGCATTCGATGACATCAGCGCTTCTTAGCTAAATCAAATGGTTGAATACCATTCTATGGACATATTTAACCCGTTAGGTTGTATACTATTTAAATAGAAGACCCATCGTTGTTCTTTGTAAGTTAAGAATAGTTTGCTGGATTACCACCTCGTGACGACATCAATATTTGGTCGACCAACCCTCCACTTCAAATCCACAAATTGATGGTGGTATTGTATACAATGTTGCACGATAGGAGCCTGCTGTTTACCAGTAGATAGAAAGCTGCAGTGTTCCATCAATTGGGTTCGAATAGGGCGTTTAGTTCTACCCACATATATCTTATGACAGAGGCAAATGATGATATAGATCACATGAGAATTCAAACAATTTGAATATGTTCTTGCCCGATGTATTTTCCAGTGCGGTCTGTCCAGGAAGGACTTGATAGAGTGTTCGCACAGAAGGAACATTTGTTGCATGTTCAGAGTGTTAGGACGTAAAAAAGAATGCGTTAGCAAATCTCTCAAATTTTTTTCCGCGGCTGTATGCAATAGTAGGGGGGTCGGCAAAAAATTGGATTGGACTCTTAAAACATGCCAATTATTACGAATACTCGCTGCTATTGCTGATGATTTTAAAGTATATCTTAATGTGCATACTAACGGTGCTTCCTTCGTCGAATGTTGATTATCAAGTAGGAGCCACTCGTGCTGTGCATTATTTGCTCGTTTCATAGCTTTCTTTAAATTAGATGCCGGGTATCCGCGAAGCAGTAGTCGAGTTGCAAGAATATTAGCTTGAAGCTGGAACTCAGATTTTTCAGAGCATAGGCGGCGTAACCTTAAAAATTGACCAATTGGTAAATTACTTTTTAAAGTATGTGGATGGAAACTTGAAAAATGTAGGAGTGTATTCTTATCAGTAGGCTTTTTATATAAAGTAGTACTAAAATGATCTTCTTGACGGGTAATTAAAATGTCCAAAAAATTAATTTGTGTGGAATGGAATTGCATGGTAAAAAATAGATTAGAATCCAAAGTGTTAATCCAATTCAGGAATAAATGTAGTTGTAGTTCATGCCAAATAAAAAAGATGTCATCAATATATCTTGTCCAATGGGAAACATGCTGAAACCTTGTATCAGAATATAAAAATGTGTCTTCAAAATTGGACATATACAAATTAGCCAGACTGGGGGGCCATCGTGGCCCCCATAGCAGTGTCGTGGGTCTGTTGAAAAAAATCCCCATTAAAAAGAAAATAATTATCCCGTAGTGCTATTTGTGCTAATTGTATCAAGAATTCAGTTGGTACTCGATGAGGTCGAGGTCTAGAATCCAATGCCCGTATATCCAATGTCACCAAAATACATGCATGGTCTATTTATATGGATGCCAGTCTAGTCAGCATTGTTTTCGTGTCCCTTATATAAGATGTCATACTAGGAATTAAAGGCTGGAGAAATTTGTCAATAAAACTTGACAACTGTTCTAGTAGTGAGTTGATCGTGCTCACTATAGGTCTGCAAGGAGGATTGGTTTATATTTTTGTGAATTTTAGGGACCATGTATAATGTTGGTGCTTGATATACATTGTTGATCAAAAATGCACGTTCCTTTGCAGATAAAAAGCCAATTACAAACCCATCTTCTACTATCTCTTCAATTTTAGAAAATAAATCAGGTCCTGGATCGCAGGCAAGCTTCTGATAGTTATTTGCATCTGATAAATGATCATTTACTATATTGATATATTTAGATCTATCCATCAGTACCGCCGCCCCACCTTTATCAGCTTGCTTTATCACAATGGAAGAGGATTGTTTTAATTCCATTAAAGCCTGATTTTGTGCTTTAGATAAATTATATCTAGGTTGGTCAGGAACAGTTTCAATATTGTCTAATTCTAAAAGAACGAGATCCATAAATGTTTTCACATGGGGATTGATGGGTCCTGGGGGTAACAATGTAGATTTTGGAGAAACAATGGAAGTATCTAATAGAGTTGGCTGATTAGCAAAAAACAATTTAATCTGCAATATCCGAAAAAACCGGTAAAGGTCCCGTCTTGTCTGAAAAGCATCATAGAAATAAAAAGGTACAAAAGACAGTCCTTTTTCCAATAAACTGCTTTGTGAAATGGTCAAAGATAGACTTGATAAATTGACTGAGGGAATGAATTGGCTTTGTGATCGAGTCTGAGGGCGACCCCCCCGTGTATGACCATGGAATACCCCCTCGATTCTGAAAAAAACGACGACCTAGTCATCTATTGGAAGCTCTATCATGATTGTAGCGATTGTCACCTGTGGTGTTAGTGTTAGTAAAAGTTGTGGAAGCATCCTCATCTGATCCTGAAGATGATTCATCTGATTTAGCGAAGGCAACTCGTCTTTGTTTAGTGATTTGACGTCGTTGCCAAGGATAGATAGTCCCGGAAGCATAATCCTTCTCATCGCGCTTAAATTTGGTAATCTTAGATTGTCGAACTTCTGCTCGATATTTCTCAATAGATTGAATCAATTCATGCAATTTGTTGTCATAGTCCTCCAATTTCTCAGTAGTTTGTAAGGAGCTTTTAATCTCATCGCATGTAATCTTTACTTCCTCAGTAAGTTTTTGAGATGTTTAACACTTTGGATTCTAATCTATTTTTTACCATGCAATTCCATTCCACACAAATTAATTTTTTGGACATTTTAATTACCCGTCAAGAAGATCATTTTAGTACTACTTTATATAAAAAAAACCTACTGATAGGAATACACTCCTACATTTTTCAAGTTTCCATCCACATTCTTTAAAAAGTAATTTACCAATTGGTCAATTTTTAAGGTTATGCCGCCTATGCTCTGAAAAATCTGAGTTCCAGCTTCAAGCTAATATTCTTGCATCTCGACTACTGCTTTGCGGATACCCGGCATCTAATTTAAAGAAAGCTATGAAACGGGCAAATAATGCACAGCGCGAGTGGCTCCTACTTGATAATCAACATTCGACGGAGAAAGCACCGTTAGTATGCACATTAAGATATACTTTAAAATCATCAGCAATAGCAGCAAGTATTCGTAATAATTGGCATGTTTTAAAAGTCCATCCAATTTTTGCCGAACCCCCCCCCCCCCCCCCCCCCCCTACTATTGCATACAGCTGCGGAAAAAATTTGAGAGATTTGCTAACACATTCTTTTTTACGTCCTGAACACTCTGAATAGGAAGATTTACCAGTCGGCCATTGGCCATGCAACAAATGTTCCTCTGTGCGAACACTCTATCAGGTCCTTCCTGGACAGACCACACTGGGAAAATACATCAGGCAAGAACATATTCAAATTGTTTGACTTCTCATGTGATCTATATCATCATTTGCCCCTGTCATAAGATATATGTGGGTAGAACTAAACACCCTATTCGAACCCAATTGACGGAACACCGCAGCAGTCTATCTACTGGTAAACAGCAGGCTCCTATCGTGCAACATTGTATACAATACCACCATCAATTTGTGGATTTGAAGTGGAGGGTGGTCGACCAAAGATTGATGTCGTCGCGGGGTGGTAATCCACAAACTATTCTTAACTTACAAGAACAACGATGGATCTTCTATTTAAATAGTATACAACCTAACGGGTTAAATATGTCCATAGAATGGTATTCAACCATTTGATTTAGCTAAGAAGCGCTGATGTCATCCAATGCTTTTGACATGGGGATATTTGATTGGCTCACAGCTCTTTAAAAATGGCGCCAATGCTGCGTTCACGTTAGAAGAGACGCTTTGCTAGCTGGAAGGAATGCCGCCAAGCTACTAGTACGTTAGTACCACTGTATTGTATGACTGTGATATTTAATACAATGTTGCTTTCTTTATCCGACTGTTCCAATGTTGTAGATTTTCGGCCCCGGACGAAGGCTCCCGCTGAAACACGGTCCGTGTCGGGCCCCGAGACTCTCAGCCTCAGCTTCATGAATTCATGTACTCACAAACAGCGTTTCTCCTTGAATCTCCTTTGAATGGCAAATAAACTAAGTAATGTTTAAATTGAAATACTAACGAATGATATAATAGACGGGTCACTACTGGTGAAAGCATAAATGAAGAAAAATCATTATTGGACCTATGATTAAAACGTGGCATTAATAACTTTTGCTCACACACAATGAGCTCTCTGCCGACATATGAGGCCCATTTATAATGAGATAAAAATCTGCACACTGTGTCTTTCAATATTACATTGAATTGGGACATTTGGCTATTCTTTTTGACTATTTGATACGTGGCTAAAATCCCTTCATTAATCTTATAGCGAGAGGTATATATTCTTTGCTCAGCAATTTAAATATGTCATCTTTAGGAATGTGCATTTCTTATATTTTTTTATTTTGCTCGCTCTTAAGTATTCCACCGTTCAGACATTTTAGTTTCTCAGGCTTTGTATTTTGGCTTTATCTGCATGTTTCTATTTCTAATTTATAGTCTCTTATTTCTATATTAGGTAAGGGTCGGTCTCCATTTTGCCTGTGTGTGACAGAAATGCAGTATTTCTAGCATATAGTTTCTCTGTAGTAGTAGTCCAGCTTGTTCTGTTATTCCAGTAGGTGATGTATTAATGTTCTAGGGCCTGGTGTAGTATTTGCATTGCTGCTTTTTTCATAAGGTTGCTGTTTGAATCCTGAGAGTCAGTGCTGTGATTGTATGGCAAGGTTCTGGATGCCTCTTCTTCTTTGCAAGAGTTTGTGTTACTTCACAAAATAGCAGTGGAGGGTTATTTTTTGCTGAGATGACACCAGAATTTGAATTTTTTTTCATGTTAGCTGTAATGTGAATTGCCCTAGCTCTGCGCTGCACCTGTTCTGATGATTAATTATATTTTATTGTAT
Organism: Rhinatrema bivittatum; assembly: GCF_901001135.1. Taxonomy (NCBI): domain Eukaryota; kingdom Metazoa; phylum Chordata; class Amphibia; order Gymnophiona; family Rhinatrematidae; genus Rhinatrema; species Rhinatrema bivittatum. Next base: position 50,707,899 of record NC_042631.1, on the reverse strand, counting down.
TTATGAAGATTTCTGGGTTTCTGCAAAGACGATTCATGAAAGAATACATTAATTTTTGTTTTATTACATGATTGGATCTGATTGTTTTCTATACTTGAAATAATTGAAGTAAATTATTTTAAAGTTTCATACATGACACATTATGGCTGTTGCAAATTACTTAAGCAATTCTAGGGTGCAGTATATGGCATTATTTATCAATATGAAAACAACTAGTAGGTCTCAGACCTGCATGCCTACAGCCCACCCATGTTAACCTTGTGCCCACCCAAAAAATCAATTCTGGCTACGCCACTGATAAACAGCGGATGAAGCTGAAGCACATGCCAGTGTTTATGTATGCTCTTGACAATAGCTGGTGCTCGATTTGTATATTGCAATACGTAGACATCCTGGGAAACTGTTTTCCTACCTTGATACGTTAACAAGGACTCTCTTGGTGGGTACAGTGCCCTTTTGTTTTTTGTTTTTTTTTTGTCAAAATCATTTTTATTAATGAGCAACGCAGGTACAACCAAAACTGTTAAGGGAAAGAGAAGGTACAATATAAACCAAAGATTGATGCAGCCTTGCAATACAGGATGGATTCCCCTTAATTATCAGAACCAACATGAACAACACCCTGCATACACTCTGTTTGAGGTCCACCGAACCATAATGATCAAACCAAACTCAGACAGTACCACACAACCCATTCATGCCACATTCAACCACAGTGCTCTTTTGTATGCTGATCTGATGACCTTGAAAGGATACCCTTTTTCAAAAAACCGCTTAGCTAAATCGTAAACTTGATATTTGAAGTCGTTTAACAAAGAGCAGAGACAACGTAAACAAAAAAACTGGCCCACAGGGAGGCCCTCATTCAAAAAAAATCCTCCCTCTTTTTTGATTGGTCGTTTCTGAAACCACACGTAGGCTTTAAATACGTCATTTTTTAAGATGGCGGGTCTTTGTCATAAAATGCCACAAAACGGACAAATCGCTCTCCAACTCTAGACATGTAAGCTTGCGTAACTAAACCTTCTTATTGAAATCTTGGCGTTTTTTACCAAATATGTCTTTTATTTCATCTCTCAGTGATTAAAGCCCCTGAAGAAGTTTCAGTGGTGTCGGTCATTCGGCAGAGCAGAGCTGAGGAGCTCTTCAGCTCCAGTCGGCTTTTTTCTTGGAAAAGATAAGTTCTTCATTTCATTGATGTCTCTTTACTATTGAGTCAAGTTAGAGTTGATGTTAAAGTTCTAAAACAAAACTATTTAAAAAAAAAAAAAATCCAAAAAAAAAGTTCTCTGTTCAAGAACAGTGGCACACTTTACGTGAAATGAAGTTACCCCATGATTAATTTCAGTGAGCATGCACAATCGTAATGAGCGCATAAAAGTTAAAATGCTGTTACAGCGCAAGTGTACAATAGCTCATTTATGAGGGTTTACCTTATTCAATAATTCACGTTTATTATATGTGATCTTTTTACAATTTGTTTGGGGGCATCACATGACATCTGGGATTGTCACAAGTGCACCAAATGACCCTGAAGACATCACGCCCAACTTAACAAGATGGAGTAACTCTTCAGTTCGGGGAAGTCCAAGCCATTGACTTCGGCACCAATGGACCTTGGAGCCGCACCGATGGACACCACGCCATTGACATCAGTCGGATCGTCTGGTCAAGGGTGCATGAGACCAGCCTTGCTCATCTCTTCCAAGTTGAGGAAGTTGGTTTCCTCATCTTCAACCTCGGCACGGGGGGAAAGACCAGGCCGAGCATTGAGGGAAGCCAAGGAAATGTCGGAACCAAGGAAATGTCGGAACCGGTTGCCTTCAATGCACAGTGCCAGGCATGGGATGCACCGGCTCATGCCATAATGCCCCTAAAGCTACTCTGCAGCGAGGAATGCCCATCCTCCATTGATAACAAGGGTCTGCAGCGGTCTGCACCAGTCGTTAGTCCATCTCGGGGATCTGAAGAGGATCTAGCCACCCCTCCTTCCTCGCAGTCAGTGTTTGCTTCAGCAACTTTTGAGGAGAAGCTAGAGCAAATACATGTACGGCATCGGTCCTGCGGCAACAATGGCACCGACACAGATCCTGTCCGCTTTGGAACTGCTGCTGGAATGGCTCATTGTGCTCATCGATGTTACCAGCCTGTCTGGTGCAAGTTCCTAGGAGGCCTATGCGGTGGTGGTTGTCGGTTCATCCAAGGAGGAAGCTCCGCGTAGGCTGGCAGAGACACTGCAGCCTGCTTCCCCCTGTCCAGCTTTGAAGGGCCTGCATCAGGTTTGCCGGTGACTGTGCCTCTGGACAAAGGCCAAGCACCCAGGGCCCCATCCTTTTGATTACAGTGAGGATATGGATCCCTATGACCCCTGGGAGGGGATGATATTATGGAGCCTTCCTCTAAGGGCTCGGAGGGACTCCACTCAGAACCATCTCCTCATGAAGAGCGGAGGTGGTCCTCGCCGGAGGACTTATCCTTCACAGGTTTTATGCAGGTAATGGTGGAAGCTATTCCATTTCAGTTGTTGATGGAAGAAGATGCCAGGCACAAGATGCTGGAGATCCTCCAATTTGTGAAGCCTCCTAAGGAAATTATGGCAGTCCCAGTGCATGATATCCTTAAGGAGTTGCTGTTGAGGATTTGGGAACACACCCTCACAGTGCTTCCCGTCCATAGGAAGCTGGATAGGGTATACCTCTTCCAGAAGGCTAGCAGATTCGATAACAGTAAGCTCCCCCACCAATTAGTGGTCATTAACCCTGCCATCAAGAGGGCCAAGCGCGCTCAGACCCATTCCTTGGCGCCCCCAGGGAAGGACCATAGGGGGTTAGATGCTCTTGGGAGGAAAGAAAGTGTACCAGGCAACCATGCTTATTGCCCGCATCGCCTCTTACCAGCTGTACATGAACCAATACTTGTGGGACCTCTGGAAGCAGGTGCAAGAAATAGCTGAGCAGCTGCCTCAGCAGCAGCAGGACTCCCTCCAGTCGCCAGTGCAGAAGGGCCTGGAGTACGGAAAACATGAGGTCCGGGCGACCTACAATGTTTTGAAAACGGCAGTAAGGGCCTCTGCAGTGGGAATTGGCACCCACAGATTGGCACATGAGGTCTCTTCGGTCAGCATTGCTTTCCTGTTGGAACCCGGTGTCTGAACAATTTCACCTTCCACTCCCTCTTTCAGAATCTGCACGTTCCAGTCTCGATTGGTGGATCCTCATGGACAATTTGCACTGTGGGGTGGCTCTAGAGGTTCCCAACTGAGACATCAGTCTATACGACTGGGGAGCGGTTTGTCAGGAGAGATCTATGCAGGGCCAATGTCAGTGGAAGAATCCTGATGGTCGATCAATTGTTTGGAGACCAGAGCGGTGAGATTGATGTTACAGGCTCTTCTACAGCTCCTGCAGAGGAAGTCGATCAGGGTTCTGTCCAACAATGCGACAGCGGTGGCTTATATCAATCGCCAGGGAGGAACCAAAAGCCAGCCAATGGCAATCAAAGCTCAGCCGTTGATAAACTGGGAGGAGCAACATCTTGTCAGCATTGCAGCCTCTCACATCACTGGGGTCAACAATGTTCAAGCAAATTTTCTCAGCTGCAACAGTCTCGATCCCGAGGAGTGGGAGCTATCTGAGGAGGCATTCCATCTCTTAAGCGACAAATGGTCCAGATCGAGCATGGACCTGATGGCAATGTTCCGAAATACCAAAGCCACTCGCTTCTTCAGTTGACTCCGGGAGCCAGGGGCAGAAGGAGTTGGATGCCTTGGTTTTCCCCTGGCCAAAGAATGTCCTGCTGTATGTATTTCCCCCTTGGCTTCTGGTCGGCAAGGTGCTGAGGCGCATAGAAGCTCACCCGTCAGAAGTGATCCTGGTTGCTCCAGAATGGCTGAGACGTCCATGGTTTGCGGATCTAGTCAACCTAACACTGGACCGTCCTCTGAGGTTTCGAGATCTTCCGAACCTTCTATGTCAGGGGCCGTTTGTTTGGAGAAGCCGATCGCTTTTGTCTAGCAGCATAGCTTTTGAGAGGCAACGTCTAAAGAACAAAGGTTATTCAGATGAAGTGGTGGCTGCCCTTTTGTGGTCTAGGAAAACCTCTACTTCCCTGGCGTATGTCAGGGTATGGGGGATTTTTGAGTCTTGGTGTGTGGAACACAAGGTGGACCCTATTCGGGTGTTGGTCTGACATATCCTTCTTACAGGCCGGCCTGGCTAAAGGCTTATCGTGCAGCTGTCTAAGAGTACAGGTAGTGGCCCTCGGTTGTTTCCGTGGTAAGATAAACAGTGTAGCCTTAGCTGCGCATCCGGACGTGGTGCGTTTTCTCTAGGGGGCGAAACATTTGCGTTCTCCGGTCAAGAATCCTTGAACATCGTGGAGCCTAAATTTGATTCTCAAAGCTCTGTGTGCGGCGCCATTCGAGCCTCTGAAGTGGGCGACGCTAAAAGATTGTTTCGTGTGCCGTCTGCGGCAGACCCGTGGCATGGCCCTCTTACCTCTCCACAGGGACTCCAACCTCTGGTTCCTCCTCACTGGCGGCAGTGGGCCGCCAACTTCATCCTTGGGCCTCCCCCAGTGCCTCCAGCTCTGCCACTGTCCCCAGCGTTTCTGGTCCTGCTGCCACTGCTCATCGGGCCTCTCCACATGGCCCACAGGGAGACGCCACTACCCACGCCACACCCCTCCCTAGGCGCTGATCCTTAAGCAGAGACCGGGACAGGAACCTAGCCGCGGCCCTGGATGATGACGTCAACCTTATTCATAGAATTTAAGTGCAGGTTCTGCTCCCTAGCGTTGCCTTTGCAACAGGTCTCCTCACTGGTCGAGTACTCGTTGCTACTAAAAGATTAGTCTCTTCCCTGGTTCCAGTTCCTCGTTGTTCCCGGTTCCTGTTTCCTTGTTCCTGCCCTGCTAAGCTTCGGATTGACTACACGGACTTTGACTTAGGCTGTAGCGTAGTCAGGCAAAGCAATCTCCAGACCCGGACCTCTGCTTCGCCTGACTAAGCTACAGCTTATCTCCAGCCCCAGGCTTCTGCTTGTTTGACTACATATTGCCTATCTCCAGACCCTGACCTTTGCTTCATCCGACTATGCTATTGACTTTCTCCGTGACCTGATCTCAGCTTTGCTTGACTACACTATTGATTATCTCCATGATCAAACCTCAGCCTTGCTTGCCATTGTCTCTGGATCGCTGCCAGCCATTGGGCACCTCTTCTGCCTACTTCCAGGATGTGTATTCAACAGGCTTCGGCCTACCATTGCTTGAGCGCCCTCTGTCTGCCTTCGTTCCATTGGTGCCCGAGTTTCCAGGACATTATCCAGTCTGGAGTAGGTCTATACCATCTCTTGCCTGCTGTGTCTGGGCTGAACCAACTTCTGCAGCTATATACAGAGGCCCACCTAGGTTCTGCTGGCCCTGGCACCCAAAGGCTCAACTCGAGGGGAATGAGGGCTGGTATAGGTGAAGCTCCAGCGGCCTCTGCTTCTGAGCCCATTCCACCTGTCGACGGTGGGGACCCTTAGGCCCTTACCTATGGGTTGCGTCAACCCCACCTCGGCCCAAGGGTCCACCTCAGACGCAACAAAGATCTTATGTTAAAGGTGGTTTTTCTCGTGGCGCTTTCCTCAGCTCGCCGGGTGTCTGAGCTTCAGGCATTATCTTGCAGGGAGCCCTTTTTAAGGATAACGGTCACGGGAGTTTCCCTGTGGACGGTTCCTGCCTTTCTACCGAAGGTTGTGTCCTCCTTTCATTTGAATCAGTCAGTGGAACTCCCATCTTTTCCGCTATTGGACCGCTCTGATCCCCAGTAGAGATCTGAGAAAACTTGATGTGCGCCAAGTGCTGTTGCATCATCTGGAGGTTACAAATAGCTTCCGTATGTCAGACCATCTATTTGTACTGTGGAGTGGCCCCAAAAGGGGGCATAAGGCATCTAGGGCTATGACCGCTCGTTGGCTGAAAGAGACTATTGGTTCGCCGTGCCTGCTTCATTTATGTATTTATTTATTTATTTAAAGATTTTTATATACCGATATACACACTGAGTATCACATCGGTTTACATAAAACATGAACTTGGCATAGTAGTGCTTTACAAGGAACTAGTCATATAAACAGGTAATTTGCAAAAGAATAAATACGAACACAGAAAATTAGCAGGTAAGAACCAATTTTCCTTTACTCTCTCAGATAATAGAAGGACCAGGGGGCACTCCATGAAGTAGCAAGTAGCTCATTTAAAAGAATTGAAGAAAATTCTTTTTTACTCAGCACATAGTTAAGCTCTGGAATTCATTGCCAGAGGATGCAGATAAAGCAGTTAGTGTAACTTGGTTCAAAAAAGGCTTAGATAAGTTCCTCGAGGATAAATCCATAAACTGCTATTACGATAATTAATAAGCAATAGTGGCTTGTGATCTATCTAATGTTTGGGTACTTGCCAGGTACTTGTGACTTGGAAACAGAATACTGGGCTTGATGGACCCTTGGTCTGACCCAGTCTGGCATTTCTTATGTTCTTATCTACTTTGGCTCCTATCAGAAGATAACTAACATTGTTGCTCTTTTCACTTCTTCCAAAAGCCTTTCTAACATCCCAGTAAGATCTCAAGTGCCTTTCCTCCACAACTATCACCTTTCCCAATAGGGAGATAATAGACTTTGGAAGGTGTGAAATTTGTTCCGCCAGAGTTTTTTGAATTTGATAGATATTAAGTACATACCAGGAGTTACATTATGGATTTTAAGAATTCTGAGGAGTCTCAAGTTTTATTTTCCAAAGCCTCCAGATTGGTCCGCACAGGCCAATTGTCTTTAATTTTAGCTACTTTAGTAACTTGTACCACAGACATCTGGTGTTCCAGGGGCTCAGCTTACCCACACTATTCCATCAGTGATAACATGCCCCGCAACTCTATTTTGTAAATCCAACAGTCCATCAATCTGAGAAGATGCAGATTGTTCTATTGTGGCAATAGCTGCCTGTAGTGGAAGGTTGTACACTTAGGGGTAGATTTTATAAACTTGCGCAATGCGTGTCCATGTGCGCGCGCTACCTGGCACCCACACATGGACGCCCGATTTTATAACATGCGCGCGCATGTCCCTACACTTCTATTGTCATCAACAGAGCTACATTACTTGTTTCTTTTATAACATCATCCGATATACAATTAGTTATGAAAAGTTACTTCAGAAAATGTCCTGTAAACTACATGAATGCTTCAATCAAAATATACCCCGATTTGGCCTCAACAACTCAAGCTCATCATAGAGGGTTTTTAAACCTCCGTCAAGATACCATTGCATTGGGATTTTCATTTTTATTAAGGTTTCCTGTAAATGCTTGATAAAAAGGGGGATGAGAGTTAACATTTTTTTTTTCACCTGAACTACTAAATGCTTTTTTTGAATCTAAAAAACCTGCCACTTCTTCCCCAATAGGCATGAAAATAATAATAATGCTGGAATAGTGTGTTATTGCCTTGCTGTGAGAATCTTTTTTGTTTTCCTAAAATTGTCTCTCTTAAATTTCTATGCCCTCCCCCTTAATCTCTATAATTTCATTTTTGTAAAAATGGATAAATAACGTTTATATTTACATATTTAGAAATTGTTTTTCCATGTATATCCATCTGCAAACCTTTGTTTTGTTATTGTAAATTTGGATAAATAAAGAATTTTAAAAAAAGTTCCCAGTTATGGAGAGTTCTTTAAATCCTTATTAGTTTTAATTATTGAGTGTTATGTGATGTCTGCTGTTTTGAAATATTTATCAGTATTTGTATATGAGTTTAATTAGTGGATTTTATTCTTTTTGACAGCTGTTTTGAAATTTTTTATTTTTTTATTTGTATGGTGTTTCTATTATGATTGAGGTTTTATGATCATGGTGATTCTGTTTTCCAGTGTTGCACTGCATACAGAGTCTGGCTTATTCTGAGCTGAGTTTTTGTCTACAAGTTTCTATTTATACTTTATTATGGTCTGTTTATTCTGCATTGGGTGAGGATCCATCTATGTTCCGCATGTGTGACTGAGGTGAAGTGTTCTGCTAGCATGTGATTTCTGTATAATGATCTATTGCAGCCTGACTCATTCTGTTTTTCTAATAGGAGGTATATTGGTGTTTTAGGGCCTGGTGTAATATTTGCATTTCATAGGTAGGATTGCTACTGTTTGAGTGCTGGCAGTTAGTGCTGTTTTGGGAATTTACTATATTGTAATTGTAATTCAGTTTACTCATGGCTTTCTGAGGGTCAAGACCACAACCAGTATATGTTACAATAGACCTAAGTCCAATTTAGTAGAACTAGGGGTCACGATTTGAAACTCCAGAGATGAAGACTTAGAACCAATGTCAGAAATATTTCTTCACGGAGAGGGTGGTGGATGCCTGGAAAGCCCTTCCAGAGGAAATGGTGAAGACTAAAACTGTGAAGGATTTCAAAGGGGCATGGGATAAACACTGTGGATCCCTAAATGTCTAGAGGATGGGAATAAATAAAAAAGCTTAACCGGCACGGAGTGGCAGTTACTACCTTGGGAAGCTTGCTGGGCAGACTAGATGGACCATTTTGGTCTTTTTCTGCCGTCATTACTATGTTATTATGTATATGGGTTCCAAGTGTTTTCTTTTGGCAGGGTTTTCTTCTTGGCATCATGGTAATGCCTGTAAATATAACATACATGTTGTACATGATATTTTTATCTCAATATTCTTTTCCATGTAAAATCTTTTATTATAAATGCATAATTTTTAATTGCGTATGGGAAGATCAGGGAGCAGTGATTGGGGGGTGCGCACTAGGCTATATGTTTCGCCTAGGGCGCCTAATCCCCTTGCACCAGCCCTGCACAGTAATGTGCCACAGCAGATCGGATGGGAAACCCTGCCTTACAGGCCACTCTGCTTAACTGATTGATGGGTGGGGAGGATGAGGCTCCAGGTGATATAAACACTCAGGGACAAGGTGAACTTAAGACACACGAGGCAGTCTTTGATGCCCCCCTTCACGATGACAGTGTTGAGAGTGAACTAGACCTCCAGGTCAGGGATGAGAGGTAGGGGGCTGAACAACCCATGAAGATAAATTAAAAAAAAAAAACAAAAACCATAAATAAATAAATAAGATGCAGGACAGATGAGGTGAATTAAAGTTTTTAAAATTACTTGCTTTTATTGTTTTTTTATTATCATTGACATTTTGATTTAAATTATTTTAATTTAATCTATTTTATATTATGTTTAAACTTTGTTAAATATTATTAAGACTGTATTTTGTTTATATTTCTTTTATCTATTTTTATTTTAAGCTAATTATTTATATAAACCATTATGATGATGGTCTATAAAAACTTATAAATAAATAAATAAGAGGGTACATAAGAAAATGCCATACTGGGTCAGACCAAGGGTCCATCAAGCCCAGCATCCTGTTTCCAACAGTGGCCAATCCAGGCCATAAGAACCTGGCAAGTACCCAAAAACTAAGTCTATTCCATGTAACCATTGCTAATGGCAGTGGCTATTCTCTAAGTGAACTTAATAGCAGGTAATGGACTTCTCCTCCAAGAACTTATCCAATCCTTTTTTAAACGCAGCTATACTAACTGCACGAAACTCACGATATTCTAGGGGTGCCTACCACTATCCCAATGCAAACAGCTTCTCAGAGTGTAGTGGCTTATATTGACTTTTACATGATCTTGTTAAAATGACTGCTGCTGCTGTTTCATTGCTCAGTATTTAACTTGTATTACAAAGGAGTTAACCTGTTTCCTTTTCAAAGACGTGAGAACATGCTCTTCCTTTAAGGGGGGGGGGAAGATATGACCGGATATTATAATACAGGTCCCTGCTCCCATTAGCATGTATGGGTGTGATGCTTGGCAGTGCAGGGACAATGAGGCCTGCTGAGCTGCTGTACTGTCTACAAGTTGCTTGATAAAGTGAGATAATCTGCTGGCAATCCCCTGCTACAAGGGAAAAAAAAGAAACAAAATGGAAAGGAACTGTCTGTGGGTGCTAAAGGCTTGTTCCACTGCTCTTCAGAACCCTGTGTTACAGGATTAAGTTTAGGAGCAGCCCCCGCCTTCCTGATGATACAGAGTAGAGCTGACACAGGAAAAACACATGAACCAGTGGGGAGCCAGCTGAATTCCCAGGGAAGGGCAGAGAGCCTCCACCAATCATAAAGCAGAGCGCCTTAAAATGCAGGGTGCTAGCTATTTTTGGGGGGGGGGGGGGGGGGTTTCAATACTGGAGGGACAGAGATGGAGAAGGCTGAGAAGAGGAGTAGGCCAGGGTTGTTACCCCAAGGGCACACAAACATATTTATTTTTCTTCAGGGGCTGCTCCAGCTAGCAAATTACTCCTACGCTTGACTCTTAATCCCTGGGAAGGATTCTTTTTATGGGGTGGGGAGGTTCTCACTTGTGGCCCAGATGATATTGTGCTTCTCCTGGTGTGTGAGTGCTGTAGATGCATCTCATGAGATGAGAGACTATGAGAAATCAGCCGGGACCAGGATCTGGGTGTTAAATAAAAGTTTACTAATTGGTAATCATAAATTAAAGTCAATTTATCAATAATGTTAAAGTTTCATCTGTCTTCTGGTACAAGTATCTCTCTATGTAGGTAGATGACCTTTTATTTAGGCATCTGGGTAGAGCACCATGGTGATATTTAATGCACAAAGCTCATCCAGCGGCTATCTGGGAATCCTATTGGAGGGGCCCACATTTCACAGAAAAATTCTACCTTAGGCCATCTCCTCAGACACGCAGCCTATCCTGGTCTCACGGTGGAGATCCAATTGGGGTCTCCTGATCTTCTTCCTTCCTTCCTTAGTTGATATTTCTGAGGAGACTTCTAGTCTCCTCAGAAATATCCTTAGTTGATATTTCTGAGGAGACTTCTAGTGGGAAAAAGTCAAGTGGGATCAGGCTTCCTCAGCAGTGCAATCCCAGTGGGGAGGGGGAAATCTAAAAACCTCCTCATTCTGTTCAGATCCAAAAAATACTTCTGAAGTTAAACTGGATACATCTTCTGCCCTCACTGTCTCTCGCAGCAGGATCCATCACTGGTGCTCACCCACCTAGGGTTTAGAGTAGGCTCACAGGTCTTTGGTCATCCCAAAAGTGTTTCAGGGGTAAAAATCTCTCTGTAAAATAGTAGGAGAAGGACCCTCTGGCAGGGAGTGCATGGTGAGGTGTCACATCTAAAATAAACTCCTGGGTGAAGTTGGGAGGCCTCGCCAGAGTATAAACATTTACAGTTCAAAGGCTTCCTCAAACTGATCCCAATGTGTTCTAAAAATGGCTTAAGTAGTGTTCAGGCATCCAATCCAGACCCTCCAGGTGGGGGGACTGAGGGGGATGGATGGCTCCTTGATAGTGTGTTCTATACAGGGACAGTGACCTTTGGTGGTCAGACCCAGGGGCAGTCTGCCATAGAAAGATAAGTAGAAGAGGAAAGCAGCATTTGTTTGAATAGTAGCTGCTGAGAAATAGACAGGCAGATACAATACAGGCATGTGATTTATGGAACATGAGTAAGATGTTAATTGAAATTAACAGTATTATATTATATTTGAAATTTTTCAATTTTCCCCCAGCGTGACGTCACTATGAGAGTCATGCTTCGCACCAAAATCCTGCATTGGGGGTATATAAATGCTGCATGGGGTCAGATAATCCTTTTTGCTCAGTTCTTCGATTGGATCACTACTGTGAAATAGTACATGGGATTAATATTTGAATCCCTGTTGCTGGCAGATCTACTCAACTTCAATTTCAAGAGGTAATTTTTCTTTCCTTAGGCATCAGCAAGGACACCCAATTCCTGGATGTCCAGGCGAGGAGTGGGACCCGGCCGCCCAAGGTCCTCTCATGGATTTCCAGGCTTCAGGGGCCCGGGTACAAGCCCATCCTTGCATGGGAGTCTAAGACTCGTGCACCTATGTACAGGCCTGTGCCTGACACCCAAAACCTGGATGTTCATGAGACTAGCTGGACCCGGGCGCTAGTAAAAGGCATGTACCCAGGTGCCCTCATCCTGGACGTCCATGTGAGAACCTCCAAGACTTGGATGCCCGGTCATCCTCCTCGCATGTATGTCTAGGCTTCGGGTGCTGGGGTACAGGCTTGTTCCCAGTCACTCGAGTCCTAGTCATCCATCCAGGGATGGGCCTATACCCAGGCACCCAAAACCTGGATGTCCATGAGAGGAGCTGAACCTGTGCGCTCGTAAAGGGCCTGTGCCCGGTGTCCAGGTCTTAGAGGTTTTCACATGGATGTCCAGGCCTTGGGCGACCAGGTATACACCTTTTAGGAGTGCCCAGGTCCAGCTCCTTTCATGGGCATCCAGGTTTCAGGCACCCAGGTACAGGCCCATCCTCGCATGGATGTCTAGGACTCGAGCGACTGTATAGGCCTGGTGCTCGAAACCTGGACTTCCATGAGAGGAGCTGGACCCAGGCGCTCGTAAAAGGCATAAACCCAGGCGCCCAAGTCCTGGACGTCTATGCAAGAACCTCCAAGACTTGGACGCTGGGCACAGGTCCTTTACGAGCGCCTGAGTTGTCCACCTCGCATGGATGTCTAGGCTTCAGGCGCCCGGATACAGGTCTATACCTGGACGCTTGACTCCTAGATGTCCATGTGAGGATGGGCCTGTACCTCCCCCATGTACCCTGTTCCTATTGCCCACCTGTTGTGCTATGTCTCAATGCTCCCCCCATGTGTCCTGCTCCTTTTGCCCTTCCATTGACCACCATGTGCCCTGCTCCTGTGGACCTTCCATTGACAACCTGTTGTGCTATGTCTCAATGCTCCACCATTGTGCCCTGCTCCTCTTGCCCTTCCAATGCCTGCTGTGCTATGTCTCACCCTTCTCCTCTTGCCCTGTCATTACCCACCTGGACATATTCATGTCTGTTAACTTTAATTGCAATAATTTGGAATTGACAACGCTGTAATGTATGCAGTGTTTTTTTCCTTCCCTCACAGATCAGATGGGCAGTGAGTTAATTCGTCATGGCTGAAAAGCGACCCTTTGTGTAGGTGGAGAGGGATGCCAAAGGTCAGGAAGAGCAGGCAGGCCCCAATGGTTGCCAAGCGCCCAAGAAGCAATCACTGATGCATAAGAACATACCATACTGGGTCAGACTAAGGGTCGATCAAGCCAGCATCCTGTTTCCAACAGTGGCCAATCCAGGCCATAAGAACCTGGCAAGTACCCAAAAACTAAGTCTATTCCATGCTACCGTTGCTAGTAATAATGGTGGTTATTATCTAAGTCAACTTAATTAATAGCAGGTAATGGACTTCTCATCCAAGAACTTATCCAATCTTTTTTTTAAACAGAGCTATACTAACTGCACTAACCACATCCTCTGGCAACAAATTCCAGAGTTTAATTGTGCGTTGAGTGAAAAAGAACTTTCTCCGATTAGTTTTAAATGTGCCACATGCTAACTTCATGGAGTGCCCCCTAGTCTTTCTATTATCCGAAAGAGTAAAATAACAGATTCACATCTACCCGTTCTAGACCTCTCATGATTTTAAACACCTCTATCATATCCCCCCTCGGTCGTCTCTTCTCCAAGCTGAAAAGTCCTAACCTCTTTAGTCTTTCCTCATAGGGGAGTTGTTCCATTCCCTTTATCATTTTGGTAGCCCTTCTCTGTACCTTCTCCATCGCAATTATATCTTTTTTGAGATGCGGCGACCAGAATTATACACAATATTCAAGGTGCGGTCTCATCATGGAGCGATACAGAGGCATTATGACATTTTCCGTTTTATTCACCATTCCCTTTTTAATAATTCCCAACATTCTGTTTGCTTTTTTGATTGCCGCAGCACACTGAACCAATGATTTCAATGTGTTATCCACTATGACGCCTAGATCTCTTTTTTGGGTGGTAGCACCTAATATGGAACCTAACATTGTGTAACTATAGCATGGGTTATTTTTCCCTATATGCATAACCTTGCACTTATCCACATTAAATTTCATCTGCCATTCTGATGCCCAATTTTATTTATTTTATTTATTTATTTTACACTTTTCTATACCGACCTTCATGGTTGAAAGACCATATCAGATCGGTTTACATCGAACTGGGGAACTGCAACAAAAAACAATAGTTTGAACAGGAAGAACAAAGTTACATTCAACAAGGATAATAAACTTGGAAGCATAGACTGCTGGAATGAAAGGCTATTTTCCAGCCTCACAAGGTCTTCCTGCAGTTTATCACAGTCTGCTTGTGATTTAACTACTCTGAACAATTTTGTATCATCTGCAAATTTGATTACCTCACTCGTCGTATTTCTTTCCAGATCATTTATAAATATATTGAAAAGTAAGGGTCTCAGTACAGATCCCTGAGGCACTCCACTGCCCACTCCCTTCCACTGAGAAAATTGTCCATTTAATCCTACTCTATTTCCTGTCTTTTAGCCAGTTTATAATCCAGATTCACAGATGCCGAGATGGAACTGCTTCGCCAGGCCTTATGTGACGATTATAAAGTTGCCTTCCGATCGAAGGCTTCCTCTTCTATCAAAAGGATTTGGGAGAGGTTAGCTGTCGATGTGAACTCTTTGTAAAAACCAGAGATGTGAAAAGATACAACACTGCTGGCATGATACATAAAGGGACATGAAAGAAAAGGAAGCCAAAATTGAGGCAGCGGTTCGCAGGACTGGTGTTGGGCCACCATGTGATATCATTTTCACCCCCATCAAGGAGCTAGTCCTAACCACTGTTCACCCAGAGATCGTGGATGGTGTGGGTGCACCATACTTGTGCAACACTGGGCCGAGTGAAGGTATCAGTTTTGAATGTGTTTCCATGTTTTTCTGTGATGTCTTTCTATTGGGCGCTTATGTAGTTAACAGTTGAGAATTAAAGCAAACAATTGTTTTAATCTATCTTTCTCTACAAAATGAGTCAATAGTGTGGGTGATGGCGCTGAAGAAGAAACAGAATCTCCCCCAACACCGGACTTCACCCTTCCTATGTCAACAGAAGTGCCTTGCAACCAATCAAGCCAGCTTGTAGAGGAGACCCAGAACGAGGAACAAATCACGCTTGATCTATCACAAATTATCCCGGACACTCCAGTTGATGTGTCCTGCCTGCTGGACAACATAATCAGTGCCGTAAATAATGTTGCCAGTGTGGTGTGTCCTCTCAAAGAATGAAGTTTCTTATGTTAGATTAATAAATTTTTGAATAGAATCATCTGTTGTACCTGAACATTGGAAGATGGCCAATGTAACCCTGATATTTAAAAAGGACTCCAGGGGTAATCTGGGAAACTATAGACTGGTGAGTCTGACTTCCGTGCTGGGAAAAATCGTGTGAACTGTTATAAAGAATAAATGGTCAATTTTCTCAGTGGAAAAGGGTAAACAGTGGAGTGCCTCAGGGATCTGTACTTGGATCGGTGCTTTTCAATATATATATAAAAATGATCTGGAAAGGAATACGACGAGTGAGGTTATCAAATTTGCGGATGATGGGGGGCGCTAGCGAGCAGCGCTACAAGATGGCCGCATAATAGTCGAGCTCCCTACCAGCGCTCTTAATCTTACCTTTTTGGAAAACATCTAGTTCTGATTTTTGCTTATCGATACAATATACACGTCGCGACTGGGGTACGGATGGCGGCGAAAAGGAAACCAACTGACCTCAAGCGGTTTTCTTTTAGTAAAATAGCAGACGACTTACCATCGGATGATGGCGGCGAGCAGGCCCTGCAACCGCGTGACGAGGCAGAGGAAATTGCTGCCTTGGATCCCGATCCCGAACCAACTGGGGACCGGGCGACAGGAGGCCTACATCCAGATATCCCCACCCGGTCTGAGATTCGGTCGTGGTTTTGCGAGATACGCACCGATCTCAAGAGTTACAAAGCGGACCTTCAGGCCAGTATGACTGAATTGCGGGAAGATTTTAATACGTTGGGGCACCGTGTGGACGACATGGATATTAGGCTTGAAGGCCAGAGTGCTAATTTGGACTCGCTCAACGCTAATACAAAACGGGTGGAGACCGATTTGGAAGCCATGCAGGATAAAATTGAGGACCTTGAGAATAGGGCCCGACGCTCTAACCTCCGCATTCGCGGGGTCCCTGAAATTGACTCATTCACTGACTGTATGCAAACGGCGGCGGCCATTTGCAAGGCTATAATTCTAGAGCACAGAATGCCGGAGTCAGCGTCCCAGCCTGAACCGCTGATAGTGTTAGAACGCGCTCATCGCGCACTGGGACAGCGCAGAGACAACCAGCCCAGAGATATTGTTCTCAAATTCCTCAATTTCCAGCAAAAAGAGGAAGTGTTCGCATTGGCACGGGCTCACCCCGGCTGGACCTGGCAAGACTACACTCTCGGCTTTTACAGTGATCTGGCACCCTCTACATTACAGAAACGCTATCAATTGCGTGAGGTCACAGCGGCCCTTCGACAGGCTGAGATCAAATACCGCTGGGCGTTTCCTTTTGCGCTACAATTTCAACACAAGGGGATCTCCTACCGAATCAAATCCCTGGCGGACGCGGCCCATACCTTTCAGGAGGCCGGGCTTTCCGACACGTTCACAGCCGCAGCTCCTGCCGCTAAGCAGCTTCGAACGGATGCAACACCTAGATGGCGGAGGCCGGGAGCGGGCAGGGGTCGCCTGAGGCGCCAAACCACACCTGCTACTCTACCACCCTCGGACCAGGGTTGAAGGGCCCTTCATGTCACAGTGTGCCAAGTTTGCGGCTGGTCCAGTGAGGGACCTAAGGACTATGTGCGGGTCCAATTCGTTATCATGTGTCAGGTCGAGAGGCTTGGCAATTTGCAAATTTTCCTAAACTGTGGTTACTTCCGTTTATTCTTACAGTTCTGTGATGGTTTTCCTTGTTGCCATGATTTGCAGTTTCATATAGAGGATTAATATTTGTTCTTGTTTAGCTGAACAGCGCTTGGAGGGGGGGTGAGACTAGACGACGGCCGTGGGTGCTGTTTCTTTGTTCCCCCAGGGTTGAGGTCCGCGGGACATGCGGACACTCCTTATATTAAACCCACGGAAAACAGGGTATCCTACCTCACATATGCGAGCTCCAAGATTCACCGTGCTCCCAAGCTGGGTCCCGGGGAGCGCCATGGGCGGTCCATTCTCTCAAATCGCTATTGACTATGTGGTTCTCAGAGTATCCTTTTTAGCCTCATGATCAGGCTTATCTCTCACAATGTTAAAGGGTTAAATACTTATAGGAAGCGCTTCCTTCTCAGGCAGGAGCTTCAACATCAAAATGCAGACATAGTTTACGTACAAGAGACGCACCTCCGCCCTAAGTATGGGCGCCTCCTGGAACATAAGCCCTATCCACATGTTTACCATGCGGGTTGTAGTGGGGGGGCCAAATATACAGGGACAGGGATCCTCATCTCGGCATCCTTAGTTTATGAATATATATCTCATATAGCAGATCCCAAAGGTCGCTATTTATTACTGAAACTTAAGTTGGGTCTGCAGCTATATACCCTTGTTACGGTCTACGCTCCTAATACAGCATGTGGATCGTTTTGGACCGAATTACGGGCCTTGCTTTTAAACCATGCCGAGGGTTCTATTATTTTAGGCGGTGATTTTAACACTACGTTGCAGCAGAGCCTTGATAACTCCTCTATGCACTCCCGCGCGCCCCACCCCTCTCGCAAACAAGTGAAGACTATAATGACGGATTGGTCTCTTTTAGACATATGGCGAGTCCGTTACCCTCATTCTCTAGGTCTTACTCCTTCTATTCACATCCCCACAATAGCTATTCTAGAATTGATTATTTCCTGGTAGACAAACAGTTGGGAAATAGGGTGCGTAGAGCTGATCTTGATGCCATTTCTTGGTCTGATCATGCCCCAATTACTCTAGACCTGGATATGAGTGATGGTGACAAGGGGGAAAGTTTCTGGACGCTAAATGAATCACTGTTGCATGACACTTCCTTTGCCCAAAAACTGGAACCTCAGCTTTCTGAATATTTCATGCTTAATACTGACCCTGATATTAATCCAGGAATTGTGTGGGATTGTTCTAAGGCGTATGTTAGGGGCCTTCTAATTTCCAGAGCGGCGGCTTGCAAACGCACTCAGTTAGAAGCTAGGAGGGCTTTATTGCATAAAATCCAACTCCTTTCCCAGGAACATATGCGGACCCTTTCCAATCACTGCCATCAAAAACTGCTGGCAGCGAAATCCGAATTATATAAATTGGATAATGCTAAATTGATTCATGCGTTGGAGATCACAAAGCAGGCTTATTACGAGGATGGGGACAAGGCAGGGAGATTGCTTGCTCGAAGCCTGAAAGCTAAGGTGGCTCGTAATAACATTTCCAAAATCAAAAACAACCAAGGCACAATGTTGACGGCTTCCAAAGGGATCCGGGAAGCGTTTTCAGATTTTTATGGCCAATTGTATCAAGCCGATGACAGGATCCACCCGGAAAGCATCACCCAGTATTTACAGGGGGTGCAACTACCGACTCTTACCCCGGACCAGCAACAGGCCTTGGAAGCCCCTATTACGGAAGAGGAAGTCCTCGCCGTTATAAAAACCCTCAAACCGGGCAAGGCCCCAGGTCTTGACGGCCTGTCAGGGGTTTATTATAAGAAATGCGCTTCCACTCTGGTGGGTCCGCTGGCGAATTTTTTTAATAGCTTACGTGCCGAAGGATCCATTGCCTCCCAAGCCAATGTGGCTGGCATTACGGTGTTACCCAAGCCAGGCCGGGACCCGACACTTTGCGCCTCTTACAGGCCCATATCCCTAATCAACGTGGACCTCAAAATTTTAGCCCGGATCCTGGCACTCCGGCTTAACCGATTTCTTCCCTCTCTTATTAATAATGATCAAGTGGGCTTTGTACCCCAGCGCATGGCCGCAGACAATATTCGGAAAGTGCTGGATTTACTGTGGTGGGTTCATGAGACAAAGGAGCCTGCCTTGCTGCTTTCTCTAGACGCTGAGAAAGCGTTCGATTTAGTACACTGGCCTTTCTTATTTTCCACCTTACAAAGTATGGCTTTTGGATCTCATTTTCTCCGGTGGATCCAGAAGTTATACGATCACCCTAAAGCGAGAGTCAAGGTGAATAACGGGTATGGGCCCGCCTTTGCTATTGGTAGGGGTACTAGACAGGGGTGCCCCCTATCCCCGTTATTATTTGCCCTTTACCTGGAACCCCTTACTATTCGAATCCGTGAATCTCTGGAAATTAAGGGTGTTGAGTTGGGGGACTACAGGTACAAGTTGTCCCTATTCGCGGACGACATTCTCTTGTTCCTGACGGACCCTCTGCAGTCTCTTCAAGGGGTTAAGAGAGAACTTGATATGTATAGTGCGGTGTCTGGTCTCAAAGTCAATCTTGACAAGTCAGAATTACTAAATATTAATATGCCTGCGGAGGATATACAACAGATCAAGGAACGCTTTTCTTTTAAATGGGCTAAACACCATATCAAGTACTTGGGTGTGCGTATATCATCTCATTTACCTGAATTATTTCAATTGAATTATTTACCTTTGGTTGATAAAATTATTACTGATATGAGCAGATGGAATAGCGGGCCATACTCTTGGCTCGGCAGAATTGCCATTGTTAAAATGAGTATATTGCCGAAATTCCTGTGTCTTTTCTCCTCCCTGCCTGTCTATATTCCTGCCGCTATACTACGTAATTGGCAACGCAAGATATTTGACTTTATTTGGCGCCGGCGCCCCCCTAGGCTGCCTCGGGGTCTCCTCCACTAACCAACACAGCAGGGAGGTCTGGGTGTCCCCAATATTATACGCTATTATCAGGCCGCCCAATTACGGGCATTACTGGACTTAAATCGTTCCACAGCGCCTAAGCAGTGGGTGCAACTTGAACAGGCCATGATAGGCTCGATGGCCATTTCAGCTATGCCGTGGCTACCACGCGACGCCTGGAGGCCTGTAAACTCTATGCCATGGGCCCTTGACACTACACTCCGAATCTGGGATCAGACCCGCAAACAGCTTATTGGGAATTTTACCTATTTTTATCAATCGTCACTAGCCTTCACTGAACATTTTGTTCCTGGGAGAGTCTCATTCCACTTTCATAGCTGGCGTGAGAAGGGGATCTTTACTATAGGCCACTTCCTTTCGCAGGGGTCCCTTCTACCCGGGGACCACTTGGCCCTTAAATACAATTTACCCCCGCTAAACTTTTTAGCCTATGCGCAAATTTCCCACTTTATCCACTCCTTGCAAGGTCGCGGCCTGCTCAGACCGGCCAGATCTATCATAGAGACATATTTCATACATAGCGATATTTTGCAGGGTGCAGTGTCTAAGCTATACCAACTCTTTTTCCATCAGGGGGTAGAACATTGCACCTTTGTTAAACAGTGGGAGAATGATTTACAACTGCAGTGGGGGGCTAGTTCCTGGCTGGCTATCCTACAAAGGGTCAGACAGTGCTCGATCTCCGCTAAACTCCAGGAAAACTGCTACAAAATAATATACCGGTGGTACCTCACCCCCGATAAATTACATAAATTTTACCCCCAGGTGGAGGATAAATGCTGGCGCAACTGTGGAGCCGTGGGTACCTATATGCACATTTGGTGGCACTGCCCAAGGCTGACCTCTTTCTGGAACGAGTTGTTTGGCTGGCTTGGTAGTATAATGGACATTGACTTTAGCCCTACTGCCACAGCTGCCCTGTTAACAGTTTTCCCCGATACTTTACCCAAGAAGTACCATCGGGTCTGTGCCCAAGTGTTTGTGGCGGCCCGTAGCCTCCTAGCGGCTAATTGGAAATCGGGAGTTATCCCCTCACTTGAGGAGATTAAGGGGAAACTTCATTCGTACTACCGTATGGCTTATTTGACGGCTGCCAAACGTCAGCGTAGCCCTGCTTTCATGGATTCCTGGAAACCTGTGGTTACTGCCCTAGGCTTGGGTTAGCACGCCCCTGACTCCGGCTTGGTATTGGGATGATACCCCGTGGGACAAGGATTGGGCTGCTTCCTATGGGGAATGAAAGTCTGGTTTAACTTAATCAGTGTACTGTTAGATACTCTGTATCACTAAAGGTGTTTGATTACATGTGTACCTATATTGGCGCTCGTTGACCGTTAGCTACTTATTTTTGTATCCATGGGTGGCTGGTGAATGTTCATGATAATATTAGGTTACTCTGTAAGGAGGGATGGGATGGGGGAGGAGGGGAGGGGCGTTCTTTCTTCTCTAGGAGTGCAGTAGGGGTTGACGTACTCCTACACTTTGGGTATGTTATTTGAGTTGCTTATTATGTTATGTGCATTCCTGTTACGAAATGAATAAAAATTGTCAAATTCAAAAAAAAAATTTGCGGATGATACAAAATTATTCAGAGTAGTTAAATCACAAGCAGACTGTGATACACTACAGGAGGACCTTGCAAGACTGGAAGATTGGGCATCCAAATGGCAGATGAAATTTAATGTGGACAAGTGCAAGGTGTTGAATATAGGGAAAAATAACCCGTGCTGTAGTTACATGATGTTAGATTCCATATTAGGAGCTACCACCCAGGAAAAAGATCTAGGCATCATAGTGGATAATACTTTAAAATCGTCAGCTCAGTGTGCTGCAGCAGTCAAAAAAGCAAATAGAATGTTAAGAATTATTAAGAAGGGAATGGTTAATAGAACGGAAAATGTCATAATGCCTCTGTATCGCTCCATGGTGAGACCGCACCTTGACCAAGGGTCCATCAAGCCCAGCATCCTGTTTCCAACAGTGGCCAATCCAGGCCATAAGAACCTGGCAAGTACCCAAAAACTAAGTCTATTCCATGTAACCATTGCTAATGGCAGTGGCTATTCTCTAAGTGAACTTAATAGCAGGTAATGGACTTCTCCTCCAAGAACTTATCCAATCCTTTTTTAAACACAGCTATATTAACTGCACTAACCACATCCTCCGGCAACAAATTCCAGAGTCTAATTGTGCGTTGAGTAAAAAAGAACTTTCTCCGATTAGTTTTAAATGTGCCCCATGCTAACTTCATGGAGTGCCCCCTAGTCTTTCTACTATCCGAAAGAGTAAATAACCGATTCACATCTACCCGTTCTAGACCTCTCATGATTTTAAACACCTCTATCATATCCCCCCTCAGTCGTCTCTTCTCCAAGCTGAAAAGTCCTAACCTCTTTAGTCTTTCGTCATAGGAGAGTTGTTCCATTCCCCTTATCATTTTGGTAGCCCTTCTCTGTACCTTCTCCATCGCAATTTTATCTTTTTTGAGATGCGGCGACCAGAATTGTACACAGTATTCAAGGTGCGGTCTCACCATGGAGCGATACAGAGGCATTATGACATTTTCCGTTTTATTCACCATTCCCTTTCTAATAATTCCCAACATTCTGTTTGCTTTTTTGACTGCCGCAGCACACTGTACCGACGATTTCAATGTGTTATCCACTATGACACCTAGATCTCTTTTTTTGGGTTGTAGCACCTAATATGGAACCCAACATTGTGCCCGATTACCTGAGGGCCCTGCAGTTAGCAAATGTCATGGTTGACCTGCAAGCGTCAAGGTTGTCTTAACAAATGCCATGAAGAAATTTAACATTTGTACCATTCTTGATCATTGCATGCGCAGCTGTGACAATTTTTCTATTTCTGTTTTCAGAGAGCAGCATGGATGACAGCTCCAGTGGTAAGGAATATGTTCCTCCAGAACAACGCCATGGTGAGCCTTTAATAGCATTGGCATACTTAAAGTATGTGGATGTTTAATGCTATTTGGCACACCTATAAAATATGCATTTGTAAATGTCATTCTCTCTGTTATGGTAGAGGTTATGTTCCTGTTTCAAATGTTGCTAAGTTCTCCCTCCTACACTGTTGTGGATGTTTTCATGAGCGACAGCAGTAACGCTTTAAATTTTTCTCTTTTCAGACACATCGGCAGAGACAGAAACAGAGGAGGATCAAGCGGCAACACAGAGAGTGTCCCCTCAGCCTGCAATTGAGCCCCCCCCCCCCCCCCCCCGTTATCAAGCCATCCCCGTGATTGATCCCCCACCCCAACCTCTCTCCTGCCCCACCAGCCATGGTAGACGAGGAGGACATCGTCGTTGACGTTGTCTGCCCTGACTCTCCTGGGCTTCCAGGGGCAGGTCATCAGCCGGAGGGCGGCGCAGGTGCTGGGGAAGGGCCCTCATCCCTTGAGGGGAGCCTGGATGCTATGCTGCTCCTCCTAGCGCAGATGACCCGTGGCCTGGCGACACAGGAGGGAATGGCAGTGCAGGCAGTGACCATCCTGCACGATCTATGCCGTGGTCCAAGAAAACAAAGAGGTAGGCGATCTATAATAACCGTCAGGAAAACACAAAAAAATAGATGCCTCGATCTTTTTCAAAGTTTATTAAAACAGAGACGTGTTTGTAAAATGCCTGACTCAGGCCGAGTTTTGCAGCTTTGTAGCCGCTGCCTCAGGGGCTTGAACACATCAAAGTCAAAAGTGAAACTCAACAGTGTAGTTTCATCCAGTGAACAATTGTGTGTCAGCAATGCATACAACAACTTTCCGAATAGCGTACCGCATGCAGAGACTGGATGAAACTACACTGTTGAGTTTCACTTTTGACTTTGAAGTGTTCAAGCCCCTGAGGCAGCGGCTACAAAGCTGCGAAACTCGGCCTGAGTCAGGCATTTTACAAACACATCTCTGTTTTAATAAACTTTGAAAAAGATTAAGGCATCTATTTTTTTTGTGTTTTCCTGACGATCTATGCCGTGGCCAGCAGGAGATAATTGAGCTCCTGTGAACAATGACAGGAGCTCAGTCCCTGCTTGTCATGGCGCGGGCTCCTGCAGCACGGGCACCGCCTGAGGACCATCAATGACGATGCTCCTCCTCCTCCCCCATGGCATGGTGCCTCCCCTTTTTTCCCCATGCCCCCCCTTATCAAAATGTCAAATTATTGCGAAACATATTTTTGTAAATAGTTTAAATTTCAAAATATATTTATTTTGCTTAAAAAAGTTGGTTCACGTTTCCTTTCCACAATTTATTGCATGTCACTTCTGTGGTGATACTGTGGCGATAATCAAGAACATAATGACTGCCAAGGATGAGGAGCACATGCAGAGCATACAGGCGGAATACAAAGGGAAAATCTAACAGAGGGAGCAGCACATGGAATACAAAGAGAAAATCTACAAAACAGAAGAGGAGCACATGGAATACAAAGAGAAAATCTACAAAACAGAAGAGGAGCACATGGAATACAAAGAGAAAATCAACCAAACAGAAGTTGAGCACATGGAATACAAAGAGAAAATCAACCAAACAAGAGGAGCACATGGAATACAAAGGTAAAATCAACCAGACAGACAGAAGCACAGACGTCCATACAGGCAGTGGGGCACTTCAGTTATGGACATCCGGAAAGAGGCAGGAACGTCCATGAATGGAAGCCGTGACCTTGGATGTCCGGCCGGGCGCTCAAGGCAGTGGCCATGGACGTTGGAAGGCAGAGGGGCCTCCGATCATGGACGCCTGGATACAGGCGGTAAGGTCCATGAATGGAAGCCTCGATCTTGGACGTCTGGCCGGATGTCCAAGGCAGCGGCCATGGATGTTGGAAGGCAGCGGGGCCTCCGATCATGGACGCCCGGATACAGGCGGGAAGGCGGAAGCCCCGACCTTAGACGTCCGGACGTGGAGGGTTGGGGGTGTCCTCCAAACAAGAGGACGTCTGGATGCTCAGGGCAGTGGCCCTGGTGTCCATGCGGTGTGTGTAGAAAAGAACCATCCACTTATCTGGTGGAATGACATTTCAAAAGTCATTTGAAATGACAGGTACCAGCGCATCCTGGATAACTGTATATGCGCTGTCTACTGTTCTATGCAGTAAAATGGATTGCGAATGCCTACCGCTTCATTGATGCGCTTTGGACACTCATTTGCCGCTGCTTGGATTTGCGTCTAATTTGAATACTGAATCGAGCGGCATTGTGAACCAAAATGTGCGCGCATCAAATGAGCGGGCGCCCGGCACTGCCGCACTGTTTCTTACGTGTCCTTACTGTATCGGCCTGTCAGGGAGTAGCCACTGCTATTAATTGCATCAGTAGCATGGGATCTTCTTGGTGTTTGGGTACTTGCCAGGTTCTTATGGCCTGGTTTTGGCCTCTGTTGGAAACAGGATGCTGGGCTTGATGGACTCTTGGTCTGACCCAGCATGGCAATTTATGCTCTTAATGGCTTTTGAATAAGGACCTCACTCTTACAAAATGATATGGGCTACCACATGCCCTACATGTTTTTCCATATTTAGGACATTGTTCTTTCTCTCTCTGATATACATTGCCACAAAATGTACATGATGTAGATGTGGTTGCTGGTGGGTAGCCCAGCTGTTGTTTAACGTGCAAGTCATTTGTTGCATTAACATTATCAGCCTGCCATCTCTGTTACATAATTTTATTTGCAAAATGAGTAAGCTCTGCAGTGTGACATATTTCAATAGCTGTATTCAAATTTGTCTTGTTCACTCTAAAGACAATAATGTGTGCACTCATTGTCTATGCCAAGGATTAGTTTATGCAGAATCAATTCATCATGTAATAAGCCATATTCAAATGTTGCTGCTTTCTCTCTCATGTGTTGGCACTTTCACACATCCTGCATTGGTGTAAAGCAATCTGCTGTGTTTAGCACCTGCACTTTATGAGCATTTTTAAAGAGAAGCCTCCCGCTTCAAAAAGCTGCCACATACTTTTTCTGTGGACTAGTTTTGGTTGGGAAATAGCATGCATACTTTTACATGTCACACATGCATACTGTTTTACTCCCTCAATCTAAACACCCTTGGGAATATCTCGTTTTAATCCGGCTCTAAGGATGTGGGTTGCAGAAACCTATCCATACTTTTAGCCAGTTTAAGGGTGGGCAATTTTGAAATGGAATTTTTTCTTCAGTAAATCAGTAATTACTGGAACACAGAAGCAGTAGAAAGGAGCTGGAGTCTTGAGGAGGGGGTTCCGCAGCAGCCATAGGTCAAGCTGTCGGTCCAGCTGGTAGTGCCTCTCAGTGTGTGAGCAGAGTGATATTGATGGGCCAAGTGAAGAGACTGAGGGAAAAATCCTACCTTCCCCAGGGAGGGGGCAGCAGCCACCTACGGCTCTTGGGTACCTGCCCTGAGAAAGCAAAAGAGACAGTAGTTTGGAAGTTTGTCCATAAGGGCTCAGGAGAGGTTTGAAGGACTTTCTGGCCCCCCCCCCCCCCCCAAAAAGGAACTTTTTCAGTATCTCACCTGGTTCGTTTCAACTGACCTCTACCCTTGGGCATTGGAAGCCCGAGACTGAGCTGTATGTGATGGGTAGTGAAAGACTGATGCACAGGAGACTGGGAAAGGGACCTCAGAGTGAAGGTATCTGACATAGGGCAGCGGAACAACGTGGCAAGGCAGTGGCTAAGGTCAGGAGCTGCAGATCCAGCAGAAAAGGAGGTGATAATGCCCCTGTAAGGCCTCACCTTTGAGTACTGTGTTCAATGCTAGAAACCATATCTCAAAAAGGATGGAGACAGGCTGGAAGTGGTCCAGAGGAAGGTGGCCAAAATGATGTCGGGTCAGCCCAGAAGGCTTATGAAATGACACTGAAGGACCTAAAGAGATACACCCTGGAGAACAGAAGAGAGAGGGGATATTAGATACAGACATTTAAATCCCTGAAAGATATTAATGATGCACACTAACCAAACTTTTTCCGATGTAAAGAAAGCTGTAGAACCAGGGGTCAAGATGTGAAACTCCAAGGGGGTAGACTTAGGAACAATGTCGAGAAATATTTCTTCACCGAAAGAGTGCTGGATGCATGAAATGCCCTCCCAGAAGAGATAGTGAAGACAGAATGGTAATATAATTCGAAAGGGCATGGAATAATCACAGAGGCCTGGGGATTAACTACATGGAATGGCAGTTGTTAACCTTAAAAAAAAAACAACAACAAAAACTTGTGGAACAGATTGGATGGAGCACGCGGGTCTTTTTGTGCTGTCATTTACTATTTGACTATATTTGCAGGCAGACTCTGAGGGAAGAGGTTAAGACTGCTCCACAGAGCAGTCAAAATTCTGGATACACTTTGGGGTGGTACAGATACATGGGCTCTACAGGAGGAGAATACACTTAAATTCTGCCTGAAGGGTTAATCTTGGAGAGGGGTAGGATATTGGGGATCCATGGAGAAAGGGAAGGGCAAATCAACATATACTGAGCCTGCCAGGAAGCATGGGTAATAGGACTGTTGGGAAAGACGGAAGAAGGGCAGGGCTGGATTCTAGGGGGTGTGGGCTGTGTAGCTGCACAAGGCGCCATGCTGAAGGGGTGCACTATTGTCCCCTCCTACAGTATTCCCTATGATATATGCAAGCAGGAGGAATGCTGTGTCTGTGATGGTTGGTGAAGGAGCAGCGAGGAGGGGGAGGGGAGGAGAGAAAAAGAGGGGGCTGTTGCTGCTGGGCAAGAAAGAGAAGCTGGGGTAGAAAGAGAGAGGGGACTGCTGGGCACTGCGGCAGGAGGGATATTGATGCAGGACAGAGGGTGAAAGAAGTCTGGGCAGGGGAGTTGGGCAATCTGCTAGCTGTGCCAGAGCTGGCGCCAAAGAGGGGAGTGTGTGCCAATTTCGGTTTTCACACAGGGTGCTTGTTAGCCTAGAGCCGGTCCTTGAGAAAGGAGGTCCAGGGAATGGACAAGACACTGGGATTATGGGTGAACGGGACCAGTTAAGGAGCTTTGGCAGGTGAATGTTAACTCTGTACAAATGGCAGACATTGAAACTTCTAAGTCCATATTTAAGGACTGGGTCCCTAAGTCTTGCACCGTCATTAGTTCATTTTATTATTAGACTCTTGTTATAATAATCACAGGGCTGTACAATGGTAAGGTATGTATCTCTTGCTGTCATTCTTTGTAATCAGATTTTTGTCTAGTGGCAAATTTATGCTTTGGGAAAAATTTGAGTTATTGCAAATGTGTGCAAGAAGTGGTCTGCATAATTTCTTGATATTTTACAGAAATTGTTTTTTTTGCAGTTTGGAAGTTGTATGACCATTGACAGTAACCTTAAATTTAGTGCAATTTTGTGTGTGTGTGTGTGTTTTGGGGTTTTTTTGCACAGTTCTTGAACTTGGCTGTGGTGGATGTGCAGTGACTGGTGCTCCAGGGCAGGGAGCTGCAGAAGGGGTAAAGGACTGGGGGTCTCCAGTGGAAAGTAACTGTCATTGCATTTGAAGTGCAGGTTGTGTGAGGTTTCCATGGGAAACCATGATGTCACTGGAGTCTGTGTTCCCCTCTGACAGTTTGTTCTGTGATTTGTAGAGACAAAGAGCCCTGAGCAGAAGCACAAATGGCCCCATCAGCGTCAAAATCCAGCAGTTTTGATCTGATTCAGGAGGTGGCAGCCCATGTTCCTGACCTGGTGGTGAATGAGAGCCTTTCAAGAGAAGCTCCATATGTAGAAGAGTGTAATGGGGTTCTACTCTACGCAGACATTTCAGGTAACTGCAGCCTTTTCCTTCCACTCATATGAATTCCAGATCCGATTGCGATTTCAAAATAATAAAAATGTAGTAGTATATCTTCAACTCCTAGTGCTGTCAAAGTTCCTAATTGCACAAGGATTAGGATTAACACTTCTTATGTTCACTCGGGGAGAAAATAAGGACCACGAGAAAGCAATGTGGGGGTAAAAAGGGGTTAGAAAATAGATCAGGGGAGAAGACAGGGGAACAAAAGCCGATGAATCAAGTGTTTTATATAATCTCTTTCCTAACTGACTTTTGCCTTGTATGGTTTTGTCACTTTTTGCTGCCCTCAAACTATTTATCTTGTGGTCCCCTTGCCTATCCCACAACATATCCCTATGGTTATTCCACCAACCAAAATATATACAATGAGCAACTTGGCAACCACATCTGTTAGGCTAATCCAGTTCTGTTTTTCTTCCATAGAGTCTATGCCCCCATCCTGCCTTTCCTAAATAAATTAGAACTAAGACCATAGATGCAATGGGGCAAAACCAGAACCAGATCATCCTGCAAAGTTGACCTGGATTAGGTGACAAAGCTAAGCACACATTGCATTGCTGTGGGAAAGGTTTTAACACTGGGACACCTGTAAAGAAGTGAGTGATAAGTTATCTGGGGGAAAAGCAGGCACTGGATGAGGGGTTCACGTGATCTGCTAGCTCTGAGCAAATGTGCAGCAGCTGAGCTCTTTGGGCACAGGGCTTAAAATCCTTCGTTTTCCTGGAAATAAGTCTTTCATTTGAATGTAACCCTGCCGCAGTGTACCTATCCTGCACAGGTGGGGCCATCAAAGAATGTGTTCTCTTTGGGACTGGAACCTCTCCCCGGCTTGCTCTTACTTCCAGGGCTGGATCCTTTGTAGGTGAAGGGGAAGATTTACTTCCAGTGCCCAGTGGGATAGGGGTGACCTTTTTACACATTCCCTTTCCTTCGTGTCCCTTGCGAGAGGAGACTTATCCTCCTGGTGGGTGCAGTGAGTGTGAAAGAAATACTCTGGAGTCACTGAGTTAGTGTCCAAAATTAAAGTCTTTACTGTGATGAATGGCACAATAACTCAAACTGCAGCAGCACAGAATTCTCTTGTTTTCTTTTCTATAGTCACTTCCCTCTGTCTGTGCAGGGCCAGGGAAACATCCACGCTCTTGATTAGGTAAAGTGGAGCTCCCAGGTAGGCAAGGTTTCTCTAGACTGATCAGAAAACCCCTTCCAATCTGTTAAAAATGGTAAAAGTTTATGGCACAGAAAGTAAATCTTCGCTTTCTCACAGACAAGCAGGATGGTAGTCCTCACATATGGGTGACATCACAGGATGGAGCCCAATCACAGAACACTTTTGTCAAAGTTTCTAGAACTTTGACTGGCACCTACTGGGCATGCCCAGCATGGCACCAACCCTGCATCCAGCAGGGGTTCCCCTTCAGTCTCTTTTTTTCCGCACAGCAGTAGCCACGCGGGTTAAGGAGCTCTCTAGAGATTCCTGACAGGAATTTTCCTCACGGAACTTCTTTAAAAATTTTCAAAAAATTCTACCCCATAGGGGTCTCCCTATCAATATCCGTACTCCGCGGTCGAAAAGTAAGGATTTACCCTCGTTTGCGGTCGATTCCAGTCGAGTTTTCCCTTCGGGGCCTACCGGCGATCGACCGCACCATGGCTAAATTTTTGTCGAAGCCATGGCGTCGGGTTTTTGTCTGTGCCCCCGATTGTCCTCGGACAATGTCCATCACAGACCCACATAGAGTTTATGTATTGTGCTTGGGGTCCACCATGATACCCTAACTTGCACCAAATGTGCCCAAATGATGCCGAAGGGCCGTAAAGCACGCTTAGAGAAGATGGAGTTTCTTTTCCATTCAAAACCCCTGACTCTGTCGACCGCTTTGACTTTGTCTGAGCCGGTGCCATCGACCTCTCGTCAGCAGCGAGACACCGGTGCTGCCCGACCGGCATCGACTACTCCGAAGGTGTCGACTTCTTTCTCATCGCCTCTGGAGAAGGACCGAGGAGAACATCATGAAAAGCGTCGACACCGGCATTGGAAGGCTCAGTCCGCCGATCCAGGCAAGCCCTTGGCATCGGCGTCGACAGAGCCACCAACAAAGATATCCCATCCAGAGAAGGCCCCATCCTCCTCTGTGACCGGGTCACCGAGGCGTTCCCCACCTTCATCGGTGCAGGGAGCAGAGACTCCACTTTTACCGGTGGACCCTCCGGCTACGCCTCTATTGCCTCCTACTCCGGAGCCAAGGTTGCATGCCGCAGGCTTCCATGAGGAATTGGATCAGATAATCCAAGAGGCCATCGGTAAAGCATTGCAGGGCTTCCAGCCTCCATCAATGCTGGTACCAGTGCCCGAGTTGGTCACCGATCCGATTCCCATGGCGCTCGCACTGCTACTGGGTAGACTGGATGCGTTGATCGGTGCCCTTCCACCGCTGGAACCAAGGTATGTCCTCTTCCTTCGATGCCAATACCTTTGTCATCGGAAGACGAAGAAACACCGATACCCATACTGCTGTCTGGAATTCTGAAACCGACTCATCCATCGGTGCCACCATCGATGCCTTCGGTGCCTAGGCCTGGCCCTTCGGGAATAACACCATTTCTCCCCTCTGAAGATCCTCAGGGAGCTGGTGATCAACCTTATGATCCTTGGACTGATGATTCTTCCCAGGATACAGATGAGATCTGCCTTCAGAGCCCTCTCCTCCTGAAGTGAGAAGGTGTTCTCCTCCAGAGGATCTGTCCTTTATTAACTTCATTAAAGAAATGTCTGAGACAATTCCATTTCAGCTTCAGACAGAAGAGGATTCAAGGCACAAGATGCTGGAAGTACTCCAGTTTCTTGATGCTCCTAAGGAAATCATGTCTATTCCTATTCATGAAATCCTAATTGATCTTCTAAAGAGGAATTGGAAGCACCCAGGTTCGGTTCCGCCTGTCAATCGTAAGACAGATGCCACCTGTCTTGTACAGTCAGCTCCTGGGTTTCAAAGATCACAACTGGATCATTACTCTGTGGTTGTGGAATCAGCCCAGAAAAAGGCATGGCATTCCAAACCTCATTCCTCCATACCTCCAGGGAAGGAGCAGAAATCCCTAGATGCTTTTGGCAGACGGGTCTTTCATGGCTCAATGCTTATATCTCACAATTTTTAAGAAGATCCAGGATTTCTCTGAATCTTTACCTGACCAATTCCAGGATGAACTTAATGCTCTGGCTTAAAAAGGCCTGGATGCGGGCAAGCATGAGGTCTGTGCTGCGTATGACATATTTGACACTGCCTCTAGGGTGTCTGCAGCGGGGATTAGTGTAAGAAGGTGGGCCTGGTTGAAATCCTCCGATCTAAGACCAGAGGTACAGGACAGGTTGGCTGACCTGCCCTGTGCTGGTAATAATCTCTTCGGAGACAAAATCCAGGAGACTGTGGCGCAGCTAAAGGACCACCATGAAATGCTGCATCAACTTTCTTCAGTGCCTGCTGATTTCTCGTCCACCTCCAAGAGGACATTTAGGCGAGACTCTAAGCGGCCGGCCTACAAACCAAGAAAGTATTATCCTCCGGCTTCCCGAGGTTGCCCTTCCAAGCCTTATCAAAAAGGTCAGTCCAGGCAATCCTGACCTTAGAAGACCCAGCCAGCTCCTCAGCTGGGACCAGCATCAGGGTTTTGACTCCTCCCTAGAGAGCATATGCCAACCTCCTCTTCCATCTGTACTGGTCGGCGGTCGATTGTGCCACTTTACCAACATTTGGCACACAGTCACCACCGATCAGTGGATGCTTGCGGTAGTCACTCAGGGTTACCACCTCAACTTCCTGACTGTACCGGCAGACTCCCCACCTCGGCTGACATGGGGATTGTCCGACCACTCCAGTCCCGGGCAATAGAACCAGTGCCCCTCTCCCAACAGGGTTCTATTCCCGGTATTTCCTCATCCCAAAAAAGTCAGGTGGCATTCATCCAATCCTGGACCTTCGCACCCTAAACAAGTATCTACAAAGGGAAAATTTAAGATGGTAACCTTGGGTTCTCTACTTCCTCTTCTACAAAAGGGAGATTGGCTATGCTCTCTGGATCTCCAAGATGCATACACACACATCTCAATTATTCCATCTCATCACAAATTCCTGCGATTCCTGGTCGGCCCTCGTCACTTCCAGTACCGTGTGCTACCATTCGGCCTAGCATCCGCTCCACGAGTCTTTACCAAGTGCCTCGTGGTGGTCGCAGCCTTCCTCAGGAGTCAGGATGTCCATGTCTACCCTTATCTCGATGATTGATTGATAAGGGCTCCGACTCAACAAGCCGCATTGGCATCTGCATTGGCGTCCTTGCATCTCACTCTCCATACCCTGATCTCCCTAGGATTTCTAATTAACTATCCCAAATCCAAGATAGTTCCATCCCAAACCCTATCCTTTATAGGGTCCGACCTAAACACTATACAGGCGAAAGCCTTCCTCCCTCAGGATTGGGCTTTCACCCTGGCCTCTCTGGTGCATCATACAGACTCAAGAATCCTCAACTGCTCGTCACTTCCTCATACTGCTGGGTCACATAGCGTCTGCGGTGCATGTCATTCCGATGGCCTGCCTAGCCATGAGAGTAATGCAGTCGACCCTAAAATCCCAGTGGGTTCAAGCTTGTTAACCAATGTCCAGCATTGTTCACGTTACCTCACAGCTCCGCCTGTCGTTCGCCTGGTGGATACAACACTCCAGTCTACTTCAAGGCCTTCCATTTCAGGCTCCAGAACCTCAAATTACCTTGACAACAGACACCTCCAACCTAGGGTGGGGTGCTCAT
Organism: Rhinatrema bivittatum; assembly: GCF_901001135.1. NCBI lineage: Eukaryota > Metazoa > Chordata > Amphibia > Gymnophiona > Rhinatrematidae > Rhinatrema > Rhinatrema bivittatum. The sequence continues at coordinate 50,674,459 of NC_042631.1, read as the reverse complement.
GTTGGCGACTTACAGACTCAGGGAACCTGGTCTCCAGAGGAATTCAAACATCAGATAAATTTCCTGGAGTTTCGGGCAATCAGATATGCCCTCAAGTTTTTTCAGGATTGCCTTTCGAACAAAGCCATCCTGATTCAAACAGACAATCAGGTGGCAATGTGGTACATGAACAAGCAAGGGGGAACGGGCTCTTACCTCCTGTGTCAGGAAGCTACACAGATATGGGCGTGGGCCTTTTCCCATTTGATGTACCTCACAGCCACCTACTTGCCGGGCGTGGACAAAGTGTTGGCGGACAAGTTCAGTTGCACGTTTCATCCGCACGAGTGGTCTCTCAACCCCACGGTAGCTGATACAGTATTACAGCGTTGGGGTTACCCTCACATAGACCTCTTTGCGTCAGTCCACAACCGCAAAGTAGAAAACTTCTGCTCTCTTAACGCGCAGCCACCACTCGCAACCGAGGGACACTTTCGCTTTCTCGTGGGCCAGCAGTCTCCTCTATGCGTACTCTCCACTTTCACTCATATCGAAGTTATGGAGGGACAAGGGCGTAATGATTCTAATAGCCCCTCACTGGCCACGCCAGGTGTGGTTACCAGTCCTCCAGGACCTGTCAGTACGCCAGCACATTCCTCTGGGGAAGGATCCGCTTCTGATAACTCAGAACGATGGATACCTGTGCCATCCCAACCTCCAGGCCCTATCTCTGACTGCCTGGATGTTGAAAGGTTAATACTCTAACCTCTTAACCTTTCAGAGTCGGTGTCTAGAGTCCTGGTAGCTTCACAAAAGCCTTCCACGAGAAAGTCTTATCGTTCTAAATGGAAGAGGTTTACAGTCTGGTGCACTTCCATGTCCATAGACCCCTTCACTTGTTCCACGGCGAAGTTTCTGGACTATCTCTGGCACCTGTCAGAGTCAGGCCTGAAAACTTCCTCCATCAGGGTGCATGTCAGCGAGGTAGCCGTGTTTCATAAGGGCATGGGGGATGTCGCTATTTCAACACAACCCTTAGTAACATGCTTCATGAGAGGCTTGCTCCACTTAAAACTTCCACTGCGCCCTCTGACCCCTGCTTGGGACCTTAATGTGGTTTTGGGGCGGCTCATGAAACCTCCGTTTGAGCCTCTCCACTCTTGTGATCTCTGCTATCTCACATGGAAATTAGTTTTTCTTCTCACTATCACCTCCGCTCGCAGAGTTAGTGAGTTGCAGGCTTTAGTTACCTACCCGCCTTACACTAAAATTCTGCATGACAGGGTAGTGCTCCATACTCATCCTAAGTTTTTACCAAAGGTAGTATCGGAATTTCATATTAAGCAATCCATCATCCTGGGGGAGCAAGCGAAGGAGAAGGAAGGAGGGACTCGCCCCCCCCCTGAGGTGCCGACCGGACTGCTGTGAGTGTGAAATCTGAAGCAGGCAAAGCCTGACTGTCTTTACCTGCATCCAGCCACTACGGAGAAGGGAGGAGGGACTTGACCCCCCCTGAGGTGCCGACCGGACTGCTGTAAGACTGAAATCTGAAGCAGGCAAAGCCTGACTGTCTTTACCTGCACCCAGCTGCTACGGAGAAGGGAGGAGGGAATTGCCCCCCCCCCCTGAGGTGCCGACCGGACTGCTGTGAGAGTGAAATCTGAAGCAGGCAAAGCCTGATTGTCTTCACCTGCATCCAGCTGCTACGGAAGAGATCGTGCAGGCAAGCCAAAGCCCAGCTGAGTGACATCAGCTGAGGACCCCTTCTGACTACAAAATCGGCGGAAGGGCGGCGCCGAAGGGGCGCACGGCTTGGACCGGCTTAGACCGGAATAGGCCGGGGGCCGGCAAATCTCTTTGCAGTGTTATCTTCATGGGGAAAAAACGGAAGGCGAGAGTTATTACTACATCCTCACCAGTGCAACTACAACGCACAGGCCCTATGGACCAACACGTTTTAAGGGTGTTGGAAACGCCAAGAGAGGACAGTGTGGGAGATATGTCCTTAATCTCCCTCAGTCCTGGCGAAGGACATACTCCACCACCACAACCGAAGGTGTTAACATCTCCTGGAACATCATGTGAACTGGTAGGATTAACCCAGGGAGGTACAGCTGTAGATAGTCAGTCTGTACCTCACCGGGATTGTAGTGTTATTGCTTCTAGTAGTAATGTTATGTTACTAAATCCTCCAATTCACATAGAGAGTAATATTAGTCCGGTGATTGTACCGGATAATGTTACTATGGCGGATCTTGGTAGGATGATATCTAAACTTGATGATAATGTGATTAAAATGAATGAATCGTTGGTGGCAGCTATTAATATTAATAGGGGTTTAATCAATGAACAAGAAAAAAAGGTGGATAAACATGAAAAAGATATAATAACTATGATGAATAAGATCCAATTAATCCAGAACTCCGAGAATGTTTTTATAAAGGATAGCCTTATGATGCATAAAGAGGTTGAATATGTAGAAAATTTATTTAGATCTAGGAACATGAGAATATTAAATTTCCCGATTACTCGCTTATTATCCCCATGGGAGATGTTTAAGAAATTTTTGAAGGAAATATTGCAATATCAAGATGAAGAAATACCTAAAGTTTCAAAAATTTATTATTTGGAAAAAAAACCAGCTAGTAATACTGGTTTTCAGAAGGAAAATGGAGAGCTTCCATCTTCTCCAGGAGTTTCGACCTTCTTGGAAGAATTGTTAGATATTATAAATAAAAGGGCTACCCTTTTTATAGCTTTTGTAGCGGAGCAAGACAAGGAAAATCTATTCAAAAGGTTCTTTAGATCTAAAAATTTCTTATTCTGCGGCCATAAGCTGCAGATGTTTCCTGATGCGGCTAGGGCTACACAACTTAGAAGAAAATATTTCCTATCTTTGAAAGCACGCGTACTAGCAATAGGCGCAACCTTTTTTTTTTAAGTTTCCCTGTTTATGCTGTATTAATTATAAAGGGAAGAGATTTGGATTTTTAGACCCTACACATTTAGAAACCTTTTTGATAGATAAAACTCTGGAAGTATCAGGAGAGCATGTTCAGTAAAAATAATACACCTCCCTCCTCTTTAAATAATGCTTACTTGTATGATTAAAATAAAGAAAAAATTTTTGCTTCCTTTTAGTTAAAATTGATGAATATTCTGGTAATTTCTAATTGAATCTCCCCCCAATTATGGAATATGTACCAGCAGTAATAATGTTATTGTGTTAATTTCTATATTGGTTACAGTGTTGTGGAACATATTTTCCTGTTTTCATGATGTAAGTCATTTGTGAAAAATTAATAAAGATTAAATATAAAAAAAAAAAAGCAATCCATCATCCTACCTACCTTTTTCCCCAGGCCCCATTCAAACCCAGGAGAACAGGCTCTGCATTCCTTGGACTGCAAACGTGTCCTAGCCTTCTATCTAGTCTGCACGTCGGCCCACAGGAAATCCACTCAATTGTTTGTTTCTTTCGACACCATCAAATTGGGAAACCCTGTGGGAAAGCAGACCCTCTCCTCCTGGTTAGCGGACTATATTTCTTTTTGCTACAAGCAAGCAGGCATTCCGCTGCAAGACAAGGGGGACCCCTGCTGGATGCAGGGTTGGTGCCATGCTGGGCATGCCCAGTAGGTGCCAGTCAAAGTTCTAGAAACTTTGACAAAAGTGTTCCGTGATTGGGCTCCATCCTGTGATGTCACCCATATGTGAGGACTAACATCCTGCTGTCCTGTGAGAACACCTGTAACAGGTAAGCAACTCTGCTTTCTCTCCCCAGGATGGTGAATCACCTGAACAGTGTCCACAGTAATCTTTGATTTCCCTTACTCCCAGTTAGCAGAACTGGGAGTAAGGGATCCCTGATGGGAGGAATCCCCTTGAAGCAAGCAGTTTTCTTTGCTTCAAACAGGAAGGGAAGGGCAGCCAAACCTTCCTCCTGGCTCTTGAAATCAAAATCTGTTATCCCCAACAGAATTTAACATCAGAGTTCCTCCTCACTATGGATCACCACCATTTCAGGGGCAGGTCTTCCCTATCCATGGGCATCCCAGACACAGGCCCCCTGTGCCCTGAGTCCAAGAAAGGCCCAGGTGTCCAGTGAGGCTCCTACCACAAAATTGCAAAAATCTGAAACCCAGAGGAAAATCCCAACTAGCCAGTGAGTGGACTGGAAAGGAAAACCCTTCCAACCCTGGTCAGGACCACCAAGCAGGATTTTCCTGGCTCCTCTAACTAGGCCTGAAAAAACGATATATGAAAAGTTCCTAACTACCTCTTAAATCTGAGCAAACCATAAGGGATTGCTTCCTGAGCTCTTTGTAAGGAGCTGTTATATAGACTCTCTAGGAGGACAGCCATTCTAGAACCCTTAAAGGGAGGAGCTGAATTTGAATGGTACTTCCCCACACACTAACCTGCACTCTCTCTATCTGAATTAAGGGCTCACCTAGGTCTTAATGGTGATGTAACCAAAGGGTCCATCACATGAAATATGACTAAGGTTCCTCCAAAGAAATCCTTGCCTGCTCTTTGGGGAAATCAGCCCAGAAAGGCACAAAGGAAACCCAAAAATGGTGCTCCAAAGAAATCAGAGCAGGCTTCAGGAGATGTGGCCTGCACTATCACCAACTCTAGATGCCACAAAAGCATTTCAGACAATGTTTCAGTCCTTCTCTGAGAAACTTACCTGCATCATTACCAACAAACTCAAGGTGGTGGTGGAGAAGGTTGCTGAATTAGTGGCCTCTATCCAGGATACTTCTCAATTGAAAGCTACAGAGAACAGAATGGAAGAATTAGAGGGCTCTCTAATGGGTGCACACCATAAGATCAATGTGTTGCAGAGGCGTTTGCTGGAAAGGCCACAGATAAGATAGATGACTTGATCTGGGCTGGAGAAGAACATACATCTGGTTGGTTTCCGGGAAGGAGAAAATGGAGCCAAGCCAGCTGCTTTTTTCTCCCGTTGGCTTCCGGATGTTCTGGGTCTCCTTACTAAAAAGAGAAATCAAAACTGAATGTGCACATTGGGCGCTTGCCTCCACTCTGGGTCCCTGCAGCAGACTGGGGGTGGTCATCATGCTACTTCACGAGTATCCTGATTAGGTTCTTGAGGTGGCCTAAATGAGGAGCAAAATCACCTGTAAACATAAACAAGAGCTCTTCAATTGCTTCTTTGCAGCCTTACAAAAGAAATGATTGGGGATTGCGCTGATCAAACTTTGAGACAGCGCAAGATAAAATACACTCTCTACTTGGGCAGACTCAAACTCGTCAAGGGGAAATTTTTCAGAATACTCGAGGAGGCAGAGTGCTTTCCTGAGTAGCTGTGTGTTGGTTGCCACGAGGCAGTGATAGTATTAGGCTTTAAAAGCTATTCAGTAAACTGTTGCTGTGTCCGTTCCCAGGGAGTTTGGAAGAAGGTGAAGCCGGGCTATCTGCTGGTATAGCTTAGGAGAGGAGTTGGGAATCGCTCCCGCTTTTGGTTTTCATGTCTTGCTGTTTGTGTTAAGTGATTGGTGCCCCGCACTTAATATTAATTTATTTACTCCTTCACGTACTGCCGATTGGTCTATTCATTATCACATGTCAGGGAAAGGACCAATTCTCTTTCAGAAGGCAGTCATGAAGGAGATTGGTCCTTTTCATTGACAAGTGTTAGTGAAAAGGACCAATTGGGAACAGCTCTGCCAGAGGGAAGGTCTCTGGCAGGGGTTCCTGGGCTGCAGGTGGGGATTTGGGGTCTGGCAAGTCCTGTTTTAAGACATGGACTTTCCAAATCCACCATTTTAGGTAGAGGACCCCTGGTCTGACCCGGACCGCTTGGCTCATCAGGCCAGACCTTGGGGGGAGGGGAGAGCTTTGGTCAGGCCAGCAGCTGGCGCTAGTCTGGATCTAAGCTTCATGTAGTGGTGACTTTTCCATGGCATCAGATCTGAAGAAATTGATGCTTATATTGAGCGCCCATTGGGATTGTGGTCACCCGATACAGTAAAATTTTGAGAGCTACAGACGTACAATTCTGTCTTAGTGAGCCCTTTTCTATGCAGCCTCTCATTTAAATATCTCTTTGGGTGTCCAGAGGTGGTGGCTACATGTACATTAGGACAATAGGCGCTCAATGCAAGTGTGCGTTTAATGCATCGGCCCCAGAATTTGTGCTTGGTGGATGTATAGAGAGTGAGATATCCAAGTAGCAAAGATTATGCTTATTACTCTACAGTACATATTTCTTTTAGCCTTTTAGACCTTTTTCTGTGTTCAGAGGGTCTAATGAACAAAGTTATAGATGTTAATGGCAGGGTGAGTTTTCTTTAAAGTGGAATACTTCTCTTCCCTGTATGTACCCGGATCAGTCCAGACTCTCCTGGGTTTTGCCTCCCCTCCAGCAGATGGAGGCAGGGAAGTTTTAACAGACTCCAACCTATACCCCTGAGGTGCCACCTAGAGTCTGTCATTATTTCTCTGTCTCCAGCAGATGGTGGGGGTGCAAATCCCTTCAGTCTGATCTACCTACTTGGTTTTACATTTTAGGATTAGCTATTAGGGCTCAGTTTGGATTTTTATTCTGAGGAATTTCAGCAAAAAAAAAAAAGAAAGTCGGAAAGCAGTGAATAGTTTTAAGCCTCCCAGGGGGTTGTCAGGTCCTGGTGGGAACATCCCCCCTGGTATTAGAAGCAAAAGAGCAGGGGGTTGAAGACCCAGTGACTGCCAGTGGCTGAGGGTGATACCGGGGAACCCGGTTCACTCACCCTCAGCAAGAAGGAGTGCAGAGCCGTGCCCAAAAAAAAAAAGGTAAAAGGTTATTCTCCCTTTCTGGCCGGCTGAGTCCTCTTCAGCTCTTCCCTCTATTTTTCACCGACGCTCTTCAGCCGGCCACAGACTACCGACCTCCTGCTCTAATTTTAGCGCTCCGCTTACCTCCTCATTTCTGGGCTAAATTTAGCCCGCTGATCATGCCACATGGTGCGGCCTGTTCTGTGTGTGGGAGCACGTGCACACCTCTCTAGGGCCAGCATTTGTGCAGACTGCGTCTCGGGAGGAGAAGGAACATCGGGGAGGCTCGAATCACAGCACCAGCCATCTGATCCATTCCTGCTCAATGCAGGAATGGAGGCCATTTTAAAACCTTTTAGAGATCAGGAGATGGCTGCTATGGGGGAAGGGAATTCCCCACACCTCTTTCTCCGTGACCGGGAGCCTCCGGGTGGGGGCAAGTCGCAAGATGCTCAGGCACAATCTTCAGGAGATGACTCTGGGGGGGGGCCTCAGATGGGTCTTCTTCATCATTCTCCTCCGACTTTGTGTTGCTTCACAAGGCCTTTAAGGCCCGGAGAGCGGCTAGGCGCCAGGGTAACAAAGTCCCTCGTCCAGTTCCAGCGTCTGGACAGGATGTCTTCTCCTCTCATAAGCGTCCCAAATCCCCACTGGTGGTGGGGTCTGCAAAATCCAAATGCCCTCTCAGGTCCGTTACTTGTCCGGAGGATTCTTCTTCTTCGGACCTTTTGGATGGTGAGGAGACTCTTCGGCAGGACCCTCAGGGGGCTGATGCAGGCCAGGATAGCCAGTCCCAGGTTCCCAAACAAGGGAATTCTTCTATGGTGGACGGTGAAGATTCGAAAGTGGAACATTTGTTCCACAAAGATGAATTGGGACCGCTCATCCCGGCTATTCTGGAAGAGTTAGGCATTGAGGTCCCTGAAGAGGATTCCCGAATGGACGCTGTGGATCCCGTGATGGTTGGACTCAGGGGTCCAGCTCACTCCTTCCCCTTCCATATGTCAGTAACTGACCTCTTGTTTCTGCAGTGTCCCTTTACGATACAGAAACGGTTCAGGCAGGTCTCTTGGAAGCGGCGGTTCCGATTCACATGTGGTTTTTTTTTTCATCAGGCCCGATCGCGGTTTTGTTTATCGGCTGCGCCCGAGCCGATAAACAAAAAACCCACCCCGATCCTTTAAAACTAATACCTTAGCTTCTCCCACCCTCCCGACCCCCCCCCCCCCCCCAAAAAACCTTTTTACAGGTACCTGGTGGTCCAGTGGGGGTCCCTGGAGCGATCTCCCGCTCCCAGGCCGTCGGCTGCCACTAATCAAAATGGCGCCGATGACCCTTTGCCCTTACCATGTGACAGGGTATTCATGCCATTGGCCGGACCCTGTCACATGGTAGGAGCACTGGATGGCCCGCGCCATCTTGTGCTCCTACCATGTGACAGGGGCTGACCAATGGCACCGGTAGCCCCTGTGACATAGTAAGGGCAAAGGCTATCGGCGCCATTTTGATTACTGGCAGCCGATGGCCCAAGTGCAGGAATCGCTCCCGGACCCCCGCTGGACCACCAGGGGCTTTTGGCAAGTCTTGGGAGACCCTCCTGACCCCCACAAGACTTGCCAAAAGCAGGGGTCTGGGAGCAACCTCCTGCACTCAGGCCATCTAGTGCTCCTACCATGTGACAGGGTCCGGCCAATGGCATGGATACCCTGTCACATGGTAAGGGCAAAGGGCCATCGGCGCCATTTTGATTAGTGGCAGCCGACGGCCCGGGAGCGGGAGATCGCTCCAGGGACCCCCACTGGACCACCAGGTACCTGTAAAAAGTTTTTGGGGGGGTCAGGAGGGTGGGGGAAGCTAAGGGATTCGTTTTCAAGGGTCGGGGTGGGTTTAGGGGTTATTTTTGTGTGCCGTTTTTCCCGCCCTCCCGCAAAACGATAAGAGAACTCCCACGATCAATATCATGGGGTTTTCCTATCGTTTTGGGGGAGCCCCCGATTTCTGATGATTGTGAAAATATCATCTGATATTTTCAATCGTCCGAAGCCCGATTCACATCCCTATTGCTTACAGTGCGAATGCTCTGTATGATCTCCTACCTACGTCGGGAAGAACTGTGGTTTCGGCCGTCTCAGCCCGCAGGCTCCTCTGGCTTAGGAACTTGTCTGCGGATGTTTCTTCAAAAGCTCAACTCAGTTCTTTGCCTTTTAAGGGAAAGCTACTCTTCGGCCAACAGTTGGAGGACATGATAAAGTCTCTGGAAGAGAATAAGGTCCATAAGTTGCCAGAAGATAAGCCCAGGACCAGATGTTCCTTTCTGCAGTGGCTGCTCCTCCCGATCCTCGTCTTGTCAAGGTCCAAGCCGTCAACATTCCTGGAACCAGTCCTTTTGTGGCCAACGTCCGGCCAGGGACGAATCCCCACAGGCTCATGGAGGCCTCAAGTCCACACAATAAAGCGAGGCCGGTTCACGCCTCAGTACCAAGGATAAGGGGGAAGGTTGTCTCTTTTTCTAGAGGAGTGGACCAAATTGACCTCAGATCAATGGGTCCTAAATATAATAGAACATGGCAATGCTTTAGATTTTGCTCGAACACTCTGGGAGCAATACCTGGTTTCCCTGTGTTCTTACCACCAAAAATGGTTAGCAGTCCAAGACACCCTCCACCATCTACAGGACTTAGGAGCCATACTGCCAGTTCCTGCAGGAGAGCTCAGGCGAGGTCGCTACTCCATCTACTTCATGGTATCCAAGAAAGAGGGCACCTTTCATCCCATCCTTGACTTAGAGAGTCAATCGGACTCTAAAGGTGCCTCGGTTTTGCATGGAAACTTTTCTCTCGGTGATAGCGTCTGTTCACTGGGGAGAATCTTTGGCCTCTAGACCTGACAGAAGCATACCTGCACATACCCATCCGCCAGGATCATCAGAAGTATCTGCGGTTCGCAATCCTCGGCCTTCATTTTCAATTTTGCGCACTGCCTTTTCGTCTGGCGATGGCGCCCAGGGTATTCACCAATGTGATGGTGGTTGTGGACAACTGGCTGATTCGAGCGAAATTGGAAGAACTTTGCTGGATGGCGGTTCAGAGGGTCCTTCAATTGTTAAACTCCTTAGGTTGGGTGGTCAATCCCGACAAGTCATCTAACTCCCTCCCAGTCCTTGGAATTTCTGGGAGCTCAGTTCGACACGCTTTTGGGCAAGGTTTTTCTTACCGAGAGAGACTGAACAAGGTCCAAACTCAGGTGGACTGCTTGCGGTCCATGCCTCATCCCAAGGTCTGGCATTATTTGCAGGTCTTGGGTTCGATGGCTTTCACTCTCGATCTGGTTCCATGGGCCTTTGCGCATATGCATCCTCTTCAGTCAGACTTGCTCTCCCAGTGGAATCCAATGTCCGAGCAATTTAATCTGCTCCTGCCATTGACGGACTCGGCGCATTCCAGCCTTCCTTTGGTTGCTCTGCCTGGACAATTTACGTTGAGGGGTGGACTTGGAAATTCCCTCTTGGATAGTGGTAACCACCAATGCCAGCCTCTCCGGATGGGGGGCAGTCTGTCGGGGGAAAGCAGTACAAGGCCAATGGACGAGAATGGAGTCGTCCTGGTCCGTCAATTGGTTGGGAATTGGATGGACCAGCGGTTCGATTGGCGCTGCAGGCCCTCCTTCCCTTAGTAGAGGGAAGATCAGTTTGAGTTCTCTCCGACAATGCGACGACCGTAGCCTACATCAATCAGCAGGGAGGAACCAGGAGTTGCCTGGTAGCAACGGAAGCTCATCTGTTAATCAGCTGGGCAGAACAGCACCTGTACAAGATAGCAGCCTCTCACATAACTGGAGTGGACAATGTGCAGGCAGATTTTCTCAGCCACTACCAGTTGGACCCAGGAGAGTGGGAACTCTCAGAAGTGGCCTTTCATCTTCTGTGCAACCGCTGGTCCAGGCCCTCCATGTACCTGATGGCGACGTACTGCAATACCAAGGGTTCCTCGATTCTTCAGTCGGCAACGGGAGACGGGAGCAGAAGGCATGGATGTGCTAGTCCTTCCCTGGCCAAAGGACATTCTGTTGTACATCTTTTTGTTGTGGCTGTTGGTGGCAAAGTTCTGCGCCACATCGAGGCTCATCTGGGTGAAGTGATCCTCGTGGCGCTAGAGTGGCCGAGGCGCCCATGGTTTGCGGACCTCATAAATCTGGCAGTGGACAGACTGTTGAGATTTCCTCCATCTCAGAAGCTGCTTCACCAATGCCCCGTTTGTTTAAGAGAGGCAGATCACTTTTGTCTAGCGGCATGGCTTTTGAAAGGCAGAGATTAAGGAGTAAGGGTTACTCGGATGTGGTGATTGCCACGCTCTTATGTTCCCAAAAGACGTCTACCTCCATGGTGTATGTTACAGTTTAAGGTGTTTTCGAGACCTGGTGTCTGGACCACGAGGTGGAGCCGTCCAGGGCTTTGATTGTGGATGTTCTGACCTTTCTACAGGCAGGTCTAGCTAAGGGATTGGCCTTTAATTCCTTACGAGTTCAGGTGGCAGCCTTTGGTTGTTTTCGGGGGAAGGTGCAGGGCATTGCCCTAGCATCCCACCAGATGTGGTTTGTTTCCTGTGTGGGGCTAAGCATCTGCATCCTCCGGTTCGGAACCCCTGTCCCTCGTGGAAGCTGAATCTGGTGCTCCGCACCCTTTGTAATGTGCTTTTCAAGCCGTTGAGCGAGCGACCCTGAAGGATCTGACATTAAAGGTAGTCTTCCTCGTAGCTATCTCCTCTGCAAGGTGTGTTTTGGAGCTTCAGGCCTTATCTTGCAGGGAGCCCTTCTTACGGATTTCTGCAGCAGTGGTCTCCTTACGGACGGTTCCCTCTTTTCTCCCGAAAGTGGTGTCGTCCTTTCATTTGAATCAGTCGATGGAGCTTCCTTCCTTTGCGGACCTAGATTCTTCTACTTCAGAGTCTAGGGATTTAAGAAAGTTGGACGTAAAGCAAGTTTTATTGCGTTATTTGAAGGTTACGAATAGTTTCTGTCTCTCAGACCATTTGTTTGTCCTGTGGAGTGGTCCCAGCAGGGGTCATAGAGCTTCAAGGGCCACTATTGCGTGCTGGTTGAAGGAAACTATTGTTGCAGCATTCCTTGTTCAGGGCCGTCCGATCCCAGTGGGTCTTCGGGCTCATTCTACTCGGTCACAAGCAACCTCGTGGGCGGAATGTCAACAGGTGTCACCGCAGGAAATTTGTCGAGCGGCTACGTGGAAATCTATGCATACCTTTGCCAGGCATTGTCACCTAGCTGTCCGAGCCCTTGAGCCCGATTCCTTTGGGAGCTAGTGTACTCTGAGCGGTTAGGGAAGCTTTGGTACATCCCATGAGTCTGGACTGATCCGGGTACGTACAGGGAAAGGAAAATTGATTCTCACCTGCTAATTTTCGTTCCTTTAGTACCACAAATCAGTCCAGAGTCCCGCCCATGGGGTAATGGAGAGTCTGCTCGGCCGGTTGTTATTCATAGTCGGAAAATTTATCAACTGTATGTGGGGCTAAGCATCTGCATCCTCCGGTTCGGAACCCCTGTCCCTCGTGGAAGCTGAATCTGGTGCTCCGCACCCTTTGTAATGTGCTTTTCAAGCCGTTGAGCGAGCGACCCTGAAGGATCTGACATTAAAGGTAGTCTTCCTCGTAGCTATCTCCTCTGCAAGGTGTGTTTTGGAGCTTCAGGCCTTATCTTGCAGGGAGCCCTTCTTACGGATTTCTGCAGCAGTGGTCTCCTTACGGACGGTTCCCTCTTTTCTCCCGAAAGTGGTGTCGTCCTTTCATTTGAATCAGTCGATGGAGCTTCCTTCCTTTGCGGACCTAGATTCTTCTACTTCAGAGTCTAGGGATTTAAGAAAGTTGGACGTAAAGCAAGTTTTATTGCGTTATTTGAAGGTTACGAATAGTTTCTGTCTCTCAGACCATTTGTTTGTCCTGTGGAGTGGTCCCAGCAGGGGTCATAGAGCTTCAAGGGCCACTATTGCGTGCTGGTTGAAGGAAACTATTGTTGCAGCATTCCTTGTTCAGGGCCGTCCGATCCCAGTGGGTCTTCGGGCTCATTCTACTCGGTCACAAGCAACCTCGTGGGCGGAATGTCAACAGGTGTCACCGCAGGAAATTTGTCGAGCGGCTACGTGGAAATCTATGCATACCTTTGCCAGGCATTGTCACCTAGCTGTCCGAGCCCTTGAGCCCGATTCCTTTGGGAGCTAGTGTACTCTGAGCGGTTAGGGAAGCTTTGGTACATCCCATGAGTCTGGACTGATCCGGGTACGTACAGGGAAAGGAAAATTGATTCTCACCTGCTAATTTTCGTTCCTTTAGTACCACAAATCAGTCCAGAGTCCCGCCCATGGGGTAATGGAGAGTCTGCTCGGCCGGTTGTTATTCATAGTCGGAAAATTTATCAACTGTTATAAGGTATGCCCCCCTTTGCAGGGTAAGAGAATGGGCATGGTTTAGTTCCTTATGTTACAAGTATTTATTCCCTCTGCTCTTAAGGGGGAAAAGTTTGTTATAGTGGAAGTTATGTTTTACCTTTTCTGCTTGGGTACAGTGTAATACTGACAGACTCTAGTTGGCATCCTAAGGGTATAGGACGGAGTCCGTTAAAATTTCTCTGTCTCCATCTGCTGGAGGGGAGGCAAAACCCAGGAGTCTGGACTGATCCATGGTACTAGAGGAACGAAAATTAGCAGGTAAGGACCAATTTTCCTATCACAAGTATTTGGGGGATAAGGGGGAGATGGAGCAGGACCAGATGCAACCTCTGTGAGGTGGTAGGTGTGAAATCCCTCTCTCTCCTAAACACACATATGTGAACACACTTCTCATACATTTCATCATTCTCCTACTCCTACTTCATCCCTAGCCATTCTTCACTTGATGAGCTCTGGTGGGCAAAGGATGGTTGGGGATTGAGTACTGAGGGGGTGATCATGGAGGATCACTAGGGTAAAGAGGAGGAGGGCAGAGAAAATGGGACCCTTTCTCCATACTTTCCTCCTCTTTATCCTGCATATCCTGATAATTTATTCCCAGCCCTCCCTCCAAGAATCTCCCAGTAGTCCTTGTTTTCTCCCTCAGTGGCCCTAAGGCTTCCAAGTCTCACCCCTTATCCCTAGTTAGTCTTTGAGCGACATCCCCCCCAGATTAATAACCCTCTTCAGCAATTCTCCTCCTCCTCCTTAGTCAGTAAGGCACAGGTCTTCTCTTCAAGCTGGAAGCAGCAGGTTGTCCTCTACTTTGGGCGTGAAGGCAGACTGGTGTATATCGCCTGCTCTTCTCAGCCTCCTCAGTGTGTGGGGGAGTGGTGAAAATTCAAAAGCACAGCCTGCTGTTTGCCTCCTTGGGGGAAAAGGGAATGGAGCAGCACAGCACCCTCTTCTATTACCCCTCCAGGTTCTTGTGGCCTGGTTTGGCCACTATTGGAAACAGGATGCTGGGCTTGATGGACCCTTGGTCTTGACCCAGTATGACACTTTTTAAAGTTCTTATGTTCTGATCATACCTCTCACACCTCAGTCTCTGTAATCCTCTCACTCACACTCTGCAGCACCTTCCATCCCCTCACTCTTCCCCCTTCCTCCACACAGCTCCTATGATCTGCTTGCTCTTTTGTCCTCCCACATCCTTCCCTCACTTATCTTCCCTTCCTGCTAATCCCCTAATTTATTCTTTTGCCTCTCCCAATATGCCCTCACTCACTCTCTTGTCCCCCCTTATCATAATGGTTTGTTTTCCCCACCCTCCCACTTACACTTCCCATAAACTCATGTATGTGAGCTATATAGAGAAGGGACTGTCTCTTATGTGATGCTTTAGAAATGGTAAATAGTAGTAGCAGTAATGTATTCTCAGCTTCTAACACTGTAAAGATGTTAAGAAAGGATAGTTGTTTTGGAAAGAAACATGGAAGATGAGGACCCCTTGTTCATCCTAGGCTTCCCATTTGTACCTGTTTACTGTACTGCCACAGATCATCATAGATCTCTGGATCTTTGGTCCTCTCTCACCCTTGTCCTACCACTAAGATACCTTTGTGTATGTCCAAAGCATGCTTGAATTGTTACTGTTTTGTTTCCTACTACCTCTTCCGGAAGCCTGTTCCTGGTATCTACCACCACCTCAGTGGGAAAAAAATTCACAGTCATTTGCTCTTCCCTCCTTTCAGCTTCAAATGGTGACCCCCATGTCTTTGCGCTCTGTGCACTTTATTAAAGCCTGCTAGATGTTTTTGTCATTAATTGACTCAATATTGCATCCTAATAGGCAGGGCTAAAGATGTCTTGGCTCCTTCACTTATGGCTGCCTCCCAGAGCAGGAGATGGCCTCTGGCTAATAGAAAAGACATTCAGCTCTCTGTACTATAGATTTTACTAATGATTTTATTTTTCTGCCACAGGTTTCAATGAGCTGGTGGAATGCATGATTAGCACCTGTCAGAAACGTTATGGAGCTGACCAGTTAACGAGGACCTTGAATAAGTACATTAGTGAGGTCATCAATCGTAAGTATTCTGTTAAAGCTTGTGTCCTGGCATTGTTAGACTGTGTCTTCTAAAATTTACAGTTGCGGGGAGTTCATTTTCTGCAGGACAGTATGAGGACTGGCTGCTGTGTTGTAGGGATTTCAGCTTGCCAGTAGAAATTTAAGGAGCAAAGTGAGGGGTGAAGTGGGATTTGTATTTGTACTTGGGTGAAAAAGATGCAGAGGTGAGAATGGTGGAATGTAGGACGGTGATGAACAGAGATAAGGTGAGATTTAGGTTTGAGTAAGGAAGATTAGATGTGGTAACCTCACACACTAGGCTGTAGGTAAGAGATAAAGGGAAGATGGATTGGAGAAGTTAACTGTGATAGACATAGGCTATTATGGTTAAATTAGTGGGATAAGAGTAGACAGCATTGATTTTTCTGAGCAGCAATTCTAGAACAAGGCCCCATCTTTCACATCACAGCCTGTCCTCAGACACTCAGAATCACAGCTTCACTGCTCATTGTACTCACACATATCTGTTGTATATCCACTGCCATATATCACTACCTATCTACAGGCACTAACAAACTGCAGCTGACCCTCACAACCTACATAGACAACTAGAGCCACACTCGCTATCACAGACACACTTACCTATGGAGCATCCAAAGCTGTAATCATATCCCACGGTCCACCTACCAATATCCATAATCACAGCCATGTCTATCTCATCTTTTTGGTAGTCTCTAGATCCAGAAGTGATGCACTGGTGGTGTCCAGCCAGTCAGCACTGTCTTTGGGACAAGAAGTGTATAAGGAACTTTTTAAAATGGTGAACCTCAGGAAAGGACACTCACATTATCTATGATGAGAGGGAAGGGGGGACATTCTAATCCATCTCTTGAGTGTTTTTTTGTCATGCAGGACACTGTGTGATGAAACTTCACATTCTAATAGTGTTTGATCCCTAGGAAACTGAAGAAGACAGTAAGACACGCCCATTAGAAATTGATCTCTACCTGCTTTTTCTTTTCTATTTTAGATGTGTTGAAGTCAGGAGGGGACATTCTATACTTCACAGGTATTTGTGATATACTGATCCTGGTAATTGGTAACGTGGTAAGCTTGTCGTCTTGGACATTTTGCTGCTAAAAATCCAGACCTTGAGTTAACACTCTGCCTCAGTAGGCTGGCCCTGGCTTTACTGCCTTACTTTGATTTCTGTCTTTGCTTGGAGGAGCAGCCTTTCTCTTAGCTATGTGGTTAGGTCACTTTAGAGTTGAGTTGCCACCTTTGACCAGATGGACTGAAGCTCACAGAGTTATTTCAGTAAGTCTCATTTTGCAGCTGCTTACTGAAAGAACCACACTGAACAGGAATACATTTTCAAGGTTCTAGCCTCTTAAATTTGGGAGTTAGGAAGTTAGGTTGGCTCCTTTTGAAAATGTACTGAGATTGAGTGTCTAAATTAAGCCCCCCAGCGAAAGATGGGCAGTCCTGGAAGTGGTCCCAAGGTCTAAGGGCACTTAGCCACCTTATGCCATGTTGATTAAGCGGCTAAGTTTATCCACCTAACTGCAACACTCAAATGGTAGATCTAAATCTAGGTAGCTAAAAATTGGTCAGCCAAGTCTGGTGCATGTTTTAAATATTAAGCCATAGTGTCTATCCATAACGCTCTGAATATCAGCTAAGCAGGAGCCTCAAGCAGTCTGCGAAGAGTCCCTCACCATGGAGTTATGTTCTAGCTCTGAACATTGTTTACTCTAGTTTTTCCCTTTGTTAAACTGTAAACCGATCCGATATGGTTATTTACTATGAAGGTCGGTATAAAAAACTGTTAAATAATAATAATAATAATCTTCCTCAAAGGATTTTCCCCATTCTGTACCTATGGGAAAAAAACATTGTTAAAGGCTTCATTTTCTGAATTACAGTGATCTGCAAACCAGTCCATCTGGACAAACTGTATCTGGAGTTGCTGTGGTATAATTAATAGAACTGTCACTACACACTACATACACCAAGTACAAAACCACAGATTTTTATCTCACCAGTCTTTTTCTCTCTCAGGTTGGCTTTCTCTCAGTATTCCTGCCATTGAACTGATTGCACTCAGATTTTCCTCTTCCTGCTCCTCGCTGACTGTCATTGCCAATTCTGCGTATCAATGAATGTTAGAGCCACTTCTCTGCAGTGAAAATAAAGTTAATTATACTACTAGCCTTATTTATTTATTTAGTTAGTCTTTTCTATACCGTTGCTAAGTTATATACCATCGCAACGGTTTACATATAGGCACATAAGTAAGTTTGGAGTAAGCGTACTATAGTACATTCTAACAGATGCCATTAAGTTTTGGTTACATTAAATTATAAAAATAGATACAAATGTTTAGTGATGTAGGTTCTGGCTAGGTGTACCTAGAAGGTACTTTTACAGGTCAAAAAAATCACATTTACTGTTATATTATTACATTTATTATGCACTCAATTTGTTAAAATATTGTAATGCACATTTATGAGAATAGTGCTGTGTGCCGGTGCTCTTCTGTTTATTCCAGTGTATTTTCTATTCTCCAGTCTCTTTATAAAAGGCTTGTTTAAAAAGCCATGTCTTTAGACTTCTCTTGAATGTTAGTTTCAGGGAGTTTCCCCTATCCTAGTACTATTTGATAATATTAATAATTATTCCCTATTAATCTGTTCCATACCACACAATTTAAAAAACTGCTATTTTTGTGCCAGGAAACACCGGTACCACCAACGCCGGGGCCTTCATCCCATGGAGAAGCATCAGTTGTCGAACCTCCACAGGGCTCTGTGGAGGGAACATCGACACCTCCACTGCCACAGAGTACAGCTGCTCTGCCCGTATCAGCTGTTATGCAGGAATTGTCGGATTTCATCCGTCAAGCAGTGCTCCAGGCCATAAAGGAACAGATTCTGGCGCCTTCGCCGATGCCGGTTCTTGAACCGATGCTGGTACCTGTACCGAAGCTGGTGCCTGCACAGATGCCGACAACCCCGTCGATGCCGGTGCCTGCAGATGCCGGCAC
The DNA here is from genome assembly GCF_901001135.1 of Rhinatrema bivittatum. Lineage (NCBI taxonomy): Eukaryota > Metazoa > Chordata > Amphibia > Gymnophiona > Rhinatrematidae > Rhinatrema > Rhinatrema bivittatum. The sequence continues at coordinate 50,656,144 of NC_042631.1, read as the reverse complement.
CACAGCCTAAGTCGATGCTGAGACGACCATAGATATCAACACAGATTCCATCGTCTATACCAGACCCGATGCCATCGATGCCGATGTCACCTGGGGCTCCAGGACATCCTGAACTTGCGTTATACCAGCTTCTCATGAAGAGGTTTGATGAAGTAGTCTGTGCTCTTCCACCCAGGCCGCGAGAAGAGATTCCTGAACGGATACCCCTCGATGATCCTCAGTCAGGTCCTTCAGGACTTCCACGTCCACCAAGATCTTCTCTGATATCTCTACATCAGGATGATCCTTACGATACTTGGGATGAGGGACATACAGACACTTCCTCTGAAGAATTTATGACTGATCCTTCCCCTCCAGACCAAAGGAAGAAATCTCCACCGGAGGATTTATCCTTTACAAATTTTGTTCAGGATATAGCGGACACCATACCCTTCACCTTGGTAAGTGAAGAAAATGCTAGACAGCAAACATTGGAGGTCCTCCAATTTGTGGACCCTCCAAAACAAGTATTGGCCATCCCTGTCCATGCAGTCCTCCTAGACTTACAACATCGACTCTGGGAGCACCCATGCTCAGTACCTGCTGTCAATAAAAGGATGGACACTACTTATTTGGTACAGTTTGTTCCTGGCTTCCAAAAAGCACAGCTTCCACACCAATCAGTGGTTGTGGAATCCGTGCAAAAGAAGTCAAAAGAATAAGGCCGCATTCCTCCACTCCCCCAGGAAAGGATCATAGATTCTTAGATTCCCTGGGGAAGAAAATTTATCAAGGAGCCATGTTAAATACCAGGATTTCATCTTATCAATTATACATGACTCAATATCAAAGAAATCTGTGGAAACAGATGCAAGAATTGTCAACATTATTACCACAGCAATATCAGGAATCAGCCCAAGCAATCATTCACAAAGGACTTGAAGCTGGCAAGCACGAAGTCTGAGCTGCTTATGATGGGTTTGAATCAGCCTCCAGAGTAGCGGCCTCTGGGATAAGTGCGAGACTTTGGGCATGGCTTAAGGCCTCAGACCTCAGGCCTGAGGTCCAAGAAAAATTAGTTGACTTACCATGTCTTGGTGACAACCTTTTTGGTTCCAAAGTACAAGATGCGGTAGTACAATTAAAAGAACACACAGAAACCCTGCGACAACTTTCATCAATTCCGCAGGATTCTGCTGCCCAATCATCTCGTCGGCCTCCGAGAAAAAAATCTAGACGACCCTTCTATCGGCTTAGGCGTTATTACCCTCCAGCATCAAGGGGCAGATCTTCTATGCCGCAGCAAAGACATCAGCCCAGACAACCTAGGGTGGCTAGGCCTCAACCCCCATCACAGACGGGACCGGCTGCAGGCTTTTGAGATCTTTCCCGAAGACCAAAGCCATCTCTTCAATCCTCATCCAGAGCTTCCAGTAGGAGGCCGAGTATCCTCCTTCTACAACCATTGGTTACAAATAACAACAGACCAATGGGCACTTGCAATAATATCTCGAGCTTACCAACTCAATTTTCTCTCTACTCCAAGAGATTCTCCTCCAAGACCTCTTTCACTAAGCGACAAACACATAATCCAATTACAAGTAGAATTATCCACCCTTCTGAGAGCCAGAGCTGAAGAGCCGGTGCCCCGGATTCAGCAGGGCAGAGGATTCTATTCCCGCTATTTCCTCATTCCAAAGAAAACTGGAGGCCTACGCCCATCCTAGACCTCAGAAATCTCAACAAATTTCTGAAGAAAGAAAAGTTCAAGATGGTCTCTCTAGGCACCATGCTTCCACTTCTTCAAACAGGAGATTGGCTTTGTTCTCTGGATCTTCAAGATGCTTACGCTCACATTCCAATATTTCCTCCTCATCGCAAGTATCTGCTCTTCATGGTGGGTCATCAACATTTTCAATACAGAGTTCTACCATTTGGACTTGCATCTGCTCCCAGAGTATTCACCAAATGTCTGGCAGTAATAGCAGCACACTTACACAAGGAAAGTGTCCATGTCTTCCCCTATCTAGACGACTGGTTCATCAGAAGTCAATCTCAACAAGGAGCTCTGGCTTCTCTCAGTTGAACAATTACTCTACTTCATTCCATGGGCTTTCTCATCAATTATCAAAAGTCCCATCTCATTCCATCTCATCTGCTTCAATTCATCGGAGCAGAATTGAACACCATCCTCTCAAAAGCTTTTCTACCTGAGGATCGGGCAGCCACACTTTCCCTATTGGCAAACTCGCTACACTCAAAAAACAAGCAACAGCTCATCCGTTTCTAACCTTACTAGGCCACATGGCCTCCACAGTTCATGTCACTCCTATGGCAAGGCTCGCCATGAGAGTAACCCAATGGACATTAAGATCACAATGGATCCAAGCCATTCAACCACTGTATTCTCCAATTCAAGTAACCCATCAACTACGTTCATCTCTACTTTGGTGGGCAAACAAGGACAATTTGCGCAAGGGCCTACCCTTCCAACAACCGGTCCCACAGTTAACGTTAACTACAGGTGCATCCACCTTGGGCTGGGGAGCTCATATAGACAATCTCCAGACCCAAGGTACTTGGACAAAACTCGAAGCAATATTTCAAATCAATTTCCTGGAACTTCGAGCTATATGTTATGTGCTGCATGTGTTCAAGAACTGCCTTTCACACAAGACTGTTCTGATCCAAATGGACAACACAGTAGCCATGTGGTACATCAACAAACAAGGAGCGGGCTTGTATCTCCTCTGTCAAGAAGCTGCACAGATTTGGGACTGGGCCCTGACACATTCCATGTTTCTACAGGCCACTTATCTGGCAGGCATTCACAACATAGTGGCAGATCGACTCAGTTGCCAGTTCCAACCACACGAATGGTCCCTGGATCCCTTAGTAGCGACCAGGATATTTCAACGTTGGGGACAACCAACAATAGAACTCTTTGCGTCATACCTGAATCACAAAGTGGACAAATTCTGTTCTCTACACAAACATAAAAACCAGCCAGCCAAGAACGCCTTTGCTCGCCCTTGGAACTCAGGCCTTCTATACGCGTATCCTCCAATACCGCTCATAACCAAGCTACAACAGGACAAGGGGTCTATGATACTCGTAGCCCCATATTGGCCTCGACAAATATGGTTTCCCAGACTTCTAGACCTCTTGATCAGGGATCCAATTCGCCTGGGTGTAGCTCCCACTCTCATAACTCAGGATCAGGGTCGGTTGCGCCATCCCAACCTTCAATCCCTATCCCTGAGAGCATGGATGTTGAGAGCTTGATTTTACAACCACTCAATCTTTCAACCAATGTATCTCAAGTGCTTATAGTTTCATGTAAACCTTTCACATGAAAGAACTATTCTTTGAAATGGAAAAGATTTACTTTGTGGTGCAGACAAAAGAGTATTGATCCTTTCTCCTGCCCCACAACTTCTATACTAGACTACTTATACCATCTTTCAGACTCTGGTCTACAGACTTCATCTGTTAGAGTACATTTAAGTGCAATCTCAGCTTACCATAACAAGATGGAAGATGCACCAATATCCATACATGCCCTTGTCAGTAGATTTATGAGAGGTTTAATTCATCTTAAACCACCAATTCGGCCACCAGTCACAGAATGGGACCTGAATCTGGTCTTATCAAGACTCATGCATTCTCCCTTTGAACCCATGAATTCCTGTGATCTTAAATTTCTCACATGGAAGACTATCTTCCTCATAGCCATTACATCGGCTAGAAGGGTTAGTGAGTTACAAGAACTTGTCACGTATTCACCTTATACAAAATTCCTACATGACCGAGTGGTTCTGCGTACATATCCAAAATTCCTTCCCAAGGTAGTTACGGAATTCCACTTGAACCAATCCATAGTTTTACCCACATTCTTTCCAAGGCCTCATTCTCACCAAGGTGAATGGACTTTTCATACCTTGGGCTGTAAGCGTGCGCTAGCATTTTACTTAGACCGCACTGCAGTCCATAGGAAATCCACTCAGCTCTTTGTATCTTATGATCCAAACAAACCAGGTAAAGCAGTGGGTAAATATACTCTATCCAATTGGCTAGCAGATTGCATATTATTCTGCTATGAAAAAGCAGGCCTTCCTCTCCAAGGGCAAGTAAAGGCACATTCAGTGAGAGCGATGTCAACCTCAGTAGCACACTATCGTTCAGTGCTAATCCTTGACCATATGTATAGCAGCAACATGGAGTTCTCTTCACACCTTTGCAGCTCATTACTGTTTGGACATAGGACGACAAGATTCAGCCTATTGACAATCTGTCTTAAAGAACTTGTTTCCAGTTTAATCCCAACTCCTTCTACATCTAACCTACTGTGATCTTCGGTTGCCTCATTTTCAACAACAATACTTCACTGTTGCTTCATTACAAAATGACTCAGCCTCTAGCTTGATAATCACCCATATGTGAGGACTAGCATCCTGCTTGTCCTGGGATAAAGCAAAATTACTTACCTTGTAATAGCTGTTATCTCAGGACAGCAGGATGTAGTCCTCACGAAACCCACCCGCCACGCCGCGGAGTTGGGTCCGATACGTTTTATTATTTTATTTTTTGCTAAAGCTTATTGCTACATACGAGACTGAAGAGAGACCCCTGTGGTAGAGAATATCATGGCATGCTGGGCATGCTCAGTGGCCTCACAGGGCCAGTCAAAAGTTTCTAGAAACTTTGACAGAAAGTTTTCCGCAATAGGGCTCCATCAATGATGTCACCCATATGTGAGGACTACATCCTGCTGTCCTGGGATAACATCTATTACAAGGTAAGCAATTTTGCTTTTCTTCAGTTCCAGCCTTGTCTTCAGAGTTTAGCTTCAGTCCAGCCTTGTCTTCCATAATCAATGCCTGCCTGTGCTTTTCCTTGCCTACCTGGCCTGCCTAGCCATCCCTACTTTATCCCAGGACAAGCAGGATGCTAGTCCTCACATATGGGGTGATGTCATTGATGGAGCCCTATCACTGAAAACTTTTGACTGGCACCCCTGAGCCCACTGAGCATGCCCTTTTGCCATGATATTCTCAGCCACAGGGGTCTCCCTTCAGTCTTTGTTTTTCCACGCTGTTTTCAACATCGTGGAGCAGGAGCCCTGTGTGAAATTCTTCACACAATTCTGATTAAAAATCAGATTAAAATTTCATTTTTCTCACTCCCACATCGGGGTCTCTCTTTAACCACTGGCCACTGAGTAGAATATTCCTTCCGACTCTTATCGAGTTTACAAACCTTTTAGTCACACATCCATCGATGGCTGTCATTGTGATCATGGCTACAGGTTTTAAAAAATGCCCCAAATGTAATTGAACGATGTTGATTACTGATCCACACCTTGAGTGTGTTCTTTGTTTGGGTCAGTCCCATGATGTCTCATCGTGCCCAAAATGTGCGGAAATGACCGCTAAAGGTCGGAAAGCACGGCAAGAAAAAATGGAACATTTGTTCCACATCTAACTGCTACCTTCCACATCGACGTCCACCCAGTCGTCTCCAGCCAGAGTATTGAAAAGGATAATTCTTAAAAAGCGTCATCTGGAGGGTTCGGGGGACCGGTCGTCACGGACCCCATCCGCGGCAATCGACAAAGTCAACATCAGGCCTTGAAAAAGCCATGGAGCAACGTTCTAAACATCGGCATCGACATTCTTCGATTCCTGAATCCCTACTATCTCCAGAAAAGTCGGCAGCCAAGCGACCTCGACTGCAAGAGACACGAGGCCTTCGACACCAAGGCGTTCTCCACCTCTCGAAGTGCCGGACATCGAGCCTCCACAGGGCCCTGTGGTAGAACCAATGGACACCCCCACCGCCACTGCATATAACTGCCTCTTCCTGCATCAGCTATTACAGAGGAACTGAGCGGGTTCATCCGCCAGGCGGTGCGAGAAGTGCTCCAGGAACATCGACCATCAACACAGATGCCAATACCCTCACCAAAGCCAACACCATTGTCAATGTCTGTGTCTGCACCCAATGCCGGTGCCCACACCGATGCCAGGACCAGCACCGATGCCGATCCTGAAGACATTCCCGATGCCAGTACCCACGCCTGGGGCTCCAGGGCAACCGGACATCTCAATTTTTCAAATGCTAATGGATAGACTCGACGCCCTCATCGGTGCCATCCCACCACAACTTCTCCCTACTAAGCCTGCAGGATTAGGGGACGTTCCTGGACAAGGCCCACTTGATGAACCTCAACCAGGACCTTCAGGACTCTTCAGACCAGTAGTCCCATCACTTCCACTGATATCTTCTCCTATCTCTCCTTCTAAACAGGTACCATATGACTCATGGGAAGAGAAAAATACAGATTCTTCATCTGAAAGCTTCATGTCTGAGCCATCTCCTCCTGAAGGAAGGAAAAAGTCTCCACCAGAAGACTTGTCCTTCACTACCTTCATCAAAGATATGGCAAACACAATTCCTTTTAATTTAGTGTCTGAGGAAGATACAAGGCAGCAGACATAAGAACATAAGAAATTGCCATGCTGGGTCAAACCAAGGGTCCATCAAGCCCAGCATCCTGTATCCAACAGAGGCCAAACCAGGCCACAAGAACCTGGCAATTATCCAAACACTAAGAAGATCCCATGTTACTGATGCAATTAATAGCAGTGGCTATTCCCTAAGTAAACTTGATTAATAGCCATTAATGGACTTCTCCTCCAAGAACTTATCCAAACCTTTTTTGAACCCAGCTACACTAACTGCACTAACCACATCCTCTGGCAACAAATTCCAGAGCTTTATTGTGCGTTGAATGAAAAAGAATTTTCTCCGATTAGTCTTAAATGTGCTACTTGCTAACTTCATGGAATGCCCCCTAGTCCTTCTAGGGGGTGGATCCTACAATTTGTGGATCCACCCAAGGAAGTCCTGGCTATTCCTATCCACGAAGTCCTCCTGGAATTACAACATAGGCTTTGGGAACATCCATGTTCCGTTCCGCCAATCAATAAGAGAGTGGACACTACATATCTTGTACATGTCCCTGGTTACCAAAAGTCACAACTACCACACCAATCCGTAGTAGTTGAGTCGGCTCAGAAAAAATCTAAGAGTATAACCTCATTCCTCAGTACCACCAGGGAAGGATCATTGATTCCTGGATTCTCTAGGGAGAAAGGTATTCCAAGGAGCTATGCTTAACTCAGGATAGTGACTTACTAGTTCGATATGACACAATACCAGAGGAATTTATGGAAGCAAATGCAGGAGCTCACTGATTCCCTACCTCAGCAATACCAAGATGCAGCTCAAACAATAATCCATAAGGGACTAGAAGCTGGAAAGTATGAAGTCTGTATGGCTTACGACAGCTTCGAAATCTCTTCAAGGGTTGCAGCTTCAGGGATCAGTGCACGCTGCTGGGCCTGGCTAAAAGCCTCTGACCTCAGGCCTGAGGTACAGGATAAGTTGGTGGACTTGCCCTGCGTGGTCGACAACCTGTTTGGGTCAAAGGTACAGGACGCAGTGGCCCAACTTAAAGAACACACAGACACTGCGTCAATTATCAGCGGTCCCGCAAAACTCTTCCTCTTCAGTGTCCCGCCGCCCACCAAGAAAGGATGCCAGAAAACCATACTACAGGCTGAGAAGATATTATCCACCGGCATCTAGGGGTAGATCTTCTCGTCCACAGCAAAGATTCAGCCCAGACAGCCTAGAACCGCTAGGCCTCAAACCCCCAGCGGCAGGACAAGACCAGCTGCAGGTTTTTGAGGCGGGCGCCAGAGAGTAAAAAGCCATCGCCACAATCCCAACCCACACTTAACATTAGCAGGTCGAGTCTCCTTTCTTCTACAATCATGGTTCCAGTTGACAACAGACCATGGGTACTCTCAATAATATCACAAGGTTACCAACTCAATTTCTTATCAATTCCAAGAGACTCTCCTCCAAGGCCCTTTTTGCTAAACGAAAATCACCATTATTCATCTGCAAGCAGAATTATCCACTCTTCTCGAACAGAGCCGAGGAACCGGTTACCCCGGACTCAGCAGGGCAGAGGATTCTACTCCCGTTATTTCCTCATTCCAAAGAAAACAGGAGGCCTATGTCCCATCCTAGACCTCAGAAATCTCAACAATTTTCTAAGGAAAGAAAAGTTCAGGTTGGTTTCTCTAGGCACCATGCTTCCCCTTCTTCAGACAGGAGATTGGCTTTGTTCTCTGGATCTACAAGACGCTTACGCTCACATTCCAATATTCCCTTCTCATCGCAAATATCTGTGTTTCCTGGTGGGTCAATAGCATTTCCAATACAGGGTACTACCATTCGGACTTGCCTGGCAGTAGTAGCAGCTCAATTACACAAAGAAAGTGTACACGTTTTCCCATACCTGGACGACTGGCTCATCAGAAGTCAATCTTAACAAGGAGCTCTTGTTTCTTTCAGACGAACAATCACTCTGCTGCACTCGATGGGGTTTCTCATCAATTACCAAAAATCCCATCTCATCACGTCTCACCTTAATTCAATCATCGGAGCAGAATTGAACACCATCCTTTCAAGAACTTTCCTACCCAAGGATCAGGCAGAAACACTCTCCTTATTAGCAAACTCGCTACACTCGCAGAAACAAGCGACAGCTCATCAGTTTCTCACTTTACTAGGTCACATGGCCTCCACAGTTCATGTCACTCCTATTGGCCAGATTAGCCATGAGAATAACCCAATGGACATTAAGTTCACAATGGATACAAGCCATTCAACCACTGTCGTCTCCAATTCAAGTAACCCACCAGCTACGTTCATCTCTCCTTTGGTGGGCAAACAGAGACAACTTGCGCAAGGGCCTACCCTTCCAACAACCAGTCCCACAGATAACTTTAACTACAGATGCATCCACCTTAGGTTGGGGAGCTCATATAGACAATCTCCAAACCCAGGGTACTTGGACAAAACGCGAAAACAACATTTCAAATCAATTTCCTGGAACTTCGAGCTATATGTTATGCTCTGCATGCGTTCAAGGTCTGCCTTTCACACAAGACTGTTCTAATTCAATGGATTAATACAGTAGCCATGTTGTACCTGAACAAACAGGGAGGTACGGGCTCCCTGTTTGTCGGAAACCGGACGCCGGCAAAGTTGAGCGTCCGGATTTCAAGCCGCGGGCTGATTTTTAAATTTTTTTATTTTGGGACCTCCGTCTTAATATCGCCATGATATTAAGTCGGTGCCAGCAGAAATTAACATCTACCTTTGGGTAGGCACTAATTTCTGAAAGTAAATGTGCGGCATGGCTGCACATTTTACTTACTGAATCGCGCGGGAATAACTAATAGGGCCATCAACATGCATTTGCATGTTGCGGGTGCTATTAGGTTCAGGGGGGTTGGACGCGCTATTAACCCTTACTGAATAAGGGGTAAAGCTAGCGTGTCAAAAACGCGCATCCAAACAAGTTCTTAGTCATTGTTTCAAGTCATGCTTAGACCACCCTTTAAATTAAGAAAAGAGGAGACAGAATACTGCTCTCCCCTATATTTATTTATTTATTTATTTATTGTTTTGTTATACCGAGTTTCATGAAAGGCATCACATCAACCCGGTTTACAAATAACAAGGAGTGTAAAGCATAACGTAACGTAAAAAGCAATATTTTCAATAGAACCTGAACTTTAAATACAGTGAATCAGAAAAAGGGAGAGGGAAAGTTACAAAAAACAAGGAAAATAACTTGGGATGGAAGGGGAGAAATTGAACAGCACAATATTTACATTTCAGCCTATTGATACATTAGAATAGCAAGTGAAAAATAAGACTATGAAACGGTACATAGGTAATCAAAATGAATAAATATGAAAGTTGTGAATGGTAATAGTATGATAAATATTCAGCAGGAATTAGTGAGAGAGGGTTTGAGGTTGGTTATTCGTGTTTACATTCCATTATTGCATACGAGTTAGTGCTAGTGAGAGGAGGTTTTATTCAAGGCTTGGAAATGCTTTTTTGAAAAGCCAAGTTTTTAGTCTTTTCCTAAATGTTAAAGAGCATGGCTCTTGTCTCAAATCAGGTGGGGATCGAGTTCCAGAGAGCTGGACCTGCTGATGAGAGGCTCTGAGACTCAAGGATTTATGTGGTAGGTTTTGGCCTTTGGAATTTGGAGTGACTCTTTGTAGTGTTCCCTGATAGGCCTGGCGGAGGTGAATTTTTTAAGTGGTATTGTAGGTCGAGTTGCGTGTGTTAGTTGATAGTTTTGTAAATGATGTTAATGGTTTTGTACATGATTCTATAGTGGATCGGAAGCCAATGGAGGTTTTTGAGAATAGGTGAAATGTGGTCAATTTTCCTGGAATTTGTAAGGACTCTGGCTGCAGAGTCTGAACCATTTGTAAAGGTTTGGTGTAAGAAGCTGGGAGGCCTAATAGTAATGAGTTGCAATAATCTAGTTTGGAAAAGATTATTGCTTGCAAGATTGTTCTGAAGTCCTGAGTGTGAAACAGCGGTTTTATTCTTTTCAGGATATGTAATTTGTAGAAGCAATCTTTGGTGGTTTGGTTAATGAATGTTTTGAGGTTGATGAGACGATTGTCTAGGATGGCTCCTAAGTCTCTTACGTGGGTTGTTTGAAGGAGTGTGGGTGGTTTAGGAAGTGTGTTATTGTTTTCCGCGGTGATATGAGCAGGAATTCTGTTTTCGAAGCATTGAGTACAAGGGTTTAGACTGTTGAGGAGAAGTTTAATTTCTAATAGGCAACTGTCCCAGTATTCCATTGTTTTTTAGATTGATTCTTTTATAGGGATACGATCTGTACGTCGTCTGCAAAAAGGAAATGTTTCAGGCTTAATTTTGTAAGTAGTTGGCAGAGTGGTAGCAGGTATTCATTGAAAAGGGTGGGTGAAAGTGATGATCCTTGCGGCACTCCTCTATTAGAAGGGTGGTATTGGGATTCTTTATTATAATTTTGACTCTGTATCCTCTGTTTTCTAGAAATGTTTTGAACCAGTTTAGTGTGGCACCTGTTTAAACCAATGTTTGCCAGCTGTTTTAGAAGAAGGGCGTGGTTGACGGTGTCAAAAGGCCGCCGAGAAGTCAAGGAGGATTAGTAAAATATGCTTGGCCTTTATCAATACCAGAGAGTAGGTAGTCCATGAGTGAAATTAGTAGCGTTTCGGTGCTTGCGCTTTGCGAAAAACCATATTGGTTTTGGGGACAGAATACTGTGGTCCTCTAGGTAGTTGGATAGTTGGGTGTTTACCAGTTTTTCCATGATTTTAGCTATAAATGGTAGGTTGGAAATAGGGCGGAAGTTGTTGGGATCACATGCATTTAGATTTGGTTTTTTTAGCAGTGGCTTGATTGAGGCAAGTTTTTAGGTCATCTGGGTAGATGCCATGTGATAAGGAAGCAGTTTATAATATCTGCTAGGGTTTTTTGCTATTGTGTCCGGGATAAGAAGAAGCATTTTGGTAGGGATTTGGTCAAATGGGTATGATGACGGTTTCATTCTTTTTAATACATTTTGTATCTCTGTGATTGTGATGGGTTCAAAGGCATTAAGCTGGATGTCTTTATTTTGGGGAAGATATGTGTTATCTGGAGACGCAGTGTTTGGAATCAGCTGATTAAGGAGATCCGATATTTTTTTGTTAAAATGAAGAGCCAATTCGTCTGCTTTAGTCTGGGCTTGTTCGGGTGGTATATCTGGAGTGATAGGTTTAGTGAGGCTGGAAACGAAGGCGAATAGAGCTTTTGAGTCAAAGCTGAGATGATGAACCTTTCGGGTATAGTAGTCTCTTTTGATTTTCAACGTGGTACTTTTGTAAAGATGGAGTGATCGTTTGTAATCAGAGAGTGAGGCTGGTGAAGGGGCTTTGCGCCATTTTCTTTCTTTTTGCCGAAGTAATTGTTTGAGTTTTCGTAGTTCATCATTATACCAGGGATGTCGTTTGGATGTATTAGCAGACCTTGTTTTGGTTGTCAGTGGCAGAGCGTGTTTGCTCATAGATTTTGTTATTTTGGACCAGGATTGGAGGGCAGCGTTAGGGGTAGATACTTCAATGAGTGGTAGATCCTGAGGTTAGAGCCTTTACTTAGATGTTCCGAGTTGCAAGGGTTTTTCTGTATAGGAAGAGGGTCTTGAGTTGAGTTTGGAGTCTGATCGAGGTAAGGAAAAGCTGGTGGAGATTAGAGAATGATCTGACCATGGGACTTTTTTGCAATTTGGTTGTTTTGTAAGAGAAATACCAGTGTTTGTAAAGAGTAGAATCGAGCGTGTGGCCCTGCTTTGTGGGTGGTTTATTGATTTGTTTGTCTGAATCCCATCGCTGACAGTGCGGTGAGGATGGGCTTCACAGTTTGTAGAGAGGGGAACTTTGTCAACATGTAAATTGAAGTCACCCAGGATTATAGCAGGGGAGTCAAGATTGAGATGCGAGTTATGGTTTCGATGATAGGAGAGGAGTCTGACTCTAGTAAGCCTGGAGGGGCGTAGGACTAGCAGGATTTGGAGTGGATTTCTGATTTGAACAATCCTAGTTTCTAGTTTAGTTACTGTACTGATGGGGTGGTGTGAGAACCTTAAGGATTTTTTTTTGCAGCTAGGAAGATACCCCTCCTCTTTTTTTTTGTCTTGGGATGGAGAAGAAAATTGTAAGTCTGCGTTGGTAATTGGTTAATGAGTGGTGATGTCTGTGGATTGAGCCATGTTTCTGTTATGGCGCAAACATCTGGGGTTGTGTCCTGCAGTATATCGTTGAGTATAAGAGTTTTGTTGGTGAGAGCTTGGGCGTTGAATAGGATTATGGTGAATAGGGTGAGGCCTAGTTAACTGTGTAGTGGGGGAATCATGATTGGGATGAGTGATTTGTAGGTGCGTGGTCGGTAGTACATTATTGTTCAGGTTGGGATCGGTGCTGGATGAGTGCTACTGGAGCTTGGATGTGCTGCTAGAGACTGGATGTGTGCTTCTTGTAGCCTGGATGAGTGCTGCTAGAGATTGGATGCGTGCCTCTGGAGGACTGGATGAGTGCCGCAGGAGACTGGATGAGTGCCGCAGGAGACTGGATGAGTGCTGCTGGATGAGTGCCTCTGGGGACTGGATGAGTGCTGCTGGATGAGTGCCTCTGGGGACTGGATGAGTGCTGCTGGAGACTGGATGAGTGCTGCAGGAGATTGGATGAGTGCTGCTGGATGAGTGCCTCTGGGGACTGGATGAGTGCTGCTGATGAGTGCCTCTGGGGACTGGATGAGTGCTGCTGGAGACTGGATGAGTGCTGCTGGATGAGTGCCTCTGGGGACTGGATGAGTGCTGCTGGAGACTGGATGGGTGGATGTTGTGATCCACTGGATGGATGGATAAGGGTGGGTAATGGCTCTTGCTCTGGGACGCTCCAAGAGGCGCGCTCCTTCGGGCTCGCGACGCCTGGTGCGAGACGCCCCAGGGAGCGTCTGCAATTTAAGGGCCTGAAAACAGTGCTGGGCTAGAGGCTGGGTTTGGGGGTGGGAGCAGTATCACTCACCACGTGGTCCTGCTGCTTCGTCCTTTATTTTGCAGTTTCTGAGCCCTCTTGTCCCTTTTTTCTCTTAATTTCCCGGTTCACTGTTCACTGCTGGCTCACAGAAGGGAGGGGTGAGCGGGCTCTGCCCCGACTGAGCTGTGCCGACCGCACCGAGCCCCTGCAGTGGAGGAGGGACAGAGACTGAGAAAGGATCCTGGCAGAAAGAGGGACGCCCAGGGAAGTGTCTGTAATTTAAACGCCTGAAAACAGTGCTGGGCTGGGGGTGGGAGCAGTAATCACTCACCAGTGGTCCTGCTGCTTCTCTTTATTTTGCAGGTTTTCTGAGCCCTCTTGTCCCTTTGTTTTCTCTTAATTTCCCGGTTCACTGTTCACTGCTGGCTCACAGAAGGGAGGGGTGAGCGGGCTCTTGCCCCGACTGAGCTGTGCCGACCGCACGAGCCCCTGCAGTGGGAGGAGGACAGAGACTGAGAAAGGATCCTGGCAGAAGAGGGGACGCCCAGGGAAGCGTCTGTAATTTAAACGCCTGAAAACAGTGCTGGGCTGGGGGTGGGAGCAGTATCACTCACCACGTGGTCCTGCTGCTTCTCTTTATTTTGCAGGTTCTGAGCCTCTTGTCCCTTTTTTCTCTTAATTTCCCCGGTCACTGTTCACTGCTGGCTCACAGAAGGGAGGGGGTGAGTGGGCTCTTGCCCCGACTGAGCTGTGCCGACCGCACGAGCCCCTGCAGTGGAGGAGGACAGAGACTGAGAAATATATGCAAAAATATATGAGGTACTACATATATGGTACTACATATATGCAGGTACTACATATATGCAGGTACTACATATATGTAGTACCATATATGTAGTACTACATATATGTACTACATATAGTACTACATATATGTACATACATGTACTACATCTAGTAGTACATATATGTACTACTAGATGTAGTACATATATGTACTACTACATGTATACTATATGTATACTATATGTATACTATACTACATATATGTAGTACTATATATGTACATATATGTTACATATATGTAACATATATGTACTACATATATGTACATATATGTACTACATATAGTACTACTATATGTAGTACATATATGTACTACATATAGTACTACATATATGTATACCATATATGCAGGGTACTACATATATGGTACTACATATATGCAAAAAAATATATACAAAAATATGTGAGGTACTACAGGAGACAGCAAGCAAAAGTAAAGAGAACAGAACAATTCTGGTCGCCAAATCTCAAAAAAAGATATAATTGTGATGGAGAAAGGTACAGAGAAGGGTGACCACAAAATGATAAAGGGGCTGGAGCAGCTCCCATATGAGGAACGACTAAAGAGGTTAGGACTTTTCAGCTTGGGAAAGAGATTGATGAGGGGATGGTGGATATGAGAGAGGTGTTTAAAATAATGAGGAGGTCTAGAACGGGTAGATGTGAATCAGTTATTTACTCTTTCGGATAATAGAAAGACTAGGGGGCATTCCATTAAGTTAGCATGGGGCACATTTAAAACTATCGGAGGAAAGTTCTTTTTTACTCAACGCACAATTAAACTCTGAATTTGTTGCCAGAGGATGTGGTTAGTGCAGTTGTATAGCTGTTGTTTAAAAAAGGATTGGATAAGTTCTTGGAGAAGTCCATTCCTGCTATAATTAAGCTGACTTAGAAAATAGCCACTGCCAATTAGCAACGGTAACATGGAATA
Organism: Rhinatrema bivittatum; assembly: GCF_901001135.1. Classification (NCBI taxonomy): domain Eukaryota; kingdom Metazoa; phylum Chordata; class Amphibia; order Gymnophiona; family Rhinatrematidae; genus Rhinatrema; species Rhinatrema bivittatum. Next base: position 50,640,931 of record NC_042631.1, on the reverse strand, counting down.
GACTTAGTTTATGGGTACTTGCCAGGTTCTTATGGCCTGGATTGGGCCACTGTTGGAAACAGGATGCTGGCTTGATGGACCCTTGGTCTGACCCAGTATGGCATTTTCTTATGTTCTTATGTTCTTCTTATATTCTCCTTTGTCAAGAAGCAGCAGCACAGATTTGGACTGGGCCCTGACACATTCCATGTTTCTCCGGGCCACTTATCTAGCGGGCATCCACAACGTAGTTGCAGATCGCTTCCATCGTCGACAATTCCAACCATCATGAATGGTCCCTGGATCCCTTTAGTAGCGACCAGGATATTTCAACGTGGGGGACAACCAACAATAGACCTCTTTGCATCACACCTGAATCACAAAGTGGACAGGTTCTGCTCCTGCACAAACAGAAACACCAACTAGCCAAGGACAACCTTTGCCTCGCCTTGGAATTCAGGCCTTCTATACGCATATCCTCTGATACCGCTAATAACCAAAACTCTAGAAAGCTACAACAGGACAAGAGGTCCTGATACTCATAGCCCCGCATTGGCCTCGACAAATATGATTTCCCATACTTCTCGGAGACCTCTCGATCTCCAGAGCAATTCGCCTGGGTGTAGCACCTACTCTCATAAACTCAAGATCAGGGCAGGTTGCAACCATCCCAACCTTCAATCCCTATCTCTAACAGCATGGATGTTGAAAGCGTGATCTTTACAACCACTCACTTTCAACTAATGTCTCTTCAAGTGCGTATAGCTTCACGTAAACCTTCCACGCGAAAGAACTATTCTTCGAAATGGAAAAGATTTTCTTGTGGTGCACGCAAAGGACATTGACTCTTTCTCCTGCCCCCACACCTTCTTTGCTAGACTACTTATGTCATCTTTCAGACTCTGGTCTCCAGACCTCATCTGTGCGAGTATATTTAGTGCAATCTTGGCTTACCATAATAAGATGGGAGATGCACCAATATCCATACAACCTCTTGTCAGTAGATTCATGAGAGGTTTACTCACCTTAAACCACCAAACGGCCACCAGTCACAGAATGGGACCTTAATTTGCTGTAACATGCTCATGCGTTCTCCCTTTGAACCCATGAATTCCTGTGATTGCAAAAACTGTACGAAAATCGTGAAAGAACAGCAGAAGTTGAAAGCTTTTTAAAAGTTGCAACTTGTAGAAAGACTTTTAGTAATGGTGGAAATATTCTTGGGCCATGGATAAATCGGAGTTTATCGTAAACCCTAGGCTGTAGCATGAATACCGATAGGGATCGAAATCCCATTAAAATATTAAAATATATTAACTGGCTCACTCTTATCCAAGAAATCTTAAAGTTTGGTAAGCATGGCTGCCCTTTGTTTAAATGTAAGCTTTCCTATAAAGCTATGCTTATTTATGTAACCCAGTAATTCTGTTAATTATAATTTCTATACTATTTTGCTTTGTCACTGTCCTTCAGGCTTACTAGGCTGTACGTTCCTAGATCACATCTGGGGGATGAAGAAAGAAATTAGGAAACCAAAAGGTCCAGTGGAATAAAGGATTGTGAAGAGGGTAAAGTGAGGTGATAAAACACTTTTCAGATATGTCAGAGAAAGGAGGTCTGAAGTGATATAGTGAAAGTGAAAGGTGACAAGAAGCACTGGTGTGGAGAGAGATGAAGAAATGGCGATTAAGCTATCGCAGCAGCCCATTGGAACTCTGATGCCAATTTGCGAGAAATGGATGGCATATTCTCCTACCGGACTGGAAGCCTTCCCAGATCTGGAGGAACTCCATCACCATGGAAGACATACAACTGGGTGCATCAAATACAATATGGAATTCCTGCAGGAGTTGCCCAGGTCTGCTGCTGTCTTTCCCAGAGGGGTGAAGCCCAGCCAGGGCAGAACCCCCCCAACAGGATATTTGTGACATTTGACTTGGTCAGATGAAAAGAGAGGTGCTTGAAATTCAAACTGCATTTGGCATTCATTCAGGAAATCTCTACACTTTGAGGATCCCCATCATACCTTGGAGGTAGAAGCAGATAATGCATGGAAGTAGCAGGCCGTGGCGGATGTGGGTCGGGAGCAGGTGCTGTGGGAGTTGGGCGAGGTAGCCAGACCCTGAAGATAGTTCACCATTGTGTTCAGTTGATCCTGCAACTACTTCAGCTGATGAGCTAACTCGGCTATGGCAGAGGCCTGGGACAGGTCTGCCAAGCTCATGGCCTCAGCGAATGGTGGAGAGTGGCATGGCCTATGCCAACAGCTGGCAAACGTTGCCCTGAAGAGGGCCTCGACTGGATCTACATCTATACCAGTCTCCTGTCCTGCAGTTTGAGCCCTTGGGTTCTGGCAGCCAGCAGGACTTAGGTGGGTTCCTAGGAGGTAGGGAGAGCACGATTCAAGAACATGCCAGGGTCCAGATAGGCAGCAGACAGGAGGTACCGGGAACAGGCCAAGGGTCAGGGTAGGCGGAAGCAAGCGTAGTTAGTTCCAAGTGGCAGGCAAGTGTAGTCAGGTCCAAAGCAATGATCAGGTCCAGGTGGCATGCAAGTGTCAGGTCCAAAGCAAGATATCAGTATCAGGAGACAAGGCTGAAGGCAAGGACGAGATTGGGCTGAGGAGACTCTGGATGAGGACAGACTAGGTAAGGCACAATTAAGCTCTGGAGTTTGTTGCCACAGGATGTGGTTCGTGCAGTAGTGTAGCTGTGTTTTAAAAAAGGTTTGGATAAGTTCATGGAAGGAGAAGTCCCATTAACTGCTATTATCTAGTTCACTTAGGTATTACTGGCATCAGTAGCATGGGATCTTCTTAGTGTTTGGGTACTTGCCAGGTTCTTATGGCCTGGATTGGCCACTGTTGGAAACAGGATGCTGGTCTTGATGGACCCTTGGTCTGACCCAGCATGGCAATTTCTTATGTTCTTATAGTGAAACCGAATGATGGTATACAAAACACGATAGATAAATTAAAATAAAAAACCAAGGCTGACTAGGCAATCTGGGCAAGGCAAGACTGGACAAAGCAGGCTGGGCACAGGAATGCTGGAATGAGGAGCAACACATACTGCACTAGGCAGGAGACCCATTGCCGAGGCTCTGGCTGGAAGTGCGATGGGGTTAAATCCCCAGCTGATGTAGGCCCCACAACCTAGAAGAACACTGGAGGAGCAATGGCGGTCCCTCTACACAAAAGTGGGAGCAGAGAGGAGGCTGGAAACTACAGGCCAGTTAGCCTTACCTCTGTGGTGGGAAAAGCATTGGAATCGCTGCTGAAGGAAAGAATAGTGAACTATCTACAAGCAGCAGAATTGCTGGACCAGAGGCAGCATGGTTTCACCAAGGGAAGTTCCTATCAGATGAATCTGATCAACTTTTTTGATGGGGTGACTAAGGAATTGGATCAAGGAAGAGCGCTTGATGTTATCTACTTGGATTTTAGCAAAGCTTTTGATAAGGTCCTGCACAGGAGGCTTGTGAATAAAATGAGAAGCTTGGGAGTGAGTGCCAAGGTGGTGGCCTGGATAGCAAACTGGTTGAAGGACAGAAGATAATGTGTGATGGTAAATGGAACTTACTCGGAAGAGAGAGCAGTTGTGAGCAGAGTGCTGCAAGGCTCGGTGTTGGGACCCATCCTGTTCAATATCTTTGTGAGCGACATCACGGAAGGGATAGAAGGTAAGGGTTGTCTTTTTGCGGATGATACTAAGAACTGCAACATAGTGAACACGCAGGAAGGAGTGGAGAGAATGAGATGGGATTTAAGGAAGCTGGAAGAGTGGTCGAAGATATGGCAGCTGAGATTCAATGCCAAGAAGTGCAGAGCCATGCATATGGGGTGTTGAAACCCGAAGGAAATGTATACGATGGGGGGTGAAGGGCTGATGTGCACGGAGCAGGAGAGAGACCTTGGGGTGAAAGTGTCTAATGATCTGAAGTCAGCGAAACAATGTGACAAGGCAATAGCTAAAGCCAGAAGAATGCTGGGCTGCATAGAGAGAGGAATATCGAGTAAGAAAAGGGAAGTGATTATCCCCTTGTACAGGTCCTTGGTGAGGCCTCACTTGGAGTACTGTGCTCAGTACTGGAGACCGTATCTCCGAAGGGACAGAGACAGGATGGAGACAGTCCAGAGAAGGGCGACCAAAAAGGTGAATGGTTTTCTGCAAATGACTTATGATGAGAGATTGAAGAACCTAAACATGTATACCCTGGAGGAAAGGAGGATCAGGGGTGATATGATACAGACTTTCAGATACTTGAAAGATTTTAATGATCCAAAGTCAACGACAAACCTTGTCCATCAGAAAAAAATCAGTAGAACCAGTGGTCACGATTTAAAACTCCAGGGAGGAAAACGGCCTCTTGATTTAATGATTAAATACAAGATTAAATCTTGTTTTAATGATTAAATACGATATTTAATAGCATGGAAAAACTTTGGTCCCAAGGAAAATTCCTGGGAGCCATGTGAGAATATCCAGGCATCTCGTTTACTTCGACGATTTCACCAAAAATGTCCTCATAAACCTGGCCCGGGGAATGGGAGGAGAGAGCCTTGCGGGAGAGGTACTGTCACCACTCACGATCAGCAGGGTCCCAGCTCCTCGGCATTTCTAGCGCATGGCGTCATCGGGCGGCAGCGGCGTTCCACTACGGGACTCGGGCCGAGACTCCACCCCCTTTAAGCTCGTCATCTCCGGAAGTCCGGCGAATTGCGTGGGAGAACCTCAGTACTTAAAGCCCTGATTTCAGTATAACCTTGCCTCAGCTACAGGCTTCTTGTACTGGTGCGTTTTGGATTCTGTTGCCTTACTTCCTGCCTCGACCCGGACCGGACTTGATTACTCTGGCATTGCTCCCTGCCTCGACCCGGACCAGACTTGGATACTCTTGCCTTGCTGCTTGCCTCGACCCGGACCGGACTTGATTACTCTGGCATTGCTCCCTGCCTCGACCCGGACCGGACTTGGATACTCTTGCCTTGCTGCCTGCCTCGACCCGGACCGGACTTGGATACTCTTGCCTAGCTGCCTGCCTCGACCCGGACCGGACTTGGACTTCTGCTTGACCAAGGTTTCACTAAATCGTAACACTTTGTGACATTGCAGACGGGATAGAAGGTAAGGTTTGTCTTTTTGCGGATGACACTAAGATCTGCAACAGAGTGGACACGCCAGAAGGAGTGGAGAGAATGAGACGGGATTTAAGGAAGCTGGAAGAGTGGTCGAAGCTATGGCAGCTGAGATTCAATGCCAAGAAGTGCAGAGTCATGCATATGGGCAGTGGAAATCCGAATGAACTGTATTTGATGGGGGGAGAAAGGCTGATGTGCACGGAACAGGAGAGAGACCTTGGGGTTATAGTGTCTAATGATCTGAAATCGGCAAAACAATGTGACAAAGTGATAGCTAAAGCCAGAAGAATGCTGGGCTGCATAGAGAGAGGAATATCAAGTAAGAAAAGGGAAGTGATTATCTCCTTGTACAGGTCCTTGGTGAGGCCTCACCTGGAGTACTGTGTTCAGTTCTGGAAACCGTATCTCCGAAGAGACAGAGACAAGATGGAGGCGGTCCAGAGAAGGGTGACCAAAAAGGTGGAAGGTCTTCATCGAATGACTTATGAGGAGAGACAGAAGAATCTAAATATGTACACCCTGGAGGAAAGGAGGAGCAGAGGTGATATGATACAGACTTTCAGATTCTTGAAAGGTTTTAATGATCCAAAGACAACGCAAACCTTTTCCATCGGAAAAAAATCAGCAGAACCAGGGGTCACGATTTGAAGCTTCAGGGAGGAAGACTCAGAACCAATGTCAGGAAGTATTTCTTCACGGAGAGGGTGTTGGATGCCTGGAACACCCTTCCGGAGGAAGTGGTGAACACCAAAACTGTGAAGGATTTCAAAGGGGTCTGGGATAAACATTGTGGATCCATAAAATCTAGAAGATGTGAATGAGGAGAAGAGGCATGGGGGTGGCTTGCGGGAATGACGGCTACTACCTGGTGATTAATAACCTAATTCAATAAACACACACACGGTTAATGTGACTCCAACATTGTTCTATGCTTCAACAGCAAGAGAAAATGTGGAAACAAGGATTTGCATTCACAAAAAAGAGTGGGAGTAGCTTGCTTTTTGCGGCGGTTACTACCCCGAATCAATTAAGCCTGTTACTTCACTTGGAATACATATCCAGCGCAGCTCACTGCTTCAATGGCAGGGGGAATGACGAAAAGAGGATTTATATTCAGCAACAACCAACAAGGACTGAATTGCACGGGCTGGGTAAACAAATAGGAATGGGAGTAACTTGCTTATTGTGACAGTTACTACCCCTAACCAATTAACAGCTCGATACAGTAACATTCATTTGAAGATTTCTCGTCTGTAACGAGCTCGCTGCGCACAATTCGGACGCGTAAGGCAAACCAGCGATACAGTCTCCAGTTTCGCGCGTCCGTAGCGCTTCTTAAAACAGACGCGTAACCCTTCCCCACCCGGCATGTAAATGAACGAATTAGCTGTATAATGAAGGAATTAGCTATTCCCCTCCGATACCGTAACGCGCGCTCAGGTTATCTCATTAGTAACACACTGTTTTGCCGCGGCCGTAACGTGTTAGTTTACCGCCTCCCCCTAGTAGGAGTTAGGACTGTGAGTCTAGTAACAAATCCATTGACACCGCTTAAGACACTCAAAAACAATAAAACACAATAAAAAAAAAAAGCGATACAGAGATGATCGAGAAAATGTAATGATGTGGGACACATAAAACCTGTCAGAAAAAAAAATAAAAATTTTTAAATACCTGTCGGAGGGCCGCGTGGGTCCAGGCGGCAGCGGCGGCGGGGGGACACGCGTTAGTTCGAGACGGTCGGTGGGCGGCGGGTGGTCGCGTGTTAAATCTAGGCCGGGTCCGCACAGGCGTGCATTCATTCACTGCCGGTGGGGGCTGCCTCTCCGGGCAGCCCCCACCGGCAGTGAATGAATGCGCGCCTGTGCGACCCCTGCGATTCGGCGCTCAAGGCAGTCACATGCCGTGACGTCACGGCATGTGACTGCCTCGAGCGCCGAATCGCAGGGGTCGCATTCATTCACTGCCGGTGGGGGCTGCCCCGGCAGCCCCCACCGGCAGTGAATGAATGCTGTGACTGCCTTGAGCGCCGAATCGCAGGGGTCGCACAGGCGCGCATTCATTCAGGCGGAGCCGGCGGCTTTCGCCGCCGGCTCCTCCGCCTGGATGAATGAATGCGCGCCTGTGCGACCCGGCCTAGATTTAACACGCGACCACCCGCCGCCCACCGACCGTCTCGAACTAACGCGTGTCCCCCCGCCGCCGCTGCCGCTGCCGCCTGGAACAGGCGCCCACCCGCCCACGGCCTAGATTAAACACACGACCACCCGGCTCCCGCCGCCGCCCGCCACCCGCCTGGACCCACGCGGCCCTCCGACAGGTATTTAAAAATTTTTTTTTTTTGAACACTCAGGTTTTTACATATTTTGGTATTTTTTCACTTCATGGTGCCTGTCATTTCAAATGTCATTTGAAATGACATTTGAAATGACAGGTACCAGCGCACCCTGGTTACTGTATAGGCGCTGTATTAAGCGCCTATACAGTAAAATGGGTTACACGGGCATAACCCTTCCCTACCGCTTTAAAGCCGCGGCATGCATTTGCATGCGATTAGAGGAGAGTATCGGGGAGTTAGTGAAGAGAACTGTGCGTGCGGGGAGGAAGGGTGCGCCTGACACTGCCGCACTGTTATTACCGCGGCCTTACAGGATCGACCCGTAAGTTAGATACTTTTACTTCGATGCGGCTCCAGCACTGCTCTCTGCATCAGTGGCAGGGGGGGAGGAAATTGGAACCAAAAAGTTACCAATAAGGGCCAAGAATAACAGATAAGTATGAGAAAAATAAGTGTGAAAGCTTGCTGGGCAGACTGGATGGGCCATTTGGTCTTCTTCTGCCGTCATTTCTATGTTTCTATGTTAGAAACTTGGAATATATAGGGTTGCCTCCTGACATCATAGGAGGCTCGCCCAGAGATTCCGACGCTGAGCCCTTAAACAGGCGAAGCCTCCCGCACGCATGCGCCTAGGGAGAGCTCCGCCGAGGACAGGACGGCGGTGTTCTGAGCCGCATGGGAGGCTGAGGGTGGTCGGCCCGACAGGGAGAACGCCGTGCTGACCAGAAGGAATGATTTAAATAAACCTCTGCAGGTTTCTGAGATACATGCAGCAATCTTGGAACTAAAAAATCTCATGGACACAGGACCAGATGGCCTGACGGCCCTATTTTACAAAACACTGCAATCCCATATCTTAGAACCTAGAAAAAATGTATTTTCTGCAGTAGTGGGGGGAGGTGAGATGCCCAAACCCATGCAGTTAGCGCACATTGTTGTGCTACCTAAACCTGGACGGGACCCACAGCTAGCATCCTCCTATAGACCTATCTCTCTGTTAAATATAGATATTGAGCTTTTTGCTAAAATTTTGAGGAATCACTTATAGTTTATTCTCCCTTCACTTGTCTCCAAGGGACAGGTGGGCTTTGTCATGGGTAGAAAACATAGTATAAATATTCGTAGGTTAGCAGTACTACAAACTCTGTGTAAAACTCTGAAACTACAAGACCCAGTAATGATTGGTTTCGATGCTGAAAAAGCATTTGATTGGATGGACTGGGGGTTTCTGTGGGTAACTCTGGCTGAGATGGGATTTCAAGGTTTTATTCTGGACGCTATCCAGGTTCTATACTCCAAACCCACTGCCAAAATCTGTGAGAATGGTGGTACTTCTACAGCTTTCCCTCTCGCTCAAGATACATGGCAGGGTTGTCCTTTGTCCCCTTTATTGTTTATCCTTTCTTTGGAACCATTGATACATGTGCTAGAATTTTACATTATCCAAACAAAGAGAAGAAACTATATATTTTTCAACAACCACTAGCAAAAAAATTATTTAGCAAATAGGGACAACGTCATCAGACTTTAGTGCTACACTTTTAATCCACTGTCTCTTGCCACGCAATGGGCCGCTAACAGCATCAGCTGCTTAAAGGCACTGTAATGTAATCACTTGACATTCTATCCCAACCTTTAACCACCCATTTACCCGTCTCCTCAACCCAATTTTCACATACCAACAACAATTTTTCTTATTTTTATTATACTGACATATAATATATATACTGACAAACCTGGCCACAAGAACCTGGCAATTACCCAAACACTAAGAAGATCCCATGATGCAATTAATAGCAGTGCTATTACCTAAGTAAACTTGATTAATAGCCGTTAATAGACTTCTCCTCCAAGAACTGATCCAAACCTTTTTTGAACTCAGCTACACTATCTGCACTAACCACATCCTCTGGCAACAAATTCCAGAGCTTTATTGTGCATTGAGTGAAAAAGAATTTTCTCCGATTAGTCTTAAATGTGTTACTTGCTAACTTCATGGAATGCGCCGTAGTCCTTCTATTATTTGAAAGTGTAAATAACCGATTCACATCTACTCGTTCAAGACCTCTCATGATCTTAAAGACCTCTATCATATCCCCCCTCAGCCATCTCTTCTCCAAGCTGAACAGCCCTAACCTCTTCAGCTTTTCCTCATATGGGAGCTGTTCCATCCCCTTTATTATTTTGGTTGCCCTTCTCTGTACCTTCTCCATTGCAACTATATCTTTTTTGAGATGCGGCGACCAGAATTATACACAGTATTCAAGTTGCGGTCTCACCATGGAGCAATATAGAGGCATTATGACATTTTCCGTTTTATTAACCATTCCTTTCCTAATAATTCTTAACATTCTGTTTGCTTTTTTGACTGCTGCAGCACACTGAGCCGACGATTTTAAAGTATTATCCACTATGATGCCTAGATCTCTTTCCTGGGTGGTAGCTCTTAATATAGAACCTAACTTCGTGTAACTACAGCAAGGGTTATTTTTCCCTATATACATTTAATCCTACTCTCTGTTTCCTGTCTTTTAAGCACGAAAGGATATCGCCTCCTATCCCATGACCTTTTAGTTTTCGTAGAAGCCTCTCATGAGGGACTTTATCAAACGCCTTCTGAAAATCCAAATATACTACATCTACTGGTTCACCTTTATACACATGTTTATTAACCCCTTCAAAAAAATGAAGCAGATTTGTTAGGCAAGACTTCCCTTGGGTAAATCCATGTTGACTGTGTCCCATTAAATCATGTCTTTCTATATGCTCTACAATTTTGATCTTGAGAATAGTTTCCACTGTTCTTCCCGGCACTGAAGTCAGGCTCACTGGTCTATAGTTACCCGGATCGCCCCTGGAGCCTTTTTCAAATATTGGGGTTACATTGGCCACCCTCAAGTCTTCAGGTACAATGGATGATTTTAATGATAGAAGACATGCTCTATATTTATTCTTTTGTTACCCTTGAAAATTTAACGTTATACTGTATTTCCTATTAATTAGTTCTTTCTTTATACCTTTGTTAACCTTTAAAATTTTGTTGTTTGATCCTCTCCTCTTACTGTAGTTAAAAACTCCACCTATGAAAAAGCACTAACCATGTTTACCAAATGATAAAATTGTAAAACCGTTGTGATGGCAATACCGAACGACAGCATATAAAACTCTATAAATAAATAAATTCTTGGGTAAGAACCCTGAAGGACATAGCCTCTCCTCCTGTTTGCCAGTGATGGCAGTGCAATCTCCTTGTGAGAGAGGGTGAGCAGGAGCCTGGGCAAGCGGTGTTGCTGCTGCACCTTCTGCCATGCCCAGTAATGGATGTCCATGTACACGTGCCAGCGCACTGATGTTATTTACGTTTGGTTATCATCATGTGAGGGTTGAATATCCACTCTCCTATATTACTACACTCAATATTAATCATACGTCTATGCTAACTTGGCATAACTGGAAAAGTACTTGATTGGTTTATATGATATTTGTCAGAACATATACAAAGAATACACAAGGATGTTACCTTCAAACTGCCGCACGTGCACATAAGTCGGCCCTCATTTAGGTACGTGGCCATTTTATAACACGTGCACATATGCGTGCATGTTATAAAATAGCCTGGTCATGCACACATGCGTAAAATTTTAAGGGGGTGCATGCATGTGCATGCAAATCCTGCTCCTACCACGTAAATCGGATATTAAAAGGGGTGCGCTCGACCATTCTGTTTTACCAGTTTGTCCTCAGCTTGGCCAGTTAAGAAATAAGTCCTCCAACTTCCCCTGATTTGATAGCCTTCACTCCCCCCAGTTATCCCGGACCCTTAAAAGAGCACAGATCTGCCTAGTTTTTCTTTAAATTTAAATGGCATCCATAGCAGAAGTAAAGTTACGTGGCAGGGGGCCTTGGCATGCACTGGATCACTTCGGTATTTGCATGCACATGCCCCATCCAGACCACACCCTGCCATTTTTGAAAAACGTTTGAAATGTGTGCACTGTGAGATATATGCATTTATCTTAGTGGCTTTTATAATTTGCTTGGCACACACGAGCCCGACCTCTTCGCTCATCACTTAATTAAATGCGCACGTTGGGCTTTTAAAATTTACCTCATAGGCTCCTCATACTCCACATGGTTCAAAATATCCTCAAGTGTTCCTCAAAGCTCTGCCCTGTTCTCAATACTCTTTAATATATATTTAGCTTCCCTCTGTAAAATCTTCTCATGCTTAGGAGTCAACTGGGAGTTGACTCCTAAGCATAAAATCTTCTCATGCTTAGGAGTCTACATCGGGCCCTACGCAAAGGAACTCTCTTCCACCAGAACTCCGGCTAGAACAATGCCATAATACCTTCAAAAAGAGACTGAAAATGTGGCTGTTCGACCAAGCTTTTCTTTCATACAGAGGATCTTCCTAGGTCATGACTTTCACACCAATAGTCTAGATCAGGCTAGTACTCTAACCTGACAGATGTCTAATCTAATTAGACTCCATATTTACCTTTTACCCCTTAATTTATCCAAATCCCATTCAGATATTTTGACAGCCAATTCGAAGGCCCCCCGTTAAAAGCCTATAATTTTATTGTTCTTTGACCCTGTTACTTGGCTCCAAGTTATATTATACCTGTCATATGTAAAAGCATTCTTTCATGCTAGTTTATGTTATACTGTAAACCGAAGTGATGTGTAATTGTCTACATGAATTTCGGTATATAAAAATGTTAAATAAATAAATAAACTGTAATATATATGCTGATAACATACAATTTTTCATATCGTATACTACTTCTTGGTCACACGATATTGATTTGGTAACTGTGCGTGAACTCTGTCAAATGTTGGCTTACTCATCATTGCTTACAGCTTAATATTGCAAAAAACAGAAATCTTTGCTGCTGTCATCAATCATGAATCCATCATACCAAATTCCTCCTATAATACTATTAAAGGATAATGTTATGCCTGTCGGTCGCAGACGGCTGCAACCTCTCATGCTCACCTCTAACCAACGCCGACCTCCTCTGCGTCTCCGGGATGGCGTGGGCACTGCGACCACTATCTTGTCTCCGAAATCACCTAAGGCGTGCGCAAGGGCCTCCTTTTTACAAGTCATGGCGGGAACCTTGCGGGCACCCCTCCTGATGACGTCAACTCGCTGCTGTACTTAAGCTGAGCAGCTTAAGCTCAATCAAGGAGTTAGCAAGGAGTTTCCTCGTTGCTGAATCCACTCCATTCTTGGACTTCCTGTTCCAGACTTGTTCGTGGTGTGTGGATGCTCTGGGTACCCGCTCCTCGGGGGTCCTTCCGCATTCCTGGCTATCCGCTCTTCGGAGGGCCTTCCTACCTTGGACTATGACCTGACCCGCTTCTCGAGTCAACTCTCCTGGAACTTCCACAGTAAGTACCTTTCTAACAGACTTCAGCGATACCAGCTTTACTGAAGCTTCTCTGGCGGTGTACCCCCGTGCCTCGGGCCACTACTGTTCCTCTTCAGTAGAAGTTGTTCCAGTACACCCTGTGCTGCAGGGTATTGCCATAACCAACTAGGAAGATCCACTTCTGGATTCCTACACCTCAGACTGGTTCATCATCATCTCCAGTACAGTCATCCTCTGTGCACCCCGCTCTGCGGGCCACTACCACCCGCATCTCATCTGTGGTATCACCCTGGGCATACCCATTGCTGAGAACTGTACTTATTTGCAGTTCCTGCTCTGCGGGGTTTATTTTCCTTCCTTCATAATAAGTCTATCATACAGCTGTGACCTACATTGCTGACAATCACGCCCATCGACAGTGAGGCCCACAGGGCTCCTCCCTGTGGGTGGGAGACGTCTCTCATCTCGACCCAGGATTCACATCTATACAAAAACATAACAGATAGCTTACTTGCCATCAAACAAAGTAGCAAGAACATCTAGGGTGTATCCATAGTTCATACCTTTCTATGAAACAGTTACATTTCCTTAGTAGTTACTCTCTTTCTACAACCGCCAACTCCTACAAAATCTAAACTCTTACTGGAACACAGGATTCCACACATTACTACCATATCTTGTTCTAAAATTCATGAACTATCGTAATTCACTATATTGGGTCTCCCAGCTGTTAACATGCATCCCCTTCAAGTTCAGAACTCTGCTGCCAGAATTCTACGAGTCACCAAGCATAGAGATCATATTACACACTGTTTCTCATCAGCTTATAGTGGGTTACAAATGGTTTGTAGATTTTCAGTAACAAGGGGCTTACCCTTGTCTATAACCTTCTCAACAAGGAATCATCAACATGGTTGGCCTCTACTCTCTGCTTATATAAGCCAACGAAACATCTATGTTCTGCAGATAAAGCTTATTGGACATTCCAGTGCCTAAGCTAGCCAGGTATGACATTACCAGAAATGGGTCTTTCTCTATTGCTGGACCACGACTCTGGAATAAACTTACCAGAATTGCTTTAAACTGCATCGACTTTCAAATCCTTCAAAAAGGCATTAAAAGCTCAACTCTTTACTCTTGTCTTTAAAGACTCTATCCAGCATGATTAAAGAACTTATTAAACCTTTATTCAGAAACACAGTACAATAAACAATGCATCAGAAGGTATACTTAAGGTTTATGGGTATGAGACATAGAGAATGGGGGAGAATTCCAGCAGCTTAGAGTGTGACCCCCAGGCTAATTATGGTGTTGGAGGAATCACTACAGAACAAGGATCTGAAATGTATGGTTAATAAAGGAAAATTAGTTCTTACCTGATAATTTTCGTTCCTGTAGTACCACGGATCAGTCCAGACCATGGGTTAGCCCCCGTTCCAGCAGGTGGAGACAGACCAGAATTCTGAGGCTAGCCCATATAAGGACAGAACCTACCAGGAACCCTCAGTATAACTATTGTCAAAGCAGAAAAGGAATAAGATCAAGCGAGTACCAGATAGAATAACAAATATAATTTAAAAAACAAGATAACAATTGAATTAACTGTGAGACTAAACGCTCTTGTAACTACCCCTGATCATCGCAAAAGATAGCTTCCGGTGCCTAAACAGTAAATCCCAGAAAAATGATGCAGGGAGACAAAATAGAGAAAAAAACCTGTAAGAAGGCAAAAAAGAAGAAAAAAAATTTGAGCGGACAGATAAGAACGGACTGGGGGTTCTGGACTGATCCGGGTACTACAGGAACGAAAATTATCAGGTAGAAACTAATTTTCCTTTCCCTGTATGTACCCGGATCATTCCAGACCATGGGATGTCCCAAAGCTCCCTATAGAGGGTTTGGACCCAGACAGTCCCGCTCGAAGAACCTGTCAACCAAAGGCTGGAGCCTGAACATCGAGACGGTAGTGACGAGCAAAAGTATGAAGAGATTTCCATGTAGCCGCCCTACATATTTCTTGCTGCGACAATCGAATGAGACCCGCCCAAGAAGTCGCTTGAGAACGTAAAGAATGAGCTTTAGGCCTTCTGGAACTGGATGGCCCTTGCAAATGTAGGCTGAAGAAATTGCCTCCTTCAACCAGCGAGCAATGGTAGCCTTAGAGGCTTGCTTCCCCCCTGTTGGAAACCACTCACAGAACGAAAAGATGAGCGGAAACTCGAAAATCAATTAGGGTGACCTCAAGATAATGCAACAGACTCGCTTGACATCAAGAACGACGAAATCACTATTACCAGAAGCCGCGAGATCCTGCTGGTGAAAAGGGGGGGAGTTCAATGGACTGGTTAATATGAAAAGATGAGAAAACCTTAGGGTAAGAAAGAAGGTAACGGTCCTTAGGGAAACGCCCGAGTCCGAAAAAACGCAAAGAAGGGGTCTCTACAAGATAGAGCTTGAAGCTCAGACACTCTCCTGGCTGAAGAGATAGCAACCAGGAAAACAGTCTTGAGAGTCAAGTCTTTGAGAGTGGCCCGACGAAGAGGCTCAAATGGAGCCGTGCAAGAGAGCTTGAAGCACCAAATTCAAATTCCACGAAGGACCAAATAGACCCAACAGGAGGCTTTAAATGCTTAGTGCCTCTGAGAAAATGCACGACATCCGGATGAGAGGCGACTGGCCGACCCTCAATGGTGCCCAGGAGAGAACCAAGGGCAGAGACCTGAACACGCAGAGAACTAACTGAAAGACCTTTGGAGAGACCACGCTGAAGAAAGAAAGTAAAACCCCAACAGAAGGCGAGCGGGCCGAAGCACCCAACTCTTCACAAACATTCTCAAAAACTTTCCAGACTCTCACATAAGTAAGGGAAGTTGATTGTTTGCGGGCCCTGAGAAGGGTGGCAATAACTTCATCTTTATAACCTCTGCATCTTAAACGTCTCCGTTCAAAAAGCCATGCCGCTAGACAGAAGCGATCCGCCTGGTCGGAAAATACGGGACCCTGCCGCAGAAGATGGGGCAGATGACCGAGGCGAAGAGGTCCGACCGCCGAGAGATTCACCAGATCCGCGAACCACAGCCGTCGGGGCCACTCGGGAACCACGAGAATGACCGGACCTCGATGGAGTTCTATTCTCCGAAGATCCTTCCCCACTAACGGCCATGGTGGGAATACATAGAGAAGAACATCGGAGGGCCAGGGAAGAACCAGCGCGTCCACCTCTTCTGAGCAATGCTCCTTCCACCGGCTGAAGAACCGGGGAGCCTTGGCGTTGGCTAGCGTCGCCATGAGGTCCAGGTGAGGGGGACCCCCACCTGTGCACGATTAAGTCCATCGCCTCGGGTGACAGCTCCCACTCGCCGGGGTCGAGATGTTGACGACAGAGGAAGTCGGCTTGAATATTCTCCTTGCCCACTATGTGGGAAGCTGCCAGGCGGTCCAAGTGCTTCTCTGCCCAAAGAAAAAGCTTCCTGGTCTCTAACGCCATTAGACGACTTTGAGTTCCCCCTTGTCGATTTATGTAAGCTACCGTGGTGGAATTGTCTGATAGAACTCGGACAGCTTTGTGACGGATCAGAGGAAGAAAAACCTTGAGGGCTAGGAGAACCACTCGGGCTTCTAGACGATTGATGTGCCATCGAGATTGGGACAGGGACCAGAACCCTTGTGTCGTTTGAGATTGACAGATAGCTCCCCATCCGGAGAGACTGGCATCTGTCGTTACTATGACCCAAGAAGGAGTCAAAAGAGGCATTCCCCTGAGAAGGTGAGCCGGGGAAAACCATCATTGTATGCTGGCGATGGTAGAGTCTGAGAGAGGGAGGATCTCCTGATACTGCTCAGATATCAGCTTCCAATGGGACAACAATGTATTCTGTAAAGGACGCATATGAGCAAACGCCCAGGGGACGAGATGGATCGTGGAAGCCATGGTCCCTAGAACCTGGAGGTAATCCCACGCTGTGGGAAGCGGTAGAGAGACAAAGGTGTTCAACTGATCGATCAGGTTGATTGTCCGCGAGTCTGAAAGAAAACCTTTCCTGATCCGAGTGTTGAAAAGTGCGCCCAAAAATTCCAGCTCTTGCGAGGGCTGAAGAGTGCTTTTGGAGTAATTGATTATCCAACCGAGAGATGTGAGAAGGGCTAAAACTCTGTCTACCGTGAGCGCGCAGAGAGAAACGGACTTGACCCTTATCAACCAATCGTCCAGGTAAGGATGGACTAAAATCCCTTCTCAGCGAAGAGCTGCTGCAACGACTACCATGATCTTGGTAA
This sequence comes from Rhinatrema bivittatum, assembly GCF_901001135.1. Taxonomy (NCBI): domain Eukaryota; kingdom Metazoa; phylum Chordata; class Amphibia; order Gymnophiona; family Rhinatrematidae; genus Rhinatrema; species Rhinatrema bivittatum. Next base: position 50,623,818 of record NC_042631.1, on the reverse strand, counting down.
AAGTGCGGGGAGCAGTGGCGAGACCGAACGGGAGAGCCCGAAAACTCAAAGTGCTGACCCTAGGATCTGAAATGAAGGAATTTCTGATGTTTCCTGACGAATGGGGATGTGGAAAATAAGCCTCCTTCAGATCTAGGGAAGCCAGAAATTCCCTGGGACGAACCGCTGCAATTACCACCTGCAGAGTTTCCATTTTGAAATGGGGAACCCTGAGGGCCTGGTTGACCCTTTTGAGATCCAGAATGGGACGGAAAGAATCGTCCTTTTTGGGAACAACAAAGTAAATTGAATATTGGCTAGCGCCCCTTTCGTGTACCAGAACCGGAATGATTGCCTCCAGTTCCTGAAGATTCACAGGGTGTGGCAAACCGCCGGTCGCTTGAAACGGCTGCAAGGAGAAAACGATGTAGATATCTGGTAGGTGTCTGGCAAAATCTAATGCGTAACCGTGCTTTATCACATCGAGGACCCAGAGGTCGGAAGTTATTTTGGCCCACTCCTCGCGAAACATAGAAAGACGCCCACCTAAGTTTCGAGCGGAGGAATGGACTGGCCGAATCTCATTGGGGAGCTGACTTAGAGGTGGTGGACTGCTGATGGCCATTTCGGAAACCTCGATGGCCACAAAAGGAATGGGACCAAGACTGTGACCTGGATACCCCTCCCCTGGGAAAGGATCCACGGGCTCTGTTAACATAACGGCGATTCCCCCTAAAGCGAGAACGAGTCGGGAAGAAGACTTTGGACTGTTTGGACGGTCCTCTGGCAGCTTATGGACCTTGTTTCCCCCAAGGACTGAATAAGCTGTTCTAGGTCCTCTCCAAAAAGCAACTTACCCTTAAAAGGAAGATTGCCCAACTGAGTCTTAGAAGAAGCATCAGCAGACCAATTGCGCAACCAGAAAAGACCTCTGGCAGAAACCGCAGAAACCATAGCTTTAGCTTGAGCCAAAGCAAATCATATAGTGCATCCGCACCATAGGCTATGCACCCTCCAAACGTTCAGCTAGCTCAGCCTCTGCAGAAGGGAGGTCCTGGGTGCTGAGTAACTGCTGCATCCGCCTAAGACTTGCCCGCTGCATGAGACTGCTGCAAATTGTCGCCCGGACCTCAAGAGCCAAGACTTCAAAAATACGTTTTAAAATAAAATTCAAGTTTTACGGTCCTGTACATCCCGTAATGCTGTGGCACCCACCACCGGGATGGTTAGTGCGCTTTGTCACCGCGGTTGACAGAATAATCCACTTTGGGAATTTTTTAACATGTCCAGGCAGTCCTCAGGGAGTGGGTATAGTTTATCCATAGCTTCTCCCAACACGGAGACCAGTCTCCGGAGATTCCATTCCCTGAGGAGGAGCAAGCGATGCATAGGATGAAAAGGGAAAGTACGCGGTAAGGCCCCTAAGTCCCGCCAGGACTGGGGTCCGCGTTTGGTGTCATCACTGCAGCCACAGAATCATCTGGGGGGGCATCAATTCCCAGTTCTTGAAGAACGAAGGGAATAAGAGGCTCCAACTCTTCCCGCCGAAATAAACGCAGGACACGCGGATCATCATCATCATCCCCAACATCAAGCGGGTCCAAAGAAGGCGGGGGAGGAGGGTCCGCCGTGGGAGGGGGGGCTCCAGGGACTAAGCGAACCCTAACAGGGCCCTGAGGGTCCAAACCTACCTCAGGGGAAGGCCTGGGAAAATTAGGAGGGATTGGAGTGGGGGGAACAACAGGAGGGGGGTCCACCTCCCTTTGCAGACTGGCCAGATAAGACTCATGCATTAAGAGAACAAAATCTGAAGAAAAACGGGCCCGGGCCGAATTTTTTGAGGGGGGGGGGGGAGGTCAGAGCCAGCACACCGAGAGCGAACTGGGCTCAAATCGGGGGGAAAACGTGAAGGAATTGAGTCTCCTGCTCCCGGAGAAGCAGGAGAGAAGGATCAGAAAAATTCAAATGGCCGCCGCAGCCGCGCGGTCCCGGGATGAAAACGGCTTGGCAGCATGGCGCGGAGTCCTTCCCCGAAGGGTTTAATTAATGGCAGTTCGAGAGAGGGGCCCTCACCCCCGAAAGGACACCGGGAACATACGGGAGAGTCGGGAGGCCGACTCTCCACAGGCAGTGCAGCAAAATGGCCGCGGCATGAAGCAGGAGCCGCTATGCAATCAAAAACAGCTGAGCTGGGAGCCCCAGAGAAGCTAGGCGGGAGATTGAACCCCGCTCTGTCCTCAACAAATGAACTGCTGCCTTGTTACTTAAATAACTTTTATAATGTTTCTCCTCTTTATTTATTTATTTTTTACCAGAACTTTATAGATAAAAATTACAATAATAATCTCTGTGGAATATAAGCAATAAAAAGTCTTTATTTCTTCACAGAGTCAGGGGCATGTACATCATCCCTGAAAGGCACATCCGAGGAATGGGCATCTCGGGGCACGGCAGCAGTGGGGAGAGGGACTGGCACCACCAGTATCACCCACACAGGTCACCAGGAAGGGAACCTAGGCTGATAATAATCAAGGGGCAAAGCCCCCCTAGGAACCCCAAGAGCGAGGGAGACAGAAATGTCTGCCCTAAACACAGTCAGTGAGAAAAAGTTCTCAAAACAAATTTTTTTTATTTTTATTTTATTAATAAGAAGTAGACAAAAAAGGTACTTGTGTGAGCTTGCCCCAAAGAAAAGAGAAGACAGAGAGGGCAAGCTAAACAGGGAGCCGAGAGAGTGAGATGTTCCACCTGCTGGAGACAGACGAATGCTAAGGGTTCCGGGGTAGGTTCTGTCCTTATAGGGGCAGCCTCAGAACTCTGCTCTGTCTCCACCTGCTGGAACGGGGGCTTAACCCATGGTCTGGACTTATCCGGGTACGTACAGGGAAAGGGTAACTAAGAAAACAGAGCACATTCCAGATAATGAACTAATCCCAACATGATAGGATGTCAGAGCCCAGCAATAAAAACATGGCGGGGAAAGAGGCTGGCCCAGTGGCTTAGTTAGTAAATGCTGTGTACTATAATGTAGAAGGTCCCTGTTCAATCTCTGGGTCCTGTTCTTCTGTTCCCTCTATAGCTCTTGGTACTGGTTTCTTGAGTTCTTTCTCCTCTTCATGGACAGTGCTAGTGATGTGTTGTCTGTTCTTTGCTTGATCTACAGGAGATTCCTTGTTGGCCACTATGGAAGGTGGAGCGGGAGGAACAACTGAGGGATGTAATTACTCTGGCTGTGGCATGTGCCATGAATATCCAGCTGTATTGTGGCGTGTGGGACACAAAAGTGGGTGTAGAGCTACAAATCAAATAGGTAATTTATTTTATTTATTTATTTATTTATAATTTTTATATACCGAAGTTCTTGTAGGGACTACAAATCACTCCGGTTTACATAAAACGAAGAACTGCTCAACAGAGAGCGGAGCTTTACATGGAACCGTAGGTAAGAAGGAAACACCATGACCACATGGAGGGATAGAGCTGGGAAGCGTTCTCACATATATTATTATACATTACTGAAAAAGAGAAGTAATATGGAATCCAAAACTTAAAAGCTGATAGAGTGGAAATTCAGCACAATGGGCCTGAAGTTCCAAGTAAATACAAAGGGGTGAATGCAATAAAGCTAAGCATGCATGATACTAATGTTTAGCATGTGCCAAAATAGTATGCTATGCATTAAGGCTTATAGTGTGACTAAACTATATGCCAGTATTTGAAATAGAAAATTTCAGTAGGAATACATGAAACTATAAATCATTTGTAATTCTGAATCTTTAAATTTAAAATATCCCAGGAAATGTTCTTCTATATTAGCTTTAACTATAAGCAGTTAGGAAAATTGGGCTGCAATGCATCTAGTAACATTGGGATAGTCATAACAATTTAAATTAATAAAGTCAAGCACTTTACCACTGAATTATAACTTACTTTTTTCTTTTACAACTGTTTCATTAAACAACCCTAATCTTAATCTTATTGTTTCTTGATGATGAGGATGAATATCTGGAAACAGAAGAAATCATGGAAGTGTTAACATAAAAATGGACAGGGAAGCTAGAAGGTGACAGAAGATAATATTCTTTTGAAGCCCTTTTGACAGACACCTCTAGTTCTTATAGTTATTAGTCCATTATCCTACTGGGGTACATTTACATACATAGATACATAGAAATGACGGCAGAAAAAGACCAAATGGCCCATCTTGTCTGCCTAGCAAGCTCCCACACTTATTTTCCCATACTTATCTGTTTCATCAACCACCAACTTCAGGGCTCTTGTTGATAATTGTTTGATTCGAATTTCCTGCCATGTGAATCATGTGACTGGGTTAAGACGAATCAGATTTTAGAGCAGGATCAATGTGGATAATTATGATCAATTGAAGTAGTATTCAACAAAGTCAGGAAGTTTGAATGTGAATGATAATTCTTGGAACCAAGGGATGATTGTAATCAGTGAGATGTCTCAAAAATGAGAGATTTAGTATGTTGTCCAGGCTGAAGATAATGTAAGCAGGAACTTTAGACATCTTCTGTCCCTACCCAACTACCTTCCCTTTTGGTTGAGCCCTCTAGTGCTGATGGCCAATGAGGCATGAGGGGTGAATGAAGTAGAAGAGCCCTGGAACATATCAGGGAACCAGAAGCCACAGAAGAGACCAAATAAGGATGGAGTCAGGAGATGAAATCTTCCAGATGCAGGAGTGGAGCTAGAGCAGATGAACTGAAGTAGGATAAAACTTGTAGTTGCTTGCTGAGAATGTCTCTGTATAAATAAAAGTTTGCAGGAAACAAAAATAGTTGTCTAGAGAAAGCAAGGAGCACCAAGTTGAAAGGATGAAATAGATCGTTCAATTGTCCCATAGTGCCATTTGTAGGCTAAAGAGTACTTGGTACTGGATCATAGGTTACAGTTTTCTTTTAGCCAGGAAAAAGGGTGAAGCTTTTGATAGATTAAACTTCAATAAAGTGAAGGCCTTTCAATTACTGGTACTGAAGTCTTGGTGTTCCACCTGGATTTCTGGAAATATTCAGCTGGATTGAAGGTGAAAGGCAGTTCATAGCTGATCAGAGTCAATTCTGGAGATAAGATATTCTGGAACAGCAAAGAAGGCAGAAGTGATTGCGATCAGGAGATGAATGCAGTACTTGATGATATTAAAGCTTTTTTGGATTGTAGTTGTCAAACAAACCTTTTTTCCAGGAACAGGTATCGCTGTGATGACATGAGTCAGAATGAAGACAAGTAGTGCTTGACAAATCTTGTGCAGCAGAAACAGTCTTTATCAGGCATATAACAGGTAGAAGAAAGACATTGCGCTCGAATCAGCAGTTCCCCCACACCCCAAACATAATACTCGACACTTAATTGGCATTTAAAATTGGCTGCAGTTTATTTCAACAAGAACCTGAGCCCTTACAAATATTCATTGATAACCCCCCCCCCCACCCCCCGAATTCAACCCCCCCTTCCCTGGCCTCCACCACCTTAAACCCCAATAGTGGAGATACCCTCCCCTTTCCCACCTGCTCCGCCTTGTGCCAGTGAGAGCAAACTTGAACCGTGAACCTGAGCCCCACGGTTCCCCGGTCTTCCCACGTAGCCGCCTCCCCTCCCCCCGACTACGCAGGGGCCTTAACCCCCTCCTCCAACCCCGCCCCCAATTCCCCCCTTTTAACAAAATAACACTGGGCTTGGGTTATCCGCCAGCACTGCGACAATATTCAAAACGATAACGTGTATTGAGGGCGGGAGGATGGGACAAAGATCGCCTTCCTACCTCCCTGTCTCCTTCGACTAACTGGCCCGTTGCTCTGCTGACGTCATGTATCCCCAACCAATCCCTGCTCCTAATTTGAAACTTGCTCTCGCTCCTGACTCTCCCCCTCCCTTACCTTATTTGTCTTCTCGCCTCCTGTTAGCTACACTTCCCCTCCCACCATCCCTGCTGCTGAGCCTCGTGCGCTTTCCCTCAGTTACTGCCTCCGTGCTGTAAACCAGCACGTCTTGCTCCTAGGCAAGCACTTGTCTATTATGGGGCCCCAATGGACCCTTTGCAGTAGAATCGAAGAATGAAGAATTCAGCAGATAAAGGATTTCAAAGTCTATTCACCTTGAGTCATTTAGTGAGGTTCAAACATGCCTCATCTGTAATTGCAGTAGGTAGAGTGAATGTCTTTGACATGAATCCAATGGTCAAGTCTCTGTAGCTGTAAAGCTGGATGCAAGAATGTAAATTGTAGTAGTATTGCAGGAACTATTGAACAGACTTCTGAGGTTGTCATTTGCTTCTTGGACTAAGATGGGATGTACACTTTAATGGGTAAGGTGCTGATCTTGGCTTTTTCTCCTGGCTTTTTTTTTATGTGATGAGTCATACTTTGTCAGCTTCTGGTTTTGGCAATGCAACACAGATCTTTTGAAGAATATTTTCAAATATAAAATCATTAAGTCTGTTGATTAAAACAAATCACATTCAATCAAGTACATGAGGAAAGACTAAAGAGGTTAGGACTTTTCAGCTTGGAGAAGAGACGACTGAGGGGGGATATGATAGAGGTGTTTAAAATCATGAGAGGTCTAGAACGGGTAGATGTGAATCGGTTATTTACTCTTTCGGATAGTAGAAAGACTAGGGGACACTCCATGAAGTTAGCATGGGGCACATTTAAAACTAATCGGAGAAAGTTCTTTTTTACTCAACGCACAATTAAACTCTGGAATTTGTTGCCAGAGAATGTGGTTCGTGCAGTTAGTATAGCTGTGTTTAAAAAAGGATTGGATAAGTTCTTGGAGGAGAAGTCCATTACCTGCTATTAAGTTCACTTAGAGAATAGCCACTGCCATTAGCAATGGTTACATGGAATAGACTTAGTTTTTGGGTACTTGCCAGGTTCTTATGGCCTGGATTGGCCACTGTTGGAAACAGGATGCTGGGCTCGATGGACCCTTGGTCTGACCCAGTATGGCATTTTCTTATGTTCTTATGTTCAGAGCTTGGATATCAGATATTACCATGGATGTCCAATAGTTACTTCAAATAGGTTCAAATTAGTGTTTAATGTCCTTTGATATTGCTGGCAGAGCAGGGCAATCCTGTTTCTTTATCTTCTAATCAATCTAAGCCAATTTGATTTATCCTTCAGTCAGAAAAGTTTTTATTTTGATATTGCATTTTCTGTCCATTGTCAAACAATATAATCAGTACTGAACTTTCAATATATTCATAAAGTCTATAGATTGGCCATACATTATCTTAAATAATCAATCCATCAACAAATATCTAATGTCCCAATATCATAATACAATTTAATGGTTAATCACTTTGCAAAATGTATTACTATATAAAGAAAATATTTAAGCCAATCAGAATTGAATTTGCATTAATTTTGCAGAAAAGTGCAAATAAATTTTTATACACAAATTTGTATTTTCAAATTATTTTATAATCTTGGAAAGAATCTTTAACATGTTGGGGTAGATTTTATATCATGTGTGCGTGGCCTACATGTGCCTGGCACGCGCACATGTATGCCCACTACCTGGCATGTGCACATGTACGCCCGATTTTATAAAATGTTATAAAATCCGGGGTTGGCGCGCTCATGGGGGTGCATAATTGTGCACCTTGCAATCGCTGAGCCGCACTGCCTTCCTCCGTTCCCTTCCCCCTAACCTTCCCCCCCCCCCAGCCCTACTGTAACCCCCCCAAAAGTTTTATCCTACCTTTTGCGCCTGCTGGCATGTTGCCAGCACACAATCCCTCGACACAGTGGCAATGGCTGCTGTGTCACAGGCCTCTGGCCCCGCCCCCTCCCCGCCCCTTTTGTAAAGCCCCGGGACTTACATGCGTCCCGGGACTTTACGTGCACCACCGGGCCTTTTGAAAATTGGCCCGGCGCACATAAGGCCGGGTAAGCACGGAAATCCTCCGGATTTACACGCGTAACCTTTTGAAAATCTGGCCCGTTATATGTATATTTTTTTCTGAAGATTCTGTTATCAAACTATAATATGAATTTAAGAAAAATATAAACAATAATATAACAGTAATATATTAAACAATGTAACTTAAATTTTAGCTTAGTCTGTATACTTTAATTATAATGAATCAAAACCTGGACTGGAGTTGGATTTGCTTTCTTCCAGCAGTTTGCTGAATCATAAGCTTCTTACATAGGGAAAGAGAAAAGCATGGGTTAAAAATTTGAACATTAGTCAGTAGTTATTAGGTCATTAGCTTTGTAGTTTTACAGATCTGTTACTCTCATCCTACATGCTTGAAAGTTACGCAGAAATGTATCTTAATAAAAACAAAAGCAATTCCCACATAAATGATATACTGTAAGTATTATTATTTTATTTTTCTTTAAAGTTAAGAAAGTTTCTTAAGCTCTACAACTCACAAATTTCCCAAATGCATTCAGCGTACATACATCAATTCCAACTATCTCATTAATTTTTATTTCCCATTGATAGGAGGGCTGAATTAGCCATGCTGTCTGGGAAGCATCTAGACCTGAAGTAGGCGCAGTCTCCTCAGCTAGTAACAGAGTTTTGACTTTGTGCGTCTGCGCGGTGGTGTTCCCGCGCAGTTCCCGCTTCTCCTCAGTTTCTTTTTTTCCGTGAGCCGATTGCACACGGGGTTTTTTCTCTCCTCACAATTTTTCTCCTCACAGAATATTTTTTTCAGCGAATTTCGCTGTTTTTTCATCTTTTTTAAATTCCAGATGGCTCCTAAGCCGTCTGGATTTAAATATTGCCAATGTGGCAAAATTATGTCCGTTACCGACTGACATAATTATTGCTACCTCTGTTTAGGCCCAGATCACGAACAAAAGTTGTGTCGAGACTGCGGCCACATGTCTCCTTGGGCCCAATGCCACCGAGCAGCGAAAATAGAGTGTCTGAAGATGGGCTCCTATGCCCCACCAAAATCGGCCCATTCTTCGTCGGGACCGGCGAAGATAGGTAAGGCCATACAAAACGGGCTTCCTCCCTGGGCCCCTCCAAAACGGGAAGAACCAAGCCACGCTCTATCTCGAGGTTTCAAAAGCCCCAGTTACCCTCGATCCATACCGGGGCTCCAGAAAAGAATCGAGAAAAGGGAGATGCTTTGAAGAGTTCTAGGCTATCAAAGCCAATCGAACCTCACTTTTCTACGCCGAAAAAACAAGCGTCTACGACGCAATATCCAGCACATGTGCAGAGTGTTGATACGATGCACGGAACAACGATGCAGGGCGCTATGACGCAGGGTGCTACGGCGCATGGGGCCACCATAAAGCACACCATACAGTTAGAAGATGACACCTCTTTGACTCATGGTGCAAATCAGGCCATATACTCCAAACAGTCATCATCACTTGAAACAGCCACCAAGAAAACACCTACGAGCATGCTTCCCTCACGCAATCTCGTAGCAAAATACATCCTTCCCTTTTGGAACATACACCTTCCAAAAGAATAGCAAAGTGGAAGCATTTGGAACACTCTCCTACTTTCTCTACATCTAGCCGGGAAATTGAGGTGGAACTTCTCTCCAACGCAGAATTAGTTCCCTCACAACATTCTCCTCTCAGTGCACGCTCCTTCTCAGCAGGATCAGCACTGCCTACACCAAAGCAAGTTCACGCTACTCCCAACATTTACAGTGGGAATACTTCACAGGAGGATACATCACTACATACCATCTACCCTCCACACAAAAGGCAAAAATTGCACATCCCTCCACAAGGAATCCTTGCAGCATCTGCAATGTCTAAAATATCAGAAGTACTATCCTAATTTTTTCAAGACCTGGAACATGGAAAACAGGTTCCACCAGTGGTTTCTCAACACATTTCATCATCCCCTTCTCTGGATCCTCTTACAGGGGACATCAGCTCAGAACCCGAGCACCACCCAGCGAGCCCCATTTCACAGGTTTCTACGGTTTCATCTAACTCTTCTACCGGATTACCATCGGACCCACCAAAGGGACCACAGGAGCCTTATTCTCCTCCTGAGGACTTAACTGTGATAATAAAAAATATTGGGGCCATCTGTTCAGTAGAAATGCACCAAAAGGAGTCCAGGGGGCACTGCTGGCTTGTAAATTAAGGCATTCTGCTTTGCTGTCTCTCTCTAGATAAGTAGAAGAAAGGATGTATCTTTTGAAGTTACAGGCTCCCAGGAAGAGAATTATAAAATGTAGATCTTTTCAAGGTTAGTTAGTTTCTCAGGGCTCTGGGAAATGTTAGAAGTAGCAAATGTTTAAACAAATGTTTCTCTGTAACCTCGTGACCCTAAATCAAAGAAGTGCTGTTTTAATTGCTATCCAAAACTATATTTAAGAATGGCAGTTTCAATCACAAATTGTCAGTCCTTTAGACTTATTTATTTATTTATTTTATTTATTTATTTAAAGCTTTTCTATACCGGCATTCATGATGCAATCATATCATGCCGGTTTACAAATAACAGGGGGGGGGGTGTGTGCAATAACTTTGTTATTTTTTAACCAGTGCAGAGGAAGTAAAAAGTTACAATATAACAAGGTTGTTGAAACTGGGGGAGGAAGAGGACAGGAATAGACAAGAATAAATATAAATCTTTACAGAGGTATATTATTTACATTATGGCACAATGTAAATAATATACCTCTGTAAATATTTATATTTATTCTTGTCTATTCCTGTCCTCTTCCTCCCCCAGTTTCAACAACCTTGTTATATTGTAACTTTTTACTTCCTCTGCACTGGTTAAAAAATAACAAAGTTATTGCACCCCCCCTGTTATTTGTAAACCAGTGCAGAGGAAGTAAAAAGTTACATTATGGCACAATGTAAATAATATACCTCTGTAAAGAATTATATGTATTCTTGGCTATTCCTGTCCTCTTCCTCCCCCAGTTTCAACAACCTTGTTATATTGTAACTTTTTACTTGAGGACAGGAATAGACAAGAATAAATATAAATCTTTACAGAGGTATATTATTTACATTGTGCCATAATGTCTCTTTATGGAATTTATTTACATTGTGCAGTAAGGTCTCTCAATGGATAAATAGACTCTGGAGAGCTTGATTGCTGTAGGATCTCTCCTTGGATATAAGTTTCGGGAAAGGCTTGTTTAAATAGCCAAGTCTTAAGCCTTTTTCTGAATGTTAATAGGCAAGGTTCAAGTCTGAGATCAGGTGGAAAGGTATTCCAAAGAGTGGGTCCCGCTGTAGAGAAGGCCCGGTCTCTGAGACTTGCTGACTTCCCTATGCGCATAGGAATAAAGCCTGTATTCATGAGAAATACACTGTCTCTATTTTCCTGTTGTCCTTTGCTAAACATTTTTTCACTGCATAACCTATTCCAAATTCTTTGAGAAAGTAGGTACCCTCCTCCAAGTTCCAACAGGATGAATCCCAGATCCTAGAACTGAAATGATGGGCATTCTAAAAAGTTTTGAAAACCCAGCTGAACCAACTGCCCTACCACTGCATTCGGTATTGCAAAATCTCCTTTTAAAAAATTGGAAAACCCCATTTTCCACGACCGCAACCTCTAGGAAGATTTACATAAAATATAAGATTCATAATTCTTCAATCTACAAATCTCCTCAACTTCCTCATCAGTCGGTGGTAGTAGAGTCAGCTCTTGCTACCTCGGAGCGAGATAGCAAAGGATCTCAGTCTCAGCAATATTCAAGATTGGGCTGTTATCTGCAAGTCAGGTGTTAATCTTCTGTATACATCTAGTAAGTTTCTCTACCACTAGATCCTAAGATGTAATAGGTAAGAGAAACTGCACATCATCTGCATAGAATTTGAAAATAATGTCTAGGTGAGATAAAATCTCACAAAGAGGGAGCAGATAGATATTAAAAAGATGAGAGGACAGAGAGGAACCTTGTGGGACCCTCATAGTCAAAATAGTTAGTTTTGAGCTAAAATCCCCCATGGTTACCTTATTAGAAGAATGATCTGATTAAAAAAAAGAAGAAAAGCAATAAATGCCAAGTGATTCCATACGATGTAGCAAAATTGAGTGGTTTAGCATATCAAACACTGCAGACAAGTCTAATAATACAAAAAATATTCTGTACCTGTGTTGAATCCTCAGTGAATGGAGTCAAGACAAGACAATAGCAAGGATTCAGTATAATAAGGACGAAATATGAACTGTAAAGGATGAAGAATCTTATTGTCTTTCAGAAAGTCTTGTATTTGACGAAAACTGCTTTGTCAATGATCTTATCTAGGAATGGGAGAGAGGAGACAGATTGGTAACCAGCAAGATTAAGTGTGTTTGTAGTAGCTGTTTTTAGAAAAAAGAAGACTACCATAGATTTTAGACCTTTTGGTAAAGTACCTTGGCTCAGTGATGCATAAACTATCAATTTAATGAATTCTCCGATATCAGCCTGTAGCACTTTAATGAGTGCAGTAGATCATGTATTGAAAGAGCAGTAACTACCCTTAATGTGAGATATGACAGAACAGATTTCAGAAATAGAGGAAAGGCTGAACTCCTTCACTGAGGAACCAATGGAGATAAACTAACATGGCTGAGGCTCCAAACCGACAGGAGAGGGTTTTAAGCTTGAAGTAAGTTGTACAATTTTTGAGTTGAAAAAAGGAGCAAAGTGGTCGCAAACCAATAAAGAATGTTCTAGAGAAACCGCTGAAGGATTTGGGGTGAGTGAGTGCACTATTCAAAACAGTTCACGTAGGCAAGAGGCAGCTGATTTAATTTCTTGGGAGAAAAAAATCTTTTTTTGCCTGATGAATCTATATTCGGATAGCTTGTAGTGGTAAAGCTCAAAGTTGCTAGAAGTCTTGTGTTTCCTCTAGAGCCTTTTGGTCTTCTAAAGTAGTGGTCCCCAATCCTGTCCTGGGGGCCCACCAGCCATTCGGGTTTTCAGGATACCCACAATGAATATGCATGAGAGAAAATTAGCATGCACTGCCTCCATAACATGCAAATCTTCTCTCATGCATATTCATTGTGGGTATCCTGAAAACCCGACTGGCTGGTGGGCCCCCCAGGACAGGGTTGGGGGCCACTGTTCTAAAGTACCTTTTTTTTTAATGACTATAGGTTCTGAGAGAACCATGGGCCTTGTCTCTGATCACATGAATAAACAGGTTTCTCTGGTGTGACAATGTCCATGGCAGAATGTACGGAGGACTGCCAACAGTTTACTAAACTATCTACATCAGAAACAGTAGGAATAATAAAGTTAGGTAACCAAAGATTATGCAGTTGGTCTGCATCAATACATGGACATCTATGAATAAGGAAGAAAGCAGAGTGTGTGTGAAATAGTCGATCCAGGACTTTAATAACACAATGTAGTAAATAATGATCAGACCATGGTACTGGGGTAAAGGACTGAAAAGATGGGACATCAGACAGCCAGTCTTGACACACACAGACAAGTTCCAGGATGTGCCCTCATTTATGGTTAGGCAAATTTATTTATTTGTACCCATCCTAAAATGTGAAAGATATTTTAATTTGTATTTTAAGTAATTCTTATGTTTTTTTTCAATTATAGAGCTTAAAACATAGTTGCATATTTTTATGCACAAAGCTGTTCTAGAGTGTTAACCACTCCCCGCGGTTTGTAGTACATTTTTAGATTTTACTGTACATGCACAATGTTTTAACTTTTGTTTTTTAGGATTTTGTTGATTATTGCATCTCATTTTCACTCTAAAAACATTTACTATCATTAAACTAAGACCCTACAATGAGTTCCTTTATTATAAGTCATATGTTACTAACAGTATAGAAACCACTTTTCTCAGAGACTGCACCATCAAAACTTGGAAATAATTTGACAGAATGCTTAATTCTTGTCTGTAATTACAGAACATCAATGTTTACACAAATATGTTTTTCCTTTCAATTATAGAGCCTAAAACATAGGTGTACGAAAATGTGCATGTGGGGATTTTAGAATGCAGCCATTTCCGGTGGTTCTAGTGCTAATGCCTGCATAGAGGTTAAGAAATAATCACAGATAGGAGACAATGCCTCAGAGTGCACATGGATGTTAAAATCTCCCAATACTATGACGTTCTTTAAGTTCACATTTATATCAAATAAGCAGTCTAGAAAATGAGATGAGTTTGTGGTTAGGGACCATAGGGGGCAGTAAGTTAGACAAAAATCCCAGTTCAGTGTTGAGGTTAAAAAAGGAAGCTCTAAAGGTGCATCATCATCAACTGGGGCCATAGAGAGGCAAATCCACATTTCCATGGAAAAGACCAAAACTGAAACTCAACCCCAAAATAAGCAGGGGAAAAACATAACAAGTGACGCTAACATAACAAGTGACTGCTCATTCATGTGTGCATGAAGGAGTACACAATGAAGCATGCTCCTTAGTCACATTCCATGTGCACGACTGAGGCATGCGGTGCCCTCCGCTGTCATTGTGGGGCTTTAACGGAGGCTTCTTCTTGACGTCATCAGGGAGAGAGGCACAGTGCGAGTGGATGGCAAAGAATGAGAAAAATAGCTGACAGCAGTGCAAACCTAAAACAGAGAGAAACAAAAATAATACAAGCATTTGGCAGAGGGACTTCGATACAGTGGCAGTAGCAGCAGGAAGTGCACTATAGCACAATAAAGGTAGCTGACAATGGTGTCATCACGGGGCTTTAATGGAGACTTTTCATTGATCAAATTTCAAAAAAGAGAGGAAATTAGCCCAATTCCTACACACCACTCGTATTTAATTATTTAACTAATAGGGACAACATCATCAGACTCTTAGTGCAATATTTTTAATCCACTGTCTCTCGCCACGCAATGGGCCGCAAACAGCATCAGCTGCTTAATAGCACTGCAATCTAATCACTTGACGTTATACCCCAACCCTTTCACCACCCTTTATTCATCTCCTAAACCCAAATTTTCTCTACCATCACTAATTTTTTATTTTATTTCAATTAATTTAACAAACTGACAAGTTTAATGTTAAAAATACTTAGCTCCCTTCAGCATTCCAATACTGTCCCAACATGGACCATGTTTTGACTGTCTCCAGTCTTCATCAGGGGACACCTTGTATCAAATTGTATCAAGGGCACCTT
The DNA here is from genome assembly GCF_901001135.1 of Rhinatrema bivittatum. Taxonomy (NCBI): domain Eukaryota; kingdom Metazoa; phylum Chordata; class Amphibia; order Gymnophiona; family Rhinatrematidae; genus Rhinatrema; species Rhinatrema bivittatum. The sequence goes on along the minus strand of NC_042631.1, from coordinate 50,608,759 downwards.
TTTTACCCAAATTCATAAACCTAAAATAAAAACACCATTAAAAAACATCCTAATCCAAAAGGATATATCAACTATCCTTTCATATATACCCCCGTTAAGCTTTCTACTCCTCACTTGTAGAAAAATCAAACTGCTCTTACCGGACGAAAAGTCAGCAAACTTTTAACGTATGACAAAATTAAATGTACACCAAAGTGTTCCAATTGTCTTACACTCATTCCTTTCTCCAGTATAATGGCGCCATGGCGTTTTAAATCACCTTCACTTCCTCCTTACTTTTATCCTCATTCCCCTCCCCGGAAGTCAAATCTGTCAATCTCATTCATGCACACTCCCATATCCACTATGTGCTGATATCAGAACACCGACCAATCAATTTCCCGATTCAGTCCCCCTGGGGTTACCATATTGAAATAATGTATCCACCTTTGCTCCTTTTGTAATAGAACATTATCAAAATCCCCGCCTTGCAATGACGGCTTGGGTTGCTCAATTACTGCAAATCTTAAATCCTCAAAAGAATATCCATATGTAGAGCAGTGTTGCATCAACGGCGCCTCAACACGTCTCACTATCGAACTTCTGTGTTCCACCATCCTAACTCTCATACTTCGCTTTGTTTTCCCAATATATAAAAGGGGACAAGGGCACCATATCCCATAAATTACACCCATCGCTGAACAATCAGTGTATATGTTTAAATGAAATTTGCCCCCCTTAAAAAAGGCAATATTTCCCCACTGAAAGACTGATCACACACTGAGCACTTGTTGCACGGATAATGTCCCCTTATTGTATTCTCTTGTACAATATTGATCTTAACCTCATCATCAAAATTGAATGTGTACCACACTATCTCTGATATTTCTACCTCGTTTGAGCGCAAATCGAGGGGCATTATTAAATATCTGGTGTAATCCCAACAGATGCCAATGTTTCCTAATACTCTTCTGTATACGGTAAACATGAGGAGAGTAGGGTAACACACAAACCGTTCTATCACCATGTGCATCCTGCCCAGATTTTACTGCCGGAACCAACAATAAATCTCTATTGGCCCAACGGGCCCTTTTATAAGCCTTCTTAAGAACATTCATGGGATAACCCCTCTCTTTTTTGAAATTTGATAATAGTGAGGGGATAGTGCTTCTGTTGTATGATTATGGCTTTTCATTGATGTCATCAAGGGGAGGGGCACAGTTCAAATGGCCCAACTTCCAAACTTACCTGGGCAACTCTTTTGAATATGGACCCCAAGGTTATAGAAGAAGGTAGGCAGAAAGTAAATATACGAGGAAAGTGGGATAAAAGTGACACCCTTTAAAAATTACTTGAGTACAACACATGTTTCTGCCACCTTAAACCAATGTATATTTGATTCCATCCCCCTCCCTCCCACACTACAACTGCCACCTTTCATGTCTGTATATTATAATGGGGTAGTATTGGGGGGAAGCTGTCAGTACTCCTTCCAGTTGCACTGCACCGTTTTATAGATCCTGAAACCCTCAGCTTTGCTGTTCTAGTAGCAGTAGTGTTCCCAGAGAAAACTAGAATCTTTTTAGGTCATGATACCTTTTACTGCACAAAACATAAATGCTCTAATATACCAACATTTCTGACCAGATAGTCCCTTTTTCATATGGTGATTTTCTAACTTATTTGCAACCATTTTCTTCTGTTTCCTTTTCTGCAGGGATTTCAGGTGGACGGCTCTCAAAAGTTGTTATAGGAAGCAGTGTAAAGAAGTATGTTGTGGTCCTTGGGAGAGCAGTAGACGAAGGGCGCTTAGCAGCAGACCTAGCGGAAAACAATGTAATAATTCTGTCTCCAAATGCATGGGAACTCTGTGATAGGGACAACATTCTTATCAAGAAAATTGAGAATGAAAGAGCTGTGAAGGTACATGAAAAAATGGGGGAGAAAAAGTGTGCCAGGTCAGGTCAGCAGGGGGCGGGAGGGGAGAGAGAAGTGGGGTTCAGCTCATTATGTGTCATGGGGAGGGAGCAATCAGTGGATCTTCAATATAGAAGTGGGCCATTAGAGGGGAATCAAGAAGGATTGGGCTTATCCAAAGAAGCATGTCATTCTCTGGCTAAGTCCAGTCTTCCAAAGGGATACTTTGATTGCAACCCATTAGTATTGTGGATAGGCAGGCTAATAATATTTTAAATAAATAAATAAATCTAGGGAAGTATGGCATTTATTGCCAGGGAGAGACAGAGAGGCTCGGTTAAGGTAGTGTCCTATTCTTTGCCATGGAGAAGGAGAACAATAATGAGATTCAGCCTGGGGAATGTTTAGAAGGGGAATTAACCTCTTTTTGAACAAAGTAACATAGTAATACAACAGATAAAAGCCAAATGGTTCATTCATATGGTTCATTCAGTCTGCCCAGCTTTTGGTTATAACTGCCACTCCATGCAGATTATCCCCAAGCCTTCTGTTAATAGGAGTAACCCTCATTCTTTCTGTAAAGGGTAGTAATTACCGCTTCGTGCAGGTTACCCCCATGCACTCTTTTCTTCATTTCCAACCTCTGGCCTTTTGGAATCTGCAAGGTTTATCCCATGTTCTTTTGAATTAATTAGTTTTTGTCCTCACTACCTCTTCCAGAAGGGCATTCCAGGCAATCTCTACCTTCTCTGTGAATAAATATTTCCTGATGTTGGTTCTGAGTTGTCCACCCTGGAGTTTCATTTCAAGACCCCTAGTTCTACAGTTTCCTTTCCAACGGAAAAGGTTTGAAGTTTGTGCCTCATTAAATCCTTTCAGGTATAATGCAGCCTATCAACTGCGATTTGTAGGTGAAAGGATTACTGGCAAATACTCTTGCTGTGAAGCAGGGATGGTGGCCCAGATGTCAGCCCCTTGGTCACCTCTTTAATTAATTCAGGCCCTGCTGGGAGAGAGGGGGAAACTGGTATTCCCCAGGGCTTTGCTTACCCCCTGTGTGTTGGCTTGGAGATGGCTGAGAAAAAAATGGGTTTGAGTGGGTCCCAGTCCCTGCTGCTTCCGCTGGAAGGTAATGTGGGTTTTCCCCCAGGGGTGGAATACGCTCTCACTTTTTCAGGTTGGGCTCAGTTAGGGTCAGGTTCCTTTCACATTTATGCGCAGTAAACACACTAGATGTAGTACCTTTTTCATGCTGAGCCAAACCTTCCGGATTCCACCCCATCACTTCTTTGCTTATCTCCAGGATAGACATTATTTGGTTTCTCTACGACGGGGGAGGGATTCTTTTCCTGGGGAAGTCTCATTTGTGGACATTCTCCAGGATATTGCTCCTATGAGTAATTCTGTATCAAGGTAGCATAAATTATGTAAAAAGAGATTGCAGGTCCCACTCCTTGTACCTCTGTCTGCTTATTGGTCATCTGTTTTAGGGGAAACGATCACAGCAAAATTCCTGACTGGCTATTTTAAGGTGCTGCATCATCGCAATACTTATGTCAGTCTGTGAGAATTGCAGTTTAAATTGCTACATCAAGCTTACTTTGACAATGTGCAGAGGTATTGTATGGGCTTGGTCCCTACTCCACTGTGTACCAAATGCAAACAGGAGGAGGGCTCTTTACTGCACCGATTATTGTATGCCCGAAGCTAGATGTGTTCTGGTCTGAGATGCTGTTTGCTATTAGCAGATGTACTGGTTAGTGGTAGCGAAACATGGTAAAGTTCTTCTCTCTGGAGTGATTGAGGAGATGGTTAGTAAGAGTACATCAAGAGAGAGATTAATATGCCTAGCTGGGTTGACTGCCTGTCGGTGCATTTTGACAGTGTGGATGGAAGAGACACTGTCTTCCGCTCGATCTTTGTTCCAGTGCATGGCCTTGGTGATGCAGATGGAGTGGATAGATATTAAGCTTGGCAGGAGCAGGCCCGACGAGTCTTACTGCTCGGCGTAGGCTATTTGCTCTTGAGCTACAAATGGGGTTGATGAATATAGGGTATGACATTAATTGGAGGGTTTAGTTTTTCATCTCTCCCCTCTCTCTCACTACAATGTTGCTGATGTGTTATCTGGGGTAACAATTGCCATCTACTGATTTTGGTGCGGTCTGTCCTTCCTATGTATTCCCATATCTGGGGGTGCCCTGTGGTTTGGGGAGCTTAACCATTCCTTTGTTTGTTCATCTTTTTCTCTGTCTTACATGGAAATGCTGGGAGGGAGGATAAAGCAGAGTTGCTTACCTGTAACAGGTGTTCTCCCAGAATAGCAGGATGTTAGTCCTCACAGATGGGTGACATCATCAGATGGAGCCCGTCACAGAATACTTTTGTCAAAGTTTCTAGAAACTTTGACTGGCACATTGAGCATGCCCAGCATGCCACTAACCCTGTAGCCATATGGGATCCCCCTTCAGTCTCGTATCAAAGCAGAAAAGAACGAGCGAAATATAAAATAACAAAATGAAGATGAACCCAACTCTGTGGGGTGGCGGGCGGGTTTCCTGAGGGCAATCATCCTGCTGTCTGGGAGAACACTTGTTACAGGTAAGCAACTCTCTTTCTCCCAGGACAAGCAGGATGGGTAGTCCTCACAGATGGGTGAATACCAAGTTGCAGGCTGCCCCCAGAACACACTGGGCCAATAGGCACCCAATAAAGTGCAATAGGCACAACAACGGAGGGGGGTGTTGGCAACAACGGAGGCAGACTGAACCTCATACTGAGCCCTAGGTAGGGAGAGTCTGGTTCTCACACTGGAAACAGGTTACAGAGGACATACTGGCCAAAGACGCTGTCCTGTCGACCATCCTTGCCAGACAATAATGGGCTGTGAAGGTGTGTCAAAGGAGACAAAGAGTTGAGTGGATTGCCTGTGGGCTGCAGTGCGCTCCAGATAAAAGGCGAGAACATCTTTCCTAGTGGCAGTTACTTCTGCTCGCAGAGTCAGTGTGCTGCAGGCCCTAGTGACCTATCCGCCTTACATGAGGTTCTTCCACGTCAGGGTAGTTTTGCACACTCACTCTAAGTTTCTCCTAAGGTAGTGACTGATTTCCACCTGAATCAGTCTTTAGTGCTGTCTTATCTTTTTCCCCAAGGCCACACTCTCACCCAGGTTGAGGCATCCGTGGTCAGTATCACCTGAGCAGTTGGGGGCTGAAAAGGAAGTCCCTTGCTCAGGTTGGAATATTGCGCCCACCAGGCGAGGGAGAGCTGGAGTCGTTCGGTTATCCAGACCAGTGTGGAGAGTGTTGTGTTCGCCGGTCGTGGCCCCCCACAACTGGCCTCTCTCACTTACCCGCACCACGGCATGGCTCAGGTGGGCCCCTAGTACTCTGGCGGCGGCAGGGAGCCGCTGCCGACGTGGCCCCTCTCGGGCTCCCCACTGAGCAGTCATGGCTGGCCCCTCCGGCGCTGCTCTGGATAACCGTCATGAGATTTGCTGCCTGCCATGACCATAGCCTGGATAACAGTCATGAGATTCGCTGCCTGCCACGACAATAGTCTGGATAACCATCACAAGATCCTCCACCTGCCACGACCACAGCCTGTATACCGACTACAAGATTCGCCGCCAGCATCTACCCCTTGCTTGAATTCCGACCCTCTCCTGTGTCCAGACCCTGCACCTGACTCCAGCCAGCATCATCACTCCAACTGTACTTCCAGAGACCCCACCTTAAGCCCCAGCCGGCCCCGGAACCCAAGGACTCAACCCGAGGGGAATGTGGGCTGATAGCTCCAGGGGGGTCCTCTGCTCCTTCTATAGCCTCGCCTGCCAACGGTGGTGACCTGTGGGGCTCAACCCCACAGGTGGCGCCAACTCCCCCTCGGCCCAGGAGTCCACAGCCCGTAACAGTAAGCCAAGGCCATGGATCCGGCAGAGGCCTCCGCCCTACAAGCCATTCCAAGATCTTAGAACAGCAGAGGGTCCTGAAGACACTGGCGGCCTCCATGGAACGCCTCAATGCTCACCTCCATCCACACCAAGCCCTCCAATGGCGCTACCACCTTCACGCCTGGTTATTCCGCTGCCTGCTCCTCCTTGTTACGCTGGCGACCCCCAACAGTGTTGGGGGTTCCTTAATCAGTGCAATGTGCACTTCTGCCTCCAGTCCACACTATTCCCAGACAGCGCCACCAAAATCACATATATCCTGTCCTTACTTGAGGGCAAGGCTCTGGCCTGGGCTTCCCCCTTGTGGGAGTGTTCTGATCCCGTGCTGCAGGATCTTCTCTGGTTCCTAGACTTGTTCCGGATGGTGTTTGAGAACCCAGGATGGCTGGCAGCCCCAGGCACTGAACTTCTGCATATCCACCAAGGAGGACATTTGCTGAGGGACTACACCATCCAATTCAGAACACTTGCTACGAGTTCCATTGGGAGGAGGCCTGCCTTAGATCTATCTTCTTGGACGGACTGTCCCCTAAAATCAAGGACGAGTTGGTGGCCCTGGAACTCCCCACCTCCCTGGATGCCCTCATTGAGTTGGCTGGCAGAATAGACCGCTGCCTGCAAAAGAGGGTGCTTGAGCTACAGGGCCCAAGGAGGCGTCCAGTGACTCCTAGCTGCTCTCGACACCCCTCACCCACCTCACGGCCTCCCCCATCCTCGAAAGGACCTTCTGAGGTGCCCATGCAGTTGGGTCGAGGGCCCTTGTCTCCCAAAGAATGGCAGAGGCGTTGTCAGGCGGGCCTCTGTCTTTAATGTGGGGGCTCCGGGCACCTCATCACCCATTGTCCCATCCATCCAGTAAACTCCTGGACCTAAGTTCCACCGGGGGAGTGACCATGCCCATTCTTCCATTAACACTCCCTGTGACACTCTCCCTGGAGGGACGTGATTTCTCAACACTAGCCTTAGTAGATTCTGGAGCAGGAGAGAACTTCTTGATGCAGGACACCATGGAGCAGCTGCTTATCCCCACCTATCCATGTCCCTGCGGACCCCCTTCTGGGAAGGATCACGTGCCTCGCTGTCCCGGTGGAATGCCATCTAGAAAGCCTCTCCTTCTACGTCATTCTGAAGTCCATTCATCCCGTGGTGCTCAGCATACCCTTGCTTCAACAGCATAAACCCCAGTTTGACTGGACCTCGCTACAGTTGACCCGATGGAAGCTCTGGCCTGCCAAAGGACCTGCTTGAAAAAAGTCACAGATTCTCCCTGTTGTTCCAAGTCTCCAGTCTTAGAAGGACTGCCTCCACATTACGGCCAATTCACAGATGTGTTCTCCAAAAAGGCGGTCGATACTCTGCCTCCACACCGGAACTTCATCTGCGCCATTAATCTGGCTCCTGGCTCCACACCTGCTCGAGGAAGGGTTTACCCCTATCCTTACCAGAGATTCACGCTATGTCTGAGTATATCTGTGAGAATCTTCAGAAAGGGTTCATCCGTCAATCCACCTCCCTAGCAGGGGCCGGCTTCTTCTTTGTTGGGATGAAAGATGGGACCCTGCGCCCTTGTATCGACTTTCGCAGCCTGAATGCCATCACCATGAAGGATCGGTACCCGCTTCCTCTCATAGCCGAACTATTTGACTGCCTTCAGGGAGCGAGGGTCTTCTCGAAGCTGGACCTCCGTGGGGCCTACAATTTGATTCTGATACGGGAAGGTGACGAATGGAAGACAGGGTGTAACACACGGGACGGCCATTATGAGTACTCGGTCATGCCGTCTTCCAAAATCTCATGAATGAGGTGTTCTGAGACCTCCTCTATAAATGCGTGGTAGTGTATCTCGATGACATTTTGTTATACTCCAAGAATCTGCGTGCTCATCACCAACATGTTGCCCAAGTGCTACAATGTCTAAGGGAGAACCGCCTGTACGCAAAGTTGGAAAAGTGCATATTTGAAAAGGAGTCCCTGCTTTTTCTAGGCTACATAGTCTCCAACCACGATTTTCAGATGGACCCAGCTAAACTGAAGTGTATCCAGGATTGGCCACAACCCAGCGGTTTACGAGCCCTTCAGTGGTTCCTTGGCTTTGCAAATTATTATCGCAGTTTTATCTAGCACTATTCTAAGCTGACCACACCTCTCATGGCCCTGACCCACAAGGGGGCCAATGTAAAGAACTGGCCCACCAAGGCAGTAGAAGCCATTTGAGCCCTCAAAGGGGCCTTCTTACAGAAGCCATACCTCCGACACCCAGATCCCAGGCTTCCATTTACGGTGGAGGTGGATGCCTCATCCAAGGGAATAGGAGCAGTACTCAGCCACCATGACTCAGCAGGAACCCTACACCCCTGCTCCTTCTTTTCAAGGAAGTTTTCCCCAGCAGAATGGAAATACGCCATAGGTGATAAAAAAAACTCTTGGCCATAAAACTCGCTTTCAAAGAATGGCGTCAATGGCTTGAGGGGACACAACACTGTATTACGGTTTACACGGGCCATAAAAACCTCGTACACCTCAAGCAAGCACAGCGCCTCAAACCCCGCCAAGCTCGTTGGGTAGTCTTTTTCACATGATTTGACTTTGAGCTCTGTTATCGACCTGCAATGAAGAACCTTAGAGCGGACGCTCTTTCCCATTCCTTCTCTCTGGAGGATCATGTTGAGCCTATACAGCATATTGTAGATCCAGCCCACATCAACCTCTCCACTACCAAACCGTGCCACCAGGTAAGACGGTCATCCCCAGTGTTGCAACTGTCCCTTCCTGACGGCTTCACTCCGCCTACCTTTCTTTCTTTGCACCTCCTCTCGCTATGGACGGACGCCTGGCTGCCGTGGCATCTGCCTGCTGTTCTCTCTGGCGTCCCCGGCCCGGCTTGGGCGCTGCCTCCCGCCATGCTCCGCTGGTACCTTAGGGTGCATGCGCCGCGTGGCCCTCACTCTTATTTCCTACTTGGCGCGAACCTCAGGGGCTTCCCCTGTGATGACGCCACGCTGCCCGGATATTTAAAGCCTACGATGTTTGCTAGCCTTTGAGTTAGCAAGGGGGATTCTTACGGATGGGATTCACTCTCCGTACCCAGCTACTCTGCCTCTCCAATTTTCCATTGGACTCTTAACGCTAACGGGGTACCCGCTCCTCGGGGGCCTCACTTGCTTTTCAGGTCGCTATCAGGAAACCGGTACTCGCTCCTCGAGGGCCCATGTTCCCTGACTCGCTGCCTGCTCCTACCTTCTCTTCTGCCTGGAAGGATTCGCTATCTTCAACACCAGTGAGTACTACCATCTTCACCTCAGAGCTGTTCCCTGGAACCCAGGTACTCGCTTCTTGAGGGCCTGCCTCCGTTCCAGCCCTAGTGCCATCTCCTACATGGAACCACTATGTGAGTACATTACCTTCAAGTCTCTCAGCTCTCAGGGATCAGGTACTCGCGCCTCGAGGGCCTGCTCTCCCTATCCTGGGGTTCTCCATACTGGGGCTTTGTGCTTATTCCACTGTACTCATTATTCTCAGTTCTTTCCACTACAGCACTGCTACTGGAGGAGTCGCTGTTCCAGCTCCTGAGGGATACTAGCCCAGCCGGGCTACTTCTGCTGCTCACTACTGCCACCTCTGGTGGCTTCACCACATTGTCTAATAAAAGATCAATCTCTGTGTTTGTGTGACCTAAGCTGAGCCTGACCTGTGGCCCCCTCACGGGACTTCCCCCCCCACCCCCCCCCCGAGGGGCTGGTCAGCTGCCACAGTGTCCAAGGGTCCACCCAAACCTCACTAATTATAACACCCAGAAGACTTTGTAACAAGGCCTTAGCCTGGGCTCATGATTCCCACATTGCTGGCCACCCTGGACGGACCCGGATGCAGGCCCTTCTCCAACAGTTCAACTGGTGGCCAGGGATGCATAAGGACATCCGGGCTTATGTAGACTCTTGCCCCGTCTGCGCTCAGCAGAAGACTCCAGTGGAGAAACAAGGGGGCCTATTGCATCCTTTACCTGCCCTTGAAGAACCTTGGATGCACATTTCCATAGATTTCATTGTGGATCTTCTGCTTCAGAGGGAAACACGGCCATTTGAGTTGTAGTCGACCGCTTTTCTAAGATGGCACATTTTACTGTACTGCCTAAACTCCCCTCAGCTTCCCAACTGGCTCAGTTATTCATACAACACATTTTTCGTCTGCATAGACTGCCGCAACATATTTCTGACCAGGGTCCCCAGTTTACCGCTAGGTACTGGCAGAATCTCTGCAAAAAATTCCACATTGCTCTGGATTTCACGACTGCCTATCACCCCCAATTAAATGGTGAAGCGGAGCGGACAAATCACACCCTGAAACAATTCTTAAATCAATGCTTGTCAGTACGACTGGGTCAATCTATTCCCTGGGCAGAGTTTTCCCATAACTCGCACCCCTGTACCGCTACTGGAGATTCGCCCTTCCAAATCGTTTATGGGAAGCAGCCACTTCCACCCTTACCGCTTTCCTTGTCCGTCCCGTCCCCGGCTGCCCAGATGATGGCTGTAATGTTGAAAGAACTATGGATTCACACTGAACGGATGATCCAGAAGGTGGCCCTGACAGCCAAGAAATTTGCTGCCTGCTATCAATGACTGGAGCCCCAATTCCAGCGAGGAGTAAAAGTATGGTTCAGCACTTGGCACATTCGCCTAGGGATCCCATCCATGTGCCTGGCTCCGCGTTACATTGACCCCTTCTCTGTGCTCCGACAATTAAGACCCATAACTTATCAGCTTCACCTACCTGCCTCTCTGAAAGTACACAATTCCTTCCACGTCTCCCTTCTAAAACCTCTTGTACTCTCCTGGCCCTTCCAGAGAGCCGTACAACCTCCTCAACTTGCAGCTGAAGACGAGACCACATATCAAATTTGCAAGGTCCTTGATGCTAGAAAACGAGGTCACAGATGGGAGTATCTGCTGCCCTGGGAAGGATTCGGCCCAGAGGAAAATTCCTAAGAACCATCCTCCAACATCCTTGACAAGAGCCTAATTAGGCAGTTCCATGCGGATCACCCCAAGAAACCTAGACCCTCAGGAGGGGGACTTAAAGGAAGGGGTACTGTTGCGTTTGCCAGTTGCAGCCCCCTGCGACTGGCCCCTCTCACCCGTGCCGCCGTGCAGCTCAGGCGGGCTTTGGTATTCTGGCGGTGACAAGGCGCTGCTGCCAATGCGGCCCCTCTCGGCCTCCGTGCCAGGCAGTCACGGCCGGCCCCTCCAGCGCTGCTCTGTCCCGATGCGCGGCCTCGGGGTCCTCCCTCGCCTTGATCCCTTTAAGCATGTGCGTGTACCACCTCCTGTGATTTAAAGGGACCGCGGCAGGAAATTGCCACAGCCCCTCCCTTCTGCTAACCAGCACTTTGCCTTGGCTTCTTGGCTTTTGCTCCTGTTCCTCCCCAGAGGGTATTCCCGAGCTCCTGACCCATTTCCTGATTGGACTGCCTTTGGACCCTGACCTTTGCCCGGATACGACTACACAATTCGCCACCTGCCTCGACCACAGCCTGGATAACCATCACAAGATTCGCCACCTGCCACGATTATAGCCTGGACAACCATCATGAGATTCGCCACCTTCCACGGCCACAGCCTATATACAGACTACGAGATTTGCCGCCAGCATCTAACCTTGCTTGAACTCCACCCCTCTCCTGTGTCCAGACCCTGCACCTGGCTTCGGTCAGCGTCACCACCCCATCGGGACTTCCAGAGACCCCACATAGTACCAGTCGGCCCCGGTACCCAAGGGCTCAACCCGAGGGGAACATGGGCTGGTAGTGCTGAAGCTCCAATGGGGTCTCAGCTCCTCTATGGCCAGTGGGGCTCAACCCCGTAGGTGGCGCCAACTCCCCCTCGGCCCAGGGGTCCACAACCCATAACAGAGAGTTCTTGAGAGGCTTGGTGCCACTGAAGTCAACAGGGTCCACTGTGTGACCCTCATGACTAGGCGGGCCATTGAGGTGATGTGCACTGGTGATGCCATGTGACCCAGCAACTTCAGGAGCAGGTGGGCTGAGGTTATCTGCTGGCAATGGATGGACCTGGCTAGCCTAGCCAGGGTGGCTATGCGTTCACTGGGATGGAATGCCTTGGCTACTGTGGTGTCCAGATCTGCCCCGATGAAGCTGAGTCGCTGGGACGGAGATGGCTGAGATTTCAGGTAGTTTATGAGGAACCCCAGCGATTGGAGGAATCTCATCATTACATTCAGGGACTGAAGGGCTCCTTCCCTCGAAGAACTCATGATGAGCCAATCATCCAGATATGGGAGCACATGCACCCTGTTCTGGTGCAAATGGACTCCCACCATTGCCAGGCACTTTGTGGTGTGCGGAGGCTAGCCCGAAGTGGAGAACCCTGTACTGGAAGTGCCGCTGGCCTACTACGAAGTGCAGGTATTTCCGATGAGGCAGAAAGATGGCAATGTTCGCATAGACGTCCTGTAGGTCGAGAGAGCAGAGCCAGTCCCCTTGATGCAGAAGCGGAAGTATGGTACCCAAGGATACCATTTTGAACCACTCTCTCTGGAGGAACTTGTTTAAGGCCCAGATGTTGAGGATGGGACGGAGGCCTCCTGTTCTCTTTGGAATGAGAAAATACCGGGAGTAGAATCCCTGGCTGTGCTGAGCCTGGGGAACTGATTCTACAGCTCTGGACCATAGCAGGGCCGAGAGTTCTAACTCAAGGGTTATTGCGTGTTCCACAAGGCTCCACGCCGGAGAGAGTGGGAAGTTTCGGGGAACATTGAGAAGGTTCAGGCGGTAACCCCGTGCTACGATAGACAACATGATTGGGAGCCAGTTGTTTGCGAATAGGCAAAGTCCCACCGGTGGGTCAGACGCTGTGGGCAAAGGGGTTAGGCTGCTACTCTCTCTGAGCCAGTCAAAAGTCAGCTGCAGGGCTAGGCTGAGGGGCTGGCTGAGCCCTAAGAACTCTTTGTTGGTGAGGGTGGCCTCTTTGGGCAGCTTGAGCTGGACGAGCACGGGAGGCCGGAGGATGGTATCTCCGTTACCTGTAAAATTGCTTTCTGGAATCCCTACGTTGCGCTCTGCAGGTTGCCAAAGAGGGGTCAGAGGTGGTAGTAGACAACTGACGTAGGGTCTCATGGTGATCCCTGAGTTGGGCCACTGTGTCCAGGATTTTGTCCCCAAACAGGTTTTCCCCTGTACAGGGGAGGTTGGCCAGTTTGTCTTGAACCTCCGGGCAAGGGAGGCTTTCAGCCAGGCCCAGCACTGGCACTAATGCCTGCCACTGAGACCCTTGATGCCGTCTCAAAGACATCATAGGCCACCCTTCATATGTCTCGGCTTCCAATCCTTTTTGGAGGATGGATTCTAGGCCCTCCTGGAACTGTTGTGGTAGGCCCTCCGCAAACTCCTGGACCTGTTTTCAGAGGTTACGGTTATACCGGTTCATGTACAACTGATATGCCGCTATTCGAGTGATAAGCATGGATCCTTGGAAAACTCTCCGACTTAGAGCACCTAAGGCTCTGTGATTCTTCCCCAGAGGGGCAGAGGAGTGAGGGCGGGTCCTCTTGGCTTTTTTCTGGGCTGAATCCACTACCACTGACTGGTGAGGCAACTGGCTCATCTGGAAGTGCAGGGCCTCTTGCACTACATAAGTAGCATCCGTCTTTCTGTTGACTGGAGCCACAGAACCCGGGTGTTCCCAGAGCTGGTAGAAGAGGTCTAAGAGGACCTCATGTACAGGAACGGGCATCACCTCCTTAGGAACATCCATGAATTGGAGGACCTCCAACATCTTGTGGGGGATGTCCTCTTCAGTTAAAAGCTGAAAAGGGATGGTTTCCGCCATTGTCCGCACAAAGCTCGTGAAGGATAAGCCCTCGGGAGGCGAGCGCCGTCTCTCGTCCAAGGGAGAAGGTTTCGACAGAAGATCCGAGGAGGCCTCCGAGGAGTGTTCGGAAGAGGCATCTCCCCATGGGTCGTAAGGGGTTTTCTCCTCACCACTGAATTGTCTGGGTTGAGGAGGGAGGCCAGAACCCAAAGTATGGAACATGAGAACAGACAGAGGTTGCTCTGGCATCAAGGGCACCGGGACATGCGGTGGACACGGGGGCATCGGGAGGCCCGAGGGTCTAGGAACAGGATCCAGCATCGGTGGCACCGCCCGTGGTGATAAGCGTGGAGCCATATCCTGCTCCTCTGAGAAGCCCGGAATCAGAATCGAGAGAGGGTGAGGCACTGGTGGCAGACAGGGAACCGGGGGGGCCCACCGGTATGGGCTGCGTTGGTAAGGCACCGAGCAGCACATCCAGCCTTTCCAGCAAGGGTTCCAGCATGGAGGGCGCTTGTTCCAATGCTGATATGGGGGCCGGCTTCAGTGGTTGCTGGAGACCATGAAGGGCATTTAGCACTGCCTGTTGAACCATGCGGTCCAACTCCTCTCCAAATGCGGCTACGGAAAATGCGGCTACGGAAAATACCAACCCGGGAGGAGGAGGCAGGCTGAGTGTCACCGGAGCATCCATGGGGGTCTGCGGATGCTCGGTGCGCAGCAACAATATCGGTGGGGAATGCCTTGGGATCCCAGGCTTGGAGAAGAATGGGGCCTCCTCCCCTTGGGGCCTTTTCGGAGGAGGTTTGGCCATGGTGCTTGGCCCAGTCCTTCTCCAGCACCAAGAAAGACGATCCCGAAGCTTTCGAATGCTCCAATGCCTTTAAGGGGCGATCTCCCTCCCCTTGATCATCGGGGCGGGGCACCGAGGGCAAAGGTCCTGAGTCAGATCGATCCCCGCGACTCAACGTACCCACCATAGGAGTCAATGGAGCCGATTGCTTGGAACCAAACAAGTGCTCCATTTTGTCCAGGCGGGCACACCAGCCTTTGGGGGTCATCTGAGCACAGCTGGGACACCAATAGACATCATGGGAAGGCCAAAGACACAGGACACAGACGTCATGTGGGTCCGTGATGGACATAGTCTGCGGACACTCAGGGCACTTCCTAAAACCGGTTGCCATTGAAAAAAGGTGGCGTGCGGTCGGTGGCCATCAGCCACTGGGAGGTAGACGCTCATGAACCGACTGCTCAAAGCGAAAAAACACCTACCGAATGCTGGAGGAATCGATTTGCAATGCGGTCCCTGAGGCGGGGAAAAATTGAAGAAAAAACATTGAATTCTTCTGTGAGTAAAAAGTTTTAAACAGAGCTCCAGAAACCCATGAGGCAACAGCACCATGGAAAAAAGGAGACTGAAGGGGGACCACATGTGGCTACGGGGTTAGTGGCATGCTGGGCATGCTCAGTGTGCCATTCAAAGTTTATAGAAACTTTGACAAAAGTATTCCTTGATGGGCTCCATCTGATAATGTCACCCACCTGTGAAGACTACCATCCTGCTTGTCCTGGCAGAAGGGTTGGTCTTGGGGGTTAGTGCTGGAGACCCCAGGGTAGTGGGACTTAGGTTGGGATTTCAGCTTGCTTGTATTGTATGTGTGCACTGTGTGTGTGTGATGTGATGGTGCTTTTGGGAAGGATGGGTGGAATTTCCTTGGGGAAGGAAAACTGGGAAAAGAGAAAGAGGTTTGTGTTTGCATAAATCCTGTAGTTTCTTGCTTTGTGTGTACGTTACTTGTACTATAGTATTGCAATTGTTGTGTTCTTTCTTTCTTTGATCTGCTTATTGTATTCTGATCAATGGTCCTTTTGTACTCACATTTTACAGTTTGGGATATTGGGGTTGAGTTATATTGTTGCTCTTTACTCTGCTTCTCTTTTTCAATAAAATCTATTTTGAAAAAAAACCAAAACTTTTCAGGTATCTGAAGATCTATATCATATCTCCCCTGCACCTCCTCTCTTCCAGGGTTTACATATTTAGATACTTCAGTCTCTCCTAATAAGTCTCCAATATAGACCCCACAACATTTTGATCACCTTTCTTTGGTTTGCCTCCATCCTATCTCTTTTTGAGATATGTGTTCCAGAACTGAACACAGTACTCCATGTGAGGCCTCACCAAGTACCTGAATAAGGGCATTATCACGTCTTTTTCTTCTACTACTACTACTACTACTTCTATCCAAGGGAAGTCTTCCCTCACAAATCAGCTTCATTTTTTTGAAGGGGTTAATAAACATTTGGATAAAGGTGAACTAGTAGATGTGTAAGGCGTATGACAAAGTCCCTCATGAGAGACTTCTTAGAAAACTTAAGTCATAGGATAGGATGCAATGTCCTGTCATGGATTACAAATTGGTTAAAAGACAGGAAACAGAGCGTAGGATTAAATGGTCCATTTTCCCAGTGGAAAAGGGTAAACAGTGAAGTGCTCCATGGATCTGTACTTAGATCAGTGCTTTTCAATATACATATAAATGATCTGGAAAGGAATAAGAATATGATGTGATCAAATTTGCAGATGATACAAAATTAGTCAGAGTAGTTAAATAACAAGCAGATTGTGTACATTGCAGGAGGACCTTGTGACACTGGAAGATTGGGCATCCGAATGGCAGATAATTTAAAGTGAACAAGTGCAAGGTGTTCATATAGGAAAAAATAACCCTTGCTGTAGTTACATGATGTTAGTTTCCATATTAGGAGCTACCACCCAGGAAAAAGATCTAGGCATCATAGTGGATAATACTTTGAAATCATCGATTCAATGTGCCGCAGCAGTCAAAAAAGCAATGTTAGGAATTATTAAGAAGGGAATGGTTAATAAAACAGAAAATATCATAATGCCTCTGTATCGCTCCATGGTGAGACTGCACCTTGAATACTGTGCACACGTCTGCTCGCCGTATCTCAAAAAAGATATAGCTGCAATGGAGAAGATACAGAGACGATGATAAAGGAGATGGAACAGCTCCCCTGTGAGGAAAGGCTGAAGAGGTTAGGGCTGTTCAGCTTGGAGAAGAGATGGCTGAGGGAGGATATGCTGCGGGTCTTTAAAATAATGAGAGGTCTTGAACAAGTAGATGTGAATCGGTTATTTACACTTTCGGATAATAAGAACATAAGAAATTACCATGCTGGGTCAGACCAAGGGTCCATCAAGCCCAGCATCCTGTTTCCAACAGAGGCCAAACCAGACAACAAGAACCTGGCAATTACCCAAACACTAAGAAGATCCCATGCTACTGATGCAATTAATAGCAGTGGCTATTCCCTAAGTAAACTTGATTAATAGACATTAATGGACTTCTCCTCCAAAATGTTATCCAAACCTTTTTTGAACCCAGCTACACTAACTGCACTAACTACATTCTCTGGCAACAAATTCCAGAGCTTTATTGTGCATTGAGTGAAAAAGAATTTTCTCCGATTAGTCTTAAATGTGCTACTTGCTAACTTCATGGAATGCCCCCTTCTATTATTTGAAAGTGTAAATAACCGAGTCACATCTACTCGTTCAAGACCTCTCATGAACTTAAAAACCTCTATCATATCCCCCCTCATCCATCTCTTCTCCGAGCTGAGATTGTACTTTGGATCTTCTCTTGCTTGCTACCTGCCTCGCTGACTCGGATTGTATTTTGCACCTTCTCTTGCTTGCTACCTGCCTCGCTGACCCGGATTTGACCTTCTCTTGCTTGTTATTTTTCTCGGAACTGAAGTCAGTCTCACTGGTCCCCCCTCAGCCTTCTGTTCTCCAAGCTGAACAGCCTCAACCTCTTCAGCCTTTCCTCATAGGGGAGCTGTTCCATCCCCTTTATCATTTTGGTTGCCCTTCTCTGTACCTTTTCCATCGCAACTATATCTTTTTTGAGATGCGGCGACCAGAATTGTACACAGTCTTCAAGGTGTGGTCTCACCATGGAGCGATTTAGAGACATTATGACATTTTCTGTTTATTAACCATACCCTTCCTAATAATTCCTAACATCCTGTTTGCTTTTTTGACTGCTGCAGCACACTGAGCCGATGATTTTAAAGTATTATCCACTGGTCTACAGTTTCCTAGGACTAGGGAACACTCCATGAAGTTAGCAAGTAGTACATTTAAGACTAATCGGAAAAAATTCTTTTTCACTCAGTGCACAATTAAGCTCTGGAATTTGTTGCCAGAGAATGTGGTTAGTGCAGTTAGTGTAGCTGGATTTAAAAAAGGTTTGACTAAGATTTTGGAGGAGAAGTTCATTAACTGCTATTAATCAAGTTGACTTAGGGAATGGCCTCTGCTATTACTGGTATCAGTAGCATGGGATCTTCTTAGAGTTTGGGTACTTACCAGGTTCTTGTAGCCTGGTTTAGCCACTGTTGGAAACAGGATGCTGGGCTTGATGGACCCTTGGTCTGACCCAGTACGGCAATTTCTTATGTACAGCAGCATTCACCTCAATTTGACTGGACCTCCCTGCAGCTTTCTTAATAGGATCCCAATTGTCACATCTCATGTCTGGAAAAAGTGGAGACCTCCCAATGCCTCTCGATGTCTGCCATCTTTGCTGACCTTGCACCACGGTACGCTGGATTTGCCGACGGTTTTTCAAAGAAAAAAGCTGATTCCTTACCTCCCCACAGAGAATATGACTGTGCTATTGAACTGCTACACAACGCCAAACCGCCCTGTGGGGAGGGTATAACCTTTCTCTCTTTCTGATACGAAAGCGATGTCTGAGTACATCCAAGAGAACCTGGACAAGGGGTTCATCCGCAGCTCCACTTCTTTGACAGGTGCTGGATTCTTCTTTGTGGGTAAGAAGGACAGGTCAATCCACCCCTGCATTGACTATTGGGGTCTAAATGTGATTACCAAAAAGGACATTAAACCTTGCCTTTAATTTCAGAGTTATTCGACCATCTGTAGGGAGTGAAAATCTTCTCCAAACTGGACCTCCGGGGGTATTACAATTTAATCCGCATTCAACACGGCATCAAGTGGAAGACAGTCTTCAACATTAGAAATGGACACTATGAGTATCTGTTGATGCCCTTCGGTTTGTGCAGTGCTCCGCCCATGTTCCAAAATATGAATGAGATCTTCTAGGACCTTCTCAATGAGTATGTTGTCATGTACCTCGATGAAATCCTAATCTTTTCCAAGGATCTCGTGTCACGTTGCTGGGATGTCCGCTGCGTACTCCAACATCTCCGTGACAACCAACTATATGCTAAACTTGAAAAATGTCTATTTTCAGCTGCAAAGGTTAAAAGTGTACAACAGGCATGGACATTGTTTAAAAATACAATCTTAGAAGCGCAGTCCAGATGTATTCCATGCATTAAGAAAGGTGGAAGTAAGGCAAAATGATTACTGGTATGGTTAAAAGGTGAGGTGAAAGTGGCAATTTTAGTCAAAAAAAATCCTTCAAAAATTTGAACAAGGATCCATATGAAGAAAATAGGAAAAAGTGTAAGCATTGTCAAGTTAAGTGTAAAACATTGACAAGGCAGGCTAAGAGAGAATTTGAAATGAAGTTGGTTGTAGAGGCAAACATTCATAATAAAAACTTTTTAAAATATATCCGCAGCAAGAAAAGACAGTCGTTTGGACCATTAGATGACTAAAGGATTAAAGGGGCTCTTAGGGAAGATAAGGCCTTTGCAGAAAGACTAAATAAATTATTTGCTTCTGTGTTTACTAAAAAGGATGTTGGGGAGATACCACTTCTGGAGATGGTTTTCAAGGAGGATGAATCAGATGAAGTGAACCAAATCACTGTGAACCTGGAAGATGTAGTAGACCAGATTACAAACTAAAGAGTAGCAAATCACCTGGGCCAGATGGTATGCATCCCAGGATTCTGAAGGCACTCAAAAATGAAATTTCAGATCTAGTAGTTAAAATTTGTAATCTATCATTAAAATCATCTATAGTATCTGAAGACTGGAGGGTGGCCAATGTAACCCCAATATTTAAAAAGGGCTCCAGGTGCAATCCAGGAAATTATAGACCAGTGAGCCTGACTTCAGTTCCAGGAAAAATAACAAGCAAGAGAAGGTACAATCCGGGCCAGCGAGGCAGGTAGCAAGCAAGAGAAGATCCAAAGTACAATCTGAGTGAGCGATGCAGGTAGCAAGCAAGAGAAGGTCCAAAGTACAATCCAAGTCAGTGAGGTAGGTAGCAAGCAAGAGAAGATCCAAAGTACAATCCGAGTCAGCGAGGCAGGTAGAAAGCAAGAGAAGGTCCAAGATGCAATCCGGGGCAACGAGACAGGTCACCAGCAATCCGAGAGCAGCAGCAGCACAAGCAAGCCTGTAGCCGAGGCAAATGTTGTGCTGGAGTGGCATTTAAATAGCCATATTTCCCGCGCTAACGCAGGGACTTCCAGGGGAAGCGATGACGTGCCGTGGTGGGAGGAGTCATGATGCAGCGCGCGTCAGCCTGCGCTGCAGCTGGGGAATGCCGCTGAGGAACGCAGCCACCAGCCCCGATGGAAGGAACTGATGCAGCAGGTAACAGTAACAGTACCTCCCCTGCAAGGCCTCCCTCTCCAATTCTGAAGATGAGGTTTGAGAGGGAACTGTTGATGGAACTTCTGGAGTAACCATGGAACCTGAATGTTGCGAGCTGGTTCCCAGGAGTTCTCCTCTGGCCCATAATTCTTCCAGAAAATTAAATATTGCAAATTTCCTCACCTTCATCTGACATCCAAGATTTCCTCGACCTCATATTGAGTGTCATCCTCCACAGTAGTCTGGGTGATCAGTTTAGGCCTCCTGGGTGGCCAGAACAAGATTACAGATTTAAGAAGTGATATATGAAAAATGTTGTGGACCTGCAGTGTGGGCTGCAGATGAAGCTTGTAAGTGACTTCATCAAGTTGCTTTTCAATAAGAAAAGGTTCAACAAATCTGGGTACAAATTTTAGAGAAGGTGTCCGTAAACTGAGATTTTGGGTACTCAACCATACAAGGTTTCCTGGTCAGAGTTGAGGACCTGGTTTCCTTCTTTTATCCACCTGTTTCTTAGCCTTGATCGCGATTTGCTGTAACAATTATTGGTTTCTTTCCATAGCTCTGTCATGGATCGGATGGTTTGGTCTACAGCCAGACAAGACGAAGAGGTAGTAATAGGCAAAGGGATTCGAGGATGTCTGCCAAAGACTAAGAAGAAAGGAGATGATTCAGTGACTTGCGCTGAATGATTGTTATGGCACATCTCCACCCAGGGTAATAGGGATGCCCAATCGCCCTGTCTTTGGTTAACATAACATTGCAGGAAGGTATTGAGTGATTAATTTGTTCGTTCAGTTAATCCGTTGGGTTTAGAATGATAGTCTGATGAAAAATTGTTTTATTCTGAATTTGTTTTACAAAGGTCCTTCCAAAATCGAGCTGTAAATTGCACTCCTCTGTCAGACACGATATTCACGGGCAGGCCATGAATTCGAAAAATGTGCTGAATAAATAGTCGACCCAATTCTGGGGCCGTAGGTAAGCTGGGGAGTGGAATAAAATGGGCCATTCTAGAGAATCGATCCACAGCCCAAATGACTGTGTGTTATGGTTACATGTGTTTTGGTGGATCCTTGGGTGCTGTGGAGATGACCACGCCCATGGGGAGGAGCCCTGTGAGGAGCCACAGCACTAGGCTGGACTCGTACTACACAAAAACACAAATAGCTCTTTATTAGACAACTTGAAGAGAGCCACCAGGTGGCAGTAGTGAAGCAGTCCATAGTTGCAGTCTCAGGGACCTCGGCAGAGGGAGCCCTTCTCTCCTAGATGATGTCAGGAGGTTCCGCAGCAGGTCTCCCAGCGAGGAGATACTGTGGATGAGAAAGACTGAGAGAGTACTCACTAGGTGTTGGCTGTAGATATGCAATTCCACCAGGTATGTTTGTAGAAGGTACAGGCACCGAGGCAGGGAGAACAGACCCTCGAGGAGCGAGTACCTGTTCCCTGTAAGGCACCTGAAATAAAGCAGAGGGCCCCCGAGGAGTGGATACCCAGGATAGTAGTTACCCCGAAGGGCAGAGAGAGAGCTTCCTGCGGCAGAATGGAAGCGGCAGAGTAGCATAGACAAGAAAGGATTCGAGTCCTTGCTAACTCAATGAGCTAGCAAATTAGTGAAGTTAATATAGCCGGATGGTGTGACGACAACATGAGGGAACGCCCTCGAGGTTCACGCCAAGGGTGGTACAAAGACATGGGTTGCGTGCACGCACCATAGTAGGTACCTGGAAGGAGCAATGGCGGGAGGCTGCACCATAGCCGTTCTGGGGATGCCAGAGAGGTCGGCTTGTAGACACGGCAGTAGCCATCTTTCCCAGGTAAGCGGGAGGAGCCGTGAATAAGGTGAAGCAAACGGGCGAAGCCGTCTAGGACCGACGGACGCAACACCATGTTCCCATCAGGGGAAGATCCGTAATGAAGTCTGTAGCTATGTGGGTCCATGGTTTATCAGGAATAGGCAAAGGTTGCAATAATCCACAAGATCGCCTTCGGGGAGTTTTATTTGCCGCACAGGTGGGACAGAATTCAACATACCTCTTGGTATCCAGTCTCCACTGGGGCCACCAATAATGACGGGAAACGAGATCTCTCATCCGGGCTATTCCAGAATGTCCTGCTAAATGAGAGTCGTGAACCCAATGAAGGACCTTCTGCCTCAATCGCTTTGGTACCACTGTCTTCCCCAAAGGTACCATTAAGGTAGCGGCGAGTAAGATTTGAGCCAGATCAATAATATAGCGAGGTGGGTCAGGAGTGTAATCGGGAAGAAAATTTCTAGATAAGGCATCTGCTCACTGATTCTTCTCTGAAGGTCGGAAGCATAAATTGAAATTGAATCGACTGAAAAACCTCACCCAGCGGGCCTGTCGTGGGTTTAAATGTTGAGCTTGTGAAAGATACGCCAGGTTCTTATGATCTGTATAAATTGTAACTGTATATTTGGCTCCCTCTAATAGATGTCGCCATTCCTCAAGAGCGGACTTTATGGTTAGGAGTTCTCGATCTCTAATGGCATAATTTTTCTCTGCCAGAGAAAGTTTTCTAGAAAAATAAGCACAGGTGAGTTGCTTCCCTGCTTCTGAAGGTTGCAGAAGAATTTCCCCTACTCCTAGTGCTGAGACATTGATCTCCATGATGAAAGGTTTAGTAGGGTCCGGTCGTTGAAGATAAGGGTATTTGATGAATTCTTATTTTAAACGCTGAAAGGTATGGACAGTCTCGGAAGACTACTTCGAATTTCTGCCCCTTTCCTTGTCATGGCCATCAAAGGGGCTACCAAGGTGGAGTATCCGACAATAAATTGACGATAGTAATTGGAAAAACCCAAAAAGCCCTGTAGGGCTTTGAGGCCTTGTGTTGAGGCCAGTCTACAATGGGCTTGAGTTTCCCTGGATCCATACGTAGGCCAGTCCGAGAGACAATGTACCCTAGGAAGGGTAGCTCTCTTTGTGGAACATGCATTTTTCTAGTTTAGCATATAACCGGTTCTCTCGAAGACACTGAAGAACTTGTCGAACATGAATCTGGTGTTGATCTTCAGTTCTGTAAAAAATAAGGATTTCGTCCAGGTAAAACAGAATGTGAGAATTCAAGAGGTCTCAAAAGATATCGTTGATCATGGCTTGAAATGCAGCCCAGGACATTACAGAGTCGAAAAGGCATTACCTGGTACTCATAATGTCCATCTCTCGTGTTGAAAGCAGTTTTCCATTCATCGCCCTCCCTAATTCGTATTAAATTATATTCCCCACGGAGGTCGAGTTTAGTAAAAATTTGTGCACCTTTTAATCAGGCAAAAAGTTCAGAAATAAGCGTGATAGGGTACCAGTTCTTCTTGGTAATGGCATTTAACACTCTATAATCAATGCAAAGTCGGAGAGATCCAACTTTTTTTATTAACAAAAAAGAATCCGGCCCCTGCTGGAGATGAGGAGGATCTAATAAATCCCCAAGCTGAATTTTCTTGAATATACTGAGTCATGGCATCCGACTCGGGTCCTGATAATGTGTAGACTTTACCCCTGGGCGGGGATTTTCCTGGAAGTAAGTCTATTCTACAATCATAAACCTGATGTGGTGGTAAGACCTCCGCCTCCTGCTTGCTGAAAATATCCGCAAATTCAGCGTACTGATGAGGTAAGCCAGAGGGAATAATTGTGGAGCAAGGAATCCGAAACTTAGCTGGTTTCACTGAAATCAAACAGTTCTGACGGCAGAAGGAATTCCAACTTGCTAGCTGCAAGGATCCCCAGTCTAGACGAGGTTGATGCAGTCTTAACCAGGGTAGACCTAGAATCACTTGATTAACTGCGGAAGGGAGAACATAAAATTGAATGATCTCCTGATGAAGTAGCCCCATAGTCATTTTGATAGGTTTGGTGATAAACAAAATTTTATTCCCCAAAGGCTGTCCTGATACTGAGGAAACTGTAAGCGGTGTTTTCAAGAGTTCTATGGGAAGTTGATATTGATGGACGAGGCTTCTCTCAATGAAATTACCAGCAGCACGAGAATCCAAAAAAGCCTGGAGATGGATGGAACCTTCGGCAGTGGGTAACGTTACTGGAATTAAGATTTGTGGAGAGGAAGTGGCATGACCCAGGGAGGCCTCTCCCACCAGACCTAGGCCCGAGAGTTTCCCGACTTGTTCAGACATTTGTTGGCAAAATGACCTGTTCAGCACAGTGCAAACAGAGATTATTCTGTTTTCGACGATGCTGCTCTTCAGGTGAAATACGGAATCAGTCAATCTGCATAGGTTCATCCATACTGAGCTGGGTCTCTAACGTCTTAGGGGGCCACAAGCGGTCGCTGAAAGGCTGGAACAAGATCAATAGGACATCAAAGAGCTGCCTGCTCCCAGGACCTCTCCTGAAATCTGAGATCCAGGCGGATAGCTAGGCAAATTAATTCTACTCGGGATTTCGGTGATTCTCGAGCGGCTAGCTCATCCTTGATGGCCTCTGATAGCCCTTGACAAAAAATTGCTGAGAGACTATCCTCACCCCAACAGAGTTCAGCAGCAAGAGTCCAAAAGTGAATGGCATACTCCCCCATGGAGATGGGATCCTTGTCGAACCTGAAGTAGATCAGAAGCTGCAGAGACAGATCGACCGGGCTCATCAAAAATTAATCGGAGGTCCTTCAAAAAATGGTCCAGATTATGTAATAACAGATCATCTCGTTCCCAAAGGGGTGATGCCCATGCTAAGGCTGGTCCTTCCAATAATGATAATATGAAGGTAATCTTGGTCTTTTCTGAGGGGAATAGTGAGGGCTGCAGAGGAAAATGCATGCGACATTGCTTTATGAACCCCCGACACTGCTGGGGGTCTCTGTTGAAATGAGGAGGGGGAGGAAGTCGTATTACAGGAGGAGTTGGATTGACAGAAGCTGTGGATCCTGGGGATGCAATGGCCAGAGCATCCATTCGGGCGGCCAGTCTCTCTAGAACACCAATCACTTGATCCAGAACTCCTTGCTGTTGCTGTACATGTGAAGCCAATCCGGGAATGGCCTGTAAGGCTGTTAATTCTACTGGGTCCATGGCCTCAGCTAACTGTTACAGTCTAGTTAGTGGACCCAAGATAGTGTAACAGTCTTACCTTGACTTGCCCTTGGACTACAGCCAGAAACCCAGTCAAGGACGTAATTCAGTACCCCTGGGTTGGGTGTCGATGAAGAAGGTTCAGATCACAATCCGGTCGTAGTGGCAGATAGCCAGCAGGAGAAAGTTCAAGCACAATCCAGGTCAACGAGGCAAGCAGCAAGCAATAGAAGGTCCAGGGCACAGTCTGGGTCAGTGAGGCAGGTAGCAAGCAAGAGAAGGTCCAGGGTCCAATCTGGGTCAGTGAGGCAGGTAGCAAGCAAGAGAAGGTCCAAGATCCAATCCGGGTCAACGAGACAGGTCACCAGCAATCCGAGAGCAGCAGCAGCACAAGCAAGCCTGTAGCCAAGGCAAATGCTGTGCTGAAGAGTGGCGTTTAAATAGCCCTATTTCCTGTGCTAACGCAGGGACTTCCGGGGGAAGCGATGACGTGCCACAGTGGGAGGAGTCATGACGTGGCACGCATCAGCCTGCGCTGCAGCTGGGGAATGCTGCCAAGGAATGCAGCCACCGGCTCCGATTGAAGATACAGCAGCTTGCTGAATGGTAACACTTGGCTATTTAAACAGCCTACTATTATCCTCTTTGGGACTCTGGATATTTGCTAGGAAAATTCATTTTCCTGTTTATGGACTGTAATGGTACCCCTGTAAATTTTTATGACTAGTCGTCAATTGTTTTGCGATTGTCTTTATTTGTACATTATCTAGAGTACTGATTTAAGTGATTCATAAATTCTAATAAACATTTATTTTATTTATTTGAGTTTTTTTCTATACCGGCATTCGTGATAGGTATCACATCATGCCGGTTTACAATAAACAGGGGGGGGTGTGATAATAGGTTACAATAAAAAAGAACAAATAACAAGTGCTGAGCGAAAATAATTGCAGTTACAATAAAACAGGGAAATGTACAACTAGGAGCAGAGAAAGGCGATAGGAATTTAACAGAATACATTTACCAAACTTTAACAAAAAACATTTACACAATTTATGGCAATTGCTGGGTTGTGTCATTTGCAATGTTATAATTTTCTGCGTAAGGGTAATGACTGGAAATTGGTTAGTAGTGCGTTAAGATTCATTCATTGTCCGGAAAGGCTTTTTTAAATAGCCACGTTTTGAGTCTTTTCCTGAATGTTGGGAGGCAGGGTTCCTGTCGTAGATCTGGTGGGATGGAGTTCCATAGAGGAGGTCCTGCTGTGGAGAATGCCCTGTCTCTGAAGGTTATATGATGGGAGGTTTTGGAGTGAGGTACCTGTAGAGATTCTTTATAGTACTCTCTTATGGGTCTGGAGGAGGTATGTTTTCTGAAGGGGATTTGTAGATTGTGCGGCACGTATTGATGGATAGCTTTTTGGATTGTGGTAATGGACTTATATAAGATTCTATAATGGATTGGCAACCAATGTAGGTCTTTGAGGATTGGAGAAATGTGATCTCTTCTCCGTGAATTTGTCAATATTCTGGCTGCCGTGTTTTGAACCATCTGAAGAGGTTTAGTATGCGATGATGGAAGACCTAATAATAAAGAGTTGCAATAGTCTAACTTAGAGAAGATTATTGCTTGTAAGATTGTTCTGTAGTCATGAGCATGGAACAATGGTTTTCTTCTTTTTAGGACGTGCAGTTTATGAAAGCAGTCTTTGGTGGTTTGGTTTATAAAAGCTTTTAGGTTTAGCCGATTATCAATGATCGCTCCTAGGTCTCTTACTTTCGTTATTTGTAAGTTTAGTGGAGGATTTGTGGTGATGTTGCTGTTATCAGTGGATATGAAAAGGAGTTCCGTTTTTGAAGAGTTTAAGATTAGGTTGAGACTGGAGAGGAGGGAGTTGATTTCTCGAAGGCATGTTTCCCAGATGTCTAGGGTTTTTTTTATGGATTCTTTAATGGGGATCACTATCTGGACATCGTCAGCATATAAATAGTGTTTTAGGTTCAGTTTGGTTAATAACTGGCAGAGAGGGAGAAGGTAAATGTTAAAGATAGTAGTATGTTAAACATATGTTAAATGTTAAACATAGTATCTGCTGCACTGTGCAGTTTACCCCCATGTTTCTCTTAAGGGTAGCAACTGCCTCTCCGGCAGTTATTTCCAAGCCTTATGATAACCCGTAAAAAATTTACTGCTAGCAACATTTTTACTGGGTGATGATCTTTCTTGAAAATTAAGACAGTGCTGATGTGTTTTGCTTAAGGACTTGGCTTTAGAAGCAGTCCTGTGCTTTTTCACTTATGTCTGTGTATATCTGTACCTTAGACTGTAAAAGTAAAGGCCTGCGTTGGTTGTGTCTGAATCCAATTCCTCTTCCATCTCCCACCCCAACCCCCACCCACCATGGTCAAAGCGGAGAATGATGTCGTAGTTGCGTCAAAAACATTAAGGCTTATTGATTAAGGGTAGTAACACCTTGCCATATGTTAAAGATAGTAATTGCTGCTCCTTGCAAGTTTATCCCAGGCTTATCAGTAAAAGTTGGGGCCCTAGTTGGTTTTTGTCTGAATTCAATTCCCCTTTTCCCCCTGCCGTTGAAGTGGAGAGCAATGTTGCAATTGCATCAAAGGTATCAAGGCTTATTAATTAAGGGGAGTATCTGCTACACCAGCAAGTTACCCCCATGCACCCTTTTTTTCATTTCCATCCTTAGCCTTTAAGGATCCACAGTGTTTATCCCATGCCCCTTTGAATTCTTTGCTTTCATTTTCACCACTGCCTCTGGAGGGTATTCCAGACATCCACCACCTTCTCCATGAAGAAAAATTTTCCTGAATTGCTTCTGAGTTGTTCCCCCTGGAATTTCATTTCGTGAGACCTAGTTCTACTGATCTCTTTCCAGTGGAAAAGGTTTGAAGTTTGTGCATCATTAAAATCTAAGATCTGCAATAGAGTGGACATGCATGAAGGAGTAGAGAGAATGAAAAGTGATTTAAGAAAGCTAAAAGAGTGGTTGAAGATTTGGCTGGGATTCAGTGCCAAGAAGTGCAGAGTCCTGCATCTGGGATGTAGTAATCCAAAAGTGCTGTATGTGATGGGGATTAAAAAACTGATGTGCACGGACCAAGACCGGGATCTTGAGGTGAGAGTGTCTGGTGATCTGAAGGTAGCAAAGCAATATGACAAGGCGATAGCTAAAGCCAAAAAAATGCTGGGCTGCATATAGAGAAGAATAACCATTAAGAAAAAGGCGGTGATAATGCCTTTGTATAGGTTTTTGATGAGGCTTCACTTGGAGTAATGTGTTCAATTCTGGAGCCCATATCTCAAAAAGGATAGACAGGAATGAAGCAGTTCAGAGAAGAGTGACTAAAATCATGTGGGATCAGTATCAGAAGACTTATGAGGAGAGGCTGAAGAATGTAAATATGTATCCTGGCAGAAAGGAGATGAAGGGAGATATGATACAGACCTTCAGATACCTGAAAAGTTTTAATGATGCGCAATTATCAAACCTTTTCCGTTGGAAAGAAATCAATAAAACTAGAAGTCATGAAGTGAACCTCCAGGGAGGATGACTCAGAACCAATGGCAGGAAATATTTCTTCACAGAGAGGGTGGTGAATGCCTGGAATTCCCTTCCGGAGGAGGTGGTGAAGACGAAAACAGTGAAGGAATTCAAAGGGGCATGGGATAAACACTGTGGATCCCTAAAGGCTAGAGGATGGAATTAAAGAAAAGAGTGCATGGGGGTAACTGGTGTAACTTGCTGATGTGGCAGTGTGACCCTTAACAAATAACTGTATCAAAGCTTAATGCTACTCCATCATTGCTCTCTTCTTCAACGGCAGTGGGAAAAGGGGAATTGGATTCAGACAGCAACCAACAAGAACCCCGACTTGTACGGTTTGGGGAACAAATTAACATGGGGGTAACTTGCTGATGCAGCTTTTACTACCCTTAATTATTAAACTGATACTTTTGTTCTCACAGGACAAGCAGGATGGTAGTCCTCACAATTGGGTGACATCATCAGGATGGAGCCCTGTACGGAAAACTTTTCTGTCAAAGTTTCAACAAGCTTTGACTGACACTGGCACACTGGGTGCACTGAGCATGCCCAGCCTGCAATTATCCCTGTGAGCCACAGATGTCTCCCTCAGTCTTCTTTTTTCCGCTCTGCGGAAAAAAGAAGACTGAGGGAGACACTCTTCTCTGAACTGTCTCTTGTCAGTAACAATCCTCACAGAGCTCCAACCGCTATGCTAACTGCAGAGCTCCAACTGCTCTGCAGTTAGCATAGCGGTTGGAGCTCTGTGAGGATTTTTTTTAACTAATTACCTCATGGAAACACTTAACTTTTCACTTCAAAAAACACTTTTCCCTGCACAGGTCTCCCTCCGCGTACATTTTTACGACGCTCGGTGAGTACTAATTCTTATTTTTTCGGTCGGTTCCTGTCACTATCTTAAGGCTGTTAACTGACTGAAGCCTTCCCTTCCCCCATTTTTCAGTTAGCTTTAAACAGCTTGAGAGTATCTCTGTGACACTCTGCTTGCTTATGCTAGTGGGGTAGGGATTTTTTCCTTAACTTTAGGACCTCTGTAGCTTCAAGTCCTTCGTTCCCTGGTACCCTCACGCAGTCGATACCCTATCGCTACACCGGTACCCTCCTAAACCGCCCTGGGCTTTTATATGTCATCAGCGCCCCTCCCCCCACGGTGCCCTGATGCCTTTATCCATGTTTTTTGCTTTTCAGTGCTACCAGGCTTTTTTCCTCCTACACACTGTTTTTTTCCTTGGGCTTCCTCTGTGCCGTCCCTACCCGGATGCATGCCATTGACGCACACGCTGTTAGTCACTGCCATGCATACTCGGGTCGCCGCCACCGTTGCCCGAGACACTTTTTAACGATCCCAGGGTCACTTCATCGATGCCACCCCCCTTTTTGGGGATGCCATCGATACCCCATCCTCCCCACCGATGTCCAGCCCTTTTCCATCGGTGGGCATCGGTGCCACATCGATTTCGTCGGTGGGCATCGATGCCGGATGGTCCCCATCGATGGACATCGGTGCCGGATGGCTTGTCCGTCGATGGCATCGGTGCCAGGTCCTTTTGCATCGATGGACACCGATGCCCAGGTGTTTCATCCATGGGCATCTATGTTAGAATGCATCCATCGAGGGCAATCGATGCCAGGCTGCTCCCATCGGTGAAATTCGATGCCCAGGTGGGTCCCATCGGTGGGTATCCATGCTGGCTCGATTCCGTGGATGGGCGTCGATGCCAATGCCAGCCTTATGGCTGGCATCGATGCCCATGCCGATTCCATGACTGACGTTGATGCCGGGATGGAATTCATCGACTGGGAGATCCATGCCATCGATTCCATACGTGCCCATATCGATGCCACCGACACACATGTCTGGGGCACCGATACCATGAACACTTGGAAATCTGAGTCTGTCCAAATTGATACCGTCAACGTCTGTGGCCCTATAGTTGATGCCCGTGGCCATGCCACAAAAGGCATAAATGCCCGCCTCCATGCATTGATGCCCTCGACACCTACGTTTTTCCTTTGGTGTCCTTGACGCCCTATCGATTCGACTTCGACTCAGTCGATGCCGGTATCTTTTTCAATAACGGCAATGTTTTTCGATTATTCGATTCCACATCGTTTCAAAGATACCTATGCCAGTGCTGTCAGTGCCCGTCACTGTCATCATTCTCCTGGCCAGTCATCGACGATTTTTCATACCCATTTTGACGATATCCTCGAAGCCCCTTAGGTTGCCTTCAATATCGTCAATACCGACATAGCACCGCCACATAATACCCTCGCCTCCTCATATTGCTCCACGCTTTGGGTTCTTTTTTAAGCCCTGTATTAGCTTAAGACACTCCATTGTGTCAGGAGCAGAGCAGGCGTGCTGACAGTTCGTCATCGATCGCCTTCCAGGACGACGAGGGCTTCCATCTCGGCGCTGGGGAAAGACCGGGCCGAGCACCGTGGCACCCATCATCGCCGACATCGTGATCGTCCGCTGCTGACGCCATCCAGCACGTCGGTGCCATCCTTCTCCAGGCTGGACAACGCTCGGGCAGAGCAACATCACCACTGCCATCAGCACTGTTCCTACAGTTTTGGCAGTCCTTGGTGATCCAGAACTTCTGGATCCAGGTCCGACGGCTTCTGCATTGGCGTCACGACACATCGAGCCGCTGCAACGAGGGAATGGAACATGAGTTCCGTAATGGGCTCCCCTGTTCCTGGGGTGCCCCACCATCAAGTGGTGTGGGACTGTGGCCATCTGTTACACTTAGCAGTCTAAGCGCCAATCACGCCTGGCCTGTCTCCTCTGTACCTGTGCCACCATACCGGGTTTCAGTGTGAGATGGACGTTTACGTCCCCGGCCTTCCCCTCGAGGACTCCGGAGACCGACGGAGTCAACAGTCTTCACCGGCTCGTCTTGCGGCGATCCATGTCGGATGGTAAGTACCCGCTTCAGCGGCATTCCCATAGAGTTGTGTTCTCCCATTCGGACCGTGGTTCGAAAAGTTCTGGGTCATGTGCCTTAGGAGCTGTATTAGTGTCACATATCGCTATATTAGCTATGTTAGCCACAATACCAGGAGAACCCCTCTATCTTCTTGGGATTGCAGCAGGGCTTCTTCTCTTGTCAGTAACAAGTCCCTGTGCCGACCAATGCTCTGACTCTAGGTTCCCTCCCAACCAAAGTTCCAGCTGCATTGGCTGATCTGCTAAACATGAGATTCAGCAACCATTGCCCCATGTACAAGTCCACCTTGAAGCCTGGCCACAGGTCTCAGTGTCTCCTTGTACAGCATACAGAAATGCGGGTACCACTTACCGCTCACACTCCTGCGGGAACCTACATGATATCCTCCATTGGGACACCTCCTGGTCTCCCATCTGGTCAGATATCAGAGCGGCCACCCCACCTTGTACCAAAGTCCCGGTACACTCCCCCAGGCGCTACGAAGTGCAGAAGGGAGGGGGGTTGGGGAGTTTTAATTGCACTATTTTTTCTTTTAACAGAAAATAGTTACTCTCCGCACATCCTGGACCTAAGAAACTCCAACTTTCTTTAGAAGTCACAGGTACAATGGTATCTTTGGTTACCATCACTCCATATTGCAGTAAGTACATTATTTTAATGTTTCTATGTGCTTTATGGTGAGTCAACATTACAACCCCAAGCTCTGCCATTGGCACCAGCTTCGGTAAGTGAACTGTCTCTTGCATCATGGTGAATGCTGTTTTCTCTGCGGAGTGTAACATCATTCACTTTCCTTGCATAGACTACTGCTAACCACTTTCAGTACATGCAATGAGCTCTCACTTTTTTCATGACTCACTATACATTTACTAACTGGGATTACTGTCACTGCCATAAATCCCTTCTGTAACACTTCTGGACACCACAGTCTTAAGACCCTCTTGTCCAGCATGCGCACAGACATTCTGATACATTTGTATATGTCCCTGTGCATATTTTCCATAACCTCAGCCCTTCAACTTTTCATGGTTGGGCTATGGGGTTTCTTCCCACTATGCTTTTTTCTCATAATTCAAAACTGCTATGGGTTATATTCAGTGACATTCTATACTCAATGGACCTAAGTGTTTTCATTGCTTTCGTCCCTGATTCTTATCCCAGTTCGAACTAGGACCTAGTCTCCTTCGACTCATGCTTGCAATTCCTTAGGGTTATAAAGTTTCTCCTGAAAGCTTTCAACCCATTATGCGTCTATTGCACTCCAGCATAGTTTCTCATAAACGTCCTGGACATTGCACCCATGAGTTATGCCCTTATGCCTTCCAATACTGCTTTTGCAACAATTCTTTGTGCATACAGACAGACAGCATAGGGACAATGTGCTTTCCAACTCATAAGCACGCATTACCTCTTAGCTGCTCTGCTAGACAGCTGCGCAGCTCTACCTTGGCCCTTGTTCACTTCATGCGTCCTTGGGCCACATATCTAAGAGATTTAATGAACGCTCTATCAGACCTTCTCCACGTAGGTTCTATCCTCTCGAATGGTCTCAATTACATGTGTACAGGGAAAATCTTTTAACGCTGAGTTAATTAAACTTTCCTCTGCGTCTGCATCATTCCATTCGATGCACAGGTTCTGCTCCCTACACATGTTTCCTATGCGTTCCCTTAGATGCCTTTTCTTCCATCAAAGGCCTCTTCAATATATCTCTTCTGCTGCCTCTCGTAGCCAGCATTTTTTTTTTTCTAATGTTGAACTGGGATGGGGTTCAGTATTCTTTTCTCCACTCCCTGACTGAGATCAGCATGCTTCCCATACTTCTCAATCCATCATATCAGTAACCTTTTATTCTCTCACCAGTCAGTCCCAAATCATAGACTTACTGATGTTCTTAGGTTCTGGTAGCGTCACAAAACCTTCTAAACATAAATCTTGCCGTTTAATATGGCAGGCTTTACCTCCTGACGCTAAAAAAAAAAAAAAAAAAAAAAGAGAGGTATTACTCCTTTTACTTTTCCACCATTTTTTCTTGCTCCCTCGGATTCTGTTCTCCAGACATCCTCCACATAGTTACACCTTTCTCTTAGTAGGTGTATTGTTTTGAGAGTTGGGTTCCTGTTTACGGTAATCCTCTCTGAGTCGGCTTACCATGGATTATCCACTGATCAAGCCGCCTCTATTTCTCTAATCACGGAATGAACATATATATTCTCCTTATAAGTCTCATACATTCTACGTTTGAGCCTTTCCATTCCTCTCTTCCACAGTTTGGCAAGGGAACTTCTTTCCCTCTTAATGTCATTCCTGCCAGCAAGGTCCGTGAGTTATGCACTCTTTCCATACTCACCTGACTCGTTCCTCCGTCACTGAGTGGTTCTATGCATTCATCTTTCTATCCTTTTCAGGTAGATGTTGCATCTCTCTTTACTCAGGAAATACTCTGCCAATTTTTCCTAGCCTCTCTCTCTCGCCCTAGGGAGAGAGTGGGTTTTCCACATTCCTGGACAGTAATGCTGCGCTTACATTCTATCTACATTGCACTGCATTCCATGTGAATTCCACTTGACTCTTTCCTCCATGCAAGAGTCAAGCTGCGACTTCCAGTGGCCACACAGATCTAATCCTTCTGACTAAGTGGTCTGTATTTCCTTTGCTACCAACAAGCAGACATTTCACTACAACACTGTGGGTATCCACATACTGTTGTTTCCGTCCTAGCCTTAACAGCTTCCCTTTGGTTACTGCTGCTTGTACTTTTTTATCAGGCTGCAGCCTGGAGTCCTCTCCATACCTTCGCAGCCTATTATTGCTTACATTGACTAGCCAGCATGCTCCATGTTTGGCCAGTCCGCCTACTCTTACCTTTTTCAATTCACTACCCAACATCCTTCCACGAACCCATTATGGTGTTGCGGATGCCCTCCGTTCCCATTTCCACCTCCGTCATTACGCTTTCGCGTGTCTGCGGTGTATCTGGTGCATTCTCGGGCATCCTCAGCTCGGTACTCACCCATTTGTGAGGACTACCATCCTGCTTGTCCTGTGAGAAAGCAAATGTTGCTTACCTGGAGTAACAGGTGTTCTCACAGGACAGCAGGATGTTAGTCCTCACGAAACCCGCCCGCCACCCCGCGAAGTTGGGTCTGTATACTTTTATTTTAGTTTCGCTTGCGCTTTTTAGCTATAAGACGAGACTGAGGGAGACACCTGTGGCTCACAGGGATAATTGCAGGCTGGGCATGCTCAGTGCACCCCGTGTGCCAGTGTCAGTCAAAGCTTGTTGAAACTTTGACAGAAAAGTTTTCCGTACAGGGCTCCATCCTGATGATGTCACCCATTTGTGAGGACTAACATCCTGCTGTCCTGTGAGAACACCTGTTACACCAGGTAAGCAACATTTGCTATACAACTCCAGCATTGCTCTCTGCTTCTACTGCAGGGGTTAGGGAAAGTTGGATTCGGACAGCTTCCGAGGGCCTTCACGTTTGCGGTGTGGGAAACGAATAAGCATGAGGATAACCTGCACAGTGCAGCAGATACTGGCATAAGCTTGCTGGGCAGACTGGGTAGATCATGTGGTCCTTTTCTGCCATCATTTCTGTTTCTATCTCACATTGTTATGCCGTAATAAATGGTGCATCCACATTCTGAATACCATGTGCAGTTCAGTGTTATTTAACCTATCTTTAAAAAAGACATAGTCTACAGAGAAGAACAGCAAAGTTGATTAAGGATATGAAACAGCTTTATATGAGAAAAGACTCGAGTCTCAGCTTGGAAAAGAGACAGATATGAGGTGTATTAAATTTTGAAAGATGTGGAGAAAGTACAAGAGCTAAGAGGAATCTAATTACGTTATTATTTGAGAGGTTTAAAATAAGAATTACTTCCAAATATTTATTTATGTATTTAGTTAGACGTTTTATGTACCGTCGTTCCATGTGTAGATTACAGCAGTTTACAAAGTGATGTTCATAACTTAAACAATCAAACAAAGACTGGTTCAGGGGAGGTATTCATAGGCATTGATATCTATCAAGAGAAATTTTCTAGTATATATTAAAATTGATCTAGTACATAAGGCTAAAATTATGAATAATTAAAACAAAATGATTGTTTTCACTTCTTAGTGAGTGTGAGTTGTTTTGAGAATCTTGCATTCTCTCGTTTGTTTTATTCTTCATGATTTGAATATTGTTTTTTGTCCTTGTTTTTGTGGTTCAATATATTCTGATGTTTTTAAGTTAAATCGTATGTGTTATTTAATAGCAATGATTTTAGTTCATAATTTAATTTCTTTCTAGCTGGAAAAATGCATAATGCCTCAGGCAGAGAATTCTAGAGCTTTGGGCCTGCTATTGAAAGCATTCGAGCTCTTATTTGCATCAGATGTGTGCACCGTATTGTAGGAATAGACAATAGTCCTTTATTTTGAGATCTTAGTGTTAGTTGAGGATTGTATTGTTGTAGCGTCACTCCTAATAAGTCGGTGATATTGTAGTGAATGATATTGAATATTATCGCTAACATTTTATAGTAGATTCTGGATTGTACTGGTAATCAATGTAGTGTTATCAACAAGAGTAATGTGATCATATTTCCTAGATCCTAATAATAGTCTTGCTGCAGCATTTTGTAGTAGTTGTGCTTTTAAGTGACTTGTGGGAAGACCTAGTAATATAAGGAGTTACAGTAGTCAAGGTTTGAGAAGATTAGAGTTTGCAATACAGTTCAGAAGTCTGCAAAAGTTAATAATGGTTTCAACCGGTATAGTATACCCAACTTGGCGTAACCTGTCTTAATTAATTTACTGATGTGCATTTTCATTGTGAGGTTCTCTTCTAGCTTTATACCTAAATCCCATACTTCATTTGAGTGATTAATTTTAAAATTACCCAGATCAAGGGCAGGTGGATTTGCTATTGATGAGTTTGTACTCAACCAAATGATTTCAGTCTTTTTGGGGTTTAATGTCAGTTTAAGCTGACATGTAGGTAGAAAGTATCAAAGCTGTGTTTTCAAATGATCTGAAGAGTGGGATGTAAAACTGTAAGTCGTCAGCATACAAGAAGAAAGATATTCTTAGATTCATCAGTAATTTACACAGTGGGCTCATGTAAATATTGAATAGTGTTGCTGATAAGGCTGAACCTTGAGGGACCCCTGTATCACTTTGGAAAGTGTCAGATATATGGTTGCCCAGTTTGACTTGGAACATTCTGTTAGACAGAAATGAAGTGAACTATCTGAGAACCATGCCGTCTATCCCTATGTTTCTCATCTGATGGCATAATAGGTAATGGTCCATAGTGTCAAAGGCGGCTGTTAAGTCAGTTAGCACATGGCAATGAGATTGAATTAGTGTAACTCTGCCATTGTGGAGACAAATAGTATAACTGGACTCAAAATGAGATTAGACAGGTTTATGGAAGATAGATTAGTCAGAATCTATCAAATACAAAAGAGTGGAACCTGAAATCATGATTGGTAAATGACAGGGGATAAGCCCTTCCTACGTATGTCCTGTTTCTAAGGCACTCCCTGAAAGAACCCTCCATCATCAGAGATGGTGGGCTGGGCCTAATGGTTGTTTTGTCTGACCTCTCATGACAGTTTTTTTATATTCATATTATGCATTGTCCTCTGTGTAATGGAAGTTCCTCATCCATTGTTGCCTTTATTTCTCCTTCTTTCTTTAGTTAAGAGGCATTAAGAAGAAGCCGGAATTTGACCTCAATGAACATATTGGGCAATACAGTAGTCACCTGCCACATGAAGGATATGCAGATGGTATGAGATGCTGCAGATAGGGTATA
Source organism: Rhinatrema bivittatum (assembly GCF_901001135.1). Classification (NCBI taxonomy): domain Eukaryota; kingdom Metazoa; phylum Chordata; class Amphibia; order Gymnophiona; family Rhinatrematidae; genus Rhinatrema; species Rhinatrema bivittatum. The sequence continues at coordinate 50,571,121 of NC_042631.1, read as the reverse complement.
GTCTTCTGTTCTACGTATTGCCCTGGCACTTACCATGTGCATTGCTTCTTTCAGATTTGTTTAGGCAAGCTTCAGGACTAGCTTCCAATCCAGAATTAGAAGATGCATTGCGCAAATACATAATGGACACTGTACTCCAAAACGTATGTTCATAACCTAAAAAATACTTGTGTAACTAACTTTATACTAACTATTGTACTATTGCAGCAACTTTCTATATAGTACAGTAAGGTACATTTTCAAAGCCTTAGTTGCCTTTTACATGAGCCATTTGCATTGCTACACAGAGGACATAGGTTCAATTTCTGGGCCAGAACTCTGCTCCCCAGGCCAGTCAAGGCTGGCGTTGCTACAGAAGCAGTGTTCATAGTTCCTTTGGAGAGGAAGTCCCAGTCATTATACAGTGGTGACACAAATTGGTTGGGCTTAGGACCCAAGGTGTCAGGGTTCTGGAAGGACATTAGTGCAAGAGCTCCATCTAAGGGCTGTTGCTGTCTTGATTGGGCTAGGTGAGCTGGGAGAGGATATTAAACAAGGGGAAAATCTCTAGGTAGTTAAGAATTAAAACTCATAGTGCCAGATCGCAGTCCTTGTTCTGATCGAGATAGGAAACTAAGGAAAAAGCAAGTATAATTCAATGATACATACATTTTCTACCATGTGAAAGTAAGTGTACATCCCATACAAACTTGGCTGCATAAAAAAATATTCTTGGTGTTTTCAGATTGTGTATTTGATTTTTGTACAGATTTCTATAACAAAATGTATGCTACTTGATGCTTCTAAATATACAGCCCATTTTGCATTGTGAAAATATATGTGCATATATTTTGCTGCATAATCTGATTTTTAATTCAGTTTAAAAAGATACCTTGTGTTTAAAATCAGCTTGTTGTGTGCAGATTTAAAAGTACACAAGTAACTTTGCACTTAGGTGCCTCATTGGTTTAGATCTTATCTGTTTGGAATGACTCAGAGTAGTGCTTGGGCAAAAATCTTCTCAAAACTATGAAAATTTTTGTCTGAAGTGTATGTTCATTATTGTTTTTACTATGTATGTATTTTTGTTCATCGCCTAGGCCTATTTTGTGTTAGGCGATCAATAAATTTTATAAAATGAAAACTATTATATGGAGTTCCTCAGGTTTAGGTATTAGACCTCATTTGTTCAGTATTTATATTTGAGACATTTAGGGGACCTTTTGTGTCAATTGGGTCTAAAATGTCTGAAATCTATGCCTATGATAAACTGATTTCTCTGTGAACAAACAGGACTAATCTAGCCACACATGTGGTGATGTCATCTGATGGCATCAACATGGATGTGCTCTCTCAAGAACTCAGAAAAATGTAATCTTTTTGAGTATGCCGCTGCATAAGCCTCCTCAGTCTCTTTTCCACAAGGCAAAAGAGCATATTTTTATCACTCTTCTCAGATGCTGCTGTATTTTTTCTCTCTAACCTTTTTAAAATTTTCTACAGCTGTTTTTCTTTATATTCTTGTAAGCCTTTTCAAAACAAAAATCTCTGAGGTCAGGTAAACAGCCATTTAAATTACACTCACTTTGCAGCCATAAAATGTCCTAGTTTAGATCTTCATGACATCTGTCTTCTTTGCCTCGGCCCTGAATATGAAATGGCAAATTGTTTATGATAGAATGTCTCCCCAAGTGCTCTCACTTAGACCTAGATTCTTCAAATTGCTATAAATGTAGCAGAAATAGTGCCTGCGATAAAAAGGGCATGGCTATTCTAATTTCCTGTCTACCGCTTTGCATAAGCAAATTACGTGTGGTATGTTGCGTTATCATATAGTGTGTTGTGTTAGCGCATCATGAGTCATTTTATGCAGCACACGTAGATTAGTGCATGGCGCGTTACCTTTCTAGTTTATATATACCAGTTTCCTGTAGCTGCCTCTTTGAGGATGTGTCAGGCATTTTGAGAGAGGAGAGGAGAGCAGGTGAGTTGTTGGTAGTTGGTTGAAGGTGGTTAGCGATATTTGAGTTTGGTGTGCATTCGGTCCCTACGTATTGGCAATCCACAACAGATGTGGCCATATTCGTTGTATTCATGGGGAAGCGAAACGTATCGCAATTCCCCACGAATACACGAATCTTCGCCGAATTATTCGGCCGCCTAAAGAAACCAATTTAAACAAACCCCCCACCCTCCTGACCCCCCCCCAAGACTTACCAAAACTCCCTGGTGGTACAGCGGGGGGTCCGAGAGCCATCCCCTGCATTCACACCCTCGATGCCTGGTTTCAAAATGGCGCCGATAGCCTTTGACCTACTATGTCACAGGGGCTACCGGTGCCATTGGCCAGCCCCTGTGACATAGTAAGGGCAAAGGCGATTGGCGCCATTTTGAGTACTGGCATTCGACGGCAGGAGTGCAGGAGGTCACTCCCGGATCCCTGCTGGACTTTTGGCAAGTCTTGTGGGGTCAGGAGGGTCCCCCAAGGCTTGCCAAAAGTCCCTGGTGGTCCATCAAGGGTCTGGGAGCGACCTCCTGCACTCGAACCGTTGGTGCCAGTAATCAAAATGGCGCCGATAGCCTTTGCCCATACTATGTCACAGGGGCTACTGGTGCCATTGGTCAGCCCCTGTCACATGGTAGGAGCACAAGATGGCGCCAATGGCCATGTGACAGGGGCTGGCCAATGGCACCAGTAGCCCCTGTGACATAGTAGGTCAAAGGCTATCGGCACCATTTTGAAACCAGGCACCAAGGGTGTGAGTGCAGGGGATGGCTCCCGGACCCCCCGCTGGACCACCAGGGAGTTTTGGTAAGTCTTGAGGGGAGGGGTCAAGAGGGTAGAGGGTTGTAGTTAATTTAATTTTAGTGGGGGAACGAATAGAAATCGACAAATTAATGTATCGGGGCACCAAACGGCCGAATGCAACGTATCTGCCCCCCGACAAATCCGAATCCCGAATGCAACGTATGGCGTCCCTCTGCAGATCCCTAGTGTCCTGTGGCTTGTTTTTGGCTTGTTTTTCATCTGTTTCCCTTTCCCTTGGTCTATTGCCTTGATCTGTGTGTGTGAAAGTTTTTGTTAGTTTGTCCAGTTTGTCTGTCTATCTTTGTGTTTGGGTGAGGCGGAGGAGAAGTGGTGAGGCATGGTGGGGAGGTGGAGGAGGAGTAGTGAGGCGTGGTGGTGTTGAGAAGTGCAGAAAATGAAGTGTGAAAGACGGGAGGGAGGAGAGGAGAAGGGAGGATGAGGGCAGGAGCTCTAGGGGAAAAAAGGAAGAGTAGGAGTAGGGACAGGAGTAGAGATTCTATTTATTTATTTATTTGTTTTTCTATACCGAAATTTAATTGACATATCCTTCCGGTTTACAGATTATCAGGGGAGTCTATTAAACATCGACTTCTTATTTTACATTGAAACTTTAGAACATGTGTAACAGGCTTTATAACAAAGGGTAATAAACTTGATAACATGTGTGACAAATGTGAACGTCCATTATCATGGACTTCTTATGCTACATGAAAACTTTGTAGACTGAGTGGTAGACATGTCACTCCAGTATATAGATTAACAGAGGAGTCTATTAAACATAGGTTTCTTATTTTACTTTAAAACATGCATAATGGACATGAATAACAAACCTAATAACATGCGTAACAATTGTATACATCCATAAGAACATAAGAAAATGCCATACTGGGTCAGACCAAGGGTCCATCAAGCCCAGCATCCTGTTTCCAACAGTGGCCAATCCAGGCCATAAGAACCTGGCAAGTACCCAAAAACTAAGTCTATTCAATGTAACCATTGCTAATGGCAGTGGCTATTATCTAAGTGAACTTAATAGCAGGTAATGGACTTCTCCTCCAAGAACTTATCCAATCCTTTTTTAAACACAGCTATATTAACTGCACTAACCACATTCTCTGGCAACAAATTCCAGAGTTTAATTGTGCGTTGAGTAAAAAAGAACTTTCTCCGATTAGTTTTAAATGTGCCCCATGCTAACTTCATGGAGTGCCCCCTAGTCTTTCTACTATCCGAAAGAGTAAATAACCGATTCACATCTACCCGTTCTAGACCTCTCATGATTTTAAACACCTCTATCATATCCCCCCTCAGTCTCTTCTCCAAGCTGAAAAGTCCTAACCTCTTTAGTCTTTCCTCATAGGAGAGTTGTTCCATTCCCCTTATCATTTTAGTAGCCCTTCTCTGTACCTTCTCCATCGCAATTATCCATTATCATGGACTTCTTATATTACATGGGTGGGAGTGGGGTGGTGGTTCTTTGGGGGTGAGGGAGGGCTCGGTCTTAGTGGAGTTGGCTAGGGGAGATGGGTGATGTTGGGTAAGCTTTTTTAAAGAGCCATGTTTTAAGGTTCTTTTTGAAAGACTGAGATAAGGGGTCTAGCCTGAGCTGAGGGGGTAAATGTTCCAGAGAGTTGGTCCTGCCACTGTTAGAGCATGTTCCTTGTTGAGGTTAGGTGTGCCATTTTTGGTGATGGAGTGGGGATAAGTCCAGTGTTGGTGGAGCAGAGTTTTCTCTGGGTGGTTTGAAAGTGAAAAGCAGGACTCGGCCAGTTGAATTTTGTAGTGTATAGTGCTTTGTGGATGAGTGTCAGAATTTTGAATTGTATCCTGTGTGGGATGGGCAACCAGTGAAGGTTGTTGAGGATAGGTGATATGTGTTCTGATTTTTTGGTGTTTGAAAGTGATCTTGCTGCTGCATTTTGGAGCAGTTGCAGTGGTCTGAGAGAATTGGATAGAAGGCCAAGAAGTAGGGCATTACAATAGTCGAGTTTGGAAAATAGCAGTGCTTGGAGGACTGTTCTGTAGTCATGAGCATAGAGTAGTGGTTTGATTTTTTTGAGGATCTGAAGTTTGAAGAAACCATCTTTTATTATTGAGTTGATGTGAGTCTTCATGTTGAGATCGTTGTCAATGATTACACCGAGATCTTTGACTGAGGAGATTGGTACACCGTCAGTGGAAGGAGATGAGTTGTTGTAGTTGATGGATGATATGCTTTTGTTGTTGATATGGAGGATTTCCGTTTTTTTGTGGTTGAGGTTTAGGGACATTTGAGAAATGTCCCTAAACCTCAACCTCTACAGGTGGTTGTCCCAGTTTTTTAATGTGTTGGTGATGGATTCTTTGATGGGGAGAAGGATATGAACGTCGTCTGTGTATGTGAAGAAGGTTAGGTTTAATCCGGAGAGTACATAGGGGGAGAATGTAGATGTTGAAAAGGGTGGAAGAGAGGGATGACCCTTGAGGTACTCCATGTGTGAGGGGGATTTGTTTTGATTCGGCGGTATTAATTTTAATTTTGTATGATCGGTTTGTTAGGTAAGATTTGAACCATTGAAGAGTGGTGTTACCTAGGCCGATGTCACTTAGTCTGTTTATTAATGTTTCATGGTTGACAGTGTCAAAGGCCACAGAGATGTCGAGAAGGATGAGGAGGTAGGATTGTCTGTGGTCAAGACCTCTAAGAATGTGGTCGGTGAGGGATAGTAAGAGAGTTTCAGTGTTGAAGTGTTTTCTGAAGCCATGTTGGGCGGAAGATAGCATGTTGTGATTTTCCAGGTGATTGGAGAGTTGGCGGTTGACTATTTTTTCAAGGATCTTGGCAATGAAGGGGAGGTTGGAAATGGGTCGGTAATTTGATGGATCCGATTTGTTGAGTTGAGGTTTTTTGAGGATTGGTTTGATGATGGCGCATTTGAGAGAGTCTGGGAAGATGCCTTGTTCTAATGAGATATTAACTATTGGGCCAATACAGTACAGTGCGCTCCGATGGAGCGCACTGTTAACCTGCCATTGGACGCACGTTTTCCCTTACCCCTTATTCAGTAAGGGGCAGAAAACGCACGTCCAACCTGTCGAACCTAATAGTGCCCTCAACATGCAAATGCATGTTGATGGCCCTATTAAGTATTCGCGCGCGATTCAGGAAGTAAAATGTGCAGCCAAGCCGCACATTTTACTTTCAGACATTAGCGCCTACCCAAAGGTAGGCGCTAATTTCTTCGGGCACCGGGAAAGTGCACAGAAAAGCAGTAAAAACTGCTTTTCTGTGCACCCTCCGACTTAATATCATGGCGATATTAAGTCGGAGGTCCCGAAGGGTAAAAAAAAAATAATTTTGAAGTCAGCCGGCGGATGTTGGGTTGAAAACCGGATGCTCAATTTTGCCAGCATCCGGTTTCCGAGCCCGTGGCTGTCAGCAGGCTCAAGAACAGACACTTGAAAAATTGAGCGTCGGCTGTCAAACCCGCTGACAACCGCTGCTCCGGGCGAAAAGGAGGTGCTAGAGACGTGCTAGTATCCCTAGCACCTCCTTTTGCCCGTTTCTACCACCGGACCTAATTTAAATACTGAATCACGCGCACAGGCGAGTGGCCTGTGCGCGCGCCGCGAGAGCAGGTGTTCGCCCGCTCTCCTGCGGACTTTACTGAATTGGCCCATATGTTTGCTATAGGTCTGGCTATGGTGCTTGGGATTTGCTTTAAGAGTTTTATAGGGATGGGCTCAATCGGGTGTGCTGCTGGGTTTAGCTTTTGAATTATAGATTCTTCTTCGGTTGAGGCAACTGTTTCGAATTGAGTCCAGGAAGGTGTGGTAATGTGTGTTGACTTGGGTGCAGGCTTATTGGTATGCGGATTGGAAGTGATTTGGTTTTTGAAATAATCAACAAGTTCTTCACATGTTCTGATGGAGTTTTCTTGATGAGGTGTGTTGGGGGACGATTGTATCAGGTCTGTGACATAAGCAAATAGTGTTTTGGGGTTGAATTGGTGGTCATGGATCTTTTTGGCATAGTATCTTTTTTGGCCTTTTCAATGTCCGTTCTGTAAATGTACAGAATGGTTTTATATCTGTCTTTTAGATCAGGGGATGGGTTTTTTCTCCAGTTTTTTTTTGATTGCCTTAGGAGGTGCTTGATGTTTTTTTAGCTCACGAGTGTACCAGGGTGTTTTGTGCTTGTTGGTGGTCTTAAATTATTTTTTGATGATTGGGCACTTGATCTTTGCAACTTCTGTGTTGATGGTTGTTCAGGAGTTCATGGCGGAGTTTGCGTCATTCATGTCAAGGTCTTTTAGCTTGTTTGGGAGGATATCTGTGAGTTCGTGGCTTGGGCAGAGTTTGATGTATTCGATAGGTTTGTTGATTATTTTTGGTTCTGTGTGTGGGTGTTTCAGTAGTAGGTTGATGTGGATGAGTTTGTGGTCTGACCAGGGGACGGTGGAGGCTGATGGAGGGTGGGTCGGGGCTATGTGATTATTTATGAAAATTAGGTCTAAGGTGTGCCCAGAATTATGGGTGGGGGTGTTGATTATTTGTGTAAATCCAATGGCTGTCATGGTTTTGAGGAGAAGTTTGCATGTTGATGAGAGTGGTGTTTTGTCCATGTGTAGATTGAAATCCCCTAGCACTATGGCAGGTATGGCCATGTTGATGTTGGTGCTGATGGTTTTAATTAAAGGGGATAGATTTTGTTGTAAAGTTCCAGGTGGAGCATAAAGTAGGAGAATTTGTAGCGTTTTAGATTTGAAAAGGCTGAGTTCGATGGGGGGTGTTGGGTTGATGGGGTAGGCTGTGATATTGAGGGTTTTTTAGGGTCATGAGGAGAATGCCCCGTCTTTCTTTTTTGGTCTTGGTATGGAGTATATATTGTAGGTAGATTTGGGTAGTTGGTTGATGCGTGCGTTGTCTGTGTTTTTGAGCCATGATTCTGTTATACAAAAGATGTCGGTATGTGAGTCGATTAGGAGGTCGTGTATTATTGGTAACGTTTTGGTGATGGATTGTACATTTAGTAGTAGTGGTGTTATTATGGTGAGTGCAGTGAGTTTATTGTTTGGGTGCTTGGGGTTTGAGATGAGTTTTCGTTTTCTAAAGGGGTGGGCTGTTTTTGTGTTACAGGATTTCTCACAGGACAAGCAGGATGGTTGTCCTCACAAATGGGTGACATCGAGGATGGAGCCCACCACGGAAAACTTCTGTCAAAGTTTAACAGAACTTTGACTGGCCCCTACTGGGCATGCCCAGCAAGGCACTGACCCTGCAGCCAGCAGGGGTCTCCCTTCAGTCTTCTTTTTTCCGCGCAGCAGTTGCCACGCGGTGAAAGGAGCTCTTCTTACCACGTTCCTGACAGGAATTCGGTTTTTTCTTTCCGAAGAAAATTTGCCCCTCAGGGGTCTCCCTTCGACGAATTTTCGTCAACTTCGCGGACTCCGGTAAGTTTTTGCCGTTTTTCATCGACTTCGGTCGATTTTGGTCCTCGAGGCCTGTTGGCACTTACCGATCCCGCGGCTAAATTTTGGCCCAAGGCCATGGCGACGGGGTTCCGTCGTTGTCCGGATTGCACCCAGACTATGTCAATCACAGACCCCCATAGGGTTTGTGTTTTGTGTTTGGGTAGTGAGCATGATGTCCTGACTTGCACCAAATGTGCCTTAATGACACCTAAGGGTCGCAAAGCCAGGATGGAGAAGATGGGGCTCCTCTTCCATGCACCCACCCCAACGCCATCGATAGCATCGACGTCATCGGAACCGGCACCGTCGAAGTTGCACCACCACCGTCAACCCTTCGGTGACCGTCCACCATCGATGACTTCTCGGCCGTCGACTCCTGTCCCCTCCCCGGATGGGCGAGGAGATCGGAAGGACAAGCATCGCCATCGACGGCACAAGTCTCGGCCCGTCGATGATCCACAGCCATCTTCCTCTGCACAGGCCGAGCCACCGACTAAAAAGCCTCGGTCAGACCTGGCACCGTCCACGTCTCGTTCGCAGGCACCGAGGAAACCCTCACCCTCTCGGGGTGTGGGAGCTGTGATCCCACCGGTTACGGTGGTCCCTCCGGCTCTGCCTCAGCCTCCCTCTCCCGTCGAGCCGGGTATCGTTACCCCTGGTCTCCGGGCAGAACTGGACCGGCTGGTCCAGGAGGCCATCGAGAAAGCGATGCAAAGGTTCCAGCCTCCACCGGCACCGTCTCCGGCACCGATTCCGGCACCGCCTCCGGCACCGACCCCGGCATCGACTCCGCCACCGAGGAGGGAACCGACCACCGAGCCTTTGGACGCTCTAGCACCGCTACTGCGCCGCATGGACGCACTTATGACGGCCCTTCCATCGGTGATTCCAGTAGCACCGACAACACCACCGTCTCCGACAGGATTCTCATCGGCAGGAGAAACACCGTTCCTGATTCCCCCGTCCGGGGTGGTCCCATCGGTGCCTTCGCATATCTCTCCACCGATCTATCCTTCGGCTCCATCGATTCCAAGACTGGCACCGATTCCATCGGCAGCGCCGAAGCCCTCGATGCCACTCCCAGTTCCGCCTACAGCACCGATTCCATCAAGATTTCACTCGATGCCTTCGGATCCTCCACCAGGTCCTTCAGGGCTTCAAGCCCCACATGATCCATACGATACCTGGGGTGATGAATCATCTTCTGACACAGATTTACCTTCACCGCCATCTCCTACAGAGAGTAGAAAACGATCTCCTCCTGAGGATCTCTCTTTTATTAATTTTGTGAAGGAGATGTCAGAAGTTGTACCTTTTCAACTACAATCTGAGACCGATGACAGACACCAGATGATGGAACTGCTCCAATTTCTGGATGCTCCTAAAATCATCGCTTCCATCCCCATTCACCAGGTGTTTCTGGATCTTTTAAAGAAAAACTGGGAATCTCCTTCATCTGTGTCACCAGTTAACAAGAAAGCTGACTCCACATATCTTGTCCAGTCAGCACCAGGATTTCAGAAGCCTCAACTGGATCATCGCTCTGTTGTGGTTGAGTCCGCGCAAAAGAAGGCCAAGCGTCTGAAGCCGCACTCTTCCACTCCACCTATCAAGGACAATAAATTCCTGGATAGTGTGGGACGGAAAGTGTATCATGGAGCTATGTTGATTTCACGCATAGCTTCATATCAACTCTACATGACTCAATATAACAGAGCCATCCTTAAACAGATGCAGGATTACGCTGACACGTTGCCGGACCAATACCAGCCACAGCTTCAAGCCCTTCTTCACAAAGGATTTGAGGCAGGAAAGCACGAAATCAGAACGGCCTACGACATCTTCGATGCTTCCACAAAAGTTTCAGCCACTGCCATCTCAGCCAGACGTTGGGCTTGGTTAAAGTCATCCAACCTTCACCCAGAGGTCCAGGATCGTCTAGCTGATTTACCCTGTTTAGGGGACAATTTGTTTGGAGAACAAATTCAGCAAATTGTGGCAGAATTAAAAGATCATCACGAGACATTGAAACAACTCTTGTCTGTTCCATCTGAGGTGTCCTCCAAACAACCACCTAAGAAGGACTCTAAAAAGTCGTTCTTTCGGCCACGTCGTTACTATCCTCCATCGGCTAGGCCTCGTCCTGCACGGTCCTCCAACAGACCTCAGCCACGCCAGCCTAGGAAACAAAGACCTGCTGTACCCCCACCTCCTGGGCCTGCGGCGGGTCTTTGACTTCCCTGTACAGAGCACATGCCAGATCCCGCTTCCAGACATCCCTGTGGGGGGTCGACTGTACCACTTTTTACAACGCTGGATACAGATCACCTCAGATCAGTGGGTGCTAGCAATTATCACACAGGGTTACCACCTCAACTTCATAACTCTTCCGGCAGACTCCCCGCCTCTTCAAGCGTGGAGTCTAACCAGCCATTTGACTCAATTACAACAGGAAGTATCCCTTCTTCTGCACTCAAATGCTATAGAACCCGTCCCTCCCTCTCAACGAGGGAAGGGATTCTACTCCAGGTACTTCCTAATACCAAAGAAATCAGGGGGGCTACGTCCCATTTTGGACCTTCGGGCCCTCAACAAGTACCTTCAAAAAGAAAAGTTCAAGATGGTAACCCTGGGCGCGCTGCTCCCTCTGCTGCAAAAGGGGGATTGGCTGTGTTCTCTCGACCTCAAGGACGCTTATACCCACATTGCGATCACACAATCCCATCGCAAGTATCTGCGTTTTCTGGTAGGCCGCGACCATTATCAATACCGGGTACTACCTTTCGGTCTGGCATCTGCTCCACGAGTCTTTACCAAATGTCTCGTAGTGGTAGCAGCATTCCTCAGGAAGGAAGGTGTCCACGTCTACCCCTACCTGGACGATTGGCTAATCAGGGCCTCCACCCCTCAGATTGCTCAATCCTCCCTAAAATTGACAATTCACACACTCCTTTCCTTAGGGTTTCTTGTCAATTACGAGAAATCTTGCTTAGTCCCATCTCAAACCTTATCCTTCATTGGAGCAGACTTGGACACTTTACAGGCAAAGGCCTACCTTCCGCTTCAACGGGTCCAAACTCTCATGTCCCTAGCTCGCCAGCTCCAGTCTCAAAACACTGCCACGGCTCGCCAATTCCTCATTCTCCTAGGACACATGGCATCCTCGGTTCAAGTCACTCCCATGACCCGACTAGCCATGAGAGTAACACAATGGACTCTGCGACACCAATGGATTCAAGCTTTTCAGCCTCTGTCCTCCATAGTCACAGTTACACAAGCGCTACGCCTATCTTTAACCTGGTGGACGACTCAAGTCAACCTCCTTCAGGGCTTACCTTTTCTCCTACCAGATCCACAAGTAATCCTAACCACCGACGCTTCCCACATCGGTTGGGGAGCCCATGTGGACGGTTTCCAAACCCAAGGGTTATGGTCACCAGAGGAAGCCGAACACCAGATAAATTTCTTGGAACTTCGGGCAATCCGCTACGCGCTCAGAACTTTCAAAGATCATCTATTGAATCAGATAATCTTAATCCAAACAGACAACCAAGTGGCCATGTGGTACATAAACAAGCAAGGAGGCACAGGCTCCTTCCTTCTGTGTCAGGAAGCTGCGCAGATTTGGGCAGAAGCCCTCTCCCACTCCATGTACCTCAGGGCCACTTACCTGCCGGGAGTAGACAATGTATTGGCAGACCAGCTGAGCCGTGTCTTCCAACCGCACGAGTGGTCACTCGACCCTCTGGTAGCGACCTCTCTGTTTCACAAGTGGGGTTATCCCCACATAGACCTCTTTGCTTCTCCACAGAACCACAAAGTGGACACTTACTGCTCTCTCATTCGGAGCCAGCACTCTCGGCCGAGGGATGCCTTCTCCCTCAAGTGGACGACAGGTCTGCTCTATGCATTCCCTCCACTTCCTCTTCTGTCAAGGACTCTCGTGAAGCTTCGCCAGGATGGAGGAACCATGATCCTGATAGCACCCCACTGGCCACGCCAGGTGTGGTTTCCCATACTCCAGGATCTCTCCATCCGCAGGCACATCCCTCTGGGAATGGATCCGCATCTGCTCACTCAAAACGACGGATGCCTCCTCCATCCCAACCTCCAGGCCTTGTCCCTGACGGCATGGATGTTGAAAGGTTAGTCCTTCAGCCTTTTAACCTTTCGGATTCGGTTTCTCGTGTCTTGATAGCTTCACGAAAGCCCTCCACCAGAAGATCCTATTCATATAAATGGAAAAGGTACACATCATGGTGCACTTCTCAGTCCCTTGATCCCCTTTCCTGTCCAATCTCTAAGTTCTTGGACTATTTATGGCATCTATCGGAATCAGGTCTTAAAACCTCTTCCATTAGGATGCATGTCAGTGCGGTAGCCGCTTTCCATAAAGGTATAGAGGGTGTCCCTATTTCAGTACAACCCCTGGTAACACGCTTTCTTAAAGGCTTGCTCCATCTGAAGCCACCCTTACATCCTCCGGCCCCATCTTGGGACCTTAATCTGGTTCTTGGTCATCTAATGAAACCACCTTTCGAACCTTTGCACTCCTGTGATCTTAAATATCTCACATGGAAAGTGTTATTCCTTTTGGCTATCACTTCAGCTCGCAGGGTTAGTGAGTTACAGGCCCTAGTTACCTATCCGCCTTACACTAAGCTCCTGCAAGACAGGGCGGTACTCCGCACTCACCCTAAATTTTTACCTAAGGTAGTTTCTGAGTTTCATATCAATCAATCCAACATACTACCTATCTTTTTTCCCAGGCCCCACTCCAACTCCGGGGAACAGACTCTGCATACCCTAGACTGCAAACGAGCTCTAGCTTATTATCTAGACCGTACAGTTCCACACAGGAAGAGCACTCAATTATTTGTCTCTTTCCATCCTAACAAGTTAGGACAACCTGTGGGTAAGCAGGCTCTTTCCTCCTGGTTGGCGGACTGCATTTCTTTTTGCTATCAGCAAGCTGGCATTCCTTTTCAAGACCGTGTAAAAGCGCACTCTGTGAGGGCCATGGCGACTTCGGTAGCACACCTTCGATCGGTGCCGCTTCCTGACATCTGTAGGGCTGCAATCTGGAGTTCTCTCCATACCTTTGCAGCCCACTATTGTTTGGACAAAGCTGGAAGACAGGACTCCATCTTCGGCCAATCTGTCTTTCCAACATGATGTACCAACACCCTTCCACCTTCCCGGTTGGGTGCGGATGCCCTTTACCAAATTCCACCCCAGTTGTTGTGCCTGTTGCACATCGTTGGGTGCATTTGGTGCAAGTCAGGACATCCTCAGCTCGGTACTCACCCATTTGTGAGGACAACCATCCTGCTTGTCCTGTGAGAAAGCAAATGTTGCTTACCTGATGTAACAGGTGTTCTCACAGGACAGCAGGATGTTAGTCCTCACGAAACCCGCCCGCCACCCCGCGGTGTTGGGTTCGTTTTAATTTTACTTTTTTAGGCACTGCCTGTAGCTTTGAAAATCAGACTGAAGGGAGACCCCTGCTGGCTGCAGGGTCAGTGCCTTGCTGGGCATACCCAGTAGGGGCCAGTCAAAGTTCTGTTAAACTTTGACAGAAGTTTTCCGTGGTGGGCTCCATCCTCGATGTCACCCATTTGTGAGGACTAACATCCTGCTGTCCTGTGAGAACACCTGTTACATCAGGTAAGCAACATTTGCTATATTGTGTTGGATTAGCGTTGGGAGTGCTTGTTTTGGATGCATGCTGGCGAGTGGTTGTAGGGGGGGGGGGGTATGGTGGTGGGAGGTAGTTTGGGTAGCTTGTGAATATGATTGGAGTGTTTGCAATTGCTGTTGAGGTTGGTTTCTGATGAGTTGAGTTGGTGCTGAAGGTTGTAGAAGTAGAGGGATTCAATGGGATCTTCTGAATTGGGCTGGGGGTAGTGGAGGAGTTAGTGGGGTTTGTGGGGCAACACTAAGGGGTGCAACAAGGGGCAGGCCCCTTTGTCACGCTCCTTAGGCATGCGATGCCTGGCGCACGGTGTCTGGATCGCAGGTCTCACTATGTTGTGGTCCTTCCGGTGATGTCCTGGGATGGGTGGTCCAATGGGTGGGTTGCAGGGCATCAGTGGGAGGCTGCGTGGGGCTCCTGGAACCAGCTGCGCTCTTGACCCCGATGGGTCGGGTGCTGAATGCGCAGAGATAGGGAGAGGACAAGAAAAGGAGGAGGCGGGAGGGGGAAAGTAGGTGAGTCCAGTGGGAGGAAGATGACAGGCTAGGGATAGACAGAGAGGGCTGAGGGGGGGAGGGGAGTCAGTAGTGCAGGTGCGGGAGGGGAGAGAGGAGTGGGAGCGAGAGTGAGTAAAGAGAGGACACCTCTCTGGAAGTGGAAGTGGCACCCCCTTCAGGCAGCCAGGCAGCAGGGCGCATTCATTTCAGGGCATTGAAGTTTAGACCAGAGGACAACGAAATGAACATCACCAGAGTCCTGTAAAATTATACCATGCTGTTCGGCAACCATGTGGTCAAGACCTCGAGGGCAGCCAATGGCCAGATATGGTGTACCATCGCCCAGGTAATTTCAAGGTGCAGCGGCATGAGATGCAATGGGGGAGTAGGTGGCCCACAGATACCAGGACATAAAGGCCCAGTTAAAGACCAAGGTGGAGAACTGCAACAGGTACATCCAGCAGACTGGCAGAGGAGCCCTTTGTTGTCCTGCTGCCTAGTTCTAAAGCCCTCATTAATGCTCTGCCCATACTCCAGCCTCCTTGATTGGTTTCTAGTCACTGTCTAGATGCTGCCTCTTTGCATCATGTCTCATCGCCTGTTCCTGATGCTGGTGCCTGTCTCATCCTGCTGCTGCCTCCATGAAGGTGTCTCATCTCACCTCATCCTGCTGCTGCCTCTATGCTGGTGTCTCATCTCATCTCATGCTGCTGCTACCTCCATGCTGCTATGTCTCACCTCATCTCATAATGCTGCTGCCTCCATGCTGCCGTGTCTCATCTTATCTCATCTCATGCTGCTGTGTCTTCTCCTGGGGCTACTACCTCCATACTGCTGTGTCTTCTCCTGCAGCTCCTGCCTTCATGCTGTGGTATCTTTGCCTAGTCCACAGCCTCCATGCTGCACTTTTCAGTCCTGGTCCTGCTGCCTATAACTTAACTTTTGCTGCCTTGCCCTTAGGCTGCCCGCCCCCCCCCCCCCCCCTTGATTGCCCTCTTTCAACATGGACTGTCTGGGGCCTTCACTTGAACTCTGCTGCCTTGGCCCTTAGGCTGTCTCCCCTTTAGTGCACTTTTTCAACATGGACTGTCTGGGGTCCTTTTGGTTTATATCACATAGTTGTGCTGATGTCTGCTTTAACAGAGCTGTACTATAGCCATTGGGTTGTCACTTCCACTTCCTTTGTAATGATGATTGTGCAAAAGGATAAGGTTCAAATACTGTATATGTAATGTTGCCATTTGTAACAATGTATGCAGAGGTCTACTCTCAATGTGCTTTTCATTTCAGTTAAAATGTCTTGTGCAATTACTTATCTTGTCCTTGCAGAATGTGATTACCAAAGATGTTGACTTGCTTTCAATCGGTTGACATTTGTTTTGTAATAAAGTGGTCACAGGTTTGGAAGAACACTTTCTGCTTGTCTGTTTTTATTGCATGCTTTTTCTCTTAAGGGTTCACTAGATGAAAGGTTTGAGATCCACATGACCTTGCTTGCTAGAGTGCCAGTGGGCATTTCAAGTAGGCACTTTTCTGGCAAGCAAGACCATATTGTTACGGTTGTGATAGAATAACAGCCTACCTTGAGTAGAAAGGCAATCCAGGTCAGAGGCAGGCAGCAAGCAAACAATCCAAGAAGGCAATCCAGGTCAGAGGCAGGCAGCAAGCAAACAATCCAAGAAGGCAATCCGGGTCAGAGGCAGACAGCGGGCAACAATCCAAGAAGCAATCCGGGTCATAGAGAGAAAGGTAATCCAATAAAGAGCACCAGCACAAGCAAGCCTGTACCCGAGGTATTTGCTGGTGCTGAAGAGCCAGTTTAAATACTTTTCCCGTGCTGATGCAGGGCCCGTTGGGAATGTCAGCATGGGGGGAGGAGCCCGTCGGGAACGTCAGCATGGGGGGAGGAGCCTTGATGGGCTGAATTGTGCGCCGCACTGCGCACCACATCACAACAGTACACCCTCCGCAAGGTCCTCTCCTCTGCCTTTTAGGCTTGGGTTTGAGGGGAAATTGCTGATGAAAGTCATGAATTAATTGAGGTGCTTGAATGTTCTTGACTGGTTCCCAAGAGTTTTCCTCTGGACCATAATTTTTCCAGGATATCAAGTATTGAAATGATCAACCTTTTTGTCTACTGTCGAGAATTTCCTCAACCTTGTATTGTGTGTCCTCCTCCACAAGGTCGGGTGAGACTTTGTTTAGGCTTCCTGGAAGGCCAGGACAAGATTGCTGGTTTAAGAAGAGAAATGTGAAATACATTGTGGATACAAAATGTTGGAGGTAGTCGCAGCTTATATGTGACCTCTCCAATCTGTTTCTTGATTGTGAATGGACCCATGAAGCGAGGGGCATATTTCAAGGAAGGCATGCATAGTCTAAAGTTACGGGTACTTAACCACACTAGGTTTCCTTGCTGAAGTTGCAGAGCTAGTGTTCGCTTTTTGTCAGCCTGGTCTTTTGCCTTGGTTGCAGCCTGTTGTAGGAGGGTGCGAGTATCCTTCCATAAATCCTTTAGATTTTGGGTGCTAATTCAACCGCAGGGCAAGATGAGGTGGTGGCAATAGGTAGTGGTATCCAGGGGTGTCGACTGAAGACCAAACAGAAGGGTGATGTCCCGGTGGCCTGTGTACAGTGATTATTAGCTAAACTTTGAGAAAACAGTACAGAAACAGCTAGCTGAACACCTAGATGACAATAACAGCTAGCTGAACACCTAGATGACAATAACATACTGTATCCATCGCAACACGGATTTCGAAAACACTACAGCACTGAGACATTGCTCCTCTTTCTAACAGATAACATTCTAAGAGGCTTTGATAACGGTAAACACTATAAACTATAAACACTATATTCTAATAATGCTCGACCTATCGGCAGCCTTCGACACAATTAACTACAAAATACTACTAAATAGACTACAAGTCAAAACATTAAACTGGTTCAGCTCATATCTAAAAAACAGGTTTTTCCAAGTTCAGATCAATAACACATTATTAGAAAAAATCAACCTCAAAACAGGGGTTCCGCAGGGATCAGCCCTGTCTGCGACCCTTTTTAACATATACATGCTGCCATTATGCCACTTACTGGCAGGACTAGGAATTATACATTACATTTATGCTGACGATAACCAACTAATTCTACCTATAGATGACACAATAGAGAAAACATTAAATCTAGCTAACATGTACCTAAGTATTATAAAACAATTACTGACACAAATGGAACTTGTTATTAATATTGATAAAACAGAATTTCTACACCTAGAATGGAAAAATACTGAAATCAGCCAAACCTCAATAATCCTCAAAGACAACCAGAAAATTGAACTAGCTGGAAAAGTACGTAACCTTGGAATAATAATGGACCCTGAAATCAATCTAAAACAGCACATATCACTAAAAGTAAAGGAAGGATACGCAAAACTCATGGTACTCAGAAAACTAAAACCACTACTAACTCAAAATGATTTCCGAACAATTCTACAGGCACTAATTTTCTCCAGCACGGATTACTGTAATGCCCTGCTGCTAGGACTACCAAATACTATGTTAAGACCACTTCAAATACTTCAGAACACAGCAGCTAGAATACTAACCGGAAAAAGGAGGAGGGACCACATAACCGAAACCCTAGCGGAACTACATTGGTTACCGATTGAACACAGAATTAAATACAAAACCCTATGTACCATCCATAAACTAATTCATGATGAGAAATCAGACTGGCTAAACACAGCATTATGGGTACACATCCCACACAGAAATCTTCGATCAGCAAATAAAGCACTCCTAACCATCCATTCAGTTAAAACAGCAAGACTAACCCAAGTGAGGGAAAGGGCCTTATCATTAGCAGGACCCACAATTTGGAACACAATGCCTCCAGAGATCAGATTACAAAGTGATCTCAAGGCATTTAAGAAAAGTTTAAAAACATGGCTTTTTAAACAGGCATTTTACAAGGAGACGGGAGAATAGAAATTATTCAGGAATAAGCAGATAAGCACCGACACACAGTACTTAGGACGATACAGTAGAGTAGTCTATGAACCCCACATCACAACTAGCATATTGATAACACTATGTATGATAAATTTACCCGTAAAAGTACTTTCAGTACACTCGGTCATGACCCATTTCTCTAAAAATTATTTTGTCTAATGATATATTGTAACCGAACCTTTGACGGCACCTGTTAGAATGTACTATAGTACACTTTTACCTACATTAAATATGTGCCTACATGTAAGCTTTTGCGATGGTATATAACTTAGTGACGGTATAGAAAAGATTTTAAATAAATAAATAAATTATGGTACACCTCCACCCAAGGGAGTAATGAAGACAAGCTATCTTGGCGTTGATTCACATAACAGCGCAGGAATGTCTTGAGTGATTGATTGGTTCATTCTGCCAAGCCTTTAGTTTGTGGGTGATAAGCTTAGGGAAAAGTCGAGTTGTATTCCGTATTTTTTGCACACATTTTTCCAATAATGTGCTGTGAACTTTACTCCCCTGTCCAAAACGATATGTTGGGGAAGTCCATGGATTCAGAAGACGTGCGGAATAAATAAACGAGCCAACTCTGAAGCTGAAGGTAAGACAGGAAGGGGAGCAAAATGGGCCATCTTAGAGAAATGGTCTACTACCATGACCTAGATGGTATTGTTCCCTTCAGATAGAGGTAAATCCGTGATTAAATCCATAGCAATATGGGACCAAGATTTATCAGGTATAGCTAAGGGTTGTAGTAACCCCCAGGGTCGAGTCCGGGAGGATTTGTGTGTGGCACAAGTAGGGCAGGATTCGAAATTTTTCTTAGTGTCTACCTTCCAATGTGGCCACCAATAGTTGCGGGAGAGAAGCTCTCTGGTGCACTGGAGACCCAGATGGCCTGCTACGTGGGATTCGTGGGCCTGCCGTAGGACTTTCTCCCTCAAGTGTTTGGGAACTACTGTCTTCCCTATAGGAATCGTAAATGTAGCAGCAACCATAATCTGGGCAGGATCAAATATGTGCCGAGGTGGTTCTGGAATTTATTTATTTATTTATTATTTTTTATATACCGACATTTTATCCGAGATATCACATCGGTTTACATTCAAGTACTGTAGGTATTTCCCTATCCCCAGAGGGCTTACAATCTAAATTTGTGGAGGGCTTACAATCTAAGTTTGTGGTGGTTAAAGAGGATTGGTAAGTATGGCTTTGGGAAATCTTTGGACTTATAAAATTTTGGTGAAAGATTTAATAGAGGGATATATTATTTAGAGTTTTGTGTCTCTGAGGTAATAAGCAAGCCAGAGATAGTTAATTCTAGGGTCTGTCTTTCCCACCCACTCAACCCTTGATTTTTAGGCAAGAGACACTTTCTCATTAAAAATCAATCAAGATCTTATCTAAATCATACTATTGTACCAGCCCTTATTAATTAGTAAATTCAAAGTACTCTAATTCTAACTTCTTTATTATTCTAAACTTAACTAGGAACTCAATAAAATTAAGATGAAGGCAGCAGTCCAGCAGCAAGAGGGGGGCTTTCCAGTCTTTTGCATTGAGTGTCACATGTATGATTTTTTACCCGCTGGTGAGAGATTATATGTGTGCACTCTGTGCAAAGAGCTCCTGGCTCTCAGGGAACGAGTCCGATCTCTGAAGGTTAGAGTAGCAGACTTGGAGGAGCTGAGGCAGACAGAGAGGTACATTGATGAGACCTTCAGGGACATAGTAGCCAAGTCCCAAATCCAGTCTGTCAGCCCCAGTGCTGCCTTGGATCAGAAAGGTCTCCCAGTAGGAGAACATCACCCTGGTGTAGCAGGAAGTGATCCTGTAGCAAGGACCTGCTCTCCAGGTGATGTATTGTCCTCTCGCACTGAGGACAAGTCTCCCAGGGCTACTGCCCAGGAGGGAAGGGTTAGGCCGGCCATCATAGTTGGTGATTCAATTATTAGAAATGTAGATAGCAGGGTGGCTGGTGGATTTGAGGACCACCTGGTAACTTGCCTGCCTGGTGCGAAGGTAGCAGACCTCACGCATCAACTAGATAGGATTATAGACAGTGCTGGGGAGGAGCCGGCTGTTGTGGTACATGTGGGCACCAAAGACATAGGAAAATATGGGAGAGAGGTTCTGAAAGCCAAATTTAGGATTTTAGGTAGAAAGCTGAAATCCAGAACTCCAGGGTTGCATTCTCTGAAATATTTCCTGTTCCAGGTGCAGGTCCCCAGAGGCAGGCAGAACTCCAGAGTTTCAATGCGTGGATGAGACGATGGTGCAGGGAAGAGGGATTCAGTTTTGTAAGGAACTGGGGAAAATTTTGGGGAAGGTAGAGATTTTCCAAAAGAATGGGCGTCACCTTAACCAGAGTGGAACCAAGCTGCTGGCACTAACTTTCAGAAAGGAGATAGAGCAGTTTTTAAACTAGAACAAGGGGGAAAGCCAGCAGTTACTCAGAAGTGCATGGTTCGGAGCAATGTATTCTTGAAGGATACTAATGAAACAGGAGAGCTAGGGCATCTCAACAGAGAGGTTCCAATAAAAGAAAACTTAGCCCATGTGCCTATATGTAAAAAATCACTGAAGCTAATGATTTCTGAATTATCCCTAACAACTGAAAAGCAGGTTGTTAATACAAACAAAAAACACACTTTGAAATGTCTGTATGCCAATGCCAGAAGTCTAAGAAGGAAGATGGGAGAGTTGGAGTTTATAGCAGCAAATGATGAGATTGACATAATTGGCATCACAGAGACTTGGTGGAAGGAGAATAACCAATGGGACAGTGCTATATCAGAGTACAAATTATATCGCAATGATAGGGAGGATCAACTTGGTGGGGGTGTGGCACTTTATGTCCAGGAGGGAATAGAGTCCAACAGCATAAAGATCATACAAGAGACTAAATGCTCAGTAGAATTTATATGGGTAGAAATCCCATGCATGTTGGGTAAGAGTATAGTAATAGTGGTATACTACCGTCCACCTGGACAAAATGGTCAGACAGATGATGAAATGCTAAGAGAAAACAGGGAAGCTAACCAATTTGGCAGTACAATAATAATGGGAGATTTCAATTACCCCAATATTGACTGGTAAATGTAACATCAGGACTTGCTAGAGACATAAAGTTCCTGGATGTAATAAATGACTGCTTCATGGAGCAATTGGTTCAGGAACCAACAAGAGAGGGAGCTATTTTAGATTTAATTCTTAGTGGAATGCAGGATTTGGTGAGAGAGGTAACAGTGGTGGGGCTACTTGGCAACAGTGATCATAACATGATCAGATTTAAACTAATAACTTGAAGGGGGACAATAAGTAAATCTGCAGCTCTAACGCTAAACTTTCAAAAGGGAAACTTTGATAAAATGAGGAAAATAGAAAAAAACTGAAAGGTGCAGCTGCAAAGGTTAAAAGTGTTCAACAGGCATGGACATTGTTTAAAAATGCAATCCTTGAGGCGCAATCCATATGTATTCCACACATTAAGAAAGGTGGAAGGAAGGCAAAACGATTACCGTCATGGTTAAAAGGTGAGGTGAATGAGGCTATTTTAGCCAAAAAAAAATCCTTCGAAAATTGGAAGAAGGAACCATCTGAAGAAAATAGGATAAAACACAAGCATTGTCAAGTTAAGTGTAAAACATTGATAAGACAGGCGAAGAGAGAATTTGAAATGAAGTTGGCCATAGATGCAAAAACTCATAATAAAAACTTTAAAAAATATATCCGAAGCAAGAAACCTGTGAGGGAGTCGGTTGGACCATTAGATGACCAAGGGGTTAAAGGGGCTCTTAGGGAATATAAGGCCATTGCAGCAAGACTAAATGAATTCTTTGCTTCCGTGTTTACTAATGAGGATGTTGGGGAGATACCAGATCCAGAGATGGTTTTCAGGGGTGATGAGTCAGATGAACCGAATGAAATCACTGTGAACCTGGAAGATGTAGTAGGCCAGATTGACAAACTAAAGAGTAGCAAATCACCTGGACCGGATGGTATGCATCCCAGGGTACTGAAAGAACTAAAAAATGAAATTTCTGATCTATTAGTTAAAATTTGTAACCTATCATTAAAATCATCCATTGTACCTGAAGACTGGAGGGTGGCCAATGTAACTCCAATATTTAAAAAGGGCTCCAGGGGTGATCCGGGTAACTATTGACCAGTGAGCCTGACTTCAGTGCCGGGAAAAATAGTGGAAACTATTCTCAAGATCAAAATCGTAGTGCATATAGAAAGACATGGTTTAATGGAACACAATCAACATGGATTTACCCAAGGGAAGTCTTTCCTAACAAATCTGCTTCATTTTTTTGAAAGGGTTAATAAACTTGTGGATAAAGGTAAACTGGTAGAAGTAGTGTATTTGGATTTTCAGAAGGCGTTTGACAAAGTCCCTCATGAGATGTTTCTAAGAAAACTAAAAAGTCATGGGATAGGAGTCGATGTCCTTTCGTGGATTACAAACTGGTTAAAAGACAGGAAACCGAGATTAAATGGTCAGTGGAGTACCTCAGAGATCTGTACTTGGACCGGTGCTTTTCAATATATATATTGTAACGGCTCACCGCCAGCGCTGCCCTGACCTGCCATTCCTCTGGGTTCCTGGTTACGTCTTCAGGGTGTCCCTCTTCGCCCCTGGACCAGCCAGGTGCTTGTAACTCCCCAGGTTCTGGTCTAAGCAGACCTTGCCTCTGTTTATAAGGCAATTCAAATGTTCATTACCATACTTCATCACCCTCACCTCCACAAGTTATTGGGAACTCACTGCCTGAACATCTAGGTCAGTCTCCCAGCACTCCCGCTCCCCACAGGTGGGTGCTTGACCAGTTTTACTATTAAGTCAAAGACCCTCCTTGAAGCATTTACCCCACATGCTCTATAGAGCCCTTCATCCCCACTTTCCTTTAAGATATGAGTTGTAACTCTCCCCCTTCCTGGCTACTCAGTATCCATGGCTGAGCTGGAGGATTCCTCTCCCCCAGAACCTACGTCCATCCCTCCCCCCTCCTGTTCTGAGGAGCTAGGCTTTTCTGGCCATTCCCACCATGCCGGCATGCCCCCTTCCTCCAACTCCATCGATTCAGCTGTGTCTGACTCATTATCGTTTAACTCTGACAGCTGTTTCCCCTCTTGCTCTGCCCACGGGTCAGATGGTGGTTCTAAGAACCTGGATTTGTAGTTTTTGCTGCCTTCGGCAACACCCCCTGTTGTCTGCCTCTGGTATTACCTGACTTCATCCTATGATGCCGGGGCTGTTCCTGACCCCGGCAGTGCTGCACTGCATTACAATATATATATATATGGGATTTCTACCCATATAAATGATCTGGAAAGGAATACGACAAGTGAGGTTATCAAATTTGTGGATGATACAAAATTATTCAGAGTAGTTAAATCACAAGTGGATTATGATACATTACAGGAGGACCTTGCAAGACTGGAAGATTGGGCATCCAAATGGCAGATGAAATTTATCTCTCCCATATTAAAAGATCTTCATTGGCTCCCAGTAAACTTCAGGATTCTCCATAAATCACTCACAATTATTCACAAAAATATTCACCATCAGACCCCTCTTGATCTGCTACACCCTCTCAAACTGCACTCTACGGCCAGACCCTTAAGGGATGCCTACAAGGGATCCTTACACGTTCCTCCAATCAAAGTTGTGCACCACTCAAACATCAGAGACCGGACATTCTCAATCACAGGTCCCTCCATCTGGAACGCCATGCCTCCGGACCTCAGGCAGGAAACTTGTCTACTAACTTTTAAAAAGAAACTCAAGACATGGCTGTTCAGTCGAGCCTTCCCCACTACTAGCCCAACAGCTTGACTTAGAATTGTTCCATCACTTCTGTAAATAAACAAACACTAAATCACGCATACAAGTTATCATGAGGTTGGCTCCCTGCCTCCCATCCATACCCTCTTGTATATAGTACTTTATCTTCGTTCTCCCCTCTTTATTTCCTACTCCCAGTTAAGGCGCTCTTGTTATAATGTAACTTTATGCTCCTTCAAATTGTCTCTTGTTATTTGGTCATAGTTACCACTTAGTTCGATGTAAACAGAGTTGATTTGATTTGTATCAAGAAAGTCGGTATATAAAAGCCTTAAATAAATAAATAAATAAATAAGTGCAAGGTGTTGCACATAGGGAAAAATAACCCTTGCTGTAGTTACACGATGTTAGGTTCCATATTAGGAACTACCTCCCAGGAAAAAGATCTAGGCATCATAGTGGATAGTACTTTAAAATCATTGGCTCAGTGTGCTGCAGCAGTCAAAAAAGCAAACAGAATGTTAGGAATTATTAGGAAGGGAATGGTTAATAAAACGGAAAATGTCATAATGCCTCTGTATTGTTCCATAGTGAGACTGCACCTTGAATATTGTGTACAATTCTGGTCGCCGCATCTCAAAAAGATATAGTTGCGATGGAGAAGGTTCAGAGAAGGGCAATCAAAATGATAAAGGAGTTGGAACAGCTCCCCTATGAGGAAAGGCTGAAGAGATTAGGGCTGTTCAGCTTGGAGAAGAGACGGCTGAGGGGGGATATGATAGAGGTCTTTAAGATCATGAGAGGTCTTGAATGAGTAGATGTGAATCGGTTATTTAAACTGTCGGATAATAGAAGGACTAGGGGGCATTCCATGAAGTTAGCAAGTAGCACATTTAAGACTAATCGGAGAAAATTCCTTTTCACTTAACTCACAATTAAGCTCTGGAATTTGTTGCCAGAAGATGTGGTTAGTGCAGTTAGTGTAGCTGGGTTCAAAAAGGTTTGGATAAGTTCTTGGAGGAGAAGTCCATTAATGGCTATTAATCAAGTTTACTTAGGGAATAGCCACTGCTATTAATTGTATCAGTAGCATGGAAACATTTGCTGTTTGGGTAATTGCCAGGTTCTTGTGGCTTGTTTTGGCCTCTGTTGGAAACAGGATGCTGGGCTTGATGGACCCTTGGTCTGACCCAGCATGGCATTTTCTTATGTTCTTATGTCATCAGGAAGAAAACATCTTGATAAAGCATCATCTCGCTGATTCTTCTTGGCTGGACGAAAGAGTAACTTAAAATGAAAGTGACTAAAGAATAAGGCCCAACGGGCCTGCCACGGATTCAGACATTGAGCATGTGATAAATACGCCAAATTTTTATGGTCAGTGTAGATAGTGATGATGTGTTTCGCCCCTTCCAACAAATGTCGCCATTCTTCCAATGCTAGCTTAATAGTCAGAAGTTCTCGATCCCCAATGGTGTAGGAACAACTAGTTTCCAAATATTCAAAAAATATTTGCTAGTTGACAATTAGTGTAAGTTGAAGAATAGAGTGTGTGTGAAATTCTTGTTAAAAAATGATATGCTTTATTTATCAATAATGCTTTATATATAATTTTATCTTTTTTATGTAAAAAGTTATTAAATTTTGTTAAAGGGAAGACCTCAGCATTGGCATTGATCTGATGATTCAGAAATCTGTTAGCCAATAGTTGTAATCACCGGTCTTTCTCCCTTGTTTTTACTTAAAATGTGCCGTTGAAAACTTATTCAAAAAGTGTGGTCAAGATGAAGTTAAGTAATTCTCTGATCTTCTTCTATACTTCGGAGTGAGTACCGTCCTCTACCTTGCTCTGCTGACCTCCTGCACCTCTCTGATCTACTTGCTGATTCTCGGCGTACCCCACGCTGCGGGCCACTACCGGATCTACCCTGAGAAGTGTGTCATTGGGAGAGGTGTTTTCTGGCGTACCCTGCTTTGCGGACCACTACCAGGGATATCATTATTGAGCAGCCTTACTACTCTGGACTGTCTCTTTATTCCACTCAGTGGGAATTACCCAAGTTCCAGACTAATAAAGTCTCATTACTTCTGTGTCCATCTCAGTTGAGGCCATGCCTATCATAGTGAGTTCCCACAGGGCTCCTCCCTGTGGCTGGAGTCAGCTCTCACTACGATCCAGGGTTTACAACCATACCGGATTATAACATCGATAAAGTGGAAGACTTAAAGAAATACGTGGACTCCTTGGTATAAAGCTATGTGAGACACTGGAATTGCTGTGATTGACACGATCATCGGGACCAGAAGGTCTATGTGAATTATGGAAGTGGAAAAGTATTTTTATTTTACATCCCAAACTGATAGTCAGTGATATGCTTCCAAAAGCTTGTTATGAGCATTCATTTGAACAGCCATCTGTTTCCATTCCTTAATTTTTGTTTACAAGAGTACAGTCCAGTTGTAGTCCACACATTAAGAAAGGTGGAAGGAAAGCTAAATAAGTGCCAGCTTGGTTAAAAGGTGAAGTGAAAGAGGCTATTTTAGCCATTAGAATTTCCTTCAAAAATTGTAAGAAAAAAATTGTAAGAAAATATGAAAAAGTATTTTCTTGCCATAAGTATTGGCAAGTTAAATGTAAAAAACTGATGACAGACTAAAAGAGAATTTGAACAGAAGCTGGCCATAGAGGCAAAAACTCATAATTAAAACTTTAAAAAATGTATCCGAAGCAGGAAGCCTGCAAGGGAGTTGGTTGGACTGTTAGAAAATCAAAGGATTAAATGGGCAGTTAGGAAAGATAAGGCCATCGTGGTGTTTACAAATGAAGATGTTGGGGAGATACCCATTCTAGAGATGGTTTTCAAGGGTGATGATTCAGATGAACTGAACCAAATCACGGTGAACCTGGAAGATGTAGTAGGTCACTTTGGCAAACTAAAGAGTAGCAAATCACCTGGACAAGATGGTATACATCTCAGGATTCTGAAAAAACTAAAAAATGAAATCTCAGATCTATTACTAACAATTTGTAACCTATTATTAAAATAATTCATTATACCTGAAGAGTGGCCAATGTAATGCCAAAATTTTAAAAGGGCTCCAGGGTTGATCTGGGAAACTGAGTCTGACTTCAGTGCTGGGAAAAATCGTGGAAACTATTCTAAAGAACAAAATCACAGAACATATAGATAGACATGGTTTACTGGCACATCATCAGCATGGATTTACCCAAGGGAAGTCTTGCCTTGCAAATCTGCTACATTTTTTTAAGGGGTTAATAAATGTGGATAAAGGTGAGCCAGTAGATGTATATGGATTTTCAGAAGGTGTTTGACAAAGTCCCCCATGAGTTACTTCTAAAAAAAAATTAAAAAGTCATGGGATAGGAGGCAATGTGCTTTTGTAAATTGCAAACTAGTTAAAAGACAGGAAACAGAATAGATCAAATGATCAGTTTTCTCAGAGGAGAGAGTTAAACAGTGGAGTGCCTCCAGGATCAATACTTGGACAAGTGCTATTTATTATATTTATAAATTATCTGGAAATGGGACAATGAGTGAAGTGATCAAATTTGCAGATGATACAAAATTCTTCAGAGTAGTTAAATCTTAAGCGGATTGTGATAAATTGCAAGAGGACCTTACAAGAATTGAATATTGGGCATTCAAATGGCAGATGAAATTTAATATGGACAAGTCCAAGGTGATGCATATAGGGAAAAATAACCCATAATGTATTTACATGATGTTAGGTTTCACATTAGGAGTTACTAACCTTGAAAAAGATCTAGCCATCACAGTGGACAATGCAGTGTGCTGCAGGGGGGTCAAAAAACCAAACAGAATGTTAGGAATTATTAGGAAGGGAATGGTGAATAAAATGGAGAATGTCATAATGCTTGTGTATTGCTCTATGGTGAGACCACACCTTGAGTACTTTGTTCAGTTCTGGTCACTGCATCTCAAAAAACATAGATGCACTGGAGAAGATACAGAGAATGATGACCAAAATGATAAAGTGGATGGAATGGCTCTCCGATGAGGAAAGGCTAAAGAGATTAGGACTGTTCAGTTTGGAGAAGAGACGACTGAAGGGGATATGATAGAGGTCTATAAAATCATGAGAGGACTAGAATGGGTAAATATGAATCAGTTCTTTACTCTTTCAGATAATAGAAGGACTAAGGGGCACTCCATGAAATTAGCAAGTATCACATTAAAAGCGAATCGGATAAAATTCTTTTTCACTCTATGTACAAGATGGTGAGACGGACAGTGAAATGCTAAGAAAAATTAGGGAAGCTAATCAAATTGGTAGTGCGGTAATAATGGGAGATTTCGATTACTCCAATATTGACTGGGTAAATGTATCATCGGTACATGCTAGAGATATGAAGTTCCTGGATCGAATAAATGACATTTTTAAGGAGCAATTGGTTCAGGAACCGACAAGAGAGGGAGCAATTTTAGATCTAATTCTCAGTGGAGCACAGGATTTGATGAGAGAGGTAACAGTGTTGGGGCCGCTTGGCAATAGTGATCATAATATGATCAAATTTGAATTAATGACTGGAAGGGGGACAGTAAGCAAATCCATGGCTCTCGTGCTAAACTTTCAAAAGGGAAACTTTGATAAAATGAGAAAAATAGTTAGAAAAAAACTGAAAGGAGCAGCTACAAAGGTAAAAAGTGTGCAAGAGGCATGGTCATTGTTAAAAAATACCATCATAGAAGCACAGGCCAGATGTATTCCACATCTGGACTTCCTGAACAAAGGTAAATATGAAAATAATTATTTAAAGAACAAAACTAGATATATAACAAAAGAGACAAAGAATACCTCACACAATAACGTTATATAGATAAAAAGGACCCCTATTTCAAAAAACTCTGCCATAAACAACCTACTTATGTTAACATTCCTCTTAGTAAATGCACAATCAGTCGCAAAAAAATTCCCAATCATCACGGATTTACTGTATGACAATAAACCAAACTTCGTTGCAATAACTGAATCATGGTTAAAAAAAATCAGACATAGTTTTAAAAAATCAAATAGCACATAGAAATTACGAGGTGTTTTCAGTCCCTAGAATAAATAAGCATGGAGGTGGACTCTTACTAATTATTGAAAAAACTTTTAAATGTAAACCAATCCCAACACCCCCCCAAATCATGAAATTGCCATTTTTGATACCAACAATATACAAATATGCCTTATCTACTGCCCACCAAGCCTCCTAGAGTTAAATATCTCACCACTAATTGAGTTCCTTACAACACACTTAAACATCTCTAAACCTACCATAGTGCTAGGAGATTTTAATCTTCACATGGACGTCCATCCTTTATCAAACACATGCCAGACACTAATAGATGCTATGACAGCATTAGGTTTCTCACTAATAACAGACAAAGCAACACATAAAGCTGGACACTCCCTGGATCTCACCTTCATCAACCACAACTGTTTAGAACACTTTAAAACTGATTACACACAAATTCCCTGGTCAGACCACTTCCTTATTCATTCCATCGTAAAATTCCTTAAACCTCAAATCAAACAAAATTATAAACCCATAGAATTTAAATATCGACCACCTTTTAATATTGAAAAACTAAATGACAAACTAGAGGAAAAACTAACAGATATTGCCTACAACAACTGCAGTTCTGCTACGGAAACATGGTTAGACTCAACCAAAAAAATAGCTGATGAAATAAACCCCATCAAATCATTATGAAAAAAAGAAGCAATATAAAATAATCCCTGGCATAACGAAAAAGTAAAAGATGCAAAAAGGACTCTCAGGTCAATCGAAAAAAGATGGAGAAAACACAAAACAACCGAAACCCTAACTAAATACAGAAAATATCTAGCTTTTTACAAACAACTAATCCTTAATGTAAAGAAAGAATACTAGAGCAATAAAATAGAAAAGTTTGCTAACAATCCAAGAACCTTATTCTCAATAGTATCAAATCTCACCAATGACAAACAAGGATCACCACAAAATCTACCAGAATCAAAATGTAATGAAATTGCAAAATTTTTCAGTGACAAAATTACTAACTTAAGAAACAAACTTCCAAACACTACCAATCAAGAAATTAAAATGCAAAAAAGAGACGTTAACCAATGGTCGTCATTTATTGAGATATGGAAGTGGAATACATGCTAAAAAACCTAAACCCGGCTCCACACAAAATCGACTCAATACCAACATTTGAACTTTAAAAAACAGCTAACACAGTCTCCCCTACATTAGCTAAGATCATAAACGTATCCCTAGAAGAATGAACTATGCCAGATATTCTGAAAGGGGCAATTATAAAACCAATCATAAAGAAAAAAAACAGTGACACCCTGATCCTGAACAACTACCGCCCAGTCTCAAATCTTCCCTTAATAGCTAATCTAATAGAAAAAACAGTACAGAAACAGCTAGCTGAACACCTAGATAATAATAACATACTGTATCCATCTCAACATGGATTTCGAAAGCACTACAGCACTGAGACACTACTTCTCTAGCTAACAGATAACATTCTAAGAGGTTTTGATAGCTGTAAACATTACATTCTAATAATGCTAGACTTAGCAGCAGCCTTCGACACAGTAAACCATAAAATACTACTAAAAAGACTAGAAGAAATTGGATTACACAGCAAAACAATAAACTGGTTCAGTTCATATCTAAATAATAGGTTCTTCCAAGTTCAGATCAACAACATATCAGAAAAAGTTAATCTCAAAACAGAAGTACTGCAGGGATCAGCCATGTCCGCAACCCTCTTTAACATATTTTATTTATTTATTTATTTAAATTTCTTATATACCGGCATTCGCGATGGGAGTCGCATCATGCCGGTTTACAAATAACAAGGTGTGACAAAAGAATAAATACTTAATAACTTAAAACATTAACATGTGATAGAAGAATAAGGTAGCAGTTACAATAAAACAGGGATAAAATGCAACTTGGAATGTAGAGAAGGCAAAAGAGAGATTAACAACGAGATAACAAAAGAATAACCAAGGTAAATAAAATCTGCCAAATTAAAAAGAAAGAGCATTATTGAGTTGTCAAAGGTTGTTGATTACCCTGACAGGAGTTCTTAGTTGCTTGAGTTGAGAGTGGGTTCAGTTGGTATCTGGAAAGGCTTTCAAGAATAGCCAGGTTTTAAGTCTTTTTCTGAAAGTGGGGAGGCAAGGTTCCTGTCTCAGTTCTGGTGGGATGGAATTCCACAAGGTAGGTCCTGCTGTAGAGAAAGCCCTGTCTCTGAGAGTCCTATGGTTAAAGGTTTTTGCAGGAGGCACCTGTAATGAGTCTCTGTAGGACTCTCTGATAGGTCATAGCTGGGCCCAGGCGGAATCGCCGAGCCCATGATCGTAACGGACGCGCCACCCCCATGCTGGGCGGCGGTCCAAATGAGCCGGAGGGCGGGGAGAGGAGGAGAAAAGCATAGGGCGTCATCGGCGGGCGCCCCACGGCGCCGGCTGATGACACAGCGGCCTCCTTAAAGGGGCATCGCAGAACAGCGATCGCCCTTTTTTGGAGGAGAGACGAGAGAGGAAAGAAAGCCCACCCACCCACCCATACGAAGTTAAACACTTAATTTAGATTAGGCAAATTCATAATCAAGGCATAAAAGGGCAAAGTTATTATCGCAGCTTGAAGGAAGGCGGTTACCCGGGCCGGTAGGCTATATGGTAAGGGATGCCGGAGGCATCATCGGACGGAGTGATAGCCGTCAGCGCCAGGGAAGGCGCGGAAAAGGCGGTGGGGGACCGCAAAGACCACATGGCGGGACCCCCAGCGGTCCTGGCTAAAAGACGCCTGGCTAGGTACGGCGGGCAGTTAGGGGAAGCACATCAGCTCGGGTATACCAGAAAAAGTTATTCAAATGTATATGGAATAAAGCTGCGGCCTTTTGTTTATACCAAATAACAGTTGTAGCGTGTTTATTTCAGTTACGGGAGTGTTAAACGGGCGAAAACAAGATGGGGTGGAGGGTTGGCGAAGAAAGGAACGCCATTACGAATCGAGGAGGTGGTGGCTGCTAACGTTATGATGGAGGTATGTTTTTTAAATGGGATTTGGAGGTTAAGCGGAGAGAGTTGATGGAATGCTTTGTAGATGGTAGTAATGGATTTATATAAGATTCTATAGTGCACTGGCAGCCAATGTAAGTCTTTGAGAATCGGAGATATGTGGTCTCTTCTTCTTGTGTTTGTCAAAATTCTGGCCGCCGTGTTCTGAACCATCTCAAGAGGTTTAGTATGAGAAGACGGGAGACCTAATAGAATAGAATTGCAATAATCTAACTTAGAGAAGATTATTGATTGCAAAACTGTTCTGTAATCGTGGAAATGGAAAAGTGGTTTGATTCTTTTTAAGACGTGTAATTTATAAAAACAGTCCTTCGTGGTTTGATTAATAAAAGATTTTAGATTTAGCCGATTGTCGATAATGGCTCCTAGGTCTCTTACATGTGAAGTTTGAAAGCCGGTTGGTGGATTTGAGGTGAGGTTACTGTTTTCAGGGGAAATTATGAGGACTTCTGTTTTTGCGGAATTTAGGATTAGATTTAGACTGGAGAGGAGGTTGTCAATATTTTGAAGACAGTTTTCCCAGATTTTGATAGTTTTTGTAAGGGATTCTTTGATAGGGATGACAATCTGGACGTCATCTGCGTATAGAAAGTATTTGAGGTTCAGATTGGTTAATAGTTGACATAGAGGTAGGAGGTAAATGTTAAAGAGCGTGGGGGAGAGAGAGGAGCCCTGTGGAACACCTAGCGAGGAAGGGTAGAACTGTGATTCTTTGTTATGTATTTTGACTTTATATCCTCTGTTTCCCAAGAATGATTTGAACCAGGCAAGAGCAGAGCCTGTAATTCCGATGTTTGCTAGTTGATTTAGGAGAAGGGAGTGATTCACGGTGTCAAAGGCCGCCGATAGGTCGAGGAGTATCAGCAAGTAGGCGTGACCTTTATCGAGGCCCATGATGAGGTAATCTGTCAGAGATATGAGAAGTGATTCTGTACTTAAAGATTTTCGGAAGCCGTATTGAGTGGGGAATAATATGTTGTTGTCTTCGAGGTATTCTGATAATCTGGTGTTGACTAATTTTTCTGTAACCTTGGCTATAAAAGGAAGGTTGGATATTGGGCGGAAGTTGGATGGATCTTTAGGATTAAGGTTCGGTTTTTTTAATAGGGGTTTGATAGAAGCAACTTTCAGGTCGTCAGGATAAATTCCTTGGGCTAAGGAACAATTGATAATGTCAGTTAGGGTTTTGGAGATGGTATCTGGTATTAGCAGCAGTAGTTTGGGAGGGATATGGTCAAATGGGTGGGATGATGGTTTCATTCTCTTCAATACTAACTTGGTCTCTGATATTGCAATGGGTTCGAAGGCTTGTATAGCAATGTCGTTACAGTGATGGCGGAATGTGCTGGGTGGAGCTAGGGTATTTGTTTTTAGTTGAGATTGCAGGTTGGAAATTTTGTTACTGAAGAAGATGGCCAGCTCCTCAGCTTTTTCATGCGCTTGGTTGAGTGGGATGTCCGGAGAATTGGGTTGAGTTAAGTTTGAGACGTAAGTAAAGAGGGCTTTTGAATCGAAGATGAGGTGATGTATCTTGTGAGCGTAGTAGTCCCTTTTTGTTTTTAGTGTGGAGCTCTTGTAAATGTGAAGAGCGAGTTTGTAAGCTGAGAGGGAGGTCGGTGATGGTGCTTTACGCCATTTATTTTCTTTTTGTCTCAGGGAAAGCTTGAGTTTTTGTAGTTGGTCATTAAACCAGGGTTGTCTTCTGGCGGCATTATGTTTAGGTTTTTTTGTTGCCAGTGGGCAGAGTTTATTAGCTGCCGATTCTGTGATGTTGGACCATGAGTGGAGAGCCGTGTTGGGAGTGGAGATGTCTATGTGGGGGAGTTCTAGGACAAGGTGTTCGTGAAGTTCATCGGATGAACATAGGTTTCTGTAAGTAAATTGAGGTTGAAGATCGTGTTTGATGTTAGATTGTGCCAGCGAAAAAGTGGTAGAAATTAAAGCATGGTCTGACCAGGGGACTAATTTGCATATGGGGGGTGCTGAGTACGAGATGCCTGAGTTTACAAAAATGAGATCCAAAGTGTGTCCTGCTCTGTGAGTAGGGTTGTTGATTATCTGCTTGAATCCCATGGCGGTCATTGCATTTAGGAAAGTTTCACAGTTTGTAGATGGAGAGGGGTCGTCAACATGTAAGTTGAAGTCTCCCAAAATGATGGCTGGAACCGCAAGATTTAGGTTAGTAGCTATTATTTCTAGAATGGGGGAGGCGTCTGATTCCAGAAGTCCCGGAGGGGCGTAGACTAGAAAGATTTGTAGCCGGTCTGATATGAAAAATCCGGCTTCAATTTTTGTGGGAGAGTGAATTGGGAATTGAGTAAGTCTCAGCTCTTTTTTGGCTGCAAGGAGAATATACATGCTGCCCTTATGCCATCTACTAGCAGGACTAGGAATCATACATTACATTTACACAGACAATATTCAACTAATTCTACCAATCGAGGACACATTAGAGAAAACGTTAAACCTAGCTAACATGTACCTAAACATTATAAAACAATTGCTAAACAGAATGGAACTTGTGATTAACATTGAAAAAACAGAATTTCTACACTTAGAATGAAAAAATATTGAAATCATTCAAACACCAATAATACTCAAAAACAACCAGAAAATTGAACTAGCTGAAAAAGTATGAAACCTTGGAATAATAATGGACCCAGTAATCAATCTAAAACAGCACATATCACTAAAAGTAAAAAGGCTATGCAAAACCAAAACCACTACTACACTAGCTGAATTCAGAACAGTACTTCAGGCACTAGTTTTCTCCAGCACTGACTACTGTAATGCTCTTTTTCCCGTCGATAGCAGGGCTGAATTAGCCAAACTGTCTGGGAAGCATCGCGATCCCGAGTAGGCAGAGTTTCCTCTAGCTGATCGCAGAGTTTTTGACTCTGTGCGTCTGCGTGGTAGTGTTCCCGCTCAGTTCCCTCACATCTTCAGTTTCTTTTTTCCGCGAG
Organism: Rhinatrema bivittatum; assembly: GCF_901001135.1. NCBI lineage: Eukaryota > Metazoa > Chordata > Amphibia > Gymnophiona > Rhinatrematidae > Rhinatrema > Rhinatrema bivittatum. Next base: position 50,535,812 of record NC_042631.1, on the reverse strand, counting down.
CCGTTTGCACGTGGGGTTTTTTTCCTCTAGCAATTTTTTCCTGACTGGATATTTTTTCGCCAAAATTTTTCATGTTTTTCTCAGGATTTCTTTTCCCAGATGTCTCCGAAGCCCTCTGGGTTCAAATATTGTCAGTGTGGCAAAATTATGTCCATTACAGATGGACATAATTATTGCTACATCTGTTTAGGCCCGGACCACAATCAAAAGTCGTGTCGGGACTGCGGAAGGATGTCTCCGCGGGCCCAGCGACACCGGTCCACAAGGATGGAAAGACTATGCACGGGCACTTCGGCCCCACCATCCTCCGTACATTCTTTGCCGGGACCTGCGAAGTCAGGTAAGGCCCATCCAAAAAGAGCGTCCTCGCTGGGACCAGCAGGACTCGGAAAAGCTGCCAAAAGTTCCAGGCCAGGGTCTAACACACCCTCAAGGCCTCATTCAAAAGCCGGGGATCCGGCAGAGGAACTCCGGCGCAAAGAACTGCCGAGTGCATCGTTGGAACCTGCGCCATCAGCGTCATTAAAAAGAAAATACAACGCACGAGTGACGCACGGAGCATTTAAGTTGTACGGTGCATCAACGGCGCATCACCGTGATGATGCATCCGTGACGCGTCATACGGCGCATGGAGCATCTATGGCACACAGAGCATCTATGGCGCATGGAGCTTCTACGACACATGGCCAATCACACAGTACACCTACGGAGCACAGGTCATTGCACGACGCTTCTAAGGTGCATGGTGCAAAAAGGATGCAGGTGCAATCACCGGATCACAGCAGATCGGGCAAACATCATAAGTTGCACCATACAGGTTCCTCCAAGCAGAGGGCAAGAAGAGGGCATTCTAGAAGTTCATCAAGAATATCAACATAACTTCTGACGTAGATGTTGAAGGTCTATTTGCATCTGATTCTTTATCATCAGGTCGTACTCCTCCCAGGGAAAGTTCTTTGGCCAGTCTCTTATCTGTCTCTAGAGAAAAGAGACATTCTCCTACCTTACAAATTCCATTAACAAAACGTATTTGTCCTTCATCTATTATACCTCCTCAAGGCCAACATAAAGGGAAATCACCTGAGGACATTTTGCTTGCGGCAATTCCCACAAAAGCCCCAAAGCAAAGACCACATATTCCTCCACAAGGTACTTTGGCGGCATCTACTAAGACGAAAATCTCAGATATTATCAACTCTTTTTTCCAAGAATTGGAAAAAACAAAAGAATTACCACCACAGGATTCTCCAGATGGTTCTCCTGCCTCACCTCCAGGTGTAGAACAATTGGAGCTGGTCAAGGAACATACACCAACTCAACCACTTAGCCCAGGTTCTCCGGAATCAGTTCAATCTTTGAATTCCTCAACAGGAATGCCATCTGATCCTCAGGAAGGCCTACCTGAGCCTTACTCTCCTCCGGAGGACTTTACCTATGCAAAATTCATTGAGAAAGTAGGCAGTCTTCTCCAGGTAGAAACCGGAAGAGTACCTGATCCCAGAGCTGAAATGCTTGGAATCTTAAAAATATTTGAATCTCCTCCCGAGCCAACTGCTCTACATCCACATTCTGTATTGGAAAATCTTCTATTCAAAATCTGGAAAACTCCTTCTCAACATTGGCTACTTCAAGAAAAATTGATATTAAGTACAAGATGCGTAATTCATCAATTTATGAGTCTGCCCAACTTCCCCACCAATCTATTGTGGTAGAATCAGCCTTATCCAAAGCTAAACGTAATAAATTACATTCAAACACATCACCGGGCCGAGAGAATAAATGTCTGGATGACTTTGGGAAGATTTTTCACTCCTCCATGCTCACAAACAGAATACAACATCATCAGTTCTACACTACGCAGTACCTCTTCGAATCACTCCAAAAGCTGCATCCAATATGTCTATCTGAGGACAATACACTTCCCCAATCTTTCTTAGATATGGAAGAAGGCTTCAGACATTTACTACACTCTGTTTATGAGTCTTTTGAATCTTCAGCAAGAACGTCCGCTTCTGCTATAGCAGCCAGATGTATGGCTTGGCTCAGAGCCAGTGCAATTCGCCCTGATGTTCATGAGAAGCTAGCCGATATCCCATGCACGTGTGACAATCTCTTTGGAGATAAATTTGGAGACATAGTCTCCCATTTGAAGGAACAAAGTGCAGCTGTACTTTCTCTCACCAGTCCTGCAGAGTCTCAAAAATCGCATCATTGATTTTATCCTTACCGTCGCGGGTATTACTCGAGACCATACAATAGGCCATATTCACAGTACAGGCCTCAACTGTATGTCCCACCGAGGAACACAGCTCCACCTGTTTCTAGGGGTCGTGCCAGACAACAAAGGCAATTAAAACAAACGCCGGCCCCTCAACAAAAACAAGCTTCCTCTTTTTGAAATTAATACAGCCACCACCACTACCAGTATTCATAGGAGGACACCTTCAATTTTTTCTCCACAATTGGGAATCCATCACATCAGATCAGTGGATACTCAACATTATAAAAAATGGTTACTCTCTAAATTTTCAATCCACTCCTTCTCTTCCTCATATTCCTCCGAAGAGGATGATACAATCCCAGTCCACATCCCTCACAACAGAATTGAACAACCTTACAAATTCAACAATCTGTACAGATTATCCCTCTTCATCAACATCACCAAGGGTTTTATTCCCAATATTTCCTCATTCCAAAGAAGTCAGGAGGCCTACGACCCATTCTAGATCTCAGACTACTCAACAAACACATTCAGAGAGAGAAATTCAAAATGACTTCTCTCAAAAATATCCTACCACTGATTCAGCACAACGATTGGCTATGTTCCATCGACCTGAAGGATGCATATTCCCATATACCAATTCACCCATCTTCTTGGCGTTACCTATGTTTACAAGTTCAGAATATACATTACCAATACAAGGTTCTCCCGTTTGGCCTATCTTCAGCCCCAAGACTATTCACCAAATGGCTAGCAGTGGTGGTGGCTCACCTAAGGAAACTTTCGATCCAGATTTTTCCTTATCTGGACGACTGGTTAATAGTAGCATCGGATCAGTTTACACTGAGAGATCATACATTACGCACGATTGAATGCCTTCAGAGGTTGGGATTTCTTATCAATTTCGAGAAGTCTCACCTACAACCTACTCAACTGCTTCAGTTCATAGGCGCTATCATAAATATGGTGGAACAGAGAGCGTATCTTCCTCCAGACAGGATGCAGAACATACAATCATTGGCACACAACCTGCTTCACAGAAACCGGACATCAGCATGCCAGGTTCTCCAACTTCTGGGTCATATGGCAGCAGCGATCTATGTGGTTCCTTACACCAGACTTCACATGCGCTGCTTGCAATGGGGTTTAAAGACTCAGTAGTCTCAATTCATACAACCACTCAGCACCAGAATTCAGATTACAAACGCAATGAAAAGAGGACTTTCGATGGTAGCTCCTTCCCAAAAACCTTGCCTTGGGAGCTCCATTCCATTTACCACCTCATCAGATAACTCTGACCATAGATGCCTCCAACAAGGGTTGGGGGGCACATCTGGGCGAACTGAAAACTCAGGGTCTGTGGACTCCTCAGGAATCTACATGCCAGATCAATCTCCTAGAACTATGAGCCATTTGGATGGCACTTCAAACGTTCTTGGATCAGATAAGGGGATCAAGCCTCATGGTATATACAGACAACCAGGTAGCCATGTTTTACATAAACAAGGAAAGAGGGTCCGGTTCCTGGACTCTATGTCAGGAAGCAACAAGAATTCTACATTGGACAATAAAAGCCCAAGTATTAATTCAAGCAACTTATCTTCCAGGTTTGGACAATGTAACAGCAGACCGTCTCAGTCGGATTTTTCATCCACACGAATGGACTTTGAATCCAGAAGTGGCACAAAACATCGTCAAACAGTGGGGGTTTGCCACGGAAGCAAACAGACAAGTCCAAACCTTTTGCTCAATTTACCCCAGCAATCAAAGGATTGCTCCTGATGCCTTTCTCATTCCATGGACACCAGGCTTGATGTACGCCTATACACCCATTCCACTCATATCTCGAATGATTCAGAAATGCATCCAAGATGTATCAGACATGATTTTAATAGCCCTGGCATGGCCGAGACAACCCTGGTACACGTACCTAGTGAAACTTTCCATTCATCCACCAATGATGCTACAAAATCTTCCACATCTTCTGACACAGGAAGGGGGCTCATTACTTCACCCTATGAACCAATCCCTTCATCTCACAGTGTGGAGATTGAGAGGCAAATACTAAATTCCTTAGGTTTATCTTCTCAACTAGAGGATATTCTTGTTGCATCACGTAAACCTTCAACCAGACGTAACTACAAAGGAAAGTGGCAGCGATACTTGGACTGGTGTACTCCAAAGAACATAAACCCTTTCTCATCCACTGCCACTCAATTACTACAATATCTGCACACACTCTACGAATCAGGATTAGCCACCACTTCGGTACGAGTCCATATCAGTGCTATAGCAGCTTTCCATGAACCTTTTAATAACCTTCCAATGTCTAACCATCCGTTGATTTCTAGAATCATGAAAGGAACGATACGACTTCGCCCACTGGTGACTAAACCTCCAATTCCATGGGATTTAAATGTAGTACTAGAACATCTAATGCTTCCACCTTTCGAACCATTAGACTCTAGCCACATCAAATATATGACATGGAAGACGGTCTTTCTTATTGCCATAACTTCTGCTAGGAGAGTCAGCGATCTACAAGCCTTGGTAAACTACTCCCCTTATCTAGAATTCTACCATGACAAGGTGACCCTTCGTCCTCACCCTTCCTTTCTGCCTAAGATGGTAACATTTTTTCATCTTAATCAAACCATAACTCTACCTATTTTTATGCCAAAACCACATAATAATGAGCGTGAAAAACTTTTACACATGTTGGACCATCTCAACTGTTTCTTTCCTTTAACCTGAATGATCCTGGACAACCAGTCTCAAAAAGGACCATAGCCAGTTGGTTATCACAATGCATACTTTTTTGCTACAATAAACGTTCCATTAAACTACTCAAAAACCTCATGCGTGCCAGATCCGTGCCACCGCAGCATTAGTTGCCCACTTGAACAAAGTTCCCTTAATTGATATCTGCAAAGCGGCAACATGGTCGTCCATTCATACCTTCACATTGCATTATTGCCTCCAACAGCAAACGACCTCTGATGCTGCACTAGGCACAGCAGTCTTATCACTAAAAAGAACATGGGACTGTCTACCACTTCAGGGGTTGATGTCCAAACCTGCAAACATTGAATATACAAGGACACAACCTGGGAGCTTGGGACTCCCAGACAGCATGGCTAATTCAGCCCTGCTATCGATGGGAAAAGGCAAGTTTGCTTACCGTAAATGGTGTTTCCGTAGATAGCAGGATGAATTAGCCATGCGATCCTTCCCTCCTCCCTAGACAGTCACACAGAGACAGACATACCTTCTTGACTTACCTCTCACTTGGCTACAAAGAAGCTGAAGAGGTGAGGGAACCACGTGGAAACACTACCGCACAGACGCACAGAGTCAAAAACTCTGTGATCAGCTAGAGGAAACTCCGCCTACTCAGGATCGCGACGCTTCCTAGACAGCATGGCTAATTCATCCTGCTATCTACGGAAACACCGTTTACGGTAAGCAAACTTGCTTTTACTAGGACTCCCGAATACAACATTAAGACCACTTTAAATACTTCAAAACACAGCAGCTAGAATACTAACCAGAAAAAGAAGGAGGGACCATATAACTGAAACCCTGGTGTAATTACATTGGCTACTTATTGAACACAGAATAACATACAAAGCCCTATGTACCATACATAAACTAATACATGATGAAAAATCGGACTGGCTAAACACAGCATTATGAGTACACGTCCCACACAGAAACCTTCGATCAGCAAATAAAGCACTCTTAACCATTCCTTCAGTAAAGACAGCGAGACTAACCCAAGTGAGAGAAAGGGCTTTATCTTTAGCAGGCCCCACACTTTGGAACATAATGCCTCTAGAGATCAGATTACAAAGAGATCTCAAAACCTTTAAGAAAAGTTTAAAAACATGGCCTTTTTAAACAAGCATTTTAGAAAGAGACTGGAGAATATAAAATATACAGGAATAGGCAGAAGAGCACCAGCGCACAGCACCATTCTAAGAATGTGCATTATAATAGTCTATGAACTCTATATTATAATAAACGAAATTGTAAACACTATGAATATGAATTTTACCCATGAACAGTACCTTATGGGTACACCTGGTCATGACCTACTTCACTAAACAATTGATTGTCTTTAACGATATATTGTAACTGAACCTTTTGTGGCACCTGTTAGAATGTACTTTAGTATGCATTCACCTACATTAATTTATGTGCCAACATGTAAACCATTGCGATGGTAAATAATAGGGATGTGAATCGTGTCCTCGATCGTCTTAACGATCGATTTCGGCTGGGAGGGGGAGGGAATCGTATTGTTGCCGTTTGGGGGGGGTAAAATATCGTGAAAAATCGTGAAAAATCTAAAAATCGAAAAATCGCAAAACCGGCACATTAAAACCCCCTAAAACCCACCCCCGACCCTTTAAATTAAATCCCCCACCCTCCCGAACCCCCCCAAATGACTTAAATAACCTGCGGGTCCAGCGGCGGTCCGGAACGGCAGTGGTCCGGAACGGGCTCCTGCTCCTGAATCTTGTTGTCTTCAGCCGGCGCCATTTTCCAAAATGGCGCCGAAAAATGGCGGCGGCCATAGACGAACACGATTGGACGGCAGGAGGTCCTTCCGGACCCCCGCTGGACTTTTGGCAAGTCTCGTGGGGGTCAGGAGGCCCCCCACAAGCTGGCCAAAAGTTCCTGGAGGTCCAGCGGGGGTCAGGGAGCGATTTCCCGCCGCGAATCGTTTTCGTACGGAAAATGGCGCCGGCAGGAGATCGACTGCAGGAGGTCGTTCAGCGAGGGTTCCGGCGCCTCGCTGAACAACCTCCTGCAGTCGATCTCCTGCCGGCGCCATTTTCCGTACGAAAACGATTCGCGGCGGGAAATCGCTCCCTGACCCCCGCTGGACCTCCAGGAACTTTTGGCCAGCTTGTGGGGGGCCTCCTGACCCCCACGAGACTTGCCAAAAGTCCAGCGGGGGTCCGGAAGGACCTCCTGCCGTCCAATCGTGTTCGTCTATGGCCGCCGCCATTTTTCGGCGCCATTTTGGAAAATGGCGCCGGCTGAAGACAACAAGATTCAGGAGCAGGAGCCCGTTCCGGACCGCTGCCGTTCTGGACCGCCGCTGGACCCGCAGGTTATTTAAGTCATTGGGGGGGGGGTTCGGGAGGGTGGGGGATTTAATTTAAAGGGTTGGGGGTGGGTTTTAGGGGGTTTTAGTGTGCCGGCTCACGATTCTAACGATTTATAACGATAAATCGTTAGAATCTCTATTGTATTGTGTTCCATAACGGTTTAAGACGATATTAAAATTATCGGACGATAATTTTAATCGTCCTAAAACGATTCACATCCCTAGTAAATAACTTAGCGATGGTATAGAAAAGATTTTAAATAAATAAATAAAACATTAAGAAAGGTGGCAAGAAGGCAAAACGATTACTGGCATGATTAAAAGGGGAGGTGAAAGAAACTATTTTAGGCAAAAGATCTTCATTCAAAAATTGGAAGAAGGATCCAACAGAAGAAAATAGGATAATGCATAAGCGTTAGCAAGTTAAATGTAAGACATTGATAAGACAGGCTAAGAGAGAATTTGAAAAGAACTTGGCCGTAGAGGCAAAAACTCACAGTAAAATCTTTTTAAAATATATCCGAAGCAGAAAGTCTGTGAGGGAGTCAGTTGGACCGTTAGATGATCAAGGGGTTAAAAGGGTAATTAGAGAAGATAAGGCCATCGTGGAAAGATTAAATGATTTATTTGCTTTGGTGTTTACTGAAGAGGATATTGGGGAGGTACCCATTCATGGGTAATGATTCAGATGGACTGATCCAAATCACAGTGAACTTAGAAGATGTGTAGATCTGATTGACAAACTGAAGAGTAGTAAATCACCTGGACCAGATGGTATACACCCCAGAGTTCTGAAGGAACTGAAAAATGAAGTTTCAGACCTATTAGTAAAAATTTGTAAACTATCATTAAAATCATCCATTGTACCTGAAGACTGGAGGATAGCTAATGTAACCCCAATATTTAAAAAGGGCTCCAGGGGCGCTCTGGAAAACTTCAGACTAATTAGCCTGACTTCAGTGCCAGGAAAAATAGTGGAAAGTGTTCTAAATATCAAAATCACAGAACATATAGAAAGACATGGTTTAATGGAACAAAGTCAGCATGGCTTTACCCAAGGCAAGTCTTGCCTCACAAATCTGCTTCCTTTTTTTGAAGGAGTTAATAAACATGTAGATAAAGGTGAACCGGTAGATGTAGTGTACTTGGATTTTCAGAAAGCGTTTGACAAAGTTCCTCATGAGAGGCTTCTAGGAAAAGTAAAAAATCATGGGATAGGTGGCGATGTCCTTTCGTGGATTACAGACTGGCTAAAAGACAGGAAACAGAGATTAGGAATAAATGGACTACTTTCCCAGTGGAAGGGAGTGGGCAGTGGAGTGCCTCAGGGATCTGTATTGGGACCCTTACTTTTCAATATATTTATAAATGATCTGGAAAGAAAAACGATGAGTGAGGTAATCAAATTTGCAGATGATACAAAATTGTTCAGAGTAGTTAAATCACAAGCAGATCGTGATAAATTGCAGGAAGACCTTGTGAGACTGGAAAATTGGGCTTTGAAATGGCAGATGAAATTTAATGTGGATAAGGGCAAGGTGATGCATATAGGGAAAAATAACCCATGCTATAGTTACACAATGTTAGGTTCCATATTAGGTGCTACAACCCAAGAAAGAGATCTAGGCGTCATAGTGGATAACACATTGAAATTGTTGGTTCAGTGTGCTGCGGCAGTCAAAAAAGCAAACAGAATGTTGGGAATTATTAGAAAGGGAATGGTGAATAAAACGGAAAATGTCATAATGCCTCTGCATCGCTCCATGGTGAGACCACACCTTGAATACTGTGTACAATTCTGGTTGCCGCATCTCAAAAAAGATATAGTTGTGATGGAAAAGGTACAGAGAAGGGCGACCAAAATGATAAAGGGAATGGAACAGCTTCCCCTATGAGGAAAGACTAAAGAGGTTAGGACTTTTCAGCTCGGAGAAGAGAAGGCTGAGGGGGATATGATAGAGGTGTTTAAAATCATGACAGGTCTAGAACAGTAGATGTGAATTGGTTATTTACTCTTTCAGATAATAGAAAGACTAGGGGGCACTCCATGGTTAGCATGTGGCACATTTAAAACTAATCGGATAAAGTTCTTTTTCACTCAACGCACAATTAAACTCTGGAATTTGGTGCCAGAGGATGTGGTTAGTGCAGTTCGTGTAGCTGGGTTTAAAAAAGGATTGGTTAAGTTCTTGGAGGAGAAGTCCATTACCTGCTATTAATTAAGTTGATTTAGAAAATAGCTACTGCTATTACTAGCAACGGTAACATGGAATAGACTTAGTTTTTGGGTACTTGCCAGGTTCTTATGGCCTTGATTGGCCACTGTTTGAAACAGGATGCTGGGTTTGATGGACCCTTGGTCTGACCCTGTATGGCATGTTCTTATGTTCTAATTAAGCTCTGGAATAGGTTGCTAGAAAATATGGTTAAGGCAGTTAGCTTAGCTGGGTTTAATAAAAGTTTGGACAAGTTCCTGGAGAAGAAGTCCGTAAACTGCTATTAGTCAAACTGACTTAGGAAATAACCACTGTTTATTACCAATATTAGTATCATGGGATCTTTTTAATGTTTGGGTACTTGCCAGGTTCTTATGGTCTGGATTAGCCACTGTTGGAAACAGGATGCTGGGCTTGATGGACCCTCAGTCTGACTCAATATGGCAACTTCTTGTTCTTATGTTGTTAGGATAAGTCAGAAGCTCTAGATTTATGAGGGGAATTGGAAAGCACCTGGCAGGGGAATTTCCCTTTAAAATGGACTGGGAATTATATCAAGTATTTAAGAGTGAAAATCCCATGAAATAATGTTAGGCCTTTAATGGAAAGTATGGAAAAATTTCTGGTGAGCTGGCAATATCTTGCAGTTTCCTTTATACGTAGAATTCATCTGATTAAGATGCTTATCCTTCCAAAGTGGGTATATTTACTCCATATGTTGTCACTAATAATTTCTAGGAAAGATAAGCTCAGGTTTAATAAGGCCTTTTCACTTTTTTTTTTTTTTTTTTTGAAAGGGAAACTGCATAGGCTGGCATTCCATAGACTATTATTGCCAATCTGGGACGGGAGATTGTCCTTGCCACATATTAAGAACTAAAGTATTTTATGACTTATAAAACATTTCAATGACTGGCTGATGGACACTGAATAATATTCTGCAGTAGATATTGAAAAACTATTGACTCAGCCTCTCAGCTTAAAATTCATATTACATGCAGGGATGGTAACTTAACGAGCACACATATATACACATGTCTGGGGGAGCGCAGCCAGATACATGGCAATTTTATATCCTGCACACGCAAATGTATATATGTTATAAATTAGCCCTGGCGCACATATGCGTGCTTCTAATTTTACAAGTGTGCGCACACAGCCACATAATGTCAGCTTTGAGCCGCACAAATGAGGTAATTTTATAACAAGCTTACATCTATGGCATGACCAGTTCATCCACAAGTTTGTCCAGTCTACAGCTAAATCCTCCAAACCCCCTATGGTTCTTTAGCCTGCACTTCCCCTAGTTAACTCAGACCACTCAAACACTTCAGAGAGGCCTGGAAATAGTTTTATTAAGACTTAACCTCCTCCATAGCAGAAGTAAATTTGTGCTCAAATATACCTGGGTGTGCCCAGGTGTGTTGGCACTTGCGCATGCATCTCTTGGCCCAGCCCTGGAATGCCCAAGCCACACCCACATTCCTCCCCTTGGGCGTGCATGTGGATGGCTTTTAAAATTGGATGGATGCGCGCACAACTCCTGATTTTGGCACACACCCAGCTTTTAAAATTCACCTTTATGGCACAAATGATTCTGAGAGAAATTAGGGGAATTATTTTATTAATTCAGCATGCTGGACACAAAGACATTTATTTCTATGGTGAAGGTTGTGATGCCTGCCAAATCTTCCTTAAAGGGGCAGCTCTGTCCAAATGTTTTACAGAGGAAAGCTTCCATCTCTGTTGTTCCAGCCAATCTGGGCTTACTGAAAGACACTCTTTGCTCTCTCTCCAGAGCAAAGACCTCCAGCTTTGTTACTGTTAGGGTTTGTGGGTATGTGGGCCCTGGGCCGAGGTGAGTGATGGTACTGCCCATGGGGAGGAGCCCCATGAGCCTCACCGTCGGGAGGCTAGGTCTCAACTGCGGGGTGCGTGGAACAGCAGGTACTGGAGAGAGAGCGACACTGCCTGCGGAATGGGGAGTGTATCATGAAAGTCACATAGACACAGAAGTGCGATGAGGTCTGTGAGGTGAGGTATACCCAAGGATGATAGAGATGTAGAGATGATACAGCAATGGTCCGCAGAGCAGGGTACACCAATGAGGGTTCCTCAGTAGAGATGTAACGGTAGAGGTCCGCAAAGCAGAGTACTCACTGTAGTAGTATCAAGGTTCTAGAGGAAGCCCCGGGGAGAAAGGGCAGGCAGAGGTCCTAGGCACAAAGCCCTCCGAGGAGCGGATAGCCAGAGATGAGGAAAGGGCCCCCGAGTTGCCTTCATTTAAGGATGAAACATCAGGAAATTTACTTCAAGATGCCTCTTTAAATATCACGGATATTCTGGAACTAACCCAAGAGACTTTATTCAAACAAGAAGGACGTGTGTGATATTACTGCCTAAAATCTTGGAAATATAGTCAAAAAAGATTGTGTTTGCATTCTTGAGGTAGTTTAAAGGGCATTGCTTAGGGAAGTGTGCAGTATTGAGGTTGAATCTTAGCAATAGAAAAATGGGAACAAAAATTAATTGAATAAGTCTCCTTACTTTACAGTAGGCTGCCACTCTTGGGGTGCGGATGCTCCAAATCCATAGCACACACATAGTCTTGTGACTAGCAGGGTCAAGTGCCAGTGTGCTTTCTGGTTAGTTCCTGTCCACAAGGGCACCAACCTCCAAACCTAAATCTATGAAATTACATCCTAAAGTATTTGAAAGAGCCAAAAGAAATTGTGACTGGAATTTGGACTTTGCCTAGAACTGCCTTGTTGAGTACGTTACACTACTTCATCTATCTTGCTGAAGGATTCCTACGGTGTACCCCGTGCCGCGAGCCACTACCTTACTCTCTTCAGTGACTTCTCTTCAACCACTCTACACTACAGGGCACGGATTCATCACCTCCCAGTTCCTCTGGACTCCTGCACCTCAGCTACCATCTACAGTACAGTCTCCTCGGCGTACCCGCTCTGCGGGCCACTACTGGATCTGTTCTGCACATTCAAAGTATTCCACTCTGCAGGAAGAGCTGCCTGGCGTACCCCACTCTATGGTCCACTACTGGGCTTACTCCATTACCCTGGACTTAGTTTATATTCCCGCTGTGTGGGTTCTGCCTTCGATTCCAGCTTAATAAAGTTTATTGCTGCTGTGTTCTTCTCTGCTGAGGCCACGCCTATTGTAGTGAGACCCCAGAGGGCTCATTCCTGTGGGTGGAACCACCTCTCACTATGATCCAGGGTTCACAACCATTCCAGAACATAACAATAATAATATAAAATACAATAACATAATACAAAAAAAACCCCCAAGACAAACACAAAGTAAGAAAAACAATAACAATTATAAACTGATAAATAAACAATAATAAGAGCCCATGGGCTAATTTGCTTTCCACTAAATCCAAAATTCCAGAAGTTGGAAATTATCAAAAACATGTTAAAAAAGTTAACTTAAATAACCAAGTTTTGGAACATTATTTATTTTATTTTGGTTTTTTTTATATGTAAAAGTTGATAAACTCTGGCTAGAAGCTGAGAGGGAATAAGGTTGAGGTTTCTAAGATAATGAGTGGGGTGGAGCAAGACTTTTGGCATGATCCATTCTACGATTTGAGAAGCGTCTGATATGCAAATATTATAGATAGCAGGGTGACTTTCACCCCTCATTCCAACAAATTTTCAGGTTGCTCCCCCTGAAGAAGCCAGGTTGGCGAAACAAGGACCTTGTCGGGTCATTATAATAGCACACCTTAAGGAACACTGTCTTTTAGAGCTGTTTCCGCCAGCAAAGGGACATTACAACAGTACACCTTAAGGAATACCGTTTTCTAGAGATGTTTTTGCCAGGAAATTGTGATCACATGTGATTTTTTGCTGATATATTACTATTATGTGTGATGTTATAAATTTCAAGCTGTTTATATCAATGTTGCATTAATTCTTTTGTATACTTCATTGATGAGTAACATCTTAGATCAGCCATCCCATGTGGTTGGTCTTACCACTGCACAGTTACAAAGTATATATGCACAATAGTGTTATGTGTGGGATACTTTGTTTCTAACACTTTAGAAGGGAAGGATAGAACAGTTTAGTGTTAGGATGAAGTGGTTGCTTTGTGTTCATTTTTGTACATGGGAATAAACTTGAATAAAGGATTGTAGTAAATTACCATACTGTAATCACATTCTGTTTAATTCTCATAGGTGCTTTTTCCCCTAGTGTTTATATATATATATATATATATATATATATATATATATATATATATATATATATATATTCCCCTAGTGTTTATATATATATATATATACTTCCCCTAGTGTTTATATATATATTCCCCTAGTGTTTATATGTATATATATATATATATATATATATTTATATTTTATTTTTTTTATCTACACTCAGAATAGGACAGCAGCAGCCCCAAATATCTTGAATGTACAGTATATATACCTGTTTCTGCTGTATACTTTTAATAATTTACAGTTAGTATGTAACTGGCTAACAACAATCCTTTATTTTTGTGAGTTACTAACTAATGTGCAGAAAAATATTACTTATAAACTGAAGTACACTACGTCAAGACATCTATGTGCTTTGATCTAGTATAGACATTCCATCTAATTGTCAAAGGAAACACTTGCTTTTATTTTTCTAATTTTTAATTAATATATTTATATGCGTGAAGCTTCTAATACTCCTTATGTTTACATATCTTATAATAAATGCAATACTAAGATACAACATCTTTCTTCTTAGGTGCAAAAGGTTATGAGGAATTATTTATTTATCTAGGTCTGGTGTTAATTGTAAAGCAATGCATGGAAACTCTGCCGTGCCTGGGAAATAAATCACTCCTAAAGCGCTGGCTGGCTTCCCAGACTTGACAACTGAAGATAAAAAAAAAATGTTGCCTTTTAAACTATGCCCTGCTTCACATTTAGAGACAATTTATGCACTGGTCATTTTTAGATCAAAAATGATTCAAAACAATTTAAAATAATTCTGAATAGAAGAGTTTATTGGTTTTCATTTGTTAAAGGTAAAGGGGAACAGATACCATGGCAGGCTAAGTAGTGACCGCTGAATGTAGCTCGATAAGTCCCTACTTATCCGGCTAAATGGTGCTGAATATTGGTCTCACTTATTTCCCTTATACATGATATCCTTTTGCACACTTATAACCTTCCTTGTGCATTTTCAACAGATTGATGATGGGCAGCCACTTGAACATCTGTCAGAGATGCGTTCAGTTGCCATTCTCTTCCTGAATCTTCAATTCAGGGATAACATTATGATAAATCATCAATGCACAGCAATGCAGGATGTCAACTGTGGCATCACAGAACTCCTCCAGAATTATCAAGGCAAGATTAACAAAGTCTTCATGTTTAACAAGGTAAGGATCTGGGACCCCAGGAGTACAGCAGAAGGATTGACCATACAGTAAAAAAGAAGGCTGGGATCCTGGGATTGGACTCCAAATAGGAGGAAAAGAATAGCTAAAGGATAGGGAGAGGCTAGAAGTAATAAGGGACAAGGAATGCTGATAGGAGCTAAGGGGACAACAGCAAGTAAAACAATACAGGATCTAAAACATGGGGAGAAGATGAGCAGGTATTGAAAATTGAGTCCAGATTGCGGGGGATGGGGAAACAGATAAAAGGCCCAGACTTTAGAATCCAAAGAGCAGTAAAGAGAAGAGATTGGAAGACTGAGTCAATTGCCATCAGTCCTGAAGAATAGTGCAGAATTGAGGATTCAGGGAGAAGAGAGGATAGTGAAGAGATGAAGCAGGACTGGAAGGTATGTTTTAATTGAATGAGAGGAAAGAGGCAATTTATACAACTGTTTTATTGATCATACAACGATTATTTTATGTCTCTATTCATTCTTATGACTTGATTGTTTGACTTATGGAAATATTATTTGTATTCCTGAAGCCAGGACTTCACCTGGTTGAAGAAATACCAGTATGAAAAGCTGTAAGGTTGATGTAATGGTATATATGTCCTCAGGGCTGCACCTTTCTCTGTGTCTTTGGGCTCCCTGGGGATAAACAGGAAGATGAATGTGCCCATGCCCTGCAATGTGCATTTCAAATGCACATCTTCTGTACTGAGAAGCTCCTGGAAATCGGGTAAGTAGAGAAGATCTGGTCATACTCTGAAAGATCAAAGGCACAGAATACAAAATTCCAGGTAATGAGAACTCCTTATAGCCTAAAGTGTGATGCTTAGTAATAAAAGAATCACAACAGCATGAGTCATGAGACAGCATCACAAGGTGTGACCAAGGTAATGAGTGAAAGGACAAGCAAGGGTGCGAGACCATGGTGTGGGATAGCCAAGCAACTTTCAGGCTGGAGACATTCAAACAGGACTCCAGTCTTTCTTCTTAATCAGTAAACAAACATGTAGACTGCTTACTCTAGCAGTATACTCATATCATTACCTTTTACCAAAGAGGATTCGGGGGTTGTCTTCTCCTTGAGACGCAGGGCCTCCTGTTCCTAGCTGAGCTCAGCCTCTTATTCTGCTCAGCAGGGTCCCACCCACAGAGCTCTTTTTCTCTATGGGTTTTAAGGTGGTCCAAGCTGGCCCCATAGAGGTTAAATGTGGGGTTGTAGGGCCATTCCTTTACACATGGAGATTGGGGAAGAATCCCAGCAGCTCAGAGTATAACCGCCAGGTAATTATGGCTTTGGAGGAATCCCTATAGAACAGGATCTGAAATGTATGGTTGTTAAGGGGTAATTAAGAGCACAGAGCATGACATCCCAGATAGTGAGCTAATCCCAACATGATAGGACGTGAGGTGGGAAAGAGGCTGGCCCAGTGGTTTAGGTGTTAAATGCTGTGCACTATAATGCAGAAAGGCCCTGTTCAATCCCTGGGTCTGGTCATCTGCTCCCCAGTTCAGTCAGGGGATGCTGTGGAGGCAGTGTTCACAGCTTCTGGGGAAAAGGAGTCATGGTCACTGCTTATGGGTGATACCTAGTGGAGATATTCTAAGCCCTTAATTTCAGGGTTCAAGAAGGAGCCCTGGTGTATGGCCCACAGCCCAGGACCATCACTGCAATGACTAGTCTAAATGTAAGTTGGGAGAAGATATGCAGTAGGAGAAGAAATCCCTGAGTAGTTGCAATTAAAGGGTCATGGTGCCAGCTCCTACTACTTAACAGTTCTATAGAACTACTTGATGTGCACGACACTGTACAAAAAAACATATGAGACAGTCCCTGCTCAGTAGAGGGTACAATCTAATCAAGACAAATAGATCAAAAGAGAATTGGGAGTAGTATAATGGGTACATGATCAATCAAACTGATTAACAGGTGAGATAAGGATGACAGCAGCCAATCAGCGTTCACTTCCAGTCTAAGCCCCGCCCATGCCCCACCCACACCCCACCCACTCCCTATAGAAGTGAATGAGGCATAGCCATGCCCCTCCCACCTCGCCCCACCCCTGGCCCTGCCCAGACCTCATCGATGCTCCTCCCCCCAATAGAAGTGACTGGGGAGCCCCTCCCACAACCCACCCCCTAACCCCCCAATGATGTCACAGGTGACCCCGCCCACACCCTAGTCCCAAGCCACACACCCCTGTGACGTCACGGGTATGACATCACCGGAAGTCCACCCCTCACCACTCCCAAAAACACACCCCCCTAAAACGTCATCAGAAAGGGTCCTGTTGCTTTTTTAATGATGCCAGAATTAATGGACTCTGGCTGTTTTTGATGATCTCACCGGAAGTACGATACAAAAGCCCCAAAATATGCGCTCCTAGAACATCCTGACGCCTTTTAATGATGTCGGAGCCGGAAGTATGCTTTTAAAATGCGCCCCTAGAACATCCTTATGTCTTTTAATGATGACAGAGCAGGAAATATGCTTTTTTTCTAGCCCCTCTGTTTTTTAAAAAAATTACAAGCTGTTAAGTGGCAGGAAAACAGGCTCATACTGTTGACAAGGATTTGGTTTTTAAGACAAGTGATTGCTTGGAACTACATGAGGTGAACTGCAGACAATGTATTTTTTCACACAGGCACGATCAAACTTTGCAAAGACAGGCTTTTTTTGCAAAGACCGGGCACCGGAGTAGTCTATGGGTACGCTGTCACTCAAAGCCCCAAGCCAAACCCCCAGTGATGTCACCAGAAGTCCACCCCTCCCCTCCAAGCCCTCGCTGTAGATAGGCATGCCCCAATAAAAGTTACCACTCATCTGGCAGGAAGCTGTGACTCATTCTGTACACAGAGACAGGGAGAATTTTCCCTACACCCCTTCCCTCCTCTCCTCTCTGTAGATACCCATGCCTCAACCCTCCCTGCCCAGACCTAAACCTGAGCAGAGGATAATTGAAAGCAGTGGGGGGTGTAGGTTTGCAATGGTGAAACACAAGGCTTTAGTTTTGTTTTAAAAAAAAAAACAGACCTCTGTATTTACAGCCATATAAAAAACAAGAATGCACCAGCGGATCTTAAAGAAAATTTATCATGACCCAGGATCTATAGGTAGCTTTGGCGGTATAACACCTCTTTTGCAGGCAGCTAAAACATGTATGCCGTCTGTGACCAAGAAACAGGTGATTGATTGGCTTACAGAACAAGATGCTTATTCTTTACACAAACCTGCTAGGGTATGATTTAAAAGAAATAAAACCATAGTGTCTGATGTGGATGCGCAATGGCAAGCAGATCTGGTTGACGTGACTGCCTTGTCTGGTTATAACAGAGGCTACAAATACATTTTGACAGTGATAGATGTTTTGTCAAAATATGCATGGGCTGTGACTCTAAAAACAAAAACAGGTCGTGAAGTGGCCGAGGCCTTTGAAAATATACTTAAAGGTGGTCATGTTTATTTATTTATTTAACAGTTTTATATACCGAAGTTCTGTTAACAAAGTTACTAATCACTTCGGTTTACATTACAACAATAGATTGACAGTATTTAGAATAATGTCTTACAATGAACAGGATAAATAAACTAGATAAATGTTCCCAACAAAATACAAACAGACAGAGAACATAAGAACATAAGAAATTGCCATGCTGGGTCAGACCAAGGGTCCATCAAGCCCAGCATCCTGTTTCCAACAGAGGCCAAAACCAGGCCACAAGAACCTGGCAATTACCCAAACACTAAGAAGATCCCATGCTACTGATGCAATTAATAGCAGTGGCTATTCCCTAAGTAAAATTGATTAATAGCCATTAATGGACTTCTCCTCGAAGAACTTATCCAAATCTTTTTTGAACCCAGCTACACTAACTGCACTAACCACATCCTCTGGCAACAAATTCCAGAGCTTTATTGTGCGTTGAGTGAAAAAGAATTTTCTCCGATTAGTCTTAAATGTGCTACTTGCTAACTTCATGGAATGCCCCCTAGTCCTTCTATTATTCGAAAGTGAAAATAACCGAGTCACATCTACTCGTTCAAGACGTCTCATGATCTTAAAGACCTCTATCATATCCCCCGTCAGCCGTCTCTTCTCCAAGCTGAACAGCCCTAATCTCTTCAGCCTTTCCTCATAGGGAAGCTTTTCTATCCCCTTTATAATTTTGGTTGCCCTTCTCTGTACCTTCTCCATCGCAACTATATCTTTTTTGAGATGCGGCGACCAGAATTGTACACAGTATTCAAGGTGTGGTCTCACCATGGAGCAATATAGAGGCATTATGACATTTTCCGTTCTATTAACCATTCCCTTCCTAATAATTCCTAACATTCTATTTGCTTTTTTGACTGCTGCAGCACACTGAGCTGACAATTTTAAAGTATTATCCGCTATGATGCCTAGATCTTTTTCCTGGGTGGTAGCTCCTAATATGGAACCTAACATCGTGTAACTACAGCACGGTTATTTTTCCCTATATGCAACACCTTGCACTTGTCCACATTAAATTTCATCTGCCATTTGGATGCCCAATATTCAAGTCTTGCAAGGTCCTCCTGCAATGTATCACAGTCTGCTTGTGATTTAACTTCTCTAAATAATTTTGTATCATCTGCAAATTTGATAACCTCACTCGTCGTAAAGAGTTTTTAAACAGCTCTGTGAAGAGTTTGTTAAAATACAGAGGCATTCATCATTTTGTGACCAACAACGATGTTAAGGCAACGGTTGTGGAGAGATTTACAGGACTTTAAAATCCAAAATGTGGCAATACTTTACAGCGCGCAACACTTTTCGATATGAAGATGTGCTTCTGGCTTTTATGAACAGTTATAATCACAGTTTTCACAGAACAATACAGGCCCGCCCCATCGATGTAACAACCTCAAACTCTCTGCGGTTCTGGAAAGTAATCTACGGCAATAACAACAAACATGAAACTGCTAAGCCTTTTTTTAAAAAAGGGGGATCATGTTAGACTGTCAAAAACTAAAGGGAAATTTGAAGAAGGTTATGAACAAACATGGACAGATGAGATATTTATAACAACTGACGTCTTAAACAGGGGGCAGAAAACAGTGTACAAGATACAAGATTATGGTGAGGAAACCATTCAAGGTTCTTTTTATTCTGAAGAATTACAGAAAGTCAGCCCTCAAAAGGACAGAATATACCCCGTTGATAAGGTTCTAAAGGTAAAAGGGAGAGGTAAGAACAAGCAGTGCTTTGTGAAATGGCGATGATGGCCCGAAAAATTTAACAGCTGGATAAAAGCATCAGAGATTCAAAACATTTGATTTGAAAAGGCCTTGTATCATAAAAAGAAAAAAATGAATGAATCAATATCTCTTTAGATCTGAAGCCCTTTCACAAAACTACAGTCTGTTGAACCTTTTGGTGATTTAATGGTTCCTGATCATTGTTTCTCCCTGATTAGATCATGAGTCCAGACAACTATCCGCACCTACGTCATTACAATATACAACCCCTTTTGTTCATGAAAGGTAGTGTGTTACCAACGCCCTCTTAGGTCTTAGGGCACTTTACAAAAATGTAGACTGATGTGTTTTAAGAGCCATCCCCCCTGTGTATTCCTTCACCCCACCCACCCACTCATGAGTCCACACAACTATCCCCACCTACGTCATTACAATATACAATCCCTTTTGTTCATGAAAGGTAGTGTGTTACCAACGCCCTCTTAGGTCTTAGGGCACTTTACAAAAATGTAGACTGATGTGTTTTAAGAGCCATCCCCCCTGTGTATTCCTTCACCCCACCCACCCACTCATGAGTCCACACAACTATCCCCACCTACGTCATTACAATATACAATCCCTTTTGTTCATGAAAGGTAGTGTGTTACCAACGCCCTCTTAGGTCTTAGGGCACTTTACAAAAATGTAGACTGATGTGTTTTAAGAGCCATCCCCCCCTGTGTATTCCTTCATCCCACCCACCCATCAATCCTAAAAACAAACAAAAGGCCTCTCTTGAATGTCTTGTCATCCTGGTCTTTTTTTCCCCTTCCAAACATTGTCTCATCCTGATTAGATTAACCATTTACAGATCTTGAGTCCAGACAACTTCCCCACCCTTAGCTCATTGCAATATACGTTCCTTAGTTAATGAAATAGTTGCTGTATCAAACATTTTACAGGCTGTGCATTGATATCAATGAGACTTAATAAAACCATAAGATATCCCCCAAAAAACTTCCATATCACCTGAAAGCACGATTGACACTTTTTTTTTCTTTTTTTGTTAATTCTGATATATTTATTAGTTGCTTTTATTAACTAATTTATACACATGGCAAAATGTATTAAAATATTACAAAGCATTTCATTGTCAATACATACTTCTGAAATACAGACAAGAAAACCATTACCAGCAAACAAAGAATGCTTTATTATACATTTTTAAAAAATGACCGGTGCTTTCTCCCATAGATGATGGCATGTATATATTTTATCATTAAAACCTCATCTGTAGGTTTAAGCAAACTGTTTAGTTTTTGAACAGGATTTTCAGCAGTTTTCACACTGTGTATAAGATATATGATCAGATTCAAATTGTCATTGTTTAGGCTTAATACGCCTCTTTATATGCTGCTAATACTATAAGATTCAAAACACGTTCTAGGCACAACCTGTTACAAGCGGTCCTTAATTTTTCCTGTGTGTCAGAGGCAGTCCAATAAACGCAACTATGATCATCCTGTCTCGGTTCATTGATAACACAGCCTTCGCAATTTTCATACCGTATGCCAGCGAGATTTTGTAAGAATACTGTACACAGCCACCCTTACGATTGATCTAAATGTCGTTTTTTGAAAAAGTCCATGCACCGGCGGTGGTTTTGGGAATCCTATATAGCTCCACCAGCTGAAATCATGCACATCTTCGATTGATTTTTTTTTTTGGATCACTTGAATCTGATGGTTCTTTTATATTTGGACAGAAGCAACAAATACAGTTCATTTTGATACTGGTGTGTCCCCATATTCTTCTGTTTGTAAAGATCCTTCATTTTCCTATAAAACATAATGTAAACATTAAATTAAAACCTCTTCTAAACAAACTCTCTATTATAGATAGCTCCCAAACACACCACCCCCTAAATGCATTTTATTTTTATTTATTTATTTATTTTAAATTTTTATATACCGGAATTCCTGTATGCAATACAAATCAGTCCGGTTTACAAGTAACGAAAGAGGTTGCCCTGGTCTGGGAAGTTAGACCTGGGTTTTTTTACATAGAACATGGATCATTAGAAGGAAATGCATCATTAGAAGGAAAGAGATTTTTTCTTACCTTACACTCAAGCTTTTCCAACAAATAATCTGCTTCGGCAGCCAAGGCAGTTTTGTGCAGCTTTAAATCTTCAGAGTCCATAGCATTTTCATTGACCAGGTCTGGATCCTGCGAATCAAAAAGCTTTTGTCTCAACGGTAGTTCATCAAAATCTGGCTCAATGCTTTCTCCTTCTTCTTCTGACCTCCGCTTTCTTTTATGACAACTCTTTAGTTTTGGCTGTTGAACGATTTCCATTTCAAGCCGCTTAGGTGTTTCATACATGGCCATTTTCAGGAACAATTACAACACTTCTGCTTGAAGACTGTTCTCACGTGATCACTATCACATGCTTACTTCAATATCCAGTGTTGCAAGTTTGGGCGTGTCTATGCAAAAGAGGTGTTATACTGCCAAAGCTACCTATAGATCCTGGGTCATCATAAATTTTCTTTAAGATCCGCTGGTGCATTCTTGTTTTTTATATGGCTGTAAATACAGAGGTCTGTTTTTTTTTTTTAAAACAAAACTAAAGCCTTGTGTTTCACCATTGCAAACCTACACCCCCCACTGCTTTCAATTATCCTCTGCTCAGGTTTAGGTCTGGGCAGGGAGGGTTGAGGCATGCGTATCTACAGAGAGGGGAGGAGGGAAGGGGTGTGAGGAAGATTCTCCCTGTCTCTGTGTACAGACTGAGTCACAGCTTCCTGCCAGATGAGTGGTAACTTTTATTGGGGCATGCCTATCTACAGCGAGGGCTTGGAGGGGAGGGGTGGACTTCTGGTGACATCACTGGGGGTTTGGCTTGAGGCTTTGAGTGACAGCGTACTCATAGACTACTCCGGTGCCTGTCTTTGCAAAGTTTGATTGTGCCTGTGTGAAAAAATACATTGTCTGCAGTTCATGCAGTTCACCACATGTAGTTCCAAGCAATCACTTGTTTTAAAAACCAAATCCTTGCCAACAGTATGAGCCTGTTTTCCTGCCACTTAACAGCTTGTAATTTTTTTTTTAAAACAGAGGGGCTAGAAAAAAAGCATATTTCCTGCTCTGTCATCATTAAAAGACGTAAGGATGTTCTAGGGGTGCATTTTAAAAGCATACTTCCGGCTCCGACATCATTAAAAGGTGTCAGGATGTTCTAGGAGCGCATATTTTGGGGCTTTTGTATTGTACTTCCGGTGAGATCATCAAAAACAGCCAGAGTCCATTAATTCTGGCATCATTAAAAAAGCAACAAACACAGAAGCAGAACACCTCTCTATTATAGTCAAAAACCAATCGAAGAGAGGGAAAAGGATCAAATGTCCAATCCACAAAATTTACAACCAGTCAGTAGCAAATGACAATATCATAAAGTTTTTTGCTTTGGAAATTCAATCTGCGGCCTCTCGCCTCGCAATGGGCCGCAAGCCTCAATCAGCTTACAAAGCAAGATATAGATTCAATCATTTTTTGTCATTTTGCTCGTGCTAAATTTTATTCTAATTTCTAAGTCTATTTTTTATCCCAATTTTTATTTTCAAATCACCCTGAAAAAGGTTTAAATGTGAAACCAAAATTGCACTTCTCACCAAAGTTAAAAATCTTTCAAATAACAAAATTAGAGAGATGAATACTTAGCCTTGCTCAATGAAATATTAATGCAATCGTTCCCGACATGAATCATGTTTCGATTGTCTAAAACAATCTTCTTCAGGGGATGTTTCTCAAACGTATTATGCATAAAGCGGCCAACATTCTTCAATCCCTACTAAACACAAACACAAACACAAAATATTGCATGTTAAAAAGTGCACCTATTAAATCATACAAGACACACGGTAATTTAACTTTCCATCTAATAAAAGTTAATACTCACTGTCTTATATCGCTAAAGCAAGCTTACCTGGACAAACACTGTCTCAGCTGATAATTTCAAAAATGGCGCCGAAAGCGTCTCTATCAAACTCTAAGTATCCCAGCTGTTTAAATCCCACTTCAGGAACCATCGTCACCGGAAGCCACGTCAGCAAAACACTAAAAAACTACAAATCCCACACAGCAAAAATTTTTGTTGCTTCCTAATTTCCACCAATCAGATCACATTCACGTCAACCTTAGAACACAAATCAATCAATCTCTCTATTTAATCCTTTAGGAGCAACAGTATCGAAGTAGTATATCCATTTCTGTTCCCTACGTAAAAGATAGTTATCAAAGTCTCCCCCTCTATTGCCAGGTTCCAACTGTTCTATTGCCGCGAATCTAAGCGAATCAAAAGAATGGCAATACTGCAAACAATGCTGTACTACAGGCGCTTCCAAACGTTGTCTCGCAATTATACGAATTTTTAAATTGCGCTTGGTTTTGCCTATATGTAACAGGGGACAATAAATGATTGAATCTATATCTTGCTTTGTAAGCTGATTGAGGCTTGCGGCCCATTGCGAGGCGAGGCGAGAGGCCGCAGATTGAATTTCCAAAGCAAAAAACTTTATGATATTGTCATTTGCTACTGACTGGTTGTAAATTTTTTGGATTGGACATTTGATCCTTTTCCTTCTCTTCGATTGGTTTTTGATCATTAAAAAAGCGACAGGACCCTTTCTGATGAGGGGGGTGTGTTTTTGGGAGTGGTGAGGGGTGGACTTCCTGTGATGTCATACCCGCGACATCACAGGGGTGTGTGGCTTGGGACTAGGGTGTGGGGCGGGGGTCACCTGTGACATCATTGGGGGGGCAGTTTAGGGGGTGGGTTGTGGGAGGGGCTCCCCATTCAATTCTATTGGGGGAGGAGCATCGATGGGGTCTGGGCAGGGCCAGGGGCAGGGCCTTGGGTGGAAGGGGTGTGGCCTGGGGGCATGGTCGAGGGCGGGAGGGGGCGTGGCTATGCCCCCATTCACTTCTATAGGGAGTGGGCGGGGAATGGGCGAGGCTTAGACCAGAAGTGAGCGCTGATTGGCTGCTGTCATCCTTATCTTACCTGTCAATCAGTTTGATTGATCGTGTACCCATTATACTACTATTGGGAAATTTCATTTATTAAGACAATGGTTAAAAATTAATGAGGGAGAATCCGTTTTGTTTATGTATAGTATTGTTCACGTGATTTGTGCTTTTTAAAATGAAGACTGTTTTACATTGTAAGCCAACTCAGGCTACCCTTTAGAGTGTGGAAAAGGTTGGTTTTTAGATGGGATTATATAAGGCAAGAGAGAGAGCATGATGCACCCACTCGGGGGATGTCTGTTCCAAGCACATGATGAAGCCAGGTGGAAAGCACAGAGTCAGGAATTAATGGTAGAGGAGAAGGCATACATAGGCATGACTTGCCTGATGAGCTGAGCGCACAAGGAGGGGTGTTGAGAAAGAGAAGAGGTAGTGAGGAGCTCAGCATAGGTGAGCAAGAGAAGCTTGAACTGTATGCGGGGAACAGATAGGGAGCCTATGTAGTGACGTGAGAAGAGGGATTATGTGGGTGTAGTGACTTTGGCGAAAGATAAATCGCTCAGCTGAATTATGGATAAATTGTAGTGGAGAGAGATTGCTCACTGGGAAACCTGTGAGAAACAGGGTGCATAGTTTAAGCAAGAGATGATAAGAGAATGGATAAGGGTTCTGATAGTGTGTTCAGAAAGGAAGGGATAGATTTTGGTGATGTTATAGAAAAAAATGGCACATTTTAGTGGTTTTGGATATTTATAGAGAGGGAGAGAGAGTAGTCAAAATGTCTCCAAGATTATGGGCTGAGAGAATTGGGAGGATTACAGTGTCATCCACAGAAACAGAGGAGAGGGGTAAGTGGAGTAAATATAAGCTCTGTCTTAGCCATGTTGAGTTTAAGGTGTCAGTGGGACTTCTAGGCAGCAATGTCAGACAAGTAGGCTGATATCTGGGATTGGATTCCTAATATTTCTAATGTAGAGAGGTAAATCTGGGAATCATTATTATACATGTAACCCTTTGCTGGGGGGTTTGCAGTTTCCCCTAGGTCCATAAAGGTATTTGTTGCTCGAGGCTACTCTCTCCATCCTACCCCTTCTCTCTGCAGATCCCAGGGAAGGAGTTCTTGCTGTGGGGGCAAAGAAAGACCTTCTTGGACCAAGTGATAGATGATGGAGGGTCTCTACTCAAGTGTGTGTATTTCTCTGGTTGTGTAATCTCCTCAGGGACCGACAAGCTGGACATAGACTGGGTGTTCAAATAAACATCAATCACTGTCTCACATAATTCCCATATACTTTCCACAAATTAAATTGTACATTTGAACTATTTACTGAAGATAGTCTTTCTGTTGGGATACTTGTATCCATCTCTCTAACTCCTGGGAAGGAGCTTGTCAATGTTTCCTTATCTATGCACAAACAGACCAGAAAAGCTGGAGGGAACCCCAAGCCACAAACAGATCCTAACTGTCCAAAGTTCTGTCTTTTGCCCTCAGCCTGTGTCCTGGTCCCTTTGGGGTGGAGATCTGGCTGGGAATCTCCAGCTTTTGATGTTTCATTCCCGTACTGCCTTTCCACTCCATGTGACTTCTCTGGGGGAAAAGTCTAATGTTTCCAGTAAGAACAAAGTTTTCACTCTCCTGACTCCAAGTTGTGAGGAGGGGTGGGGGAAAAAACCTCCACACTAACAAAAAGGGGAAAATACAAAATGCTTTAAGTCCAAAAATATCTCTTTTTCAAAAATGAAACAGACCATCTCAAATATGGAGTGTACTGATAAGGAATCTCCTCTAAACACAAGAAAAATACAAGCTGAGTTAGTGGGCCTAACTCAGCAGGGTGAAAGGAAAAAAAGCAAATTACTCTTCAAGAGCCAACTCAAAATGACCACACTCTCTATACATCTAGCTAACCACATTATGCCTTTGGGATAGCCAATCACAGTCAGCTCATTGGAGAGACTGAAAAAGGAATGGAAAATCCCACTAAGCCGTTATTAGTCCTGATGTTAAAGGACCTAGGATCTCCGAAGGGTCAGCCATATAAAGATGGTATTGAAACCCAGTGGAGGAAATCAGAGCATCAAGGGAATTAGTATACAGAGAAAAGAGAAGAGGGCCCAGGACAGAACCTTGAGGCATACCAATTGATAGTGGGATGGTAATAGAGGAGAATCTGGCAGAGGAAACACTAAAAGTGTGATGGGACAGGTAAGAAGATAACCTGGACAGGACAGAGTCCCAAAATCCAAGCGAGGACATAGTATCAAGGAGTAGGTGGTGATCAACAGTGTCAAAAGCAGCAGATAGGTCAAAGAGGATAAGGACTGAGTAAAGGCCTTTGGCTTTAGCCATAAACAGGTCATTGGAGACTTTGGCAAGGGCTGTTTTTGTGGAATGTAGAAGGCAAAAATCAGACTGGGGTGGATCAAAAATGGCTTGAAATGCAAGAAAGTGAAGACAGCAACTGTGAACAACATTTTCAAGTAGTTTGGAAGCAAAAGGGAAGAAGCAGATGGGACAATAGTTGGCAGCACAGGTAGAGTCCAGAGAGGATTTTTTGAGGAATGGTGTTATCACAGCATGTTGAAGGCAGCAGGAACAGCAGCAGTGGAGAGTGACAGATTGAGGATGTGACAGATGGAAGGGATTACTGCAGTGGAGATAGAACTGAGGAACTGAGTAGGAATGGGATCAGAGGAACAAGCAGTGAGTTTGGAGGAGGAGAGAAGATGGGCAGTTTCCTCCACTGTGATTTCAGAAAAGTGGGGCAAGAATGGCGGAGGCCAGGGGAAATGTAGAGGAAAAAAGTGGGGGTGAAGGAGGAAAAGGTGACCTGGTTGAGATCTGCTATAGGATAAAAATCCCTGGGTAGATGCAAATGAAGGCTCATGGTGCCAGGCGCCAGCTCCCAACCCTGGTTCTGAATGAGCTGGAAGTGAAAAAGAAAAAAAAAGGAGCAGGCGGAAATGGTCAGATCAGAAGATAAATAAAGAGCATGAGGGAGGGCTAGAGTATGGCAGATCTATTAAGTCTTCATTTTTGCTTCCTAGCACGCCTTCCATCAGTGTCACTAGTGGCCCCGTGTTTTCTGGTGTGATAGGACATCCTTTCCGACATGAATATACAGGTAGCGTATACAGGAATCTCTCAAATGGATGTATAGTACATTAT
Organism: Rhinatrema bivittatum; assembly: GCF_901001135.1. Classification (NCBI taxonomy): domain Eukaryota; kingdom Metazoa; phylum Chordata; class Amphibia; order Gymnophiona; family Rhinatrematidae; genus Rhinatrema; species Rhinatrema bivittatum. The sequence goes on along the minus strand of NC_042631.1, from coordinate 50,507,442 downwards.
TGTGAATATAAGTGATGCTGCAAGTCTTCCCTTAGGACATGGTCAAGATGCTCCTTTCTGTTCTTTATTTTCAATAAGGGCTTTTTGCCAGCACAGCCTCTGGAACAGCTGTTTTGTTTTCCACCAACACTAACAATCGATCCCAGAGAAATGCAAACATCAGGTTTAAATACGTAAGTATAAACACTCTTTATTACAATTTAATATCTTTATAAATAACCATAACAACTAGACAATATAAAATCAATGTAACACATTTTTAGCACTATAATTAAAAAATATTTTGAACCAACTAAACTCATAATCTCATAATACACAGGCCCACATATACATAAAATAACGCAAAAAAACAAATAACTTATCAAAAGACTAGTTATAAAGGTAATAAAGAGTGTTTATATTTACATATTTAAATTGTATATATGCATTTCCCTGGGTTTGATTGCCTGAGGACTTTGTGCAAATTGGAGTAATAATCAATGTATTTGTTTTTGTTCTACCAGCACTGCGTAACAATGAATTTCAACTATGTGGTACCCAATCCTCTGTTCTCATAGTCTTGCGAGAATACCACATAAGTTCAGGCACCATGGGGCTCAAACTCACTGAGATCCGCATAATGCTGGAGGAAAACAGAATAGCTGTTCCAGAGGCAGTACCAGCAGAAAAGCCTCTAGAGAAGGTGGAGGAAGAGCATCATGTGAGCTACCACTGGCCCCTTGGCCCTACAGTGAAGAACACTTCTCTATCAGGTGAAGAAGCAAAGGCCCAATATTGGCTGACTGGTGCCATTTTGGATAATGGCCATACCGGGTCCAGAGCCTAAGACAATGATGGTGAACTCCAATCCTCGGGTGCCACAAACAGGCTAGGTTTTCAGGATATCCACAATGAATATGCATGAGAGAGATTTTCTGGTACTGCCTACATTGTATGCAAATCTTTCTCATGCATATTCATTGTGGATATCCTGAAAACTGGCCTGTTTGTGGCACTCGAGGACTGGAGCTTGCCATCACTGGCCTAAGGGATGCTCTGGGCCCCCACTAAACTACCACAGCAATTTTGGAAAGGGTGTGCATGGAAGAGGCTGGGCTTCAGAGGAGGGAATTTTTATTGTTAGGTTTTGTTATATTCATTTGGCCTTTTTAAGTGAGTTCTTAATCTAAGTGATACATGTTTTTTGTTATTAATCTTAGGTTTGCTTTTGCTGTAGATCTGCTGTGGATAATTTATATATTGTTATTTTAATATATTTTATTGTGCAATCTTTTGATTTTATGGAAAATCAGTATACCAAAATAAATTTACCTTTCCCATTGATAGCAGGGCTGAATTAGCCATGCTGCCATGGGAACTGTCAATCAGGGCCAGGGAGGCGGAGCTTTCAAAGAGAAAGACAGAGCTTTGCTCTGTGCGGCTGCATGTGGGTTCCTGCGCAGGAAAGATACATCTCCTCAGTCTGTTTCTTTCCGCGAATGGGATTGCACGCGGAGCTTCTTTCTCCTACCTCGGTCACAGAAAAGTACAAAAAACAAAAAAAGTCAAAGCAATCGGCCCCGAGGCCATCGGGCTTTAAGCCCTGATGTGTGGAAGGATCATGTCCATCACAGATGGACATGATCAGTATTACTGATGCCTGGGCCCAGATCATATCCGGAGCAAATGCGAGCATTGCGGCCGCATGTCGCCTAGGGCCCGGAGGTAAGGAGGGCCTCTTCCATCGGCTTACCATCCTCCAGGCCTGGAGCGGATGGCGGGAAGACCCACAAGAGTCGATACCCCCACAAACTGGCACCAACACCCCATCGGGACCGATCGGGGTCTAGTCGAGATGGCTCTAAGCATCAGGGGCAGAGACCTGACAAAGTGCAGCCGTCGCGGAACCAGACCAGTCGGATGCGTCTGTATCGAAGCAATCGAAACCGGCACAAGCACAGTCTACGTCTGCGCTGATTCATACATCTAAGATGCAAAAACAAAGACACGGCATCGATCCAACTCTGCGATCGACGCACGACGCACTTGGATGGGCGCACGGTGCAAAGCCGACGCATGCCGGAAAGCTGATGCATACATTGAAGCACGAATCCAGATCGACACAATCTTCGACGCAAGTTGCGTCCTCGAAACCTCACGACGCAGTATCGATGTGCAAAGCCTAACTATGCGCAGAGAAGACGCACCATAAAAATCTTCGTATTTATCTGCGATGCATTCACCATCTATCCCGACGCACAAGTTGAGTAAGTTGAAGCAGTTGGCTAAAAAACCAACAATTCAACAAGTGGCCTCCAGGACAACACAGACGGGGACCCGTCCACCACAAAAAATTAGGAAACTCTATTACTTAGAGGGTGTACAACCTGACAGTTCCCATGACAACATGGCTAATTCAGCCCTGCTATCAACGGGAAAGGTAAATTTATTATGGTATACTGATTTTCCATAAAATCAAAACATTGTGCAATAAAATATATTAAAATAACAATATATACAATATATACACCCCAGAGTTCTGAAGGAACTAAAAAATGAAATTTCAGACTTATTAGTAAAAATTTGTAACCTGTCATTAAAATTATCCTTTGTACCTGAAGACTGGAGGATAGCTAATATAACCCCCATATTTAAAAAGGGCTCCGGGGCGATCCGGGAAACTACAGACTGGTTAGCCTGACTTCAGTGCCAGGAAAAATAGTGGAAAGTGTTCTAAACATCAAAATCACAGAACATATAGAAAGACATGGTTTAATGGAACAAAGTCAGCATGGCTTTACCCAAGGCAAGTCTTGCCTCACAAAACTGCTTCACTTTTTTGAAGACGTTAATAAACATGTAGATAAAGGTGAACCTGTAGATGTAGTATACTTGGATTTTCAGAAGGCATTTGACAAAGTTTCTCATGAGAGGCTTCTAGGAAAAGTAAAAAGTCATGGGATAGGTGGCGATGTCCTTTCGTGGATTACAAACTGGCTAAAAGACAGGAAACAGAGAGTAGGATTAAATGGACAATTCTTTCAGTGGAAGGCTGTGGGCAATGAATTGCCTCAGGGATCTGTATTGGGACCCTTACTTTTCAATATATTTATAAATGATATGGAAAGAAATACGACAAGTGAGGTAATCAAATTTGCAGATGATACAAAATTGTTCAGAGTAGTTAAATCAAAAGCACATTGTGAAAAATTGCAGGAAGATCTTGTGAGGCTGTAAAATTGGGCATCAAAATGGCAGATGAAATTTAATGTGGATAAGTGCAAGATGTTGCATATAGGGAAAAATAACCCATGCTATAGTTACACAATGTTAGGTTCCATATTAGGTGCTACTACCCAAGAAAGAGATCTAGGAGTCATAGTGGATAAAACATTGAAATCGTCGGTTCAGTGTGCTGCGGCAGTCAAAAAAGCAAACAGAATGTTGGGAATTATTAGAAAGGGAATGGTGAATAAAACAGAAAATGTCATAATGCCTCTGTATCGCTCCATGGTGAGACCGCACCTTGAATACTGTGTACAGTTCTGGTCATCGCATCTCAAAAAAGATATAATTGTGATGGAGAAGGTACAGAGAAGGGCGACCAAAATGATAAAGGGAATGGAACAGCTTCCCCTATGAGGAAAGACTAAAGAGGTTAGGACTTTTCAGCTTGGAGAGGAGATGGCTGAGGGGGGATATGATAGAGGTGTTTAAATTCATGAGAGGTCTAGAACGGGTAGATGTGAATTGGTTTTTTACTCTTTCGGATAATAGAAAGACTAGGAGGCACTCCATGAAGTTAGCATGTGGCACATTTAAAACTAATCGGAGAAAGTTCTTTTTCACTCAATGCACAGTTAAACTCTGGAATTTGTTGCCAGAAGATGTGGTTAGTGCAGTTAGTATAGCTGTGTTTAAAAAAGGATTGGATAAGTTCTTGGAGGAGAAGTCCATTACCTGCTATTAAGTTGACTTCGATAATAACCACCGCTATTACTAGCAACGGTAACATGGAATAGACATAGTTTTTGGGTACTTGCCAGGTTCTTATGGCCTGGATTGGCCACTGTTGGAAACAGGATGCTGGGCTTGATGAACCCTTGGTCTGACCCAGTATGGCATGTTCTTATGTTCAAGGCAACACAGCTTGCCCACACCGAGCTCTAGGGCTTCTATTCCTTCCAGATCACCTTCGGGTGAACACACCTCACCTCATCGTCTAACATCCGATGAAGAGTTCATAGCGATTCCTTCTCAGTCCGCATCTTCATCGCCACAATCTCATGTTTATTCAGATTTGTCTGCTATATCCATTTATAAGAAAAGGACCCAGGTTCTTCAAGAACCATTTACCAAAAAATGGAAGATAACTCAGTATTTACGGCCACAAAAACATCCAAGACGTGACGTCAACTCACACATCTTGTCTGTGGCAATTGTCCTAAGGCATAACAGTAGCAAAGCCTACAATGCCACCTAACACACAATAAGCCTTCTCTCAACTCTGAGGCATTGTTGGGATTCTTTACCACTATGCAGAATACATTCAACCTCCCACTGTCACCGAAGGAGGATTCAACACATTCCTTGACTTCGTCCCGGGAACACACCCTTTGTTCAACAAGCTGGTTCCAAACCACAGGTCACTTCAATACCTTTGCCGACCCAACCAGTCTCACCTTGCTCTTAACCGGACACCTCCACAGGTTACCCATCTGATCCATCGGATGAACCTCCTGAACCATACTCCCCTCCGGAGGACTTATTCTATCCCAAATTTCTAGAAAAGGTGGGCTCCATTTTGCATATAGAGGTTCAAAAGCTTCCGGACCCAAGAACTGAAACTCTAGATCTTCTAAAGATCATCGACATCCCAGCAGAACCTACGTCTTTACCCTCCTACAAGGTTCTAGACTCGGTTTTAGAGAAGTCGTGGGAAACACCATACATTAGAGCACCAATGTCTCGCAAGACGGATTTAAAGTACCGCATGAAGCAATCTCCGCTGTACTCATTACCACAGCTTCCACACACTTCCATCATGGAATCCGCCATGCAGAAGGCAAAGAAAACTAAACTGCATGCTTCTGCACCCCCAGGACGCAATCAATGCTCCCTGGATGAATTTGTAAGGAAAACATTTCAGTCCTCCTTGTTATCAGCTCGTATTCACCAACATCAGTTTTATATCATCCAGTATTTGTTCAAATGTGTACAAGCCCTTAAAGGTCAACTATTCACATCAGAGTTCAGGGATCCAGCCACATCCAAGCCAATTCAAGATCTTGAAGAATGCATTCGACACTTGCACAGAACAGTGTATTTATTTATTTATTTAGCGCTTTTCTATACCGGCATTCAAGATAAAATCTCATCATACTGGTTTACATTTAACAGGGGGGGGGGGGGGAGAAATAATAAATGAATAAGTTAACAAATTGTAGCAAATGAAAAGAAAAAAACTCTGCAGTTACAATAAAACAGGGGAGATACAAAACTGGGAGCAGGAAAGTCTAAAGGAATTTAACATAGAGAGCAATTATTTACAAAGTTCTAGGAATGTCTGATTGTGGATGACATTGAATTGTGGTTCAGCTGGTGTCTGGAAAGGCTTGTTTAAACAACCATGTCTTAAGCCTTTTTCTGAAAGTTTTTCTGAAAGAGGCCTTTGAAACTACATCTAGGTCCTCTGCAACAGCCATTGCAGCATGCCGTATGGCCTTCCTGAGAGTAAGTGCAATCAGAGAGGACGTACACTCCAAACTTGCCAATTTACCATGCAAAGGTGACAACTTATTCGGATCTCGGTTTCAAGAGACAGTATCAAACCCCAAGGAACAATCCGTTGCAGTACAATCATTGACTGCCACCCCAGCATATACTGCACCATGACGCCTGGAGGGCGTAAACAATCTTATTCACATAGGCCATACCGTTCCTACTCCTCCTATCATCCTCCCTTGTTTCAAATGCCACAATGAGTACAACACCAACCACCTCAAAGAGGGAGAGGATGCCCGAGACCTAACCGGAACCAGAGCCAGCAACCTGCAACTCAGGCCAAAACCTCACAATCTTTTTAAAAATTCTTTCGCCATCACCACAGCTCAATCCCCCGGGACGCCTGACAGCATGTTTCCCAGAATGGGAAAAACTGACCTCCGACTGTTGGGTTCTGGACATCATACAAAATGGATATCAACTTCAGTTTCTCCAGCCACCCCCACTACCTCACTCTCTGGTAGGGGGTCCCAAACACCATCAACCCCAATTACTGATGGAAATAATATCATTACTTCATCAATGGGCCATACAAACCATCCCCAAGTGGGCCCACAACAAGGGGTTCTATTCTCCATACTTCCTAATTCCCAAGAAGTCTGGTGGCCTACATCCAAACCTGGACCTCAGGGACTTAAATAAGTATATTGTAAAGGAGAAATTCAAGATGGTATCCCTCAAATCAATACTACCACTTCTCCAACCCAATGATTGGATGTGCTCTATAGACCTGAAGGATGCGTATACGCACATTCCTATCCACCCATCCTCATGGCGTTACCTTTCCTTCCAATTTCAGAACCACCATTATCAATATACGGTTCTCCCCTTTGGCCTCTCATCGGCCCCCAGAGTCTTCACAAAATGCATGGTGGTGGTGGTGGCATTTGGATTTTCAGAAGGCGTTTGACAAAGTCCCTCATGAGAGGCTTCTAAGAAAACTAAAAAGTTGTGGGATAGGAGGCGATGTCCTTTCGTGGATTACAAACTGGTTAAAAGACAGGAAACAGAGAATAGTATTAAATGGTCAATTTTCTCAGAGGAAAAGGATAAACAGTGGAGTGCCTCAGGGATCTGTAGGACCGGTGCTTTTCAATATATATATAAATGATCTGGAAAGGAACACGACGAGTGAGGTTATCAAATTTGCAGCTGATACAAAATTATTCAGAGTAGTTAAAACACAAGCAGATTGTGATACATTACAGGAAGACCTTGCAAGACTGGGAGATTGGGCATCCAAATGGCAGATGAAATTTAATGTGAACAAGTGCAATGTGTTGCATATAGGGAAAAATAACCCTTGCTGTAGTTACATGATGTTAGGTTCCATACTAGGAGCTACCACCCAGGAAAAAGATCTAGGCATCATAGTGGATAATACTTTAAAATCGTCAGCTCAGTTTGCTGTAGCAGTCAAAAAAGCAAACAGAATGTTAGGAATTATTAGGAAGGGAATGGTTAATAAAACGGAAAACGTCATAATGCCTCTATATTGCTCCATGGTGAGACCGCACCTTGAATATTGTGTACAATTCTGGTCGCCGGATCTCAAAAAAGACATAGTTGCGATGGAGAAGGTACAGAGAAGGGCAACCAAAATGATAAAGGGGATGGAACAGCTCTCCTATTGTTGTGTCCGTCGGTCTCAGACGGCTTCGCCCGACATGCCTCACCTCTATTTCAGCCTTCTCCACCAGCCTCTTTTTGGAAACTTTTCATTTGTGTGCTCAGCAGCATGTACACGTGTATCCTGGTGGCTTTTAAAATCTGCTTGGCGCACGCTGCCCCAACATATTCGTGTAGCCAGTAATTGATATGTGCATAGTACTTTTAAAATTCCTCTTTATGTGCTGAGTGGGATTTTTTTTCACGTTTTGTATTTTACAATACGCCTGGAACTCCAGGATGTTTGTGTTGCTGTTAGTGAGATGACACCAGATTCAGAATATCGGATGAGTTGTGCAGGGAAATGTCTGAGTTCTGTTCTGCACCCATTGTTGGGGGGTTAGGGGATTCCTGTGGATGCAGAGTATAGGTTTACATTTAGCCCCGTGACAGTCATGTGTTCAGTATACCATGCACATAAGCATCATTTGTCAGTTGGGTACTGAATTAGAGAACCACTGGACTAGGAACTGTAAAATAAAAGGTTAGACGCTCTACTGAAAGTTTATATCTAATCACACAGCAGCTTCAGACCGGAACAAGCCCAATCTGTTGCAACCTCGTTGAGAGTCAGCAAATGGGCAACCTTTTGAATACGGAAGCAGTGACGTCACTCGAGGGGGACACCCCCGAGGTTCGCGCCAACATGCTACAAGACGTGAGGCGTCCGCGCACGTGCCCTAGGAGGCCTCAGGTCAACATGTCGGGACGCTGCGCCAGAGCCACTCCGGGGAAGCCGGAGGATGCAGCAAGGAGCCGCTACGAACACCATTCTCCCGAGGCTGGTGGAGAGGCTGAAATAGAGGTGAGGCATGTCGGGCGAAGCCGTCTGAGACCGGACACAACAATAGGGGAGCTGTTCCATCCCCTTTATCATTTTGTTGCCCTTCTCTGTACCTTCTCCATCACAACTATATCTTTTTTGAGATGCGGCGACCAGAATTGTACACAATATTCAAGGTGCGGTCTCACTATGGAGCGATATAGAGGCATTATGACATTTTCCGTTTTATTAACCATTCCCTTCCTAATAATTCCTAACATTCTGTTTGCTTTTTTGACTGCCGCAGCAAAATGAGCTGACGATTTTAAAGTATTATCCACTATGATGCCTAGATCTTTTTCCTGAGTGGTAGCTCCTAGTATGGAACCTAACATCGTGTAACTACAGCAAGGGTTATTTTTCCCTATATGCAACACCTTGCACTTATTTATTTATTTATTTATTTAGCACTTTTATATACCGATTTTCCAGTAACAGAATTACTAATCAAGTCGGTTTACATTCAAAACAATAACTATGACAAGGCAATTTCTTACAATAAACAGGTAGATTGAACTTGGATAACAAAAACTGGGGTTAACAACATAACGTAAAAGTTATGGGGCCTAATGTAGGCTGGAGTTGAGAACGGGTGATGGGCATAAGGCTAGTTTTTTAATATTGTTCTTTGGGGGAGTCCAAAGAAAGGGATCATCGGTTGGAGTTCGAATAGAAGCTGAAGTTAGGAGAATGCTCGGTTGAATAACCAGGTCTTGAGTCTTTTCTTAAATACAATAGGGCATGGGATCTGTAGGACTGGTGCTTTTCAATATATTTATAAATGATCTGGAAAGGAATACGACGAGTGAGGTTATCAAATTTGCGGATGATACAAAATTATTCAGAGCAGTTAAATCACAAGCAGACTGTGATACATTACAGGAGGACCTGTTCACTTGTTCACATTAAATTTCATCTGCCATTTGGATGCCCAATCTTCCAGTCTTGCAAGGTCCTCCTGTAATGTATCACAGTCTGCTTGTGATTTAACTACTCTGAATAATTTTGTATCATCCGCAAATTTGATAACCTCACTCGTCGTATTCCTTTCCAGATCATTTATAAATATATTGACAAGCACCAGTCCTACAGATCCCTGAGGCACTCCACTGTTTACCCTTTTCCACTGAGAAAATTGACCATTTAATCCTACTCTCTGTTTCCTGTCTTTTAACCAGTTTATAATCCACGAAAGGACATCGCCTCCTATCCCACGACTTTTTAGTTTTCCTTGAAGCCTGTCATGAGGGACTTTGTCAAACGCCTTCTGAAAATCCAAATATACTATATCTACCGGTTCACCTTTATCCACATGTTTATTAACCCCTTCAAAAAAATGAAGCAGATTTGTTAGGCAAGACTTCCCTTGGGTAGATCCATATTGACTGCGTTCCATTAAACCATGTCTTTCATTATGCTCTACGATTTTGATCTTGAATAGTTTCCACTATTTTTCCCGGCACTGAAGCCAGGCTCACTGGTCTATAGTTACCCGGATCGCCCCTGGAGCCTTTTTTAAATATTGGGGTTACATTGGCCACCCTCCAGTCTTCAGATACAATGGGTGATTTTAATGATAGGTTACAAATTTTAACTAATAGATCAGAAATTTCATTTTTGAGTTCCTTCAGTACCCTAGGATGCATACCATCCGGTCCATGTGATTTGCTACTCTTTAGTTTGTCAATCTGGCCTACTACATCTTCCAGGTTCACAGTGATTTTGTTCAGTTCGTCTGACTCATCACCCCTGAAAACCATCTCCAGAACTGGTATCTCCCCAACATCCTCGTTAGTAAATACGGAAGCAAAGAATTAATTTAGTCTTTCTGCAATGGCCTTATCTTCCCTAAGAGCCCCTTTAACCCCCTCGGTCATCTAATGAGGTTGTGAGATTGGTTCCTTGTGTCAAGGACTGGGATTATAAGAGATAATTTCTTATTGTCTTTGATATTTTCTTTTCATTTTTCTTGTTTTTCTTTCTGTTAAGTTTGCTACTCAAGTGGCTTTATTGAATGTATTTTAAATGCAAATAAATAAATAATAATAAAAAAGAATATAAGAAATACCATACTGGGTCAGACTAAGGGTCCATCAAGCCCAGTATCCTGTTTCCAGCAATGGCCAATCCAAGTCAGAAGTACCTGGCAAGTATCCAAATATTAGATAGATCACAAGCTACTATTGCTTATTAATTACTGATATACCAGTTTATGGATTTATCCTCTAGGAACTTATCCAAACCTTTTTTAAACCCAGTTACACTGTAATCACATCCTCTGGCACTGAATTCCAGAGTTTAACTATGAATTGGAGCAGTGGTTCTCAACTTTTATTTTATTGGGACACACCTGACAGATGGTACTCATATGCGTGACACACTGAACACTTGACCATCACAGGGCTAAATGTAAATATATACTCTGGATCCACAGTAACCCGCCCCCCCCCCCCCAAACAATGGATGTAGAGCAGAACTAGGATATTTCAAATACAATTCGCAATATAAAAAAGATATTCTGATTCTGGTGCTATCTCAGCAACAGAAACACAAACTCCCTTACTACCAGGCACATTGTAAAATACGAAACCTGAAAAAACAAACAAACCCCCCCCCCCCCCCAAAACTCAGCACATGTGTAGGAAACCTTCCATACTATTGCAACACAATTCCAAGAACTCAAACAGCAATAGCCCTTCCTATGAAAAGGCAGCAGTGCAGCACCAATGAGAATGAAAAAACACAATAAAGAAGATTGATACAAATCCCTGTCTACTAGAAAAATACCTCACTTCAGTCACACATACAGATCCAACCTTCACCAAATACAGAATAAAAGACTACAAATTACAAATGTGGAGACAAAAACTGGAATGGAAACCTCAAAAAGCCACTCTGCATGCAGTGCAAAACTGAAAAGTTGAAACAGAAATATACATCCTCCTACATTAAGCAAATGCACATTCCCAAAATTGACATATTATGGTTCTTGCACCTCGTCACTCCCCTTCCATTCCTCTTCCATCCTTCACTTTTCCCAATTACTCCCTTTGAATCATTCGCTCACATTCATATCCCTGCCCCGCATTCCTGACCCCCCCCCCCCCCCGCACATCATCTTCTCTATGCTCCCTCTCTCCCCTGCTTGACTCTCCCTATCCCCTTCATCCCATTTCCCTGCCTGCCCAGCTACCCCGACCCCCTATTTCCCCACTCCTTCCTGCTCAGCAGCCCCTACACTCCCTCTCTATTGCACCTTCTTCCCAGCATCCCCAACCTCCTTTCCCCTACCCTTCACAGGGTAAAGAGATCAGCAGCATCACTTTCAGACACAGAAGGGGACGATAAAGTTTGCATCCCATTATTCCCAGAACAGCAGGAGCTGGCAATGTCTTGGTCTGATGTGGATGAAGGAGGAAACAGTCTATCACTGGGCCAGAAAGAAGTGAGTAGCCTCCCATCAGGCCCAATGTAAGAGAAGCCAACCGCCTCCCACCTGGGCTGATAAGGAGAAAGCCATCTGCTGGTCCTGCAACACACCTCCCAGGATCTCACGACACACCAGTGAGTCCTGACACACCTGTTGAGAACCACTGATTTAGAGCATGAAACGTTAGAGGGGCTGGATTGGGCAGTGTGCTATTCTTACGGTACTACAAAAAGCAGAGACGTTAGTATCCTCATAGATAAGCACCTACCATAATTCTGTACATAGTTCTGTGATTGATGAGGAGGGTCAATATGTTATGCTTGAATGTTCCATATATTTATATGAAATTGTGCTAGTAAATAAATATATATGGTCCTAATGCAGAACAAAAAGATTTTTACAAAGGACTTGCTGACCAACTGGTCCAACTTACTTCTGGTACTCTATGTATAGAAGGTGATTGGAATATCTGTTTATATCCAAGTTTTCTATATTCATTGAGAAACATAGGACTGAGGTAGTATTAGCCGATTTGATTAAAACATGAAAACTATAATATGTCTAGCATTTATTGCACCCTGGAGAAAAGTACTGTACGTTTTATTCACCTAGGCATAAAATGTATGGTAGAATAGATTATTTTCTTTGTTCTCCGGGCTTGGTTTCTAAAGTGAGTGTTATGATGCTGCTCGCGGAGCCCTTCCCGTGAGCAACCTCTCACTCACCTCGGCCCGACGCCTTCATGCGGCCTAGGTCACCTCCAGCCCGTTGCTGCTGCTCCTTGTGGCCTGATGCCGCTGTATGCGGCAGGAGGGGCCATTGTAGCTCTTCACGGCATGAGCCGCCGCTGGGATGCCTCTTTTTTGCGGTGGAGTGCCGCCGCCATCCTTCACCTTTGTGGCATGGAGCCGCCACTGCCATCTTCATCCTCTTCGCGGCATGGAGCCACTCTGGGACACCTCATCTTTTCGGCGTGAAAGCTGCTGCTGGGATATCTCTTCATGCGGCTAGGAGCTGCCACCAATGCTCCTCTTCGTGGCGCTGGTGCTGCTGCCGGCTTCCTGCCTCCCGGGCTCCTCTAGGGGTGGGCACGTGCCTCTGCACTTCATTTAAAGGGCCAGCAGCGGGAAAAGCTCGCAGCCCCAACAAATGATGTCATCAGTCCTTGCCCTTGTCCAGCCCTATAAAAGGACTCAGCTTTCACTCTTCGGGGCATTTGAATGGGGTCTCCATGGTTGTCCATGCGATGCTCCTCTGGTCAAGATCCTCCGTGGTCTTCTTGTGTTTAGACGGCTCTTCGTTTGATGTCCTAGATGTTCCTGGTCTCCTGCGTCCTGATGTTCCTGGCCCTGTTCTTTGTTGGAGCTCCTTTGTTGTCTCTTCGGTGTCCTGACGTTCCTTGTCCTGATGTTCCAAGTTCTGCATTCCTGAAGTTCCTGATGTTCCAGATGTTCCGTGTTCCAGTCCTGGACCTGATGTCCTCGTCTCCGGTTCTTTGTCCTGCTTCCAGGTTCCCTGCTTGTCCACCTTTCCTGGCATGCCACTGTCATGGTCCATGACCAGCCCATGGGGGGCTGTGTAGGGTGCTTCGTGGCACAAGGCCTGTCCTCACATCTGCTGCACAAGCCTCCAGAAGGCCTTTATTTTTAATGCTGACGTCTGTTCCTGAATCTGAGTTCCGAAGTCTGAATCTTGAGTCTTGAAACCTGTTCCCGGTCTTCAGAGTACCTTGTGCCTGCTTCCGTCCATGCCCAAGACTCGGTGAAGGCCTCTTCTGAATCTTTGACATGTTTCAAGTTCCAAGTTTCCACTGTCTTGCCTGGAGTCTGCTTCGCTTCCAGTGTGGTCCGTGACCAGCCCTGGGCAGCTGTGTAGGGCGTGCTGTGGGGCACTACTCAACCTGTACTAGTGCCTGAATCCTGAAACCTTGTCTGAGTCTTCCAAGTACCCTGAATCCTTGTTTGAGTCTTCCAAGTTCCATGTAACCTTGTCTGAGTCTTCCCAGTATCCTGAGTCTTCGTCTGAGTCTTCCAAGTTTCACGTATCCTCGTCTAAGTCTTCCAAGTATCCTGAAACATCCTCTGAGTCTTCCAAGTCCCACATATCCTCATCTGAGTCTTCCAGTTTCCTCGAGTCTTTCTGAGTTTCCTAGTTCCTGAGTTCCGCATCTCCTCTTGTTCCTGCCCTCAGCCTCCGTCTGGTCTCACGCACTCGTCGTTCCCAAGCGGCGGGTCCGGAAGGGCTACCAAGTGGCCGGAGGGCTACTCTTGAGACGAGCATTGCGTTGTTGGGTCTCACCGGTGTGTACAGGTCCAGTGGAGGGCTGAGCCTGCCTTGTTCCAGTTCCTGATGTTCTCTGTCTTGATCCGATCCAGCCTTGTTCCTGCTCCAGCCCGTACTTGAATGCTCTCACCTCCCACGGTGTGTGCCTTGGGGCTTCACCCCGAGCCGCACCATGGCCCAAGGGCTCACAAGCTCTCTGAGCAAGTGACCTTGCCTCCGCATTCGCAATAGTGGGAAGCTGCAATATTTTAATTTCCTTAATATCTGATCATCACCCAGTAGTTCTGAGCTTAGATTTTGGGACCAAGCCTTTGCACTTCATTATTGGGGGCTAAGAATTACACTGAGCTATTACAAACTACTATTAGAGACTTTAATCTAGACCAGTGGTTCTCAACCTGTGTGTTGCCAAGCAAATGCAGGTGTGTTGCCACACTTCCCGGTCCCCTGTTGACCCAGCTGCTCCCCCTACCCAAGCAAAATAGGTCCTCCACCCGGGCTTAAAACGCCAAGAGCCCGGGCAGAACGCAGCAGGACAGCTGGAGTCAGCAGCACCGGCATGCTCTCTTCTTCCCGCCCCCCCCCCCCTCACAGCCCGGAAGAGGACGTGGTGAGCAGCGGGTGCGTGCGCGGGAAGAAGAGACCATGCCTAGTGCAGGCAGCGTCAGCCCGAAGAAGAGAAGAGAGGCGCAGCCTGAGGAATGAGCAACGTGGCTCAGAGAAAAACGAAGAACGTCAACCCCCGCGGCTGATGGGACTCCTTTCTCTACGAGGGCTGAAAGTGAAGGAGGTTGCTGCTACCTTTTAGGGTTGGAAGTAGAGGAGGCTGCTGCTGTCATTAGTTCGGGGGGGGGGGGGGAGTGAGTGAATGAGCAAGCATATGTGTTTGAGGTGCTGTGTGTGTGGGTTAGACAGCATGTATGTGAATGATTGAGGCCTGTATGTGTGTGATTGAGAGCCTGTGTGTGAGAGAGAACATGAATGGAAGTGTATGAATGAGAACACGTATGTGTAAGTTTGTGATTGAAAATCTGTTTGTGTGAAAGAGTATGCGTGTGTGATTGAGATCCTTTGTGTGTGAGAGAGATCATGTGTATGTATGATTAAGAGCCTGCATGTATAAGTAAAAGAGAAACAAAACAAAATGCCAGAAGTACTATGCAATTATAGAAAGGACGCTTATAATATTATTGACCAGTCATAATAGGCTTCATCTTGTAAGCAAGATTGCTGGATGGTAAGCCTTATTTTTAATCATCGGTCAAAGTCCCAAGTAATAAATCAAATATTTTTATATTTTCATTTGCTGTGTGTGTAGTTCATGAAATTCATATAATTCCAATAACTTAGCTTGTAAACATCGCTGAAACCATGGGTTGTCAACATGCCCGACATGGGTCCATGTTTTGAATGCTCATCGTTCTTTATCAAGGGCTGGAGTTCAGCGTCTAAGAAATCAAGCCAGTGTTATCTCAAAAAATATGAAGATTACAAAATTAAAAAATTAGCTGTAGTGGGCAACATGTCAATGTTCAATCAGAACAGCTTGGCACTTACTGTATTTGTAGTCCGTCTGGATTCAAGAATTCAACAATGGCTTTTCCGCGTACATTTCCTGTGCTGTCACCGGAAATGTCATTAATATATGCAAGGATGACATGGAATCACAATCAATTGATGACGTGAAAATCATCATCAAATAAGTGTATACCATTCCACCTCAAGGTTTAGACCATTAGGATGAACTGAATTCAATTTAAAAATCCAATATTCTCTATAGTTGAGAGCAGCTTTTATATTACCTCCTCTAGGATTAATTTGAACCAATTCAATAACTCGCCATTTGATTTCATGAAATGAATGATGATAGGGATGTGAATCGTTTTTTGACGATTTAAAATATCGTCCGATATATTTTAAATCGTCAAAAATCGTTAGAAGCGCGATACAATAGGAATTCCCCCGATTTATCGTCAAAAATCGTAAATCGGGGGAAGGGGGAGGGGAAGGGGGAGGGCGGAAAAACCGGCACACTAAATCAACCCTAAAACCCACCCCGACCCTTTAAAATAAATCCCCCACCCTCCCGAACCCCCCCCAAAATGCCTTAAATTACCTGGGGTCCAGAGCGGGGGTCCCGGTGTGATCTTTTACTCTCGGGCCTGCGGTGTGTTGTAGAAATGGCGCCGGCGCTACCTTTGCCGGTAGTGCCGGCGCCATTTTGTTTTTTGTCCCCCGACGTCAGGAGCATAGGAGATCGCTCCCGGACCCCCGCTGGACTTTTGGCAAGTCTTGTGGGGGTCAGGAGGCCCCCCCAAGCTGGCCAAAAGTCCCTGGGGGTCCAGCGGGGGTCCGGGTGCGATCTCCTACGCTCCTGACGTCGGGGGACAAAACAAATAGCGCCGGCGCCATTTCTACAACGCACCGCAGGCCCGAGAGTAAAAGATCACACTGGGACCCCCGCTCTGGACCCCAGGTAATTTAAGGCATTTTGGGGGGGTTCGGGAGGGTGGGGGATTTATTTTAAAGGGTCGGGGTGGGTTTTAGGGATGTTTTAGTGTGCCGGTTTTCCCCGCCCTCCCCCGATTTACGATTTACACGATATTTACAAAAACAAAACCGCGACTATCCGATTCCCTCCCCCCCAGCCGAAATCGATCGTTAAGACGATCGATCACACGATTCACATCTCTAAATGATGATATTGTACACAGTGAGAAACAATCAGAGCTTGAAGTTTGAAGGTGATTAGACAACTCCGATGTTGAGTGAGTCTAGTCTTAATAGGACATTTGGTTCTGCCCACATACAATAATGAGCAGGGACATTGTAAAACGTAAATCACATTAGTTGAAGTACAATCAGTCCGATAATAAACAGTATGAATATTACCACAAGGATCTGTCCAATCAGGACCCGTGATAGCCGGCTGCAGAATGAACATTTGTCACTTATTTGATGATGATTTTCACATCATCAATTGATTGCGATTCCACATCATCCTTGCATATATTAATGACAACATTTCCGGTGACAGCACAGGAAATGTATGCGGAAACGCCATTGTTGAATTCTTGAATCCAGACGGACTACAAATACAGTAAGTGCCAAGCTGTTCTGATTGAACATTGATGTGTTGCCCACTACAGCTAATTTTTTAATTTTGTAATCTTTATATTTTTTTTGAGATAACACTGGTTTGATTTCTTAGACGCTGAACTCCAGTCCTTGATAAAGAACGATGAGCATGGAGGGTGGGTGAAGGGGAGGGGGGGGGGGGGGAGAAAGAAAAGAAAAATTAAAGGATGTGCGATTTTGTAATGTTTGTTCTCCATCTTTTTCGACTGTATTTTCATTATATATCAGATGGGGGGGGGGGGAACATGTAAAATATGGAACTTGTTTTTGAGGCCTGTATGTGTTGGCCTGTGTTTCAAAGTTCATCTGTGTTTTTGCCAATCCTCAATAAAATATGTTTAAAAAAAAAAAAAAGAACGATGAGCATTCGAAACATGGACCCATGTTGGGCGTGTTGACAACCCATGGCTTCAGCGATGTTTATAAGCTAAGTTATTGGAATTTTTCCTCTCCCTTACGCCCACCCTATCCCTGATTATGATACTTCGATTGGTTTTAAATAATAGAATTTTCCTTTGTTCAATTTATTTATTTATTTATTTATTTATTTAACATTTTTATATACCGAAATTCATTTAGCAAATGTTACATATCAATTCGGTTTACATTATAACATTAAAACAAGCAAGACGGAGTGCAATTACATCGAACAGGAGAATAAACTTGGATGAAGTAACTGGGGGTTAAAGAACAAGAAGTTACAATAAATAACTTATACAATAAAATAAATAATGTAGTATTCCGATAGGATCTGGCTAAATATACCGTAGATGCATTCCAAGGTGCATAAATTTGAAAAGATATAGAGTACGATTATTGGTGTGGGTAGAAGGCTTGTTCGAATAGCCAAGTTTTGAGTCTCCTTTTAAAGACGATAGGGCAAGGTTCTTTCCGGAGATCTGGAGGTAGAGCGTTCCATTGTGCGGGTCCTGCTGTGGAAAGGGTGCGTTTATTTAGTGAGGATTTGATGGTTGGGGCGAGGAGAGTATCTTTATATGCCGTTCTCACCGGTCTGGAGGGTATATGTGGCTGCAGAGGGGTATTGAGTTCCAGAGGAATGAGCTTATGTATTGATTTATGTATGATTGTTAGTACTTTGTAAGAGATTCTGAACTTGATTGGGAGCCAGTGTAGGTTTTTTAAGATGGGGGTAATATGATTTCTTTTGTTGGATTTC
Source organism: Rhinatrema bivittatum (assembly GCF_901001135.1). NCBI lineage: Eukaryota > Metazoa > Chordata > Amphibia > Gymnophiona > Rhinatrematidae > Rhinatrema > Rhinatrema bivittatum. The sequence goes on along the minus strand of NC_042631.1, from coordinate 50,489,160 downwards.
GTTAGAATCCTGGCTGAAGCGTTTTGGAGCATTTGTAATGGTTTTATTGTGTTGGTTGGGAGGCCAAGTAGGAGGGAGTTACAGTAGTCGATTTTTGAAAAAATGATTGCTTGGAGAACTGCCCGGTAGTCTTGGAAATGGAGGAGTGGTCTGAGTCGTTTCAGTATAGAACTTGTTTTCCCTCTCAGCCCCGTTATTGTATTATATGCTCTATGGTTTTGGTGTTGGTTCGTAAATTATTTTTAGTTACTTCAAATTCATTCTTGTATATTAAATATTCTACTAATTGTTGGTTAACGGTCTGCACAGCCTGTTTTCCGTCAATCCTGTTATTTGTAATTAATACTAATTAATACTAATTAATACTGTTATTTATAAAGCCTGTTGCTAAGTTATTGTTAATTGTAAACCGCGGTGATGTATTTTCTTACGTACTGCGGTATATAAAAATCTCTAAATAAATAAATAAATATGAATTGCATGAACTACACAAACAGCAAATGAAAATATAAAAATATTTGATTTATTACTTGGGACTTTGACCGATGATTAAAAATAAGGCTTACCATCCAGCAATCTTGCTTACAAGATGAAGCCTATTATGACTGGTCAATAATATTATAAATGTCCTTTCTATAATTGCATAGTACTTCTGGCATTTTGTTTTGTCATATTTGTATTCTGCCACTGTACTTTAATCCGCTATAATCGGGTTTCACGTGAGTCATTGTTAAGTAAAAGAGAGACCATGTGTGTCTGTGTGTGACTGAGAGCTGGTTTAGGTGAGGAAGCATGTGAGTATGTGATTGAGAGCCTGTGTGTAAATGAGAGAAAGAGAAGAGAGCATGTGTGTAAGCATGTGAATGAGAGTCTGTGTGAGAGAAAATGACAGCATGTATGTGTGTGATTGAAAGCCTGTATGTGTAAGCATGAAAAGACAGACAGCATGTGTATAAGTGTGTAATTAAGAGCCTATATAAGTGAGAGAGAAAAAGCATGTGCATATGTGAGTGACAGAGCCAGTGTGAGAGAAAGAAGAGAAAGTTGCAAGCAAACCATCCCTCCTCCTGCTAATTCAAAACAATCTCAGGACACCTGGATATCAAACGTTCCTAGGTATGCAGAGCAAAACAATTTTTGTATCCTTATTATTTTTCATTAGTAGGCCTTTCTGTCTGCTATTTTGAAATATTTTATTGGTAACTAGAAATTTTTTTATGTGTTTTTAACTATTGGATATTCCATTCATCAGCTATTTTGAAATAATCTGTTCTTTTTGTTAGCATGGTTTTGCTGCTGTTGATTTTATATTTCTTGATTTGTTTTATAAGGACTGGTGATATTTCTCTTTTTCCTTTGTTACACTGCATACAGAGACTCTGGCTTGTTGCAGTTTCCAGTTCAGTTTTTGTCTGCATGTTTCTAGTTATGCATTTTGGTCTCTTTATTCTTTGTTAGGTGAGGGTCAGCACATGTGATTCAGGTGAGGTTTTCTGCTGGCGTGTAGTTTCTGTGAGGGCTCTATAGTAACCTGGCTTGTTCCGTTTTCTTAATGGGAGGTGTATTGATGTCTTAAGGCCTGGTGTAATATTTTCAGTGTTGCCTTTCCTTAAGTAAGGTGTTTACTGTTTGAGTACTGGAAATTGGTGCTGTTTTGGTGTGGGATGTTTACTATTTATGCAATTTCTGTACCGACAGTATATATATCTTTCCCTTGTGTCATTCTTAACCATAAAAATAATACTGGGCCTTTATTTTTTATTTCCGCCGTGAATTGTAATGAGCAGTGTGTCACACATGTGAGCGTGACCTGTCAGGTGTGTCACAATGGGAAAAAGGTTGAGAACCACTGATCTAGAGTAGACAATCTACAGCAGAATTACACATCAATCCTGCGCTGGGAGACATATAAGGTTTGTTTTAGGGGGAAAATAATTTCCAGTGTGAGCGTTAAAAAAAGAGAGAAATAAAATTGTTTGGCTCTAAAATTATATAAAGCAAACTTGCTCACCTAGAGTTCTAAGGTGCTTGGAATCTGCTGGGGCTGAATTAAGTTCTCTAGAAGTGGAGGGGATTGAATACGTTTTAAAATATAGAAGACTTAAATTTTACGAGCACAGTAACAAAGCAGGGGCGCTCTTAGCTAAAGCAGTTTAAAAGAAAAGAGCTAGGGCCATATAATGCAAGTCCAGTCACTAGCGGGGCTGAATCTCACGGTTTCCAAGCAAATCAAGGTGACATTTGTATGAAGAAGGGGTTCCAGGGAATTTAGAAAACATAAAAGCATATCTGAGCTCTCTATCTTTACCTAAAAGCTCGTCTTCCTTCTTTATTGCAAGAAGGAATATTATTCTTTATTGTTGTCCTCTATCCTCACTCATTTTTTACCTTCAATAGAATCTCTGGTGCTGGCTATACAACAGGATGCAATTCTGCATGGGATAAAACTCGGAAGTGTGGAACATAAGAGTTTGTTTTATGCTCACAAGGTCCTGGTCTATATGACTGATCCTGCCACCTCAGATATGGCACTTACGTCTTATGAAACACCTTTCACTTTACGGTGGGCTATCCAGTTATAAGGTGAACTATGATAAAACGGAAATTTTTCACATTAGTGACAAGTTGACCCCCCCCCCCCCCTCCCGCAGCCTCTCTGAATTTAAGGTAATTAAGGGTGGGTTTAAGTACTTGGGCATTCATATATTTTGATCTCATGAGGATTTATATACATTTACAGTGTGCTTCTTACAAAGGTTAAAGAGGATATAAATAAATGGGCAGATTTATTGATCTCTTGGATGGGTAGGTGCAGTTTGCTAAAGATGAATATATTACCTAGATTATTATATTTTCTCCAATATCTTCCATGTACAGTCCCAACAGTGGTGTTTAACGAGTTGCATAGAACAATGACCAGATTTATATGGAATAAAAAAACAAGCTCAGATTAAATTAAAACAATTATGGATGCCTAAATGCAAGGGTGGGTTGGCTATGCCTAATTTATGGATATATTACTGGGCAGCTTGGTTAGTTTGCCTTAAAATTTGGTTTAGTAATAAAGGGGAAGCATGGCTTCTGTTGCTGTCCCGACCGCCTCCCCCATGTTCGGGGTCGGGTCCGCTTACCTTAGTCCTGGTCCACGGAGGACCGTGCCGGAGCTCCGGTCCCGTAGGCCACCAGGCCACTGCCTCGCCACGTGGAGAACGCCGTCCAGGCCACCAGAAGCTCCGCCCCCCGGGTTGCCTCGCACGCGCGAGGAGGGCCCTTATGTGCGCCCAGCACCCGGAAGTTCAGGACGGCCCCTTTCTCTGACGTCACGCCCCGGACCGCATTTCCGACTAAACGCCTTGCAACGAGGTTCTCCGAATACTAGTTGCCTTCCGTTCCTGTCCCTGCTTCAGTGACACTCTTGTTTGTCTTCCTGGTTTCCAACTCCGGTTTGCTTCAGCACTCTACCTGCCTGCCTGCCGCCTGCCTCGATCCCGGTTTGCTTCAGCACTCTACCTGCCTGCCTGCCTGCTGCCTGCCTCGATCCCGGTTTGCTTCAGCACTCTACCTACCTGCCTGCCTGCCACTTGCCTCGATCCCGGTTTGCCTCAGCACTCTACCTGCCTGCCTGCTGCCTGCCTCGATCCCGGTTTGCTTCAGCACTCTACCTGCCTGCCTGCCTGCCTGCCGCCTGCCTCGATCCCGGTTTGCTTCAGCACTCTACCTACCTGCCTGCCTGCCACTTGCCTCGATCCCGGTTTGCTTCAGCACTCTACCTGCCTGCCTGCCGCATGCCTCGATCCCGGTTTGCTTCAGCACTCTACCTGCCTGCCTGCCGCCTGCCTCGATCCCGGTTTGCTTCAGCACTCTACCTGCCTGCCTGCTGCCTGCCTCGATCCCGGTTTGCTTCAGCACTCTACCTGCCTGCCTGCCTCGATCCCGGTTTGCTTCAGCACTCTACCTGCCTGCCTGCTGCCTGCCTCGATCCCAGTTTGCTTCAGCACTCTACCTGCCTGCCTGCCGCCTGCCTCGATCCCGGTTTGCCTCAGTACTCTGCCTGCTTACCTGCAGCCTGCCTTGATCCGGGTCTGCTTCAGTACTCTGCCTGCTTACCTGCAGCCTGCCTTGACCCGGGGTTGCTCAGCACTCTACCCGCCTGTCGGCCGTCAGCCCCAGTTACGCCTTGCCTCTGTTCCCGGCTTGACTGCCAGCTGCCGGTCTAGACCCCCCTTGCTACTGGATTCTCTCCTTGGACTCTTGCCCTGACCTTGTCCACGGACATTTGGCCTTGTCCCTGCTCAGTATCGAACTTCTCCTCGCAGCCTAAGTCCCAAGGGCCTGGGTCCCTACGGGCTCCTCCGGGGGGGATTCCGGGTCCCGGGTGAAGTCATACCTGGCCTCAGACTCCGCCTCCCGGCCTGCCAGTCTGTCTACCCTGGCAGACCAGTCCAAGGGTCCACTAACTGACTAGCACTCCGCTTGAACGTTAACAGCTTCCTCTTGAGAGGGTATGATGGAATTATCGACCTTATTAATGTTGTCTGCTAATAACTGTCTGAGTTGGTTGCCTGGCCAAGCTAACCCGATCTTGGCACATACAATGGGGATATGGAATCAGGTGTCTCATTTTCTGGTCCTTGGAGCTGAGGTTTTTTCCCCCTTGGCACCTATTTATAAAAATGCAGTTGTAGCCCCATGTACTTTTCAACCAATTTTTAAAACTTGGAGAGATAAAGGGGTTTTTTTTGCCTTGACACATCTCTGGGATGATGAGGGGTTTAAGTCATTGTCAATGCTTCAAGAAGAATATGAAGTGGATGATCAAGCTCAGGAAGCCCATTATAAGCTGAAGGAAGTATTGGACACTTTGCCAGAATTACATAGACTTCTCAGACAACTTATTGGTATGGATGAATTCTTTAGAGATATAGATGCTACCAGAAAAGGGATTTCTCATATATATCGGGTATTCTTCAGGTTAAATATGGAACAGTAATGTCTAACGACATTATTACAAAATGGAATGAGGACTTGAAGACTAATCTTGATGAGAAAGTATGGAAAACAATTTGGAAAGCTGCAAATGGTGCTTCAGTTTGCACCACTAGAGTTGAAGTATCTATTAAACTGCTACTTAGAGCATACCGAACACCGGTTTATTTTTCCAGATTATTCCCTGGGTCTGATATTACTTTTCAGAGGGGCTATGGAGAGCGAGGGACTTATATACATACAGTATGTGGTGGTACTGTCCCTGAATACAAGTTTTCTGGGGAAAAGCAGCACAAAAAATCTCAGATATTTTGGATTTACTGGTGAATCTGATGCCACGTCTGGGGCTGCTTGGGGGAGATGGAAGGGGGTCATTAATTCCATCTAGGCACAGGAACTTAGTCACACAGCTCCTCCTTGCAACAAGGCTCACAGTTGGTACCTACTGGAAAGGTATTCCATGTTTTGATTATTGGAAAAATCAATGTATTGTTTCAGATCTAGAACAACTTTGATATGCCCTGAAGAGTGAGTCATTTAAATTTGATAATGTGTAGGATTATTATAGAAGATATTATGGATGGGGGGGGGGGTAAATGAGTTTGAGTTTGTTTATTGATTAGCTGCCTGTCTGCTTAAGAAGTTATTTTGAACTATGTCTTCAACTTGATCTGTAGGTCAGCCTGTATAATCTAATGTTATACTACCGTTATCATTCTGTTATGATATCTGTCTTTGTGGACGCTTTTTACCATGTACCATTATGTTATATAAATAGAGTTTAAAAAAACATTTCAACCATCCAGGACATTCTCTGTCTACTCATAAGGTTGCCATACTCCTACAGAGGAACTTCAAAGGGACACTCCGGCATGAAACTGCTGAATTGGAACTCATCAGAAACACCATTACCCTAGGCCAGTGTTTCCCAACAGGTGTGCTGCGGCTGCAGAGCCCATCCTGCAACTCATCTTTAAAAAAATCAATGCTAGGAGTGAGGCACAAAAACTACCACTCCCATAATGCTTGACCCACAGACGTAGGCACACATGTGCACTGCCGCTGAGGGCCATGTGAGTGCACATGCACGGCAGGAAGCAGACTCATGGCCACTGAATGTGAGCAAGAGGGAGGGATCAGTCTCACATCCCACAAGGGGGAGGGGGAGGGAGGAAGATAAAGATAACATAAGAATGTGGTTAGTGCAGTTAGTGTAGCTGGGTTTAAAAAAGGTTTGGATAAGTTCCTGAAGGAGAAGTTCATTATCTGCTATTAATCAAGTTGACTTAGAAAATAGCCTCTGCTATTACTATCATCAGTAGTATGGGATATACTTAGTTTTTGGGTACTTGCCAGGTACTTGTAGCCTGGATTGACCACTGTTGGAAACCAGATGCTGGACTTGAAGGACCCTTGGTCTGACCCAGTATGGCAATTTCTTTCTTTTTTTTTTGTGATTAACATTTTTATTGTGGAAAAATTGCATACAAACAGTTATACAAATGAGAGTCCAAACTGGAAAAACATATCCAGGTATTTTAGGACTAGAAAACATTCATCCATAATCGAATAGCATTGTTTCACTAATCCAAGATTATCCCACATTCCCTCTCCCAACTCTACTCTTCCCTTCCCCCCGTGCTTAAGGGAGCCATAGTATTCAAAATATACTCATTAAGGAGCAGTGTCTAATTAGTGTACCATCTTACCAACCACTGTACCATAGTAGACCCAAGCATATAGTACTACACAGTAGGGATTTTATCCCAGGACAAGCAGGATGATAGTCCTCACATTTGGGTGACATCATCAGATGGAGCCCTGACACGGAAAACTTCTGTCAAAAGTTTCTAGAAACGTTTGGCTGGCACACTGAGCCCACTGAGCATGCCCAGCATGCCATGATATTCTCAGCCACAGGGGTCTCCCTTCAGTCTCTTTTTTTTCTGCTCTGCTGTAAGCATAGCGTATTAGGAGCTCTGTGAATTTTCCCTCATTTTTCCTCATGGAAAAGATAATATTTTCAGTCACAAAAAAATTGTCATCGGGTCTCCCTTCAACATAGTAATCGGTGAGTACTTTTTTGAGTCAATTTTCAGTCAATTCCTGTCACCCTGACTCGGTATCCACAGGTCTTCGACCGTTATTCGGCCTAACTTTCTAACATGGCCTCCGGATTCAAAAAATGTCCACATTGTAACCAAACTATGTTGATTACCGACCCGCACAATGTTTGTGTTTTGTGCCTGGGATCAGGCCACGATGTCTGGGCTTGTACAACTTGTGCCCAGATGACACCAAAGGGCAGGCGTGCCTGATTGGACAAGATGGAGGAGCTGTTTAAGAAGCTCACGCCATCATCAACGTCAACGTCATCTCCAAGAAAAATATCACCCTCTGTTGAAAAACATCGAGGAAAAAAGAAGACCGATGACCGTCCATCACCGACCCCATCAGGGTCCTCCATAGTGTCTTCCTCGACATCTAAGGAACATCGAGAAAAAAGACGCCATCAACACCGTTCCATCACTGATCCATTGGATGGAACGACACCGGCATCGACATCGAAGGACATCGAGCCGATGCCCAAGCGAGTCCGGGTACTAGAACCAATACACCCTTCTGTACCTGAGGAACCAAGGTGCTCTCCACCAGGTTCGGTGTTAGAGACTGTGCCACCATGTTCAGTCGTGGAAGTGCCAGTAGCGCCAGTCTTACCTTCTCTTGTGACAGTGGACCCAGTCCCAATCTCCAGGGAAGAAGTGACTTCCATGGTCCAGCAGGCCATAGTCAAGGCTTTTCGAAAATTTCAGCCTCCCTCCATGCCACCATCGGTACTGACACCGACTCCGGCATCGACACTGGATCCGTTGATTTTACAGCCTTTGCTGAATAGAATCAACGCATTGATTGGAGTTTTTCTTCCACCGGCACCGACAACACCGACTCTTCCGGTGCAGCCATCGATTCCATCGATGCCAAAACATCCACCGATGATTCCTTCGATTCCAATACCAGGCTCATCGGAGGATGATGACAGGGATTCGGATTCCATTCCGGGACCATCGGGCCTTCAACATCACTGAATACCGACAAGACCATTGATGCCCATAAAGGACCCCTCGATGCCATTGCATCCCAGTCCGGGTGACACCCAACATCGGATGCCATCGAGACCCATCGATTCCCCATCGATGCCTTTATTACCTCCTTTGCTGCCAAAGCAGATTACATCTAAATCTGCTTTTAAAACAAAACACCATCTGCAACCACAAGAACCAGATGATCCTGAATCACCTTACCATTCTCAGTATACTCCTTGGAAGGATGTAGACACTGATACTGATTCAGAGGAATTACAGTCTGAACCTTCTCCACCAGAAGAGAGGAGGAAGTCCTATCCTGAAGATTTATCATTCACAAACTTCATTAAGGAAATGGTGGACACAATTCCTTTCGAATTACTGATGGAGGAGGACACAAGGCTCTAGAAGTCCTGCAATTCGTTGATGCACCAAAGGAGGTAATGGCAATACCTATCCACGAAGTCCTGTTGGAACTCCAGCATAGGTTTTGGGAGCATCCTTAGTCAGTACAGGCTGTAAATAGAAGAACATATGCCACATACCTGGTGCAACATACCCCAGGTTTCCAAAAGCTTCAATTGCCTCATCACTCTGTGGTCATTGAATCAGCTCAGAAAAAAGCCAGGAAACAAAAACCACACTCTTCTACCCCACCAGGAAAAGAACAGAAGTTCTTAGAGACCTTAGGGAGAAAGGTTTTCCAGGGATCCATGCTGGTATCTTGTATTGCGGCATACCAGCTTTATATGACACAGTACCAAAGAAACTTGTGGAAGAAAGTTCAAGGTATTGCCGATGATCTCCCTCAGCAACAACAACTGGCTTTGAACACACTAATTGCAAAAGGGCTTGAATCTGGCAAACACAAAGTATGGGCAGCTTATGACTCATTTAAGACATCTGCCCGCCTATCAGCATCAGGAATTAATGCAAGGAGGTGGGTTTGGCTCAAGGCCTCGGACCTCAGACAAGAAGTCCAAGAGAGACAGGCAGATCTTCCTTGTACTGGAGAGAATCTCTTTGGAGAAAAAAATTCAGGCTACCGTCTCTCAGTTGAAAGATCACCATGAGACACTGTCAACTCTCTAGACTACCATCGGATCAGCCTTCCTCAATAAGAAAATCGACCAGAAGGGAAACCAGGAGACCCTTCTATAGGCCTAGAAGATATTACCCACCTGCTTCTTCAGCGCGTTCATACCGTCCACCACAAACGAGATGTGCACGCCAACCAAAACAGCCAAAAACCCAGCCACCACCACAAACTGGACCAGCAGCGGGCTTTTAAAATGAATCAAGAGAACAGAAGCCTTTCCATCAACCCTATGCCCCACTTACCAATAGGAGGTCGACTCCATCACTTCAAACATCAATGGAGTCTCATCACAAAAGACCAATGGGTGTTAGCCATACTAAATCAGGGATACTGTCTAAAATTCAAAATAATACCCCTGCATTCTCCACCCATTTCACTTTGGACAAGCATGGTCATCACACCTCAACTTCAAGTAGAACTCTCTACTTTGTTGACTGCCAGGGCTATCGAACCAGTTCCCTGGTCTCAACAAGGCAAGGGGTTCTATTCCCGCTATTTCCTAATTACAAAGAAAACAGGAGGCCTTCACCCTATCTTAGACCTCCGCAATCTCAACAATTTTCTCCAAAAAGAAAACTTTCGGATGGTATCTCTGGGAACCATCCTTCCATTACTTCAATGGGGAGATTGGCTCTGTTCTCTAGATCTTCAAGACGCTTAGGCACACATTCCCATTTCCACACAACATCGCAAGTATCTGCGATTCATCATGGGAAAACATCATTACCAGTATAGAGTCCTATCATTCGGACTTGCCTCTGCTCCTCGAGTATTCACAAAATGTCTAGCAATGGCTGCTGCACAACTAAGAAAAAACAGCATTCATGTTTTTCCATACCTAGACGATTGGCTAATCAGAAGTCCATCCAGGCAGGGAGCTCTATCTGACTTGAAAAGCACAATAATACTATTACACTCCCTAGGATTTCTAATCAACTATCAAAAATCCCACATCGAGCCGCCTTAACTCCTCACATTCATCGGAGCAAACCTCGACACCACGGTGGCGAAAGCTTTTCTTCCAAACGACCATGCCAACAATCTAGCACATTTGGTGAACTCTATAACCCAATACCAGTTCGCATCTGCCCATCAACTTCTAGTGCTACTAGGACACATGGCCTCAACAGTACATGTTACCCCTATGGCGAAGTTAGCCATGAGAAGAACTTTGAATGGACTTTGAAATCTCAATGGCTACAATCTTTCCAACCACTGTCTTACACAGTTCAAATCACCCACCAATTACGCCTATCGCTCCACTGGTGGACAAATCAAACAGCCTTGAAAGCTGGTCTCCCTTTCCAACAGTCAACTCCGCAAGTCATCTTGACCACAGATGCCTCCATCTTGGGATGGGAAGCTCATGTCAACAACCTTCAAACACAGGGGACGTGGACTACGCTCGAAATGAAGTGTCAAATAAACTTCTTAGAACTTCGAGCAATGCGATATGCCCTTTATGCCTTCAAAGATTGCCTCTCAAACAAGACTGTGCTGATACAAACGGACAACACAGTAGCAATGTGGTACAAAAACAAACAGGGAGGCACAGGCTCTTATCTGCTCTGCCAGGAAGCGATGCAGATTTGGGCTTGGGCTCTACAGCACTCCATGCATCTCCGAGCAACTTATCTGGCAGGCATACAAAACGTCTAGCAGACTATCTCAGTCAACATTTCCATCCCCACGAATGGTCTCTGGATCTACGTGTAGTGAGCAAAATCTTTCAACGCTGGGGTCGCCCAACCATAGACCTCTTTGCATCCAAATTGAACCACAAAGTGGAAAGGTTCTGCTCCCTCCATGGCCGTCGACAAGCATTCCCCAGGGATGCCTTTGCTCGCCCCTGGAACACAGGTCTTCTATATGTGTATCCTCCAATTCCGCTCATAGCCAAAACTCTCGTGAAGCTACAACAGGACAGAGGAGCAATGATCCTCATAGCCCCGTACTGGCCTCAACAAGCATGGTTTCCCATACTCCTTGACCTCTCGATCAGAGAGCCAATTTGCCTGGGCACAGCGCCCACTCTCATAACTCAGAATCAGGGCAAGTTGCGTCATCCCAACCTGACAACTCTTACCCTGTTAGCTTGGATGTTGAAAGCTTAATTCTGCAGCCACTTACATAGAAACATAGAAACATAGAAATGACGGCAGAAGAAGACCAAATGGCCCATCCAGTCTGCCCAGCAAGCTTCACACACTTTTTTCTCTCATACTTATCTGTTTCTCTTAGCTCTTGGTTCTATTTCCCTTCCACCCCCACCATTAATGTAGAAAGCAGTGATGGAGCTGCATCCAAGTGAATATCTAGCTGATAAGTTAGGGGTAGTAACCGCCGCAATAAGCAAGCTACACCCATGCTTATTTGTTTTACCCAGACTATGTTATACTGCTGTTGAAGCAGGGAGCTATGCTGGATATGCTTGAAGTATCAGTTTATTCTTCTCCCATGCTGTTGAAGCAGAGAGCCATGCTGGATATGCATCGAAAGTGAAGTATCAGGCACATTTGGTTTGGGGTAGTAACCGCCATAACAAGCCAGCTACTTAATCTTTCAACACAAGTCTCTAAAGTTCTCGTAGCTTCACGAAAGCTTTCTGCACGTAAATCTTACCATTTCAAGTGGTCTAGATTTACCAAGTGGTGCACACAAAAAGGGTTTGACCCTTTCTCTTGCCCCACTTCTTCTTTACTAGATTACCTATGCCACCTTTCAGATTCTGGTCTCCAGACATCCTCTGTAAGGGTACACCTCAGTGCCATAGCAGCATACCACAAGGGAATAGGGGATGCACCAATAACAGCACAACCCCTAGTAAGTTGGTTTATGAGGGGCTTACTTCACCTTAAGCCTCCCATTTGACCACCGGTCACTGAATGGGACCTAAATTTAGTACTGACGAGACTCATGCGGTCACCATTCGAGCCTCTACATTCCTGCGATGAAAAATTTCTTACATGGAAAGTATTTTTCTTAGTAGCCATTACATCGGCTAGGAGGGTTAGTGAGTTGCAAGCTCTCGTCACATACTCACCCTTCATAAGGTTCCTGTATGACAGAGTAGTCCTTCGTACGCACCCCAAATTCCTACCAAAAGTAGTAACAGATTTTTACATCAATCAATCAATAGTCTTGCCTACTTTCTTTCCAAGACCTCACTCTCACCAGGGAGAGAGAGTCTTACACACCTTAGACTATAAAAGTGCGCTAGCTTTTTACCTGAACCACACAGCGGTCCGTAGGAAATCCACCCAACTCTTTGTTTCTTTTGACAAAAATAAACCAGGAGTTGCGGTAGGAAAACAGACTCTCTCCAACTGGCTAGCAGACTATTGAATTCTGTTATGAAAATGCAAAAATTCCTCTCTAGGGGCGAGTAAAAGCACACTCAGTAAGGGCTATGTCTACATCAGTAGCACACTATCGTTCAGTGCCCATTCTTGACATATGTAAAGCTGCAACATGGAGTTCCCTTCACACCTTTGCAGCTCATTATTGTTTGGACAAAGAAGGACGACAAGATTCAGCCTTTGGACAATCTGTCTTAAAGAACTTATTTCCAGTATAACACCAACTCCTTCTACATCCATCCTGCTGTGATTTCAGGCTGCTTCATTCTTTCCAGCAGTACACCAGTTGTTGTGCTTGTTGCACAAGTTGTATGCTGTTGGTATAATGCAAGAATGACTCAGCCTCTAGCTTGCTAATCACCCATATGTGAGGACTATCATCCTGCTTGTCCTGGAATAAAACAAAATTGCTTACCTTCTAATAGGTGTTATCCCAGGATAGCAGGATGTAGTCCTCACGAAACACACCCACCACCCCGCGGAGTTGGGTCCGATACGTTTTATTATTTTATTTTTTTAGCTCACGCTTACTGCTACAAACGAGACTGAAGGGAGACCCCTGTGGCTGAGAATATCATGACATGCTGGGCATGCTCAGTGTGCCAGCCAAAATTTTCTAGAAACTTTTGACAGAAGTTTTCTGTATCAGGGCTCCATCTGATGATGTCACCCATATGTGAGGTCTACATCCTGCTGTCCTGGGATAACATCTATTACAAGGTAAGCAATTTTGCTTTCTCTTTAATTCAGCAACGACTAACGTCCAAGCCATTTATCCAAGTGGGACCAAATTTTATAAAATTTAGGTAGCTTGTCCCTGCAGATAGCTGTTCATTTTTCCATATACGCAACTCTTTGCATTCTGGTTAATAACTGGCTTCTGGTAGGAATCTTGACACTTTTCCAGTTTGCCGCAATCAGCATTCTGGCTGAAACTTTGAAAAATGAAAACAAATGCTGTTGATCCTGGGTTGGGTCTGGATGTGGTAGCCCGAACAGCCACGAATCTATTCGTAGAGACACCTGAGTGTCTAACATCTCACCTCTCAGGCACTGACAATCCTCCCAGAAAGGCTTGATTTTGGAACAGTCCCACCACACATGTAGGAATGTACCTTCCATGGTACAGTATGGCCAGCAACTAGGTTTATTTAAAGGGGACCAACGAGCCACTCTTATCGGTGTAAGATACCATCTAAAAAGTACCTTATAGTTATTTTCTGACATAGCAGTTGATAAGAAGGACTTGTTCAAATACCCAAAATATTCCTCACATTTTTCTTTTTCCCATTGCACTCCCGTGTCCTCCTCTCAAGCTGCCATGTGTTTAGCCTTGAAGGGAGTCTCCTTATTTAAAACCTGATAGACTTATGTAATCATTTTCTTCATCTTCTCAGCCTCAACACAATGTCCTTCAAATAAAATGTCTAAACTGAGCATATGCTAAAAAAATCTTTAGAATGACAATTTCTCATGTTCTTATAAAGGGCTGCCACATATTCTGAAGTCCTCCATATGTAGAAAAAGTGGGGTGGTGGTTGTTAAAAGACCAAATAATGTTGGGATGGCTATAGGATTTATAATAACATGCTACCACTTATTCCAAAGTCCTCCATATGTAGAAAAAGGAAGTTTTAGTGTTTAGAACATCAGAGTATGCACAGGTGGATGCAGGATTTAAAAGAAAGGGCTACCATACATTCTGAAGTCATCCAGACATAGAAAACAAAGTTTTTTTGTTAGAAAACCATGCATGGATGGCTGTAGGATTTAAAGTAAAGGTCTACCACACATTCTGAAGTACTCCCTATGTAGAAAAAGGGTTTTGTTGTTTTTAATATGCATAAAATATAAACATGTCTGTAGGATTTATAGTAAAGGGCTACCACACATTCTGAAGTCCTTTATATGTAGAAAAAGGGTATTTTATTTGTTAGAAGACCATAGCATGCACTGATGGCAGTAGGATTTAAAGTAAAGGGCTTAAACACATTCTGAAGAACTCCATCTGTACAAAAGGGGTGTTTTAGTTGTTAGCCCACTATAGTATGCACGGATGGCTGTAGCATTTAAAGAAAGTGCTACCAAACATTCTGAAGTATCTTTATGCAGAAAATGGGAGAATTTTTTTTTTTGTTATAACACCCAAGTGTACAAGAATGGCTGCAGGGTTTAAAGTAAAAGACTTCCACACATTCTGAAATCCTCTATATGTAGACAAAGGGTGTTTTAGTTGTGAGAACGCTGTAGTATGGCTGAAGGATTTAAAGAGCTACCAGACATATATATATGGCTATCACTGTAAGAGGGACACTTTCAACTCAGTGTGAGGGGTTTTTTTGGGGGGAGGGCTAGTGTTACATTGGTCTGCCTAGGATGCTACAGACCCTTGCACTGGCATTGCTGCACACAGTAGAGCTCACAACCTCCACAAAACCAAGTGAATACTACTATACAGAAAGGGGGCAAGTAAAGAACCTGTTTAAGTCTTTGCAGTGTACTTGTATGGCATGAAATCCTTCCTATTTCTCTCTCTGCCCCTCCTTCCAGCAAACCCAATCTACAGAGCTCTTCTGTTGACCTTAGTTACATTGCCCCATCATAGCCTTCCCCTTGCTGTTCCATTCCGTCATCATCCACGCAGGAATGGGATGGGACAATGGAACTGAACTTAATAAATATGAAGTAAAAAATAGAGTACATTTTTGTTATTTATTATTATTAATGTGCTGGGGCCAATGAGGTGAATGTTGTGTGGAGTGGGAAGGACCAGGATTGGGGGCAGGGTCTGGTGAGCCATGAATTTTTTGGTTTATGTAAGTGTACCTTGGGCTGAAAAATGTTGGTAAACACTGCCCTAGGCTGAAACCAAAACAATGGCTTCATGGCATAATATAACTATCCATGAATGTAACTATTCTCAGATCATTCTGTCTTTTCACACTTACCTCAGTCGGCTGGACTATAATGCTATTAACACTCTTTCCACACTCTGCCTGCCTAATTCAGTGTCTTCTCTTTGTTCTGTATCCTCCCCCCACCTCCATATCTGTCTCCTTATATTTTACCCACCTCCTGTACACTTCATGCATCTGACAAAGTGAACTCTGTCCTCGAAAGCTCGTATCTCAATAAATTAGTAAAGGCCAAATTTTAAAATGGCCGTGCGTGTAAAAATCGGCACTTATGCATGTGGCTGGGCTCTGTGTGTGCTGCGCGCATTTTCAAAAGGGCCCAGCCACGCATATAAATGCCAATATGTGCACAAGTGCCGAGCCCTGAAAAAGGGGCTGGTCGAAGGCCGGCTGGGACAGTGACCATTAGCCACTGTCCTGGGGAAGTGCTTGCCAGCCATTGGCTGGCGTGCGCAAACTACTTCTGCTCCAGGGGAGCAGTAAGTAGTAAAATAAAAAAAAACGTAAGTTGCTGGGAAGGGTTCAGGGGGTGAAGGGAAGAGGGAGGGAGTTTAGGTAGAGCGGTAGAGAAGTTCCCTCCCAGTTCACTCCTTAATTGGAGCAGACTGGGAGGGAAATGGGGGAGGCTCAATTGCGTCGCTGCACGTAGTTAGCAAAAATTTGCTCCCCCTGCACATGCTGCCCGCACATGCGCGGGCACCACGTGCTCCTTTTAAAATCTACCCCTTAATCTAGAAGGTGCCCACCCACCTCTTGTAATTCTTGTCCTAAGTTTTATTTACTTTTGTGTGTTTGCAATTATGATTGTGTTTCTGATAATTGCCTTGTTTCTTTCTCCGAGATAGTTATTGGTAGAAAGGTGAGCCTGGCTGCAAGCATGAGGATACATTATCCTGGACTTGTGTCTTGTGATGAAGACACTTACAGGAATTGTAAGATGCCATCTTACTTCTTCAGTGAGCTGCCCAAGAAAGCCATGAAAAGCGTGAAGAATCCTGCCACCATATATGAATACTTGGGCAATACAAAGAAAATGTGAGTGCTGGGTGAAAAGGACATATAGGATATGGGCTCCCTACCCATGGGGTGACATTGATGGAGCCCTCGACTGGATCTTCTTAGAAGAGTTTTCCAGAGCTTTTCATGTGCTCCCCTGAGCATGTGCAGATTGTCCCTGTCTCATCAGAATTGCATTGGCCCCCTTCAGTTCCTTTTTGCCTTCAATATCAATGGACTGTTTTTCTTTTGCGCGGTGTTTTTTCATGAAAATTTTGAACTATTTTGGTTCTGTATTTTTGTGGTCTCCTATAGCCATCGTCTCCTGGCTGCTCCTAACCCTGGTAGATGTTCCAGTTAGGTTTTTTTTTAATCTTTTCACATTTTACTTCTTTTTTGTTGCCCCCTGGCCTAAACAGCATCATATTGCTGTTACGGGTTCAGACTGTGCACACTGGTATCCTGCTCAGGAGCTCTGACCTGGGGGGCTAATCTCATATAAACATACACAATTATGGGGATTATACCTGGGGTCTTTAACCCAGGGGCTTATCCCCTACACAGAGAGCCACACACAAACTTGGATTCAGTAAATCACGGTTCCAGGTAAGAAAATAAGTTTATTTGAGTGCTAGGAGGATAGAACAAATAAAATCAGATCATATACAAGAAGTAATGGTTAATAATAATTGCAGAATAGATATAAAAAGCTTACATTTCCAAAGGATCAGCCATACCATTACGACCAGGGCTCTTTCTCACTGTCTTTCCTTATAATACTACAAGCGCTTGTGAAAGCAATGGCATTCCCTCCCCCTGAGTTCTTATCAGGTTTCAGACACAGGTATGTGACCTTGATTCTCTCTCTCAGGCTTTAGTTTAAGTTAATTGCTTGCTTTCTCATCATAGACTTAGTGGAATAACTAAATGAACAGACTCTTGCCGGTTCGTAAACATTTCACAGTGCATGACAGTAAACAGGAGTTGACTCAGAGGTTGGCCTGAGGCCTTCAAACTAGTTTGTGTCTGGGTAAAAACTTTGAATCCATATGGCCTATCCTCTATATACATTCTCAGCAAAAGTATCAAAAAATGACTCCAACAATTGCATTGGTGAGCATCAATGGCAACAGTTGGATTTATTTGTATTTTTCACTATTGCAATGTTTGATTTTGCATTACTTATATTTTCAGTGATATCAGAAGCATGTCAACAGATTCAAAGAATGTGCTTGATGCAGTCTCATAATGTAGTTTGATGTCATGATGACTACATGTGATGTCTTGTTCTGAAACAACTTTCAGAGGTGTAGCATCTGGCAAAAGATGTCCCCTAGGGATCTGAGGCCTCAGAAAGTCTTATCCAGCTACATCTGCATCAGTATCAGTGGACCTAGGAGTTACATTGTCTGCTATGGGTGATGAGACATTGAAGGAGCATCACTTGTCCTCAGGGTCCAACAATGGTAGGAGGCATAGGAGTGACTCTTCTCATTCCTCCTATCCAATGTGAGCTAAAGGTTTGTCAGCATTGGATACCAATGTGGTGCATTAAGTGAAGGCTAAGAAGCATCATCATCAGTGTAATGCTAGGAAGAAAGAGTTACTGGCAGCTGCCACACGTCCTCTGAAACAGCCTCATTGAGAAGGCTATTCACCTTCCAGGGAGAGCACAGAGCTGTGACAGTCTGCAGGGGTCCATACCACAGCCACTGCTATATCTCGGGTGACTCAGGAACATGTCAACTTTCTTTTTGAGGCCCATGCTGTCTTCACATTGGCATCTTTCAAGG
The DNA here is from genome assembly GCF_901001135.1 of Rhinatrema bivittatum. Classification (NCBI taxonomy): domain Eukaryota; kingdom Metazoa; phylum Chordata; class Amphibia; order Gymnophiona; family Rhinatrematidae; genus Rhinatrema; species Rhinatrema bivittatum. The sequence goes on along the minus strand of NC_042631.1, from coordinate 50,470,929 downwards.
AAAAATCAAATAGAAGGATTTGCAAGGTAATTTCTCTTCATCTCTCTTGCTCTGATGTATCAGTGGCATTGGTAGTGATGCTGATGGTGGCGTAACCAATCCTTGAGAACTATACAGTGGGCAACACTGGATCATTCTTGGTGTCACAAGGATATTTTCAACTATATCAACTATCCCATTTGTATGGAAGGTAACAGCAGGGAGAAAGCTTGGTGATTAGGATTCTAGGAAACTGCCAGCTCACATACCCCTCCCCCCACTACCCACCCACCATTTCATCTGGAAGTCTTACTTATTTCCAAATATTTGATATTACACTTTTTCCAAAAAGGCCTCAAAGCAGATTAGTATCAAAGAATAGTTTAACAGGTGCAAACCACCAATACAGAAAATAGGTACACAAATGATAGCATAGCACATGTTCCAAGGACTGTGTAGATATAATATATACAGTTTCAGGTGCAGCTGATATTTTTTCCTCATTAGTAAACAGTCTGTAGGAAAACCTGGTTGAACAACCATGTCTTTGCTTGTTTCCGGAAACTGAGATAGGACGGTTCAAGATGAAGGGAAAGAGGCATCTCATTCCAGATTTTGGGTGCATAGCAACTGAAAGCCCAAAGTCTTGCGCAGGCCAGTTTTGCGGAAGTCAGAGGCAAGAAGGACAGAAGGACTTTTTGGGAGGATTGGAAATCTCTGGTGGCAGCATAGGGAGGCAAGAAGGAGGAAGCCAATACTCTGGAGTCTACTTATTAACACATTTAAAGAAGAAGCAAAGGGTTTTGAATTTAATTCTAGTTTCTACGGGAGCCAGTGTAGCTTATATAATTGTTACATATTGCTTTTATCCCTACCAAGATTCTAGCCACAGTATTTTGCAAGAGTTGGAGGCATTTCATACTGTACTGAGAAATGCCATTTATTTATTTATTTATTTATTTATAATATTTTATATACCGCCGCTCATCAAAGATATCAGGTCGGTGTACAGTGAACAAGAACTTACACCGGAGCATTATACATTTAACAAGGTTATACAAGCGTTATACATTTAACAGGGTTATACAAGCGTTATACATTTAACAAGGTTATACAAGCGTTATATATTTAACAAAGGTAAGTATAAAAATATTTGATACATAAAAACAAGTAGAGAATTACAATAGTCAAGTAGAGAATTACAATAGTCAATCTGATTGGTGATTAATGTGTTAGGAATTGTGGTCCCTTGGCCCGAGGTGAGGTGGTTGTTACCTGAAGGTTTGGGCCCCACAGGTCCCCACCGTTGGGAGGTGAGGCTGGCCGGGAACAGAGGCAAGCTGGGACTTCGCCTGTACCAACCCTCGTTCCCCGCAGGTTGGGCCGGGGCCGGCTGGACTTAGGAGCACCTCTGTGTGGCTGGTCCCGGAGAGGGTAGGTGAGTGGTTGCAGAGTGTGTCGGGGAGGATAGGCACAGTTCGAGACAGGAGCGCTCTCGGAGGGGAGGAGGAGAAAAAGTCTCTGGGAGTGTAAGGCCACTGCAGCTCTGAAGGGAGTAGAGCAGGACCACGTGAGAGAGAACTTGGGATGAGGAGATGCAGGTACAGAGACACGAGTTGTAGAATACTGATTAAGGACTAGAGTGGGAAATCAGCAAAAGCTGATGTCCTGAAAGTAGAAGCTCAGGGAGGTACCCCGAGGAACGGGGCACCGAGTCACAGTCTGGTGGAGTACTGCGTTGAATCCAATCTTGAAGAGAGTAGGCACTGTAGAAATCCACAAGGAGGAGTGCCGTGGGGGTCCCAAGGTGCAGAGGACACTGCGGATGGGACTCACGATTAAGGTGGCGCTGAGCCTGGCCCTGAGGAGCGGGAAGCGCTAGGGAGAGTTCAGGTGAGGTAGCGCAGAGCCAGGGCCTGTAGAGCGGGAAGTGCTGGAAGAGAGTCCGGATGGAATTGCGCTGAGCCTGGCTCTGAGGAACAGGAAGCGCTGGGAGGAAGTCCAGGTGAAGTAGCACTGAGCCAGGGCCTGCGGAACGGGAAGTGCTGAAAGAGAGTCAGGGTGGAGTTGCGCTGAGCCTGGCCCCGAGGAGCGGGAAGTGCTGGAGGGAGTCCAGGTGAAGTAGTGCTGAGCCAGGACCCGTGGTGCTGGAAGCGCTGCTAGAGAGTCCTGGTGAAATGGCGCTGAACCTGGCCCCGATGAGCGGGAAGCGCTGAGAAGAAAGTCCAGGAGAAACAGCGCTGAGACAGGACCCACGGAGTGGGAAGCTCAGAGGCAGGAACCCGGAAGGAGAAGCGCAGAGATCCGAAGGCAGGAACAACTGGTCCGTGGAACAGGAACTGGCACCTAGAAGGAGACAAGGAACTCGTTGCTAAGTCAGTTAGCGGAGGCTGGAGGTGAAGCTTAAGTACTTCGGGCCAGTGATTCCATCAGTCGGGGATGAGCCTGGAGTTCCCGCCATTGGCCTTTTTAAGGGTGGCTAGATGGCGTGTGCGCGCGTGCCTAGAGAGGCCCAGGATCAGAACGTTGGTTGGCGGCATCCCAGCCGCCATGTGGTATGCAGGGAGCCAGAAGGAACACGGCGGCAGCGCCTGGCCACCGCCACGAGAGTACCGGAGTCAGAGAACCAAGCATAACATTGAGGTGAGTTGAGCCTGCTGCGGCCGACGGTCATAACATAATGCATGAATTACAGTGACTAGGTTGGGCTAATCAAGTTAGTTGTATAGGCCAAGTGTAAATTCAGATTCCAATACCAATGGTAATCACCAAAAATGAGTCATGGGATTATTGATATTAGTTTGAGGAGCTCTTTGATTAGGAGGAATCCATAGGCTTCCCCTATTATCTATCTCCTCTACAGGCAAGGAGCAGATCCCCAACTGAAGATCTCTCTTCTCGAATTTTGTTCAAGTAATGGTGAAGTCCATTCTCGTAGAGTTGGAAGTAGATGGAGAATCAGGAGCTTCAAGGAACTGGTGCCCATCTGTACCATCTGCAGGAAGTACAGATAAGAATGTGGGAGACCCCTTTTTCTGAACTTCCAGTCAATAAGAAGGCAGTCACAGTGTCCAAAACACTCCTGGATTTGAAAAGACCCAGCTTCACTTCCAGTCAGTAGTGGTTGAATCCTCTCTCAAAACTGCCAAAAGTTCTAGAAAATATTCCTCAGTGCTTCCAGGGAAAGTGTCCCAGACACTTGACCTTTTTGATGGAATTTTTTCAGAATGCTATGCTTACATTCCACATAGCTTCTTACCAGATCATCATGGTCTACATTCTGTGCTGGAATGGTCAAGAAATTTTGTTCACCTTTTGGTTCAAGAGAGGAATGAGGAAAGCATTCAGTAAAATCAACCTAGACTTCTTTTGACTCCGCATCAAGAGCCTTCGGCCCCGCAGTGGCGAGAACTTGTTTGAGGTTAAGGTCAAGGAAGAAGTGACTCAGATGTAAGACCACTATGCTATGATTCAAACCCCCCTGATCCACCCTCCTCACCAATAAGTTTACAAGCAGGCCGGCAAAGAGACATATTTTTGAAGAGGCATTTTCCTCTGCTTTCTTGTCCCCATCAACAGTTGGGTCCTTATCATTGCCCAAGTAGTGCGAAATCCCAGGCAGTAGCCCAGTCAAAACACAGTATGGGGATTCCAGTATGCATGGAATGCATATCCTGCTTGTTCTTGCAGAAAGCAAAAGTTGAAATGAATAACTGTTGTTCTCCAAGGGCAAGAAGGATATATGTTCTACACACACTCACCTATGCTAGGAGTTGGCTTCTGCAAATGCTAATATATCAAACTGAAGGGAGCCTCACGCAAAATTGGTAATGTAGGAACAACCTGCTCTGTGGCAAATGTAGAAAGCTCTGGAAAGCTCTTCTAAAAAGATGTGGTCTTGGGCTTTGTTGATAATGAAAATTCTACTGTCCTCAGAGAACACCTGTTTATAGTAAGCAACGTTTGCTTTCAAGGCACAATAAAAACACGACTCTTGATTTTTTGCATTTGAGGTAATCTGTAATCTTGGAAATCTGGATTTTAGTGGTACCTATGGTGTCTGGAATTTGTTAACTGTGTTAGCATCATTGGTACCACTGTTCTCTGAAGACAAGCAGTTCACCAGTCATACAAGAAGTTGATATAATTCCAATAGCACTGAGCTGGACATCCTTTTCCAGAACTTTCAGGAGATTCTTCAGCCTTTATGAAGCAGCCACATGTCTGCGTTTTGCCTCAGTCTATTTTTTAATATACATATAAAAGCGGTGTACTTTTCAGGAAAGGAAAATGTTCTTTCAGACCGAGTTGCCAAATGGAGCCTCACGTGTGGTCCCTGGATCCATAGTATAGTGAGATTTTCTCTCTATGGGAAAGTCCCAAGAAAGATCTGTTTGCAACTGCTCAGAAGAGAAAGATACCAACATTCTGTTCCAGAAATGGATCAGATACAAATTTAGCTACAGATGCCTTCACCCTTCATCAAGGGAAAGGGCTTCTATATGTATACCCTTATATTCCTCTAGTGGGGAAAAGCTTACTAAAACTCAGAGGAGACCGGGGTCTATGACTATTATAGCTGAGATATGATTTATGCTCCTTCAGGATCTATCCATATGGAAATTAATCAAGTTGGACAGTTTTTCATCCCTTATATTGCAGAACAAGGGAATACTACTTATGCAACCTCCAATCCCTTGTCGTCATTTTTGGATATTGAGAGTGAAATAATTTGTTCCTATGGTTTCTCCAATCCAGTGGCTCAAATTCTTCTGGGGTTTAGAAGAGAATCCACTAGATAGTCTTATCAAAGATAATTTTAAGACTGGCTATATAAGTGCAAAGTCTGCAGACACATTTTATCTACAGATTCTGCACCAATTTTCAAAGTGAAAGTATAGGCATCCTTTAACTGCTGTCTTAAGTGGCTTATTTTCAAAAGGAAAATTACACACATGGTTTTGAAAATGCACATAGTTCCAGCCCCTTCCTCTGCAATGCCGCTTTTCACTGCAAGTAAAGGTGCATGCATAGACGCACTATGCACATACTTTTACTCACACATAAGGCAGACACTTTCTTAAAGCCCATTTCTGTGAGGAAAGTACTTTCTTAGCCAGATAATGGCTTTGAAAATTACCCTTTGTGTTGTAAGTGGAGGAAATGTGCTATCTGGTGTGATGTCATGGTAACTGTTTGATTCAAATTTCCTGCCATCCCCTGTCATTGATGCAGAGAGTAATGTCTCATACCCCACGGATGAGTCTCATACCCCACGGATGCGTCCATTTCCGCAACTCAAAGGAACTGTTGTTCGACTAATCTTATAACTTGCTTAATTCATATACACTATGTAAATTTGTACATAATTCTTATCCTGTAAGCACCCTCTCCTGCTTTTTGCCCTTCTCTCCAGTTAGAATTTGTTTAACCTATCTTTTCTCTAACAGCCTAGTTCCACGTTCCCTGTTATAATGTAACTTTTGCTTTCTCTGTTAACTGGTTCCCCCTAGTTAATTGTAAACCGGTACGATAAGACCTGGTCTTGAGCATCGGTATATTAAAAGAATTTAAATAAATAAATGTCATGGCCTTAAATCCTATGTTTCTGCCTCATGCAAAAATTGCTCAAATACCTTCTGTATATTTCAGAGTCTCTGCTCAAACAGGAACAAGGCTTGATACATTTTGAATCTTACAGAACCAGGCCATCCACTGCAGCAGGGAGTTCTTTTTGGACTTAGAAAGAAGTGTTTCACGTTCTTCCAGAGCTAAACATTGGTGGTGTTTCCAGTTCCCCTCTGAGATTATTTGGAGAAGGAGATGTCTGATGCTATAGCAGATTCTGTCTGTTTGTGGGAAAGCATGGTATTGGGAACAGTGTGGTAGAGATGTCCACATGTGCTTCTGCTTCAGTGCTTACAGTGTGGTGTGGCAAATTGGTGTTGGAGGTATGGGAAGATGTGCTCAAAGAGTTCCAGGGTAGGGCAGCTATTTTCACAGTTCAGCTGTGCTTCTATATACCAGGATATCATCATTCCACACACTTTCGGGCCGATACTAAATCGCGCGCACAGGAGACTTTTACTGTATCGGCCCACATGCAAATGAGGGCCCGCGGTAAAAAGAGGAGCTAGGGACACTAGCGCGCCCCTAGCACCTCTTTTTTGACAGGAGCGGTGGCTGTCAGCGAGTTTGACAGCCAACGCTCAATTTTGCCAGCGTCGGTTCTCAAACCCGCTGACAGCCACGGGTTCGGAAACTGGACGCCGGCAAAATTGAGCATCCGGTTTTCAACCCACGAGTCGCAGGCCAATTTTAAATTTTTTTTTTAAATTTTCAATTATTTTTAACTTTTGGGACCTCCAACTTAATATCGCCATGATATTAAGTGTGAGGGTGTACAGAAAAGCAAAAAAAAAAAAAAAGGATTGGATAAGTTCTTGGAGGAGAAGTCCATTACCTGCTATTAAGTTCACTTAGAGAATAGCCACTGCCATTAGCAATGGTTACATGGAATAGACTTAGTTTTTGGGTACTTGCCAGGTTCTTATGGCCTGGATTGGCCACTGTTGGAAACAGGATGCTGGGCTTGATGGACCCTTGGTCTGACCCAGTATGGCATTTTCTTATGTTCTTATGTTCTCTGAAGAGAGAGCGGTTTTAAGCGGTGTACTGCAAGGATCGGTGTTGGGACCGGTCCTGTTCAATATCTTTGTGTCACCAGTCACGATCAGCAGGGTCCCAGCTCCTCGGTGTTTCCAGCGCATGGCATCATCGGGCGGCAGCGGCGTTCCACTACAGGACTCGGGCCGAGACTCCACCCCCTTTAAGCGCGTCATCTCCGGAAGTCCAGCGAATTGCGCGAGAGAACCTCAGTACTTAAAGCCCTGATTTCAGTATAACCTCGCCTCAGCTACAGGCTTCTTGTACTGGTGTGTTTTGGATTCTGTTGCCTTACTTCCTGCCTCGACCCGGACCGGACTTGGATACTCTTGCCTTGCTGCCTGCCTCGACCCGGACCAGACTTGGATACTCTTGCCTTGCTGCCTGCCTCAACCCGGACTGGACTTGGACTTCTGCTTGGCTGAGGTAAGACTGTTATCCATCAAGGATTCACTAAATCGTAACGGTTAGCTGAGGCCATGGATCCCGTGGATTTAACAGCCCTACAGGCCATTCCCGGGTTAGCTTCTCGCATCCAGCAGCAGCAGGTGGAGCTGAATCAGGTCACAGGAGTACTGGAGAGACTAGTCTCAAGAATGGACGCATTCTCAGTCTCGAATTTGGCCACTCCAACTCCTCCTCCCATAGTACGTCTGACTCCACTCCCACGATTCAATGGGAATCCGCAGTTATGTCGGGGATTTATCAACCAGTGTCGTATGCATTTCTCTCTCCAACCTGCAATCTTCACTATGGATAGAACCAAGGTCACATTTATTTTGTCACTATTGGAAGGACCAGCCTTGGCATGGGCCTCTCCTTTTTGGGAGCAAGAGGATCCATTCTTGGACAATCTAACGCAATTCCTAAGAGACTTTCGCCTAATCTTCGATGAACCGGGCCGTTCTACGTCTGCTGCAGCAGAGTTACTTCAAATAAGACAAGGGTCCCGTTCAGTGGGAGAGTATGCGGTTCAGTTTTGTACCTTAGCTGTGGAATTACGTTGGGGAGAGGACAGTCTCACGGCCATTTTTCGACAAGAACTTTCTGAAATCATTAAAGATCAACTGGCAGGACGTGAGATACCCGACAGTTTGGAGGAATTAATTCGTCTGGCTATTCGTTTGGATCTTAGAGTTTAGGAACGCTCTCGAGAGAGAGGCATGCTGTGACGACCAGTATGCCTGGCACCGACCTTTCAACAACCTATGACGAGTCCCCGGGTTGTTGAACATCCAGCAGCATCTGAGGAACCCATGCAAATTGACCGGTGTCATATAACTCCTCAGGAACGGCAACGACGGAGATTGAATAACCTATGTTTATACTGTGCAGCTCCAGGACACTTTGCTAACAAATGCCCGAATAAGTCGGGAAACTTTCGGGCCTAGGCTTGGTGGGAGAGGCCTCCCTAGGTCCTATTACCCCCTCTCCACAGATTCTACTTCCGGTGGCCCTAAAGTTTGGACTAGAGACACTTCAATGTCAAGCCTTTATAGACTCTGGAGCCACAGGCAATTTCATCGAGGAACAATTGGTTAACAAATACCGTATTCCCACCGAGACTCTCAAGACTCCTTTGGTAGTCTCATCCGTCTCGGGACAACCAATTGGAGAAAGAATTACTGCCAGGACCCAACCCATCAACATGACTACTGGAGCCCTTCATCGTGAGAATATCCAGTTATTTATCTTACCTTCCTCAGTCAATCAGATTATTCTAGGACTACCCTGGTTGAGGCAACACCAACCTCACCTGGACTGGGGTAGTTTGCAACTGGTGAAATGGAGCCCCTACTGCCAATGCAACTGTCTATCGATGGTTCATCCACCCAACCTTATCACATCTGAGTCCACGACGATCTCAGCTGCCTTACCCAAGCAATACGCAGAATTTCTTGACGTCTTTAGCAAACAACAAGCTGAGACTCTACCACCACATCGTTCCTACGATTGTGAAATCGAATTAATCCCGGGGAAGGAGCCTCCCAGGGGGAGAGCCTATATGCTATCTGAACCCGAATCAAGAGCCATGACACAATATATCCAAGAAAACCTGGCAAGAGGATTTATTAAACCTTCCTCCTCTCCGGCGGGAGCAGGATTTTTTTTTGTTAAAAAGAAGGATGGATCATTACGGCCATGTATCGACTATAGAGGACTAAATGCCATAACAAAGAAAAAATGATATCTGATTCCGCTAATATCAGAACTTTTTGATCGTCTAAAAGGAGCAAAAATTTTTTTGAAACTTGATCTGCGTGGAGCTTATAATTTAGTCTGAATCCGGGAACAGGATGAATGGAAGACGGCTTTTAACATGCATGATGGATACTACGAATATCGGGTCATGCCGTTTGGCCTATGTAATGCACCAGCAATTTTTCAGAATATGATTAATGACATTTTTTGTGACCTATTATACTCCCATGTCATTGTTTACCTGGATGACATCCTAATTTTTTCTAAAGATCTACAACAACACCAACTTCATGTCAAGCAAGTTCTACAACGTCTTCGAGACAACAAATTATTTGTGAAACTGGATAAATGTCTCTTCCATCAGAAGGAGTTACCATTCTTGAGATATATTGTTTCACAAGAAGGCTTACGCATGGATCCAAAGAAACTTAAAGCCATTTTGGACTGGTCTCAACCCACTGGATTGAAGGCTTTACAGAGATTTTTGGGGTTTTCTAATTATTATCGACAATTCATTTCAGATTACTCTACATTAGTAGCCCCCCTTACTGCCTTAACAAAGAAAAAAGCACCTATTCAGAACTGGCCTGTGGAAGCCATTCAGGCATTTCAGCGGCTAAAACAAGAATTTATAAAAAACCCGTGACTTATACGACCTGACCCAGCTAAGCCTTTCATTGTAGAGGTAAATGCCTCAGCTGTAGGTGTTGGAGCTATTCTCTTACAACCCTCTGATTCTGGAACACTACAGACCTGTGCCTATTTTTCCAAAAAATTTTCACTGGCGGAGAAGAATTACGCCATAGGAGAACGGGAATTATTGGCGATCAAGGCAGCCCTAGAGGAATGGAGACATCTTCTAGAGGGGGCCAAACATACTGTTCAGATCTATACGGACCACAAGAATCTCACCTACCTATCGCAGGCTCAACGTTTAAATCCCAGACAAGCTCGTTGGGCATTATTTTTCAGTTGGTTTGACTTTAAGATACATTTTCGGGTCGCTAAGAAGAACGTTAGAGCAGATGCATTATCGCAAAGTTTTATTCCTGAGGATACTGTGGAACCATCTCGTCATATAATCGATCCAGCCAGGATAATGGTGGCAGCCACCTTTATAGTTCCGGTGGGGAAAACGGTAGTACCTAAGAGACTTCGACAAAAAGTTCTTCAATGGGCTTATGATTCCCAGTTCGCAGGGCATCCGGGGATCCATAGAACTAGAGACCTTGTTTCACGCTCTTATTGGTGGCCTAAATGGAGATCTGATGTGAAGAGTTATGTGGATTCCTGTGCTACTTGTGCTGCCCATAAGATTCCCCGACAACGACCGGCTGAATGACTGCAACCACTACCTATTCCAAAGATACCCTGATCACAGATTGCCACAGACTTTATAACTGACCTTCCTCCATCAGAAGGAAATACTGTGATTTGGGTTGTCATTGACCGGTTTTCTAGAATGGCCCATTTTGTCCTTCTCCCCGGGTTACCCACCGCCTCAGAATTGGCTCAACTGTTTGTACGGCACATTTTCCGTATCCATGGCTTACCCTCTAGTATCGTGTCAGACGGGGGTGCAATTTACAGTGAAATTTTGGAGAAATTTATGCAAGAAACTTCAGATTAAGTTAGAATTTTCGTCAGCCTACCATCCTCAGTCCAACGGGTTAACAGAATGCACCAATCAGTCTCTAAAAACCTTCTTACGATGCTATGTGAATCAAAGACACGATAATTGGGCATCCTTGTTACCCTGGGCCGAACTATCATATAATAACCATGTTACCCAAGCAAGTGGAACTTCACCTTTCTTTTTAGTCTTTGGGAGACATCCACGGATTCCTCTTCCTATTGCCACACCCTCATCCTGTCCAGCTGTGGATAAAATGGTACAATCTATGACCAAACTCTGGGAGGAGACACGAAAATTGTTAAAACGAACATCCAGTAGACTTACAACCAAGGCCGACAAGAAGAGGAGAAAGGGTCCCTCCCTTCAACCAGGGAACTTGGTGTGGTTAAGTACTAGGAACCTTAAGTTATGTACCCCATCTCTAAAATTTGCACCTAAATATGTGGGACCATTTCCAGTGATCAAACAAATTAACGAAGTTGCCTTTAAACTCCAGTTGCCTCCCACTCTTCGTATCCGTAATGTGTTCCACAGCTCTTTACTAAAACCAGCAGTATTGTCCTGGCCTTCTAAAAGAATCAAGAAAATCACTCCCTCTTTGATACAGGATGACGTTTTTTTTATGGTTTAATGTAAACCGAATTGATTTGTAACTTGTTACAAGAATATCGGTATATAAGAGCCCCTAAATAAATAAATAAATAAATATGAGATTAAGGAAATATTGGACTCCAGGAGACTTAGAGGGAGAATACGATATTTAATAGCATGGAAAAACTTTGGTCCCGAGGAAAATTCCTGGGAGCCACGTGAGAATATCCAGGCATCTCGTTTACTTCGACGATTTCACCAAAAATTTCCTCATAAACCTGGTCCGGGGAATGGGAGGAGAGAGCCTTGCGGGAGAGGTACTGTCACCACTCACAATCAGCAGGGTCCCAGCTCCTCAGCGTTTCTAGCGCATGGCGTCATCGGGCGGCAGCGGCGTTCCACTACGGGATTCGGGCCGAGACTCCACCCCCTTTAAGCGTGTCATCTCCGGAAGTCCGGCGAATTGCGTGGGAGAACCTCAGTACTTAAAGCCCTGATTTCAGTATAACCTCGCCTTAGCTACAGGCTTCTTGTACTGGTGCGTTTTGGATTCTGTTGCCTTACTTCCTGCCTCGACCCGGACCGGACTTGGATACTCTTGCCTTCCTGCCTGCCTCGACCCGGACGGACTTGGATACTCTTGCCTAGCTGCCTGCCTCAACCCGGACCGGACTTGGACTTCTGCTTGGCCGAGGTAAGATTGTTATCCATCAAGGATTCACTAAATCGTAACACTTTGTGACATTGCAGACGGGTTAGAAGGTAAGGTTTGTCTTTTTGCGGATGACACTAAGATCTGCAACAGAGTGGACACGCCAGAAGGAGTGGAGAGAATGAGATGGGATTTAAGGAAGCTGGAAGAGTGGTCGAAGCTATGGCAGCTGAGATTCAATGCCAAGAAGTGCAGAGTCATGCATATGGGCAGTGGAAATCCGAATGAATTGTATTTGATGGGGGCAGAAAGGCTGATGTGCACGGAGCAGGAGAGAGACCTTGGGGTTTATAGTGTCTAATGATCTGAAGTCGGCGAAACAATGTGCCAAGGTGATAGCTAAAGCCAGAAGAATGCTGGGTTGCATAGAGAGAGGAATATCAAGTAAGAAAAGGGAAGTGATTATCTCCTTGTACAGGTCCTTGGTGAGGCCTCACCTGGAGTACTGTGTTCAGTTCTGGAGACTGTATCTCCAAAGAGACAGAGACAAGATGGAGGCGGTCCAGAGAAGGGTGACCAAAAAGGTGGAAGGTCTTCATCGAATGACTTATGAGGAGAGATTGAAGAATCTAAATATGTACACCCTGGAGGAAAGGAGGAGCAGAGGTGATATGATACAGACTTTCAGATACTTGAAAGGTTTTAATGATCCAAAGACAACGACAAACCTTTTCCATCGGAAAAAAATCAGCAGAACCAGGGGTCATGATTTGAAGCTTCAGGGAGGAAGACTCAGAACCAATGTCAGGAAGTATTTCTTCACGGAGAGGGTGGTGGATGCCTGGAATGCCCTTCTGGAGGAAGTGGTGAAGACCAGAATTGTGAAGGACTTCAAAGGGGCGTGGGATAAACACTGTGGATCCATAAAGTCAAGAGGACATGAATGAAGAGTGGGTGGCTCGCGGGAATGACGGCTACTACCTGGAGATAATACCTTTACTCAATAAACATACACACGGTTAATGCGACTCCAACATTGCTCTAAGACTCCAACGGCAAGAGAAAATGTGGAAAAAAGGATTTGCATTCACAAAAAAGCAGGGAGTAGCTTGCTTTTTACGGCGCTTACTACACCAAACCAAATAAGATTGATACTTCACTTTCAATGCATATCCAGCATAGCTCTCTGCTTCAACGGCAGGGGAGAAAGACTGATACTTCACTTTCAATGCATATCCAGCATAACTCTCTGCTTCAACGGCAGAGGGAATGAAAAACAACCAACAAGGACTGAATTATATAGTCTGGGTAAACAAATAAGCATGGGTGTAGCTTGCTTATTGCGGCGGTTACTACCCCTAACTAATTAAGCTAGATATTTCACTTAGATGCAGCTCCATCACTGCTCTCTACGTTAATGGTGGGGGTGGAAGGGAAATAGAACCAAAAGGTTACTAAGAGCCAAGAGTAACAGATAAGTATGATAAGTATGAGAAAAAAAAAGTGTGAAACTTGCTGGGCAGACTGGATGGGGCCGTTTGGTCTTCTTCTGCTGTCATTTCTATGTTTCTATATGTATCTTTCTCCTTCTTTGATCTTATCCTCCATTTTAGATTCCTCCATCTTAGATGGAGCATCATGTGATGTTTTTCACTCTTTCAACTAGAAAAACAGAGAGTAGGATTAAATGGACAATGTGGGCAGTGGAGTGCCTCAGGGATCTGTATTGGGACCCTTACTTTTCAATATGTTTATAAATGATCTGGAAAGAAATACGACGAGTGAGATAATCAAATTTGCAGATGATACAAAATTGTTCAGAGTAGTTAAATCACAAGCAGATTGTGATAAATTGCAGGAAGACCTTGTAAGACTGGAAAATTGGGCATCAAAATGCCAGATGAAATTTAATGTGGATAAGTGCAAGGTGATGCATATAGGGAAAAATAACCCATGCTATAGTTACACAATGTTAGGTTCCATATTAGGTGCTACAAGCCAAGAAAGAGATCTAGGCGTCATAGTGGATAACACATTGAAATCGTCGGTTCAGTGTGCTGCGGCAGTCAAAAAAGCAAACAGAATGTTGGGAATTATTAGAAAGGGAATGGTGAATAAAACAGAAAATGTCATAATGCCTCTGTATCGCTCCATGGTGAGACCGCACCTTGAATACTGTGTACAATTTTGGTTGCCGCACCCCCAAAAAAGATATAATTGCGATAGAGAAGGTACAGAGAAGGGCTACCAAAATGATAAGAGGAATGGAACAGCTCCCCTATGAGGAAAGATTAAAGAGGTTAGGACTTTTCAGCTTGGAGAAGAGACGGCTGAGGGGGGATATGATAGAGGTGTTTAAAATCATGAAAGGTCTAGAACGGGTAGATGTGAATCGGTTATTTACTCTTTCAGATAATAGAAAGTCTAGGGGGCACTCCATGAAGTTAGCATGTGGCACATTTAAAACTAATCGTAGAAAGTTCTTTTTTACTCAACGCACAATTAAACTCTGGAATTTGTTGCCAGAGGATGTGGTTAGTATAGCTGTGTTTAAAAAAGGATTGGATAAGTTCTTGAAGGAGAAGTCCATTACCTGCTATTAAGTTCACCTAGAGAATAGCCACTGCCATTAGCAACAGTAACATGGAATAGACTTAGTTTTTGGGTACTTGCCAGGTTCTTATGGCCTGGATTGGCCACTGTTGGAGACAGGATGCTGGGCTTGATGGACCCTTGGTCTGACCCAGTGTGGCATGTTCTTAAAAAGGAGAACAATTGCACTTTTATTATGATCCAATACCCCAGGTGCAGGCTTAAAATATTCTTATTTTCAACAGTTATGAGTTAAACTAACATTTCGTAGATCAGATCATAAGATTTAGACAGATACAAAAATATATTGCTGACTTGACTGTCTGTTTCACAACAATATTTTATGTAGCTGACCCTGATACATAGGCCCAAGAAAGACATAACTAGATGGTTTTCACTTATCTAAATTCCACAGCTCCCCAACCAGAAGTCTGGCTGTTGCATACCCCTCAGCAAGGGCTGTCCTCTGTCTTGGGAGTCCAGCAGGAAGCTCACCTTTGGGTGGGTTCTCTCTTCTCCCGGGCAGTTCCAAACTTCTCCAAATAGTCCAAAACAGCATGAAAATACAATCATTTTGCACAAAATACTTGGAAAATGGTTCACTCTCACTTTGGGTCCCTATTTCAACACCAGTTTCTGTAAGTTCCTTTTCATCAGAGATCACCTTTGGTGGCTGCAGGCCCTAAATGCCAAAACCAAATCCACGAGGTCCAGCAAAGCTGGGAAGCCCAAGGCGAGATTCCACTCAGTCAGAAAAAAAAAATGAAAGGTCCACACCAAAAATATAATTGCAAACAGAAAATTTATTTATTAAAAGTCCAAAAAGTAATCACAGTCCAGAAAAAGGCAGAAGAAAACCAGCATAACCGTCCAAGTGCACAACCTCTCTCCTCTAGTTTCTACAGCAACTTCTATTCAGACACCAGCAGCTTTTATTTTTGAACTTACAGTTCTGCCCACAATAGATTTCACAACTTTTCAAGGCTTTGATCCAGCACCATACACAAGGGATAAGTTGATGCTTTACAGAGTCCAGGAAACAGTGCTGGAAATCCTTCTTTCCACTGACGAGCCTTGAACTCAAACTGTGGACTTTCCAAGGCAGACAGCAGTTCCCAGACTGCACTGGAATGCTCTTCTTCCCTGGAACTCTTCCTCAGCATCCTCACTGCACTCATTCTTCAGGTGCACATGAAAGCACAGAAGCACTCGAGATGCTTCCCAGGTTGCAACCTCTGCCTTTGGCTTGTGGGAGTCTCAGCCTATATCTCCATTAGCTTTCACTCAAACAACTCCTCCAACAACAACATACCTGGTGCTTGGGGAAGTGCCTTTTATCCACTTTCTCCAGATCCATCTCCTTTGGGGCAAGGACTCCCTTTTCATCACTCTTATCCCACCTCCCAGGACCTCACAACTACTGGAAAATTCCCCATGTTAAACAATGCACCATTGAATCTTATAGTAATGCCTAAGCTGTCTTACAAAGATAAACATGAAACCACTAAAAATAGTTCCCTTGCCCTCAGCTCGGGGGTCCTACTTGTGTTGGCAAACTACTTGTCCACTGAGAAAATAATGTACTTATGGGTAAAGTTCACACACACCCTCCCTCATTAGCTTAATGACAGGACTGAGGCACATTGCAGGCTCATGCCCATTGCAGCTGAAAATTCTTCTGGAAAGCTGTTGGGATGATGCTATCCATTTATGTGACTTGTGAATTGCTCTCCTCAGAGAACACTCATTTACAGGTAAGTAACTTTATTTTGTTTAGTAATCATGACTGATGGGGCTACCTCTGTGTTTGGGGTTCTGAGGGATTCTGGGGTCTGGTATATGTAGATTTTGGTTGTTGGAAGGTATCTCTAATGTCTAATTTCCTGGGCTCTGGGAATTTGGGTAACTGTTTTCTAGGAGACCTGAGTTTTAACAATTTGGGATCTGGACTCTGGGAACTGGACACTGGGGTCATTCTGGTCACTGTAGTTGCTGGGATCTTGAACAGAGGTGAAACAGTGGTTGCACCTCTGTTTCACCTCTGTTCAAGACTTAAATTCATAAGAATTTTTAAATCTTGACTTAGCACTCTGTTCTCATTGCCCTAATCCTAGCTCTACCTTCATCAATAGCAGATATTGCACTTCTTCACCCTTACTTCTAGCACCTGAGACACAGTAAGGTGGCTGGCACGCTGTAGGCTCAGTTTAGGCAGGAGGATTATTTCAAGAGCCAGTATGCTAGCCTGTTTCTATGCTTACTTTAAAAAAAACGATGACTGAAAACTGCCTTCAGTTTGCAGTGAACTTGTAGTTTGCAGAACATTTGAAAGGCAATCAAACAACCTGAGAGAAACAGAAGGCCACAAAATCCCCAGTGTGAGAGAGACTGGCACCAAATCCTACGGTCTAAGAAAGAGAGAGACCGACAGCCCCCTTCTCCATCAGCCTAAGAACAAGATCAAAACCGCCACCAGACACCTGATGCTGACAGTAAAGCAGACTTTTATAAGACTGCCTAGCTTGAGAGAAAGAGATTTTGCTATGAGACCCTCAGCTTGAGACCGTTTTGGTTTCATAGATTGGGGAGAGGAGCCTCTGGATAAAGCACATTATGTACCAGAGATCATAGCACCTCTGCCTGCCTCCCTGTATTCTGAGCACTTACTGTGACAAATGGTGATTGCAGAGCCTTTGTAAGTAAATACAGCAGGAAGGGATAGGGGGCGGTCTAAGGATCAAGCTGGGAATCACCAAAAATTTGACAAACCCAGCATGCTTAGCTGCTGGATGAGTCGGGGGCGTTGATTCAGTAAGAGACCAAAGTATATGGAGGAGTGGTGGTTGGGAGGCAACTTGGCAGTGGTGGGGTAGGAAATAGGATTAGAAGGGGAAGTGGTGGAATTTTGGGAACTACTCTAAGAATTCAAGTCCTGCCTCTCTGCTTTCTGTGGACTCTTGGCGCAGTATATAGTTGTTAGCTGGACTTCTGGCCTCCCAGCTGCCCTACCCCCAAGTTTGGCTGGACCACTTTGGTTGGAGGGAAAAGTTGTTGGCACTTGCCCCACCCTGAAATTCATGGTGCCTCCCATACAAAAAATTCTAGAGCTGCTGCTGTCTTTGAAAGTTTGGGGTAGTTTGGAATTCCTAAGCTTTGAACTCTGGGAAATGGGATCTGTCTGACCATTCAAGCAATAAGACTTTTGTTTGTGGAGTAGCAAAGAATATATGTTTGATCTTTCACCTTTTGAAATCTGTTTTTTATATGAACTGAATTAAGCTAGTGCCTTTTCTGTCTGTCCATTTCTCT
Organism: Rhinatrema bivittatum; assembly: GCF_901001135.1. Taxonomy (NCBI): domain Eukaryota; kingdom Metazoa; phylum Chordata; class Amphibia; order Gymnophiona; family Rhinatrematidae; genus Rhinatrema; species Rhinatrema bivittatum. The sequence goes on along the minus strand of NC_042631.1, from coordinate 50,453,302 downwards.
CACACTAATGCAGATTGATTGGAAAATCTTACTTGACCATGGAGCGAAATCAGAATTATCCTCTGTTAGGTAAGTGATTTTTGATGGGTCACTGACTTTCTCCTTCCTTCTAGAAGACACTGCAATCTGGATGTCCCAATCAATATCCAGCAGATTGAAATCATCTAGTAACAGCAACTTTGTGACTATAATCTGTGGCATAGCTGAGCATTCTTGGGCTGCAGACATGGAAAACACCAAGACTCCGGCCTTCTCTTTTTAAGATTGGTTTATTTACAACACAAATAGTAGTAGCAGAATTCAAACTGCTTACCTTCAGCAAGTATAGCATTCACATTTAGAAACACAATATTGCAGGAGCTTCTGGAGACTGAGGCTCTCTGTTCTCCTGGGGCCTAGGCGCTTACTCCTGCTCTCAGGGGAACAGATAGCTCTATCTATTTGTCTAGGCTTTTTAAGGTGGGCCAGGTCAGATACCTGTTCTAGCACCGTTTAAGGAGGGTTTTCAAGGATACTCCTCCACATACCCTCCTCTTCAGGTCAGACCTGTGAGGTTGAGTACCTTTACTTAACCTGGTGATATATCTCTCCAGTTTACTTCCCTGACCTGAATTTGGGCTGACACTTTTCCCATAGTGATGGGCTGGGACAAGACAAGCTCTCCTGTGTCTGAGAACTCTTTCAGTTTTACATGTTATCTGTAGAATTCCTGGGACATCTTACCAAGTAAACCAGGGTTAAGGACTACAGGGTCTCCATTTCTCCTTCTTGCTAGGGTTACCTTTAAAAATGCCAAAACTGCCCATTATGCCCTTTGCCCAGCATCACCACATATCTTAACATATATCAACTTGCTTAAATACCCCACTTTGTTTCTGTTGATAGATGTAAAAACAGCCTGTCTAACCAATACTATTTTACATGAGTCCAAAAGAAGCCTTTTTCGTGCGCTCTTGTGCGTGTTCTGCTGCCCTCTATAGGCCATCAGTGTGTGCACAGTGTGTCAGCTCTGTGCATGCGTTGTGCGCTTGCTTGCTGGGCACGCTTTTTACGCGCACAAACTTTTTTATGCGCTTAACTTGGCGCACAGGTTGTGTGCACCTTACCGCGCTTTCTATTTTTTGGGCGCATTTCATTTTTGAGTGCGAGCCTTTCTGACTCACATTTACTGCAGCGATGGTGCCAGTAATCAAGAAGCCTAAGCGTCTTCCTATTTGTGTTGCCTGTCATATTAGGGCTTCTCAGTCTGACCTGGCTTCTAACCTGTGTCAGCGCTGCTCAGATGCTCAGGAAGAATTGTCTTCCTCGGATTTTGCTAAGCCTGGCTCTTCTCATTCTGATGATGGGTTGGTCATGTCCTTGACTGGGGGGATGCCAGATCTTGGTTGTCCCTTGACTGGCTCCTCCGCTGGCGAGGGTAAGTTCTGTGGAACCACCTCCAGTTCCTTCTGGGCTTGGTCTGGACCCGGCTGTTGTTTTTCTTGAGTGGAATTTTTTCAAGGTTTACAAGCCTTTCTTCAGGAGCAGTCCTCCACTTCCCCCATTTATGTCCTGTTGGACCCTCAGCCAGTGATTCCTTCCTCTTCCAGTCCTATGCTTAAGCGCCAGTGTTGCGTCGGAGGTGGATCCTTGGGCTGAGCTGGGGTTGACGCAACCCATAGGCAAGGACCTACGGGTCCCCACCATCAGCAGGTGGAGTTGGCTGAAGCTAGAGGCCGCTGGAGCTTCACCTATACCAGCCCTCGTTCCCCTCGGATTGAGCCTTTGGGTGCCAGGGCTGGCAGGACTTAGGTGGGCCTCGAGGTTAGCTAGAGATGGAAGGTGATTCAGCCCAGAGACAGCAGCCGGTAGATGGCGTAGTCCTGTCCTGGACAGGATTTGGTACTGGAACTCAGGCACCAAAGGAACAATGAGTAACTGGAGGTGCTCAAGCAAAAGAAGGCTAAGCCTTGTAAGTCCATGTCCAGAGGATAGGCGAAGGGAGGCGTCACTGACAGGCGATGATCAGAGCAAGTGGAAGTTGTGGCAAGCAATGTAGAACTCTGGGCACAGGAAAGTCTGTAGCGTAGTCATTCAAAGCAAGAGTCAGGACACGGAGAAGGCAGGTGTAGTCAATCAGGGCATGGAGAAGGCAGGCATAGCGAAAGGTCCAGGGCTGGAGAGAAGCTGAAGAATAGTCAGGTGGAGTAGAGGTCCGGGGCTGGAGAGAAGCTGAAGAATAGTCAGGTGGAGTGGAGGTCCGGGGCTGGAGAGAAACTAAAGAGTAGTCAGGCGTAGCAGAGGTCCGGGGCTGGAGAGAAGCTGAGGAGTAGTCAGGCGTAGTGGAGGTCCGGGGCTGGAGAGAAGCTGAAGAGTAGTCAGGCGTGTAGCGGTGGTCAAATCCAAAGAGTCAGTCCAACACATAGACAAAACAGGAACAAGGAGAACTGGAACCGGGAACCACAGGGAAACAGGAACACATGAAGGAACGATTCTCAGATCAGCAATGAATACTCGGAGTACGAGGAGAACTGTTGCAAAGGCAACGCTATGGAGCGAGGCCTGAGCTTTTATACGCTGAAGAGTCTGACGTCAGCATCCGGGTCCGTGGCCAGGTTCCCGCCGCGGGCCCTTTAAAAGAACTAATGATGCACGCATGCGCGCCTAGCAAGGGGTGCGGTGCTGAAGGCGGAGTCTCTCTGTGGGCCATGCAGAGAGGCCCGACGAACAGGGACATCTTGGCTGGCAATACTGGGTAGCGTGGCAGGGCTGGAAGCCCTGGAGGGAACCCAAGGTCGGAACTGGCGGACCACTGCCGCCAGTGAAGAGGAGCCAGGAGCTGGAGTCTGTCTGAAAAGGTGAGAGGACCATGCGGTGGGGCTGCCACGGGTGGCACGCATAACAGCCGGGGCTCGCCCTGGCTCCCTACGGGTATTCCTGACAGGAATCCAGGTAGCACTGATGATGAAGTTGATCCTGATTCTCTGGAAGATGGGGAAATTCCTCCAAGGCTGGAACTGTATCGAACCTTGTTGCGGTTCTTTCATGCTATGTTAGAGCCGAGGAAGAATCCCATTTTGGTTTCCTTACATAAAGCCTCTTGTATTTTCCCGGTGATGGATGCCATCCAGGAATTGATTGATCTGGAATGGGATGCCCTAGAGGCAAATTTAAAAGGGGCTGGACATTGGAAGGCCTATACCCCCTGGATCTGGCTGTGAGAGAGTGTTTGCATTTTTCCAAAGTGGATGTGCCATGTCTAAGCAGAGGGAGGAATGGCCTTGAAGGATGTATATGATAGAAGGATTGAGGCTATTCTTAAGCAAGCCTTTGAGGCAATGGTGATGAATTTACAGATTGCCTTCTGTTGCTCCCTAGTGGTGAGATCTTGTCTGCTTCTCTCTCAGAAGGTAAATGGGTCTGGAAAGAATTCCAGAGCAGTTATGGAGCTTGCTGCTGCCATTTTAGCAGACGCAGGTTGTGATTTGGTCTGGACCTCAATCAGCTGACATAGGTTCCAAAGCCAGTCTTACCAAGATGCCCTTTAAAGGCTTGCTCTTGTTGGGAGCGAGTTAGAGAAACTGGCCAGTAAGTGGAGTGATTCTCCGGTGCCTCGGTTGCCGGAGGATAAGAAACAGTTGCAGCACCCCTTTGGTATGAGGGGTCGTTTCTGGGGTTTCAGGCGTTTTCATTCCTACAGAGGGACGACCTTTCAGTGGACTTGGCCTTTCAGTAGGTCTCAATCCTTTCGTCCCTAGCAGCCCAAGAAAGGAGCGGGCTCGGTTGGTGGACCTTCCCGGTGAATGTTTGCCAACCCACCTTCCTGAACAGGAAATAGGGGGACGTCTCTCTCTTTTATCAGAGATGGGTTGAGATCACGTCTAACCAGTGGGTCCTGGAGGTGATACACAAAGGGTATACACTGGAATTTCACAGTATTCCTCGAGACGCCTCTTGGAGGCGGCCGGCGAATGATGTCAGGGTAAGGGCCCGGGATTCCTGGAGGAAGGCTCTGTCCCGAATGGTGTTGATATGAGCTCTAATGAATTGTAAGACCTGAGTGGGTTGCAGATTCAATTTTTCATAGTTGACGAGCAGTCCTAGGTTGTCCAGGCAGTATATGGTTGCGAGAAGATTGGTCTGTAGGAGGGATGGGTTGGGGGCCACCAGTAGCCAATCATCCAGGTAGGGGAATATTTGAATACCCCGTCATCGGAGGTGAGCCACCGCTACCACTAGGCATTTTGTAAAAACTCTGGGGGCTGAGGAGAGGCCAAATGGGAGCACCTTGTATTGGAAGTGGCAGCCAGTGGCTGTGAAGCATAGGTACTGCCAGGACTTGGGATGCATCGGTATGTGCGAATAGGCATCTTTGAGGTCCAGTGAACACATCCAATCATTGGGGCGAAGGAAGGGAAGGATGGATGAGTGACGTCATTTTGAATTTTTCCCTTGTCAAGTGTCTGTTGAGAATGCAGATTTATTTATTTATTTATTTAAAAAGTATTTGTATACCGTTTTTTAAAAAAGGAATTTTATCAAAAACGGTTCACAGATTTAAAACAAAAATAAAATAATCAAAATAAAATGGAATTTTTAAACTTTACATAAAAATAGGCAATAACTAGACAGGATGCTAGTATATAAGATTTTAAAAAATATAAAAGTTTGGGGCCATGGGCTTATTGTTTTGGGGAAAAGGGGGAAAGGGGAACGGGAGGGGGAGTGGGAAAAATACAACGTAAAAATTATATAATAATAAAGGGGAGAAGGAAGGAGGATATGATAATTGGAGACATGTGAATGAGCAAGTATGTTGTAGTTATGAGTAGCATAAATGGGGTTGTAATGGGTGAAATTAAGTTTATGAATGTAGGTTCGGTATTGATGATTGAGTTTAGTTAGAAGACGTATTGAATGCAAGTTGAAAAAGATAGGTTTTGAGAGATTTTTTGAAATGAGAAGGGTTGGATATTGAGCGAAGATGGTTTGGTAAAGTGTTCCAGAGTGTTGGACCAGCTATTGAAAAGGCTCTTTTTCTAGTGAGGTCTAGTCTGGCTTGTTTAGGAGAAGGGATATCTAGTAAATTTTGGTTAAGTGATCTTGGGTGTCGTGTCGGTTTGTATATGCGCAGTAGTGAACAAAGCCAGGTGGATGTATGATTATGGTTATGAATTAAGCTATGGATAATAGAGAGAATTTTGTATTTTATTCTGAACTTTATGGGTAACCAATGTAGCGATTGTAAAATAGGAGTGATATGATGGCGTAGAGAAGTTCTGGTTAATATTCGGGCTGCAGAGTTTTGGATCAGTTGAAGGGGGTATAGTGAAGAGTCTGACATTCCTAAGAAAAGAGCATTACAATAGTCTAAGCCAGAGAAAATTAAAGATTGAAGAATGGTTCTATAGTCTCGGTAGAATAGTAGAGGGCGAAGATGTTTTAACAGACGTAGTTTGAAAAACGATTTTTTTGTAAGTGAGGATATGTGTTGTTTTAGAGAAAGATCTGAGTTAATGTTTACACCTAGGCTTATAGCAGAACGTGTTATGGGGATAGTAACATTATTGATTGTCAGATGTGATGGTGGGCCTAATGAAGAATCAGAGATGGAAGTTAAGTGTATAAGCTCAGTTTTTGCCGGATTTAGTTTTAATCGATTGTGAGAGAGCCAAGAGTTGATAGTAGATAAATAAAGAGAAACTAAAGATAGAGTGTCTGACCATGATGATTTATATGGGACAAAGAATTGGATGTCATCTGCATAAATTTTGAATTGAAGATTAAGGGAGGATAGAATATAGCATAAAGGAAGAAGATATATGTTGAACAGAATAGGAGAGAGAGATGAGCCCTGAGGAACGCCGGAATTAATGATGTATGGGGAAGAGCAGTGCTGATTGTAATTGACTTGTTGAGGTCGGTTGGAGAGAGAGGATGTAAACCAATTCAAAACTGTACCTGCGATGCCTATGTTTTGAAGACCTGAAATGAGTATCTGATGATTAATGGTATCGAATGCTGCTGATATATCTAAGAAAACTATAATGTAGTCTGTATATGAATCGAATGCACGGAAAAAAGTATCAAAAGAGGATAGAAGGAGTGTTTCTGTGGAATGACCTTTTCTAAATCCATGTTGATTAATATGAAGAATATTGTGCTCAGTTAGAAAATCGGTTAACTGATGGAGTACTACAGATTCTATTAGTTTGGCCAGGGAAGTAAGAGAGGCTATAGGTCTGTAATTGTTGAGATCAGATGTATCTTTTGCTTTTGCTTTTAAAATTGGTAGTATAGAGGTCTTTTTTAAAGTGTGAGGGAATTCGCCTGATTCTAGAGATTGATTAACTAGAAGAGTAAGGAAGGAGCAGGCTTCAAGTTTGAGAGCTTTGAAAAAGGCTCCAGAACAAGGATTATAGGGGGAATTGGAAGGTTTTTGTTTGTTTATAATGGCTAGGATAGAAGTATCTGAAGTAGCGGTGAATTCTGACCATGATTGACTAGGTACTTCTTTTTTTTGAGTGGGATAAGGAAGGTTTGAAAATTCTGCAGAAATGTTAAGTACTTTAGTTTCAAAATGTTTGGCAATTTTATTGCAAAAGTTGGTATCGACATTTATGGAGTTTTCATTTTGGGGAGAGGTTAAGGTTTTTACTATATTGAATAGTGTGTTTGGGTTGCCATTGGCTTTGGCAATGATATTGGCATAGTAGAGTTTTTTTGTTTGATTTATTTCTTTATTGTAACGACGTAGTGTACAGTGGTAGTTGTTTTTTAGTTCTGTGGTTTTGTTATTACGCCATTTACGTTCTAGTTTCCTAAGAAGAGTTTTAAGGGTGTGCAATGATTTTGTGTACCAAGGAGCATCTATTTTCTTTTTATTTCTATTTTGTTTGATCTGCTTAAACGGGGCAATTGTATCGAGGGTGGTTGTAATTGTAGTATTCCAAGAGTGTACTGTGTCATTTATGTTGGAGAGAACTGTGGTAGGTATGTTAGGAGTGATTGTCTCTACAAATGTGTCTGCATTAATGAATTTCCTTCTATGTATTATTGATTGTTTCTTTGTTGTTATATGTGAATTTTTATTTAGATTTAGAGAGAAATGAATTCTGTGGTGATCTGACCAGGGGATGGGTACTACTGTGATATTGTTCGGAATTGGAAAATGTTGGAGTGGGTTAAAAAATACCAGGTCTAATGTTTGACTTTTAATATGCGTAGGGGTTTTGATGAGTTGATCCCAGCCGAGGCCGGACATGGCATCTAAAAAGGAACTGGTGATTATGGAAGGATTAGAGATATGCAGATTAAAGTCACCCAGCAGTATTGTTTTATTTAAATCTATAGGAAGTATAGAAATGGTTTCTAGAAAATTTGAAAGTTCAGAGTTGAGACATCCAGGAGGACAATAGATGATTCCTATGTTTAGTATTGTAGTAGCAATCAGAAGTATTTCAAATGAACCTGATGATATTATTTGTTTTTTTACTGGATTCAAAGAGGATTTGATGATAGCTAACAAACCTCCTCCTCGGCGGTTTATTCTAGGTTCAGAAATGGTCGTATAGCCTGTGGGAGCTAAATTGTTTACTATAGCTGTATCTGAAGTGGTTAACCAGGATTCTGTGATGAGAAAGAAATCAGGCTTATTAATATGTATGAGATCTTGCAGAATGGGGACTTTTTTTCGAACAGACTGTGCGTTACAAAGAATAAAGGATAAAGTAAACATAGCTGCAGTGCAGAACGTGGATCTTATAGCAGTTAGGGTTCGATTTATGTACTTCTTATGTCCGGACTGATATGACTTTGGTTGTGCTTGAAATGAAGGCATATTGCCATATTTTCCCTGACCTAACATTGTGGGGATGTTCATTGCGACAACAGGTTACCAGTTACAGTAGATCTAAGATAGAAACAGAGGGGAAACGAGGGGAAAAACGAAGGGGCAAAACAAAGGGGCAAGCCCCTTTGTTTTGCCCCTTCGTTGCGCGGCGCCCGGCGCGCGGCACTTAAGAATTCGCGGCGTTTTATGCAGCCGTCGCCCTCAGATGATGTCAGCAAGGGGGCGTGACCAGGAAGTCGGTCCGGCTGGCTTGCCGCAGGTACAGGGTGCAAAGTAGGTGCATGTCCAGGTTTTTCCAGCAGAATAAGGCTCTCAGGGTGTTGAAGAGAGCAGTCGGAGGCCCAGGCTCGAAGCCCCTCCGAATTCGCCGCGTTTTATGCAGCCGTCGCCCTCAGATGATGTCAGCAAGGGGGCGTGACCAGGAAGTCGGTCCGGCTGGCTTGCCGCAGGTACAGGGTGCAAAGTAGGTGCAAGTCCAGGTTTTTCCAGCAGAATAAGGCAGATCTAGGATGGGTTGTAACACTCCCGACTTTTTGGGTATGAGGAAGTATGGGAGTAGAAGCCCTTGTGGAACTGTGCCAAGGGTAGCTCGTGAATGCACTGTTGTTGAAGCAAGTTGTTGATTTCCTGTTGCAGGGGTCCGCAGTATACAGTCAGGTGTTTCTGGCGCATCAGGTATGGGATTGATTGAAAATTGAGGGAGTAGCCTTCCTGTATGATTTGTAAACCCAAAGGTCAAATATGATCACCATCCATGCTGGAAAAAAGTGGGACAGCCTGCCCCCCACTGGAAGCAGTAGAGATGGGTTCACCCGCTCTAAAAACCCTGAGGGGGCTTGGAGTCCTGAGGCGGACGAGGCTGCCGAGGAAGTAATTGGTGTTGACGAGTCCCCTGTTGTTGGGAAGGCTGAGGACGACTTGGTGTATATTGTACAGGCCGGCAGGATGGGTAAGGCCAGTAAGGACATCATTGATAATAAGGCTTCCTATAGGAGGAGAAATATCATCTAGAGGAAGCGGTGTCGGAAGGAGCGGTCAGTGACATGACGACCACCTTTTGCTCCTTAAACCGTGCTACTGTCTCTCTCAACTTGTCTCCAAAGAGAGTATCCGGGAGAAAGGAGAGGTTGGCAAGTTTTTCATGCATGTCCTCGCAAATGGCGCTCGCTTGAAGCCACGCTAAGTGCCGGGCAGCGATGGCGTTGGCTGTGGACTTGGCCGAAGTATCAAACCCTTCATAAACAGTTCGGAGGAGGTGCCTTAATCCTTACTCTAAGTCATGGAATTGTTCAGGAAGTTGGTGGTCTGGGGATGCCTCCTGAAGCAGGGGCTTTAGAGATTGGAGACATTCGTACAGGTTCTGTATAATATAGAACTGGTGCTGTTGAATTTTTGCATTTAGCATACCAGATTGGAAGGCCCTTTTTCCGAAATCATCCAAGTATTTGGAATCTTTCCCAGGTGGAGCGTTTGAGTGAAGATGTGATTTTTTGGCCTTCTGCATATTGGACTCCACTACCACAGAGGCATGAGGAAGTTGCACTGTGAATAAAATTGTGACTGCTGCATACGGAGTTTCAAGTCCGTTTTGCGAGAGGTTGGTGGTCCTGCAAAGGGAGATTCCCAGACCCTGGTCATGATAGCATCCAGGACAGCGTGAGAGGGCAAGGCTGTGGGCTCCGAAGGTGATTCAGGAATTTTTCCTAGTCTCAATGTTGAGACGTTGCCCCGCTTTTTCCACGAACTTGGAATACGATAGATTCTCTGGTGGAGAGACAGGCTCTGGTTGTTCTTCCACAGGGTCAGAAGGATACCCTGTAGAGGATCCTGGTGAAGTGGAAGGTTGGGGGGGAACATCCCCAGGAGGAGAAGTCAGTGGAGGTGGGCTGGGAGGAGAAGGATCTGGACTGAGGGTTTCCTGTGGCAATGGAGGGGCTTCCAGGGGTATCTCGGCTGGACGTTTCTCCTGTTGCTCAACGGTAGTAAGGGAAATCTGAGACATTGCCTGAGAAGCCAAGGTGTCCTGAGGGACCAGCATAGGCTCTCTGTGAGCATCGCTGGGTACTGGTCTAGGCTCCTTGTGAGCACCGCTGGGCGGTACTGCAGCCAACAGGATGTCTGTTTCTGGACTTCTTGGTTGAAATTGGTCCATAGGAGGCTGCTTGTGTCTCTTTTGCAAGGGTTCCTGGAGGCCTGATTATTTTCCTATGCTATGAAGCAGCGGACAGGCCAGAGTAAACCCTGGATGAGACCGAGGAACTGTGAGAGACGGCTGGAGAAGAAGGCGCCACATCGAAGTCCACCACTAAGAGTGGGGAAGGTTCCCCGGGTTGCTTGTGCCCTGACGAGTGCTTTTTTGGTGTTTTAGTGACACTGTGCATCAAGGGCGACTGCTTCTGCATCAGCTTGCTTCGGTGCGTCATCAGTGCTTTGTGTTTGTGCTTCGGTGTTGAATCGCGTGGTTGGCTCCTCGAGTCAGATGCGTCGGTGATGCCTCGGGGGCCCGACGCTGCTCGGTGCAGATGGTGTCTTCAGCGCTGTCAACACATCTCTTGCGTCGTGCGTCAGCACCATGGGAGCTCGCTTTGGCGATGGCCCGGATGAACCGGGAGGCCCTACCGAGGAGGCTCGACGATGCGTCGACACTTTAAAGGTCCGGGGGGGGGGGGGGGGGGGGTCCTGGAGAAGACTTAGTCAAGTCTTCAGAAGGGGCATACGATCCTGATGCCGCTTCCCGCAGTTTGGTGATCCTGTCAGCCCTTTGTTGCTGGGCCCTGGGGGACATGTGTCTGCAGTCCCTGCGGGTCATCTGGTCGTGTTCTGGTCCGAGGCAGATGTAACATCTAGAGTGTCCGTCGGTCACCGACATAATTTTGCCGCATTGGCAAAATTTAAACCCCGGTGGCTGCAGCATCTCGGCGAAAAAACAAATTTTCCTATCAGCAGAAAAAAGTTCAGCGAGGAGATTGGGCAGCATGGGAAGATCTATGCAAGCGCACTACACTGAAAAGATTCCGTGTTCTAAGAGAGCTCTGCCATCTAGCTGCCCAGAGTACATCCCAGACAGCATGGCTAATTCATGCTGCTTGGAAAACTAACAGGCCGTTACAGTACAGTGCTCTCCGACGGAGCACACTGTTAGCCTGCTCTTGGAAGCGCGTTTTCCCTTACCCCTTATTCAGTAAGGGGAGGAAAACTCGCGTCCAACCCGCGGCACCTAATAGTGCTCTCAACATGCAAATGCATGTTGATGGCCCTATTAGGTATGCGCGCGGGATACAGAAAGTAAAATGTGCAGCCAAACCGCACATTTTACTTTCAGAAATTAGCGCCAACCCAAAGGTAGGCGCTAATTTATTCTGGCACCGGGAAAGTGCACAGAAAAGCAGTAAAAACAGCTTTTCTGTGCACCCTCTGACTTAATATCATGGCGATATTAAGTTGGAGGTCCCAAAGAGTAAAAAAAAGTTTAAAAAAAAAAAAAATTTGAATTCGGCCCGCGGCTGTCAGGCCGAAAACTGGACACTCAATTTTGCCGGCGTCCAGTTTCTGAGCCCGCGGCTGTCAGCGGGCTCGAGAACCGACGCCAGCAAAATTGAGCATCCGCTGTCAAACCCGCTGACAGCCGCCGCTCCTGTCAAAAAGGAGGCGCTAGGGACGCGCTAGTGTCCCTAGCGCCTCTTTTTGCCCGGATCTACCGCCGGACTTAATTTAAATACTGCATCGCGTGTGCCGGGAGAGCTGGCGTTCGCCCGCTCTCCCGCGGACTTTACTGTATCGGCCTGTAAGTTAGTGGGAAAAAGGAAATCACAGTCCTTTTCCTGTGCCATTCCAGCCCCATGGAATTCAGGCTGGAAGATCAGTGTCTGAAATTTAAACAGCTGCTGAAAGTGCCTTTGTTTCAGTTAGCTTTTCCTTATTTTACTTAGGAATAACTTATCAGGTTAGAGCATTATTTCCTGATGGCAATGGAAGGATCATATTCTACCGTTGGAGTTGTTTGGTTTAGCTTTGGGTTGTGGGTTTATTTTAGCTTTTTTCTTTATATTTTTATTTCTATTAGTTAATGTATTTTATTTGGTTGATTCTTACTATTTTTTTTATTTACATTTCTTATATTGCAAACTTTCCAAATTAATTGATTGATATGGATTACATAAAAACACGCACACAACATACATACATAAAGCTCTTGTACCATATTGATACGTTTCTAAATTAGATTTTAGTTTACCATGCATTGTATAATAGTAAACTAGAAACAGGTGGCACATTTTAATAAATAAAGAAGTCAGTGAGAATGAACCATGGTGTATGACAATGTCCAGAAAATGGGCTGCATTAAAATTTTATTTTTCCTCTCATTGTACAGAATAAGGAGCATAGAATCCTAAAGGAACTATAATGGATTTCTTTCTTAATTAAGTGTGAAAAATCTATCTTTAAAACTGCTATTTTAGAGATGGCCACCGTCTGAGATAGACGCGACGAAGGCTCTCCTCGCGCAGAATTTCTAAACTCTATTTCCTCTGCTGTTATGGTTATTGGTGTTTGGGTGGATCCTTGGACACTGTGGCAGCTGACCACACCCATGGGGGGCAGTCCCGTGAGGGACTACAGTGTCAGGCTAAACTCCGGACAAACACAGATTGAATCTTTTATTAAACAGTATTTGAAGGTCTTACCAAAGACCATCCCGGGGGGGAGGAGCCAAGATGGCCGCCGCCAGCAGACGCTGAACCGAGTTGCTCCGCACTGCGCTTACAATTTTCCTGTTTAAAATTTTCCGAAGAGGCTCAATTTTCTTAATATGCCTCATAAGCGCAAAGGAAGGGTAAGAGTTTATCCCTCAAGCCTACCCAGTCCTGCGGGGCAACGATACATTACTGAGTTCGCGTCGGTATCTCCGGTGGTGGGGAATTCAAGCGCCGCTGTGGTGGAACCGGGAGAAGCGGTACTATCACCAGGCGAGATCACCTTGAGCCCACCAGCACCCCGAGGCCTGCTGAGTAGCTCTCCCCTTCGTTCGAGCAGTGGAATTGTAACCCCGGAAGCAACACCAGCTGCGGGTGAACAACGAGAGGGATCTACTCCTCCATACGGAGCAGGACTTCCCCTCCCCCAGCTGTTGGAGGTATGTGAAAGGCCCGAGGAGACTTCGGTTAATGCGGGCAGTGAGGAATCTCAAAGAATATCAAGAGAGGCTCCACTGGGGGAATTGGGAGGAAACACTCTAAGTCCCTTGGAGTTTGAGAAGCCAGCAGTTATAACACTGGAAGCCATTTGGGAATTAATGGCTACCATGGCTCGTACTCTGAACACTCAATCTCAATTGCTTGGCAAATTTGAATCAAAAGTTGAATCTGTTAAAAAAGAACATATTTTGTTGATCCAAAACCATACAAATTGCATCCAAGATTTAACTACTAAAGTAAATCAGACACAGTCCCAAAATGCCTCAATTATGAAGGATTGTATAACATCACAAAGGAGACTGGAGTCTGTTGAAAATTATTTACGTTGTTCCAATGCAAGATTGGTTAACTTCCCCAAAGTAATGGGTGAGCCTGTTTTGGTGACTTTCAAGCGTTTTGCCATGGAAACACTCAAGATTGAAGCTGCAAAAGTTCCGATTGTTAAAAAACTCTTCTTTTTAAGGAGTAGTTTACAAAGTTCCGTTGGAGGAGAAAGAGAGACTTCCAATAATTTGACACAATATTTGGAGAATTCGGAATTGGAAATCACGGAAAGGGCCACACTGTTTGTTCAATTTTATACTGAAACAGAAAGAAATTTTTTGATGAAAGTATTTTTTCAAAATATTAATGATGTTTTCATGGGAGGGGTTGTGAGGGTATATCCTGACCTATCACGCCCCACCCAACAACGAAGGAGATTATTCTTAGCTATGCGCCCGGAGGTCTTGGCCAAAGGGGCTAGCTTTGCTCTCCGTTTTCCTTGTAGGTGTATTGTAAAATTTGCTGGAAATATATATGTTTTCTTTATGCCAGACCAATTGAGAAAGGTTTTGGATGGAAGGGCCTAAGTTAAAATGCTCGGAGTCAATATATAGAGAGATACCAACAGTTAAGTGAATATTATTTCAATGATGTACTTCTCTATTTTTTCCTTTGGTTCTCCTCCCCCCCCCCCCCCTTTTTTGCCTATGAAAAACAAAGAAAATTATTGTCGATGTATCCATTGGATATGAATATATATGCTAATGGTAATTATATTATTTCATGTTATAATAATTTCTGTAATTTCAGTCAAGGTTTATTCTTGTAATTATATTGAAAAATTCATAAATAAAGAATTAAAAAAAAAACAGTATTTGAAACCACCAGAGGTGGCAGTAGTGAGTAGTGGTCGTAGAGCCCGGCTGGGCGCGTCTCTCACAAGACGCTGGAACAGCGGATCGTCTGTAGGCAATGCTGTAGTGGAATAGAAACTGAGAGTTATGAGCACACAGTAGAATTAACATTCAGAGTCCCAAGTAGAATAGGAGAAGCTCCGAGACAGGGAGAGCAGACCCTCGAGGAGCGAGTACCTGATCCCTTCGAGTAGAGAGACTCAGTAGCATTGTACTCACTAGCAGTAGCAGAGATTCCACTAGACGAGAGGTCTGGCACCAGAGCAGAGAGCAGGCCCTCGACGAGCGAGTACCTGATTCCGGCGAAGCAGTACTGTAGAGAGAGATGTTTTCTGTACTCACAGATGGTGACTGTAATTAGTTCTTCCAAGTAGAAGGTATAGGTTGCAGGCAGCGACACAGGGAACATGGGCCCTCGAGGAGCGAATACCGGTTTCCTGATAGCACCTGAAAGAAGCAGAGAGGCCCCCGAGGAGCGGGTACCCCATTAGTGACCCCGAAGGGTAGTAAGAGTTCCAGTAGAGCTGGAGTGGCAGAGTAGCTTAGGAACGGAGAGCGAATCCCATCCGTATGACTTCCATTGCTAACTCAACGAGCTAGCAAGTGTAGTAAGCAGATATACCCTGGAGTTGTGACGTCAAAACTGGGGGACGCCCCTGAGGTTTACGCCAACATGGAAATAAAGATGAGGGCGGAGTGCACGCACTCGCCCTAGAGGTACCTTGAAGGAGAATGGCAGGAGGCAGCACCATAGCCGGTCCGGGGACACCGGAGAGGTCAGCAAGCAGACGCCGCAGCGGCCATCAGTCCAAGGTGAGCGGGAGGAGCCACAAGTAGAGAGGTGTAGGTGGGGCGAAGCCGTCGAAGACCGAAGGACTCAACATCTGCACAATGCCGCATACTTAAGCGCAAGGCAAAGGTGAGGGAAATTTCCACCTCATTTCTCTTACCGGAGATATCTCTGCCAAGGATCCAGACCTTCTTCGTGGCAGCATCGGGGACAACGCCGGTAGAAAGAGCCGCTGTAGACGCTGACACGGAGCGGGTGTCGGTGCTACTGGCTGAAGTAATATCTCTGAGTCCTGGCGCTCCGAGCACTCCTTCTCCTCCCCAACATGTGAATATCGTTTTGGCCACTCGAGAAGCCAGAGAGGAAGAGGAAAGAAAATTGCCGCCTGAAATTCCCTTTATGGAAGTATTGGACAGCAAAGAGATTTCTCCTCAGGTGAGGCCTACTCCCCTTTTGTCAACCAGGGACTCTGGTATTCTGTCAGGAGCCATTATTCTGGGGACGAGAGGATTGAGCCAGGCTGTAGTTGTGTAACAGAGCCCAGGTTTGCTATGGTTGCTATACCTTCTTTGGAGAAACCTGTGGAGATTACTTTAGTTACTTTGTGGTCTGCTATAAAATCATTGGAATTTGCAATAGCTAACTTGACTAAAATCACTCTTGATTCTAATCAACTTTCTAAATATTGAAAATTCGATTTCCTTAAATAATACAAAATTGGAGTCGTTGGAATCTCAGGTGGAAAATGTTGTGGCCTGGCAGCAAAAAATTGTTTGTACAGACATTGTGAATGGGAAAAAAAATGGAAAATATAGAAAATTCTTTGAAAAATTTGAACCTTAGGGTTCTTAATTTTTCTTATATGAAAATGATATCACCATATGAAATGTTTAAAGTATATCTTACTCAGTTCTTGAAAATGCCATCACAAGTATTACCTGTTATTTCAAAGACATACTATCTTCCTGCCAAGGTTGATACTACAAGTGAAAATAAACCAGCAGAGGCCTCTTTAAATTTAACAGGTATACTGAGTCCTCAATAGAAACTGTAATATCAAGAAGATTAACACTTCTAGTTTCCTTTGACCGAGATTCTGTGCTGCGCTTGTTTATGTACAATCATAAGGCATATTTCCATGGAGAAACGATATGGATGTATCCTGACTTGTCTAGAACCACCCAAGAAAGGAGGAGGAAATGTATTGAAATGCATCCCCGAGGTGTTAGCCCAAGGGGGCAAGTTCCTTTTGAAATACCCATGCAAATGTGAGATACAATACTTGAATCACAAATGTGTCTTCTTTGAGTCATTGCAACTTCGTGCCTTTCTGGACTCACATACCCAAGAGGCTACAGCAGTGGACTCGGAGGATGGATAATGTATCCTGGATGTTTTGTATCTTTTTTTTTTTTTTTCAATGGATTTAAAACCTTGTGGGTTTTTTTTTCCTTATATCCACTTATTGCACCTATTCTCCCAGTATTACTTGAAATAAACAGATAATATAGTAAAACTGCTATTTTAATTTAAAAGTTTTCTTTGTTTAGTTATGTAACTTAGTTTAATGGTTTGCACAGCAAGAAAGTATGTGTGAGGTGATTTATAGCACAAAGTTCTTAGACTTGCTATAATGCATATACTGCTGGAATCATCCCACTTTCTACACACACACACACACACACACACACACACACACACACACACACACACACGCATTTCCTAGAGGCGTAACCTAGTAGATTCTCAGTTCCTTCTCATCCTGGGATGGTATTTCTGCTTCAATTTCTAGGGTTGCATATCAGTTCTTCAGTTCAACAGAAAATGAGCATGGGGAGAGGTTTCTACTAGCTTTTGTAATCTGTGTCCAGCTGTCATTTTATGGTCCAGTTACTTCTTCTCTAGTGGTTAGAGCAGCAAACTGAGAACCATGGAAGTCAGGGTTCAAATCCTGCTTCTCTCACTGATGTTCCTTGTGACCTAGGGCAAGTCCCTTCATCCTCCATTGCTTCAGGTACAAGCTTAAAGTGTAAGCCCTCTGGGGAAAGGGAAATGCCTACTGTACTTAAATCTAATTCACCCTGAGTTACTAGTGAAAAGGCATGAGCTAAAATCCTAGCTATCCTTTTTCTGTAGGACGAGAGAAGGAGATTGAAGTTTTTACCACAGCTCTAAATCATTTCCTAAATTGCGAAGTCAGTCTGCGGCTCTACTGCCATCGTGCTGTCATATATGAAGGAGCCACTGGATATGGGAAGAGCAAGATCCTAGCAGAAATTAGTTACCTAGCACAGAGACCAGGTCACAGGTAAGCTCTATTGCTTTGAGGTTATGCATGTGTGTGTCCTTGGGAGCACAGCTACAGGAGAGTGATACTGCTGTAAGATGTTAGGAACAAACATTGTATTAGCTACTTATGTTTTGTTGTAAACCGTTATGATGGTACCCCTCTCCAAATGACGGTATACAAAACTCATAAAATAAATAAATACATAAATAAATAAATAAGTGATGGGTGCTTGGGTGCTATTGGTGTCAGATCTATGTATCCAGGAGATCACACGTAAGAACATCCGAGACTGGCCGCGCCCAGAAAGTGTCCATGCCCTCCAGCGCTTCCTCGGATTTGCCAAATTTTATTGACACTTTATTCCCCAGTATTCTCAGTTGGTAGTTCCTCTCACCGCCCTTGGAAAGGTGCCAATGCCAGACTTTGGTCGCTTGAAGCGATCCAGCATTTGAGGATTTGAAACAGGTCTTCCTCCGAGAGCCATGTCTCCGCCATCCTGATCCCTCACGCCCATTTGTGGTGGAGGTGGACGCCTTGGATGTGGCAGTAGGAGCTGTACTCAGCCAGCACTCTGACGCCAGAGCTCTACTACCATGCTCCTACTTCTCGCAGAATTCTCTCCCGCCGAAAAGAACTATGGCATCGGGGACAAAGAACTTCTAGCAAAATGGCATTTGAGGAGAGGCGGCAGTGATTGGAGGGGGCCCAACACCCCGTCACAGTGTATACCGACCACAAAAATCTAGAATATCTCTGCCAGTGCTTGAATCCCCGGAAAGCCCGCTGGTCACTGTTCTTTAGCAGATTCAACTTCACTTTGTGGTATTGCCCAGCCTCCAAGAACGCCCAAGCGGATGCCCTATCCTGGACCTGTGAAACGGGTACATCTTGGACCTCGCTAAAGTCCTTCTCTCAGCCACAGACATAGTACCCGTAGACAAGACAGTCGTACTACTCAGCCTTCATAGGAAGGTCTTGTCCTGGGCGCACGATTCCCTAGCAGCTGGCCACCCCGGCAGATCCTGCACGCTGGAGTTCTTATCCTGGTACGATTGGTGGCCCTGCATAAAAGAGGATGTCCGAGCATATGTTGCCTCTTGCCCGACCTGCACCCAGCAGAAACCTTTGCCAGGTCGCCCTTGGGGCCTTCTATAGTCACTACCCATGCCAAAGGAGCTGTGGACCCACATCTCCACAGACTTTGTGAGTAGGAGAAGCCATTGTCCTGTGCACACGCTGGAGTGATTTCCCTTGGAGGACGTGTATATTCATTGTGCAACCTGCATTGTGGCTTAAGTACTTCTGCTTATTGCTTTGAACCTGCATCGTGGCTAAGTATTTCTGGTTATTCTTGAAGTTGTGTAGAAAGCTTCTGTGCCTATTCATAGTGTGTTTCATTTCTTTATAGTAAGAAATTATTCCAGTAAGTTCATTTGCTGTTTGCTTGCACAGGGCTTGCTGCTTTGTATTTGTGCAGAAAGCCTCTGTGCCTAATTCCTGACTGTTTTTTAATTTTCTTTATAGTAAGATAATAATTGTCTAGTAAGTTAAATTGCTGTTTGTTGCACAAAGTTAGAACCCCCCCCCCCAACAAAAACTCTCTCCAGCTTGTAAACTGTTATAATCTCTCTGTTTTGGGGTTAGCTGGCAGAAATAATCTATTCAAACTAAATTATTGGGGCATAAAGACTGTTTTTTAAAACAATTGACCAAAAAGCAAAGATAACCGTCCAGAAGTGCCCTGCTTTACCCAGCTAGTCCCAGGCTTAACTGTTTAACTCCCACCCACCCTACCCCTCTACCCACCCACCCCTGGGGCTTGTTTTCTAATAAAGACTGCCTAACTTGCCATTGGCAGCGACATAAATTAGTACATTGGTAACAGTCAAGGACATACAAATCATAAATTACCAGGATGAGGACTATCCAATGTAACTGCTGTGGAGCCTTTATTTTGAGGGAAAGCATCTGGAAACTTAGAGCTTGCCCAATTTGTGCACAACTCTCTTCCCTGAAAAAGGAGTTGACTGACATTAAAAATCAACTAGCTTCAATTAAAAATAATACACCCACATTGCATTACTCAGAATATAATTCCCCAATATCACAGAAAAACCAGGAGTCAAGAAAAGGAAATTCATTAGGCTCAGGAAGGACCCACAGTCACCCATTCTTGACAGAAGAGCAGTCAACAGGTATACCCCCCCACTCAAACAGGTCATTAAGAAACTCTTTAAAATCCAGGAATACAGTGGGATCTGGTAGAATTAGACCTGTGATGAGGAGACACACCATGTACCAAATGCAAAAAGAACAAGCCTTCTCTATATTAAAAACTGAAGAAGTTCATGAGAAAAACATTGAAGTGTTACCAGAAAAGAGGGAAAAAACACAATGCATGCAGTATTTCAGGATCCATACTCAAAAGAAAAATCTAATTGAGAGGAATAACTCTGTCAACAGTGGCACAACTACAAAAAGAAAGAGTGAAGTGAATAACAAATCTCAACTAATATCTTATAAGGAGTCCAGGAAATGCAATAACCTTAAAGAGAGTACCTGGAAGGTAATGACCACAAATGCTCATAGTTTGGGAAATAAAATCCCAGATCTGCAGGCCCTAATGGCTGAGGCAGAATTAGACATTGTTGCTATAACAGAAACATGGTTCACAGAATCTCATGAATGGGATGCAACAATACCAGGCTACAACTTGTTAAGGAAGGACAGAAAGGATAGAAAAGGGGGAGGTGTGGCTCTTTATGTCAGACAAAACATCCAAGCAACTGAGCTACAAGGAATTTGGGGTAAGGAAGAAGCTCTATGGCTCGACCTAAAAAAAGATGACGGAGCATCCATTTATATTGGAGTGGTTTACAGGCCTCCAAACCAAAAGGAAGAGCTGGACAGAGAGCTGGTTGAAGACATCCATAAGATAGGTAAGAAGGGAGAAGTGGTGATCGTGGGTGACTTTAATATGCCAGATGTAGACTGGAAAATCCCATCTGCAGAAACTAAAAATAGTAGAGCGATAGTGGATGCCATGCAAGTATCTTTGTTCAAACAAATGGTGTTGGAACCCACGAGAGAAGGAGCTATACTCGACTTAGTGCTCACTAATGCAGATAATGTCTCAGATGTCCAGGTGGGAGCCCACCTCAGCAGCAGTGACCATCAAACGGTATGGTTTAATATCAATAAAAGAATAGGGAAAAGAACCACAAAGACCCGAGTTTTACAGTTCAAAAACACAGACTTTGAGGAAATGGGTAAGTACCTGGAGGAAGAACTAAAAGGATGGGAGAACGAGAGAGATGTGGATCAGCAGTGGACCAATCTAAAAGGAGCAATCACCAAGGCAACTGCTCTATATGTTAGAATTGTAAAGAAAAGCAAAAGGAAACTGAAACCTATCTGGTTCTCAAAGGAGGTGGCTGACAAAATTAAAGCTAAAAGAACAGCATTCAAGATATATAAAAGATCCCAAAGGGAAGAGCACAAAGAAGCATATTTGAATCAACTGAGGGAGACAAAGAAATTAATCAAGTTGGCAAAAAGTCAAGCGGAAGAGAGGATTGCCAAGGAGATAAAAAATGGTGACAAAACATTTTTCAGATACATCAGCGAAAAGAGAAAGGTCCAAAGTGGTATAGCAAATTGAAAGGTGGTAATGATCAATGTGTGGAGAGTGACGAAGAAATGGCAGAAATATTAAACGAATACTTCAGCTCTGTGTTCACTAAAGAAGACCCTGGAGAAGGACCATCTCTACACAACAAGAAACTGGAGGGAAGTGGAATAGATGAAAATCCTTTCACAGTAGAAAAAGTGTGGGAAGAGCTAAAGAACCTGAAAGTGGACAAAGCCATGGGGCCTGATGGTATTCATCCAAGGATATTGAGGGAGCTCAGAGATGTTCTGGCGGCTCCACTGTGTGACCTGTTCAATAGATCCCTAGAAACGGGAGTGGTGCCAAGTGATTGGAGAAGAGCGGTGGTGGTCCCGCTTCACAAGAGTGGCAACAGGGAGGAGGCTGGAAACTACAGACCAGTTAGCCTCACTTCGGTGGTGGGAAAAGTAATGGAGTCACTGCTGAAAGAGAGAATAGTGAACAATCTACAGTCCGGAGAATCGATGGACCAGAGGCAACATGGATTCACCAGGGGAAGATCCTGTCAGACAAATCTGATTGACTTTTTTGACTGGGTAACCAAGGAATTGGATCAAGGAAGAGCACTCGATATCATATACTTGGATTTCAGCAAAGCTTTTGATACGGTTCCGCACAGGAGACTGGTGAATAAAACAAGAAGCTTGGGAGTGAGTGCGATGTGGTGACCTGGATTGCAATGGTTGACGGACAGAAGACAATGTGTGATGGTAAATGGAACCTTCTCTGAGGAGAGAGCGGTTATAAGTGGTGTACCGCAAGGATCGGTGTTGGGGACCGGTCCTGTTCATATCTTTGTGAGCGACATTGCGGACGGGATTGAAGGTAAGGTTTGTCTTTTTGCGGATGACACTAAGATCTGCAACAGAGTGGACACGCCGGAAGGAGTGGAGAGAATGAGACGGGATCTAAGGAAACTGGAAGAGTGGTCGAAGACATGGCAGCTGAGATTCAATGCAAAGAAATGCAAAGTCATGCATATGGGGAGTGGAAATCCGAATGAAATGTATTCGATGGGGGGGGAAGGCTGATATGCACGGAGCAGGAGAGGGACCTTGGGGTGATAGTATCTAATGATATGAAGTCTGCGAAACAATGCGACAAGGCGATAGCAAAAGCCAGAAGAATGCTGGGCTGCATAGAGAGAGGAATATCGAGTAAGAAAAGGGAAGTGATTATTCCCCTGTACAGGTCCTTGGTGAGGCCTCACCTGGAGTACTGTGTTCAGTTCTGGAGACCGTATCTTCAAAAAGACAAAGACAAGATGGAAGCGGTACAGAGAAGGGCGACCAGGAAGGTGGAGGATCTTCATCGGATGACTTACGAGGAGAGATTGAAGAATCTAAATATGTACACCCTGGAGGAGAGGAGGAGCAGAGGTGATATGATACAGACTTTCAGATACTTGAAAGGTTTTAATGATCCAAAGACAACGACAAACCTTTTCCGTAGGAAGAAAATCAGCAGAACCAGGGGTCACGATTTGAAGCTCCAGGGAGGAAGATTCAGAACCAATGTCAGGAAGTATTTCTTCACGGAGAGGGTGGTGGATGCCTGGAATGCCCTTCCGGAGGAAGTGGTGAAGACCAGAACTGTGAGGGACTTCAAAGGGGCGTGGGATAAACACTGTGGATCCATAAAGTCAAGAGACCGCCAATGTAGAGTGGGTGGCTCACCAGAACGATGGCTACTGCCCGGAGACAATACCCTTATTAAATAAACATACAGATGCTTACTGTGACTCCAACATCGCTCTAAGCTTCAACGGCAAGAGGAAATGTGGAAAAAAGGATTTGATATCACAAAGAGGGGAGTAGCTGGCTTGTTACGGCGGTTACTACCCCAAACCAAATAAGCCTAATACTTCACTTTCCAAGCATATACAGCATAGTTCTCTGCTTCAACGGCAGGGGAGAAGAAAAGAGGGTTCGCACTCACAAAGCGGGGAGTAGCTGGCTTATTACGGCGGTTACTACCCCAAACCAAATGTGCCTGATACTTCGCTTTCGATGCATATCCAGCATGGCTCTCTGCTTCATGGCATGGGAGAGGCTGATACATCAAGCATTTCCAGCATAGCTCTCTGCTTCAACAGCAGGGGAATAAGAAAAGCTGAGGCTTCACGCATATCCAGAATAGCTTCAACTGCAGGGGAGAAGAAAAAAAAAAAAAAGGATTCGCACTCACAGAGCAGGGAGTAGCTGGCTTGTTACGGCAGTTACTACCCTAAACCAAAAGGGCCTGATACTTCACTTTCAATGCATAACCAGCATGGCTCTCTGCTTCAACGGCAGGAGAGAAGAAAAACAACCAATAGGGGCTGTATGACATAGTCTGGGTAAAGGGAATAAACATGGGTGTAGCTTGCTTATTGCAGCAGTTACTACCCCTACTACCCCTAACTAATCAAGCTAGGTATTTCACTTGGATGCAGCTCCATCACTGCTCTCTACATCAATGGTGGGGGTGGAAGGGAAATAGAACCAAGAGTTAAGAGAAAATGATAAGTATGAGAGAAAAAAATGTGTGAAGCTTGCTGGGCAGACTAGATGGGCCATTTGGTCTTCTTCTGCCGTCATTTCTATGTTTCTATATGTTTCTAGATCTTCCCCTGTCAGATGGAAATCAAGTTATTTGGGTGACCATTGACAGATTTTCTAAGATGGCGCACTTCGTGGCTCTTCCAAAGCTCCCCTCATCGCCCAAAGTCACTCAGTTGTTCACTCAACACATCTTCTGCCTCCATGGTCTTCCTCGACATATAGCCTCAGATCGGAGTTCCCAATAGAATGGCCTGGGAAAATAGGATGGTCTTGGACATGATGTTAGGTGGAGAATGCTGCACATTTATACCCAATAATACTGCCCCAGATGGAACAATCACAAGGGTCTTACAAGGTCTCACTACTCTAGCAGAAGAACTAGCAGAAAACTCTGGGATAGATACCTCACTCATGGGGTGGTTGGAGTCATGGTTTGGAAGGTGGAAGGATTTACCAGTATCAATATTCACCTCCTTAATAATAGTAGCGGGAGTATTAGTGGCACTAGGGTGTTGTATTAGCCCATGTGTGCAAGGACTGGTGCAAAAACTGACTGAAACAGCAATTACTTAGAAAATGCCCCCAGAACCCCCTCCATATGATGATGCAATGCGATTATTAGATGAAACAGAGGAATCAGAGGTACAGAGGGCCCAGGAAATGCTTGAGGCTAGAAGCAACCTATGAAGGATTGTGAATGAAGGAGCAACAAAAGTATCATGAGACAGGGGGACTTGTGAGCAGGGGCTCATAAGTGTTTCTTCTTCAGTGGTTAAGACAGGGATGGTGTATTCCTTTTCTTTCTTTTGTTTTATTTTCTTTCGGGCAGATACAGTAAAGTGCGGCCGCGGTTGCCCGTTTTTTAATCCGCTTTGGAAGCACGTTTTGAGCGCGCAAGGCGGACCCGCAATTCAGTATCGGCTTTTACGCATCCTTATTGCTTGCCGAAAAAGACGCGTATCCCTTTCCGCCCGCCGCATGTATATGATATGATAATGATTGGATTAGCTATTCTGTCCGATACAGTAAAGTGCGCCCAATTTATTGCCTTTTTAACCAGTTTATTTACCGCGTCTTTAACCTGAATATTTACCGCCTACCCTGACCCCTGGCATTAGT
Source organism: Rhinatrema bivittatum (assembly GCF_901001135.1). Taxonomy (NCBI): domain Eukaryota; kingdom Metazoa; phylum Chordata; class Amphibia; order Gymnophiona; family Rhinatrematidae; genus Rhinatrema; species Rhinatrema bivittatum. Next base: position 50,428,686 of record NC_042631.1, on the reverse strand, counting down.
GTGGTGTTCAGTCAGCTTCATACCGGACAGCACCATGGACAACATGCATATACTGGCTCTGGCAATATTTTTCATTCGGTTGAGAAGCAGAATGAGAAATGCTCAAAATGCCCGGCAGATTGGAGAGGTCAACGGGGGAGCCCAGCAGCAAGGAGAACCCATCCAACCGGAGAACCCAGCAGCAAGACCGGAGGAGGTATGTGTTCTGTTTGGGTTAAACTGTACCATCCATCTCTGGGCGTCTCTGAGGCACCGGACATGGGTGCCCCTACGGACGCCTATACGGACGCCTTCCTCCTGTGTCTAGAATTAGGCTGCTGATTGTAGTAGATGCTGAAATAAGAACGCATAGCTCGTTAAAGAATACTAACTTGAGAATACACAGTGTTGCAGATCTATGTAATAATAATAATTTATGTATGTACTGTTAAATAATTTATATGTGCTGCTAGTCAAACTATGTACACCACAGAATCCACAGTGTGGTATATCCATGTATGTGCTGTTAAACGATTTATATGTGTTCAGCAATTAATTAGAATTTCTTGTGTTTGCCTCTGTTGTATTCCATGCAGGCAGAGCACTGTGCCATCGGCAGGCCAGGCCATCAGCAGGCCATCGGCAGACCCGGACGTTTCATTCACACACCGACAACTCTGTTTGGCATGTGTGAGCGAGATCTTGTCCAAACCTACTGGCTGAGCTCATGGGCAATCTTGTTCCTCTATGAAGATCTGTGCTGCGACCTAGACCCCCCTGGCCAATCGCCACCATGCTGTGCCAGGGTTGACTAAACTTCCCGGTGCCTTAAATTATTTTGGTACCGGAAGTTTTCAAAACCCCGTGAGTGTCGTTGCAGGTATGACACAGGCCTCCATTTCACGGCATCTGTCACAGGTGTTGAAGGCCATGATGAAGCGAATGAGGAAATACATCGTCTATCCTACGGATCCAGCGGAGCTGCAACAGATCCACAGTGGGTTCATGGATTTTGCGTGGATGCCGAACATGTTGGGTGCTGTCGACTGCACTCATATTGCGTTTACCCCCAAGTCGGAAGAAGAGAGTGCTTTCTGGAACCAAAAGCACTTCCATTCCATGAATGTGCAAGTCGTTTGCAATGCACACCTTCAGATTCTAAATGTTGTAGTGAAGTATCCTGGGAGCTGCCATGACGCCTACATTCTTGCACATTCATCTCTGGGGACCCAATTCCCAGAGGGAAAGTACGGTGAAGGTTGGCTACTTGGTAAGTGACAATGGTTACTGCCTGGTAGGGATGTGAATCGTTTTTTGACGATTTAAAATATCGTCCGATATATTTTAAATCGTCAAAAACCGTTAGGGCCACGATACAATACCAATTCCCCCGATTTATCGTCAAAAAATCGTAAATCGGGGGAAGGGGGAGGGCAGGAAAACCGGCACATTAAAACCCCCTAAAACCCACCCCCGACCCTTTAAATTAAATCCCCCACCCTCCCGAACCCCCCCCAAATGCCTTAAATTACCCTGGGGTCCAGCGGCGGTCCGTAGCTAAATCGGGGGAAGGGGGAGGGCAGGAAAACCGGCACACTAAAACCCACCCCCGACCCTTTAAATTAAATCCCCCACCCTCCCGAACCCCCCCAAATGCCTTAAATTACCCTGGGGTAGAGCGGCGGTCCGAAACGGCCTCCTGCTATTGAATCGCGTCGTCTTCAGCCGGCGCCATTTTGCAAAATGGCCGCCGCAAAATGGCGGCGGCCATAGACCAACACGATTCGACTGCTGGAGGTCGTTCTGGACCCCCGCTGGACTTTTGGCAAGTCTTGTGGGGGTCAGGAGGCTCCCCCAAGCTGGCCAAAAGTTCCTGGGGTCCAGCGGGGGTCCGTGAGCGATTTCCTGCCGCGAATCGTTTTCCGTACGGATAATGGCGCCGGCAGGAGATCGACTGTAGGAGGTCGTTCAGCGAGGGTTCCTGACCCCCGCTGAACGACCTCCTGCAGTCGATCTCCTGCCGGCGCCATTATCCGTACGGAAAACGATTCGCGGCAGGAAATCGCTCACGGACCCCCGCTGGACCCCCAGGAACTTTGGCCAGCTTGGGGGGGCCTCCTGACCCCCACAAGACTTGCCAAAAGTCCAGCTGGGGTCCAGAACGACCTCCAGCAGTCGAATCGTGTTGGTCTATGGCCGCCGCCATTTTGCGGCGGCCATTTTGCAAAATGGCGCCGGCTGAAGACGACGCGATTCAATAGCAGGAGGCCGTTTCGGACCGCCGCTCTACCCCAGGGTAATTTAAGGCATTTGGGGGGGGGGGGATTTAATTTAAAGGGTTGGGGTGGGTTTTAGGGGGTTTTAGTGTGCCGGTTTTCCTGCCCTCCCCCTTTCCCCGATTTAGCTACGGACCGCCGCTGGACCCCAGGGTAATTTAAAGCATTTGGGGGGGGTTCGGGAGGGTGGGGGATTTAATTTAAAGGGTCGGGGGTGGGTTTTAGGGGGTTTTAGTGTGCCGGCTCACGATTTTAACGATTTTCACGATACTTTCCACACCCAAACGGCAACAATACGATTCCCTCCCCCTCCCAGCCGAAATCGATCGTTAAGACGATCGAGGACACGATTCACATCTCTACTGCCTGGGATTCTATCTGTCATGTGTTCAGGTCTGGGGATGTTCGGTATACAATAATGTTTATGATGTTATGTTTATGATGATAGGCGCCGCAAAGTTGTTTTTGATGCCTTCCGGTTTATTGATCCTATAGGTGATGGCGGCTATGGCTGTAAGCCCTGGTTGCTAACTCCAGTCCCCACGCACAGCCGCTGAAAAACGCTACAGTGAGACTCATGGCAGCACCAGAAACGTGATTGAGCGCACTTTTGCAGTTCTGAAGGGGCGTTTCCGATGCCTGGATCGCTCTGGGGGAGCCCTGCAGTACAGTGCAGAAAAGGTGGTGAGCATAATTGTTGCCTGCTGCATGCTACACAACATTTGTCAGAGATTTGGTGTGGATGCAGAGGTAGCTGAAAACTTGCCACCAGATCTGCCTGTGGAACTGGCAGCTGAAGCGGACAACACTGCACGGGGTCATGAAGTCCGACGAAGGATCATCGAAAGTTATTTCTCTTGTAAGTTATTAAATGTCATACATTCGTTTTCCTAACTGCTCTTATTCTGTCTTATAGCACCACTACTGTCTCCAGGGCCCCATACTGATGTGGCGCTTTCATTGTAGTCCATCGCTCTGATTAATTGTAGATATTAATCATTTCTCTACCTGTACGGCCTTTTTAATCTTGTTCTTGTTTCAGAAGCTGAGATGCATCTATTTAACAATCCACCCCTCAGAGGATTTCACAGCAAGATAACTCCTCCATCTAACCCTTTACAATCACAAACGTTTTCATTCTCTTTAGTTTTTTTTCTAATGGTATTTGTTGAAGTATAACATTTTAAAATGTTAAAAGTTTGTCAACCCATTGTAACCTAATTTTCTTTCTTTCCTCTTGTATGGACATCTAGGCCCTTTACAACAATCAAAATATTATTCATTGTCTTCTGTTTAATAGGGTTTTTCTTGAAGTATTAAATCTAAAAACTTTGTCAACGCATTGTAACCTAGCTTTCTTTCTTTCTTCTTGTATGAACATCTAGGCCTTTTTCCTCAACCAAAATATTATAATAGTCTAAGGTTTTTAATGGATGAATTTATATCCCTTGAAGTGTTAAATCGATATAAAGTTTATAAACTTTTAACTGACATTTCTTTCTTCCTTGTATGAATATCAAAGCTTTTCCCAGCAATAAAAAATAATTGTGTTCTGTTTTTTAAGGTTCCATTTACATTTCGTGAAGTACAACATCAATCATGTGTGTCTACCCATTGTTTACAAAATTCTTGTCTTTCCTTTGTATTTTATACTCTTGCATGTGGAGCGCCCCTCCAGCGCCAAGGGTTCCCCCCCCCCCCCCCCCCCAGGCTCTACTGCCACCATCTGTACCTTCATACCAGACATAGGGGATGGGGTGACATCGACATTGACGTTATCAACCCGGTCTCTCCCCTGCCAACCGCAATGACAATGATGCTCTTATTCCCCCGTGCTGCATGGTCTCTTCCCTTGCCGTACCCATGCTATCCCCCAGGTATAAATCTATAACAATTTAAAAATTAGCAATTATGATTTATTTATTTATTTATTTATTTATTTATTTATTTAGCATTTTTCTATACCGACCTTCATGGTTAAATACCATATCAGTTCGGTTTACATCGAACAGGGGTAGATAACAGAAACGGAAGGAACAACTTTTTTTTATAATCAAAGAGACAAAAGAAACAAAAGTTACATTTAACAAGTTATATGTTATATATATATGATATATTATGTATTATAAGTTATATGATATGTTGTAATATTGTCAACTTTGATAACTTAACCATTTTTTGGACATATTCCGTGCTGGATGAGACATTAAAGGATATGTTGGTAAATTGCAAAATATAACTTTTATCGAAAATTTTAAGATTGGTTGACGGGACGATAAGCTGAGGCTAGTTATCAAATTGCGCCTATCAATTCCACACACACACATCCGCTTACTCAAATGGTGTGTGTGTGTATATTTTATTTTACTTTACCTCTATTAGATTGCAACAACAGAGGACCAGACTTCAGTGTTAATTTATCTTATAGCCGATATACTTAAAGTAGACATGACTTATCACAACCACTAAGTAATATTTAATATGAAACTATGTTACAGTATTTGATGGCACCTGTTTATGTTACAGTATTTGATGGCATCTGTTTAGTTAATATAACTCAACACATTTAAGTTTGTAATTATGTGCCTTATTGTGAACCGTTGTGACGGCAACTAGCTTAACGATGGTAGAGAAAAGATTTTTTAAATAAAATTCCGCCATCGTTTCTCGAATAGCGTTAGCTTGAGCAGCCACCCCAGCATTGAGGTCGGATCTCATTATCCATACTTCCTGGAGGAGGAGTTCATTGTGTTGATCCTGATGCGAGGTTATTCCGTTCAAAAATTGCTCACTCAGGCCATCATTTCCGAAAAGTGCGAGTTCTAGGTCCTGTGCTACTGCCGCTGTTTCCAGTAACGGTGGAGCGTCTGCCTGTAGCTGGGATGGTTGAGAATCAAGAAATGTTTGCAGGGGTGCGGAATCCTCGGGAGCCGGGGAAACCAATGCTTCTGGTGGTTGGCTGAGAGATGACACATCAAACAGATTCAGTGTTACCACGTCCTCTGTTGACATGTGTTGGCTGGGGGAGTCCGCGCTCGACATTGGGAAGATGAAATCAACTGGCGTGGGGATGGATTCCTCGCTAGTAACATAGCCATCGTCCACTGTATCTGTGGATAAAGATATAGAAAGAGGTTGCAGTCATTCTACAAGTTAGGAAGAGTGCATCTGATTTTATAGCAGTACCGTCGTCATACTCCAAACATTTGGCTCGTTGAATCATGTGTTTAGTGTATTTGGTTTTGTCCAGAGGACAAAACCAAATACAAAGGATATATATATATATATAATCATATTATCGAACAACAGGTAAATCACAGACGTGACATATTTGCAAAATTTTATCTGATTGTATTACCATAAGGAATGTGACGGTAGGGCAATCAATCACGCACATCTCCAAAAAACTGTTGGAAAAAAGTGAAAACCAAGGAAAGAGAAAGAGCAATCAAAACATCGGTCAACCCCTCATGAGCCATACAGTTAACATGCAATGTTAACAAGATTTATGTACATGCTGCGAAGTCAGTGCCGTACTGCGTCTGCACGCCCATCACGACATCCGGCCTGACAGTTCGGAGAACTAGCTCCTCCGCAGGTGTGAGCACGATGTTACATGGTGGCCCTCCACCGGTCCTCTTTGCAGAGGCGTCTATTTTTGCGGCCTTCTCTTTGACCTCTTTTCTGATGTCACGCCACCGGTGCTGCACCTGTTTAACGTCCCTGGGCATGACAGAAAGGGAGCTCACATACTGAGCTATCTTTTCCCAAATCCTTTTCTTCGTGGAACATGAAACCTTTGACTGGAAAAGAACTTTATATTTCTCGCAGACGGCACGGCACAATAATTCCTTCTCTTCATCCGTAAAGCGAGCATTATGGGTTCGCTTTTTGGATGACTGGCTCGCACCTGTGCCTTCCTATTGTTCCAGCTCAACGGCATGCTCCTTAACCTCAGCGATTGTGCGCTTTCCCGGCATATTAATACCTGAACGGTAAAAAAAGAACCGATGATTAATGAAAGGGAAGACAGCATGATGGAAATTAACAAAATCTGTACAAATACAATATACTAGAAACAATAGAGGCCCATGTACGGCATCAAGCAAGAGCCTATAGTGCCTTCCAATAGTGGTTGCCGTTCTTCGGACTCCACCTCTACCGGTGCAATGCAATGTTTTCCGGGCATCATTGTCTGAATCGGATAAAACAACAAGGGGAAAAGGGGTTAATGACTGTGATGAAAATTTAACAAATGACAGCAAAGGTACAGGGCACAATGGAGAGCATACAGCCAAGAGTCTAAACCTAAACATCACTAACCGAAAAAATGCAAAGAAGAGGGTAACATATACAGGTAACAGTGAAAATAACAAACATCATCATCAAAATAATGGCAAAGAAGAGGGTTACATATTCAAGTAACAGCGAAAATAAGAAACATCAAAACCAGAATAAATGCAAAGAAGAGGGTAACATACAGGTAACAGTGAAAATAACAAACATCAAAAACAGAATAACCGCTAAGGCAAGGGACACATATACAGCTAACAGTCACCGTCAAAATCATGAACATCAAACAAAAAATTACCGGAAAGAAGAGGTGAACAAATATTGCAAACAGGAAAATGAAAAATAGACCTGCCACCATGGATCTCGAGGCCATGGAGGGTAGTGAGAAAAAGGCGGGAACGTCCATATTCGCCGGCCATGTTACCTTCCAACGTCCATGGCCTGCGGCGGAACCAAAGGGACGCCTAATTCTAGGCTCGATCCTTGAGCACCCAAGCCTAAGCACACAAAAAAGAGTAGTATCGGTACATGGAGCGACATAAGGGACGCCTAATTCTAGGCTTCAGTGAACACCAAGGTCTATCTACCAACCTTTCCAGATGATCACGAGGGTTGGAAGATCGGCTGCCTTGAGCACCGGAAAGGTTGGTCGAACGTTCAAAAGTGGCTAGCGTGGCCACAGCGTCCATGAAACCTGGTGGCCTTGCGGTACCTGTTGGAAAGAAAGAAGCGTGCATTGCTATGCCTACCTGCTGAAAGCCTTGCCAATCTCCCGATAGATATCCGACGGAACAGTTGTACACGGTGTGTCCTAGTCCAAACGAATTCGAAAGGTACTTTTTCATTCGGAGAAGCGACTTATATACACATTCATGGTAGGATTATGAAGCTGTGATGACATCAGAAATGGGAAACAGCAGTTCCGAAAAAGCGAGAAAAAAGGCAGGAACATCCACGTTCAGCCTTGAGCCCCAGTAGGGACATGGCGGAACAGAAGGGACGCCTAATTCTAGGCTTCAGCCTTGAGCGCCTGAAAAGTTTGTAGCGGTAGGGAACATGGCAGAACCAATGGGACGCCTAATTCTAGGCTTCAGCCTTGAGCGCCTGAAAAGTTTGTAGCGGTAGGGAACACGGCGGAACCAAAGAGGCGCCTAATTCTAGGCTTCAGCCTTGAGCGCCTGAAAAGTTCAGCTGTAGGGACATGGCGGAACCAAAGGGACGCCTAATTCTAGGCTTCAGCCTTGAGCGCTTGGACGGTACGTGCAGTTAGCAAATGTCATGGTTGACCTGCAAGCGATATGGTCTTCTTAACAAATACCATGAAGAAATTTAACATTTGTATCATTCTGCATCTTTGCTTCTCCAGCTGTGACAATTTTTCTATTTCGGTTTTCAGAGAGCAGCATGGATGAAAGCTCTAGTGGTGAGGAATATGCTCCTCCAGAACAACGCCATGGTGACCCTTTAATAGCATTGGCATACTTAAAGTATGTGGATGTTTAATGCCATTTGGCACGCCTATGAAATGTGCATTTGTAAATGTCATACTCTCTGTAATGGTAGAGGTTACGTTCCTGTTTAAAATGTTGCAAATTTCTCCCTCCTACACTGTTCTACACTGTTGTGGATGTTTTCATGTGCGACAGCGGTAACGCTTTAATTTTTTCTCTTTTCAGACACATCGGCAGAGATATAAGATGAAGCAGCATCACCAATTGAGCCCCCCCTGTTATCGAACCACCCCTCCATGATAGATCCCCCCCTTATTTTTCCGCCCCAACTCTCTCCTGCCCCACCCGCCCCACCTGCCATGGGAGACGAGGAGGACATCGTCGTTGACGTTGTCCGCCCTGTCTCTCCTGGGCTTCCAGGGGCAGGTCATCAGCTGGAGGGCGGCGCAGTGGCTGGGGAAGGGCCCGCAGCCCTTGAGGGGCGCCTGGACGCTATGCTGCTCCTCCTGGTGCAGATGACCCGCGGCCTGGCGACACTGGAGGGAATGGCAGTGCAGACGGTGACCATCCTGCACGATCTGCGCCGTGGCCAACAGGAGATAATTGAGCTCCTGCGAACAATGGCAGGAGCTCAGTCCCTGCTCATCATGGCGCGAGCTCCTGCAGGATGGGCACCGCCTGAGGACCATCAATGACGATGCTCCTCCTCCTCCCCCATGGCATGGTCCCTCCCCTTTTTCCCCACGCCCCCCTTATCAAAATGTATAAATATTGTGAAAGTTATTTTGTTGTAAATAGTTTAATTTAAAAAATATATTTAATTTGCTTCAAAAAGTTGGTTTGCATTTCCTTTCCACAATTTATTGCATGTAACTTCTGTGGTAATACTGTGGCAATAATCAAGAACAGAATGACTGCCAAGGATGAAGAGCACATGCAGAGCATACAGACAGAATATAAATGGAAAATCTAACAGAAGAGGAGCACATGGAATACAAAGAGAAAATCTACAAAACAGAAGAGGAGCACATGGAATACTAAGGGAAACTCAACCCAACAGAGGAGGAGCACATGGAATACAAAGGGAAAATCAAACCAACAGAAGAGGAGCACACGGAATACAAAGGAAAAATCAAACCAACAGAAGAGGAGCACATGGAATACTAAGGGAAAATCAAACCAACAGAAGAGGAGCACATGGAATACAAAGGGAAAATCAAACCAACAGAAGAGGAGCACATGGAATACTAAGGTAAAATAGACAGACAGACAGAAGCACAGACGTCCGTACAGGCAGTGGGGCGTTTCAGTCATGAAGGTCTGGAAAGAGACAGGAACGTCCATGAACGGAAGCCGCGACCTTGGACATCCGGCCAGGCGCTCAAGGCAGCGGGGCCTCCGATCATGGACGCCCGGATGCAGGAGGGAAGGTCCATGAACGGAAGCCACGACATTGGACGTCCGGCCGGGCACTCAAGGCAGTGGGGCCTCCGATTGTGGACGCCCCGAACTTGGACATCCAGCTGGGCGCTGAAGGCAGCGGGGCCTCTGATCATGGACGTCCCGAACTTGGACGTCTGGCCAGGCGCTCAAGGCAGCGAGGCCTCTGATCATGGACGCTCGGATACAAGTGGGAAGGTCCATGAACGGAAGCTGCGACCTTGGACGTCCGGCTGGACGTCTGGCCGGGCGCTGAAGGCAGGCGGGAAGGTCCATGTGGGGTCTGTAAAAAAGAACCATCCACTTACCTGGTGGAATGACATTTGAAATGACAGGTACCAGCGCACCCTGGATACTGTATAGGCGCTGTATACTGCTCTATACAGTAAAATGGATTGCGAACGCCTACCGCTTCACTGACGCACTTTGGACGCTCGTTTGCCACCGCTTGGATTTGCGTCTAATTTGAATACTGAATCGCGCGGCTTGTGAACCAAAATGTGCGCACGTCAAATGAGCGGGCGCCCGGCACTGCCATACTTTTTCTTATGCGTCCTTACTGTATCGGCCCGTTTGTTTCTTATAAAATAGAGTTAATGAGAGAAACTGCAAATTGTTAGAAACTGGCTTAGCTGCATGCAAGCAACTTACAAGAGAACCCCCCCCCCCCTTCCTTTCTTGGCAACAATAATGCATAAGAACAAATTAGAAACCACAATCTGCTTAGAGTAGTACAGACAGAGGAGGGAGCATGTGAACAATGGAATGTCAGAAAGAGAGGAGGCAAGCAGAGATACAACTGTACCCCTCCCCACACCTGCTTTAGCAAGGACCTTTGCATAGAAAACCGTAACTTAGAAACTGCATGTAGACAAAGGCATCATGAACAGTATGGATGATTTTAATGATAAGTTACAAATTTTTACTAATAGGTCTGAAATTTCATTTTTTAGTTCCTTCAGAACTCTGGGGTGTATACCATCCGGTCCAGGTGATTTACTACTCTTCAGTTTGTCAATCAGGTCTACCACATCTTCTAGATTTACCGTGATTTGGTTCAGTCCATCTGAATCATTACCCATGAAACCTTCTCCAGTACGGGTACCTCCCCAACATCCTCTTCAGTAAACACCGAAGAAAAGAAATAATTTAATCTTTCCACGATGGCCTTATCTTCTCTAAGTGCCCCTTTAATCCCTTGATCATCTAACGGTCCAACTGACTCCCTCACAGGCTTTCTGCTTCGGATATATTTTAAAAGTTTTTACTGTGAGTTTTTGCCTCTACGGCCAACTTCTTTTCAAATTCTCTCTTAGCCTGTCTTATCAATGTCTTACATTTAACTTTCCAATGTTTATGCATTATCCTATTTTCTTCTGTTGGATCCTTCTTCCAATTTTTGAATGAAGATCTTTTGGCTAAAATAGCTTCTTTCACCTCCCCTTTTAACCATGCCAGTAATCGTTTTGCCTTCTTTCCACCTTTCTTAATGTGTGGAATACATCTGGACTGTGCTTCTAGGATGTATTTTTTAACAATGACCACGCCTCTTGCACACTTTTTATTTTTGGTTGATAACATCTTAGATGTTCGCAAGAGAGGCAAGACTTGGGAGTATCATATCTCCTGGGAGGGATAGGGTCCTGAGGACAATTCATGGTAACCACTTGTCAACATTATCAACAAAGACATGTTATGTTGGTTCCACAAGATGCATTCTCAGAAGCCCAAACCCCCTGGAAGGGGGCCTGGAGGGGGCCCTATGAAGGGGGGTACTGTTGTGCCTATCGGTTGCAGACGGCTGTGCCCTGTCTCACCTCTTTTCTTTCTCTTTCCTCTCCTCTGGGCAAGATGGCTGCCACTGCCTCTCCTCTCTGACCTCTCCAGCGTCCCCGGACCGGCATGGGTGATTACGTTCGCCATTCTTACACTGAGGTCACTTAGGGCACGTGCGCGCTGCCCTCTCATTTGAATATGTCATGGCGTGAACTTCGGGAGCGTCCCCACCGCATGACATCACTATCTCCGGGTACTTAGCCTCCGATCTCCAATTCAGCTATGAATTAGCAAGGATTCCGCTCCAGCTAATTTTGACACTTTCAGAGACCCAGCTCTGAATACTCGCTCCTACAAACCCTCCGGGGTTACGCTGGCTACTCTAGGGCGTTCTAGGTACCCACTCCTCAGGGGTCTTATTCGCTCCTATTTACCCCCGGGATTTCACTGTTTTAGCAAGGAAGCTCAAGGCACCTGCTCCTCGGGGGTCTTGCTTCGCTCATATCTACTCTCCAGGTTTCCCTGCTCATCAGGATCCTAGGTACCCACTCCCTGGGGCCTTGTTCTCGCCTGCCTTCCTCCTGGGCTAACCTGCATCTACAAAGGACATCCTGGCTCTGGTGCTCCGGGCTTTGCATCATCTCTACCTTTGTTCTTCGGAGGCCATCTCTTCAACAGCTACCAGCCTTCGTGAGTCCCTTCTCTCTCAATCTTTCTGCCTTGTCTCACCACAGAATAGATTCTCGGCATACCCCACTTCGCGGACCACTACCGGATCTACCATCGCTGACTATGTCATCAGTGACTGGGTTCTCGGCCTACCCCGCTCCACGGACCACTATCGGACCCTTCACTTCCAGCATCTGGTGAGACCTTCTCTGCACTTGATACAACTCAGTGCCTGGACTAAACTATCATCAGAGACCTACTCCTCTGGCTGAGGAATGCAGCCCGCTTCTCGGGTTGTGCCAACTGCTGTATAATAAAGCTTCTATTTTCTCTGTGGTCATTACTGAGAGTCAGCCTATTACTGTGTTTTCCCCACGGGGTCCCTCCCTGTGGGAGGAGTCATCAACACAGCAACCAGGGGTCCACAAACAAGTCAAACTTACAACAGTATTCTTTAAACAATTCAAGAGGAGACATTTTCTTGATAATAGGAAAATTAACAACTCATAAGTTTAAATAACAAAAGGAATTTTCAATATTTTCACATTTTCTCTCCACTAGACTTGCTGATTTAATTAAGTTAACTTGAACATTTTCCATTTTCAATGATTTTCCTTCCAGTTGCTCAATTTTTGTTTTTTTGTAAACTCACAGCTTTTTCAGTGTTCAGACCCCTTTTATTAGTCTCAAGGACTGCCTGTGTCAGCGTTGATATAGCTGACTCAATAGAAACTAAAGCATTCCAGAGTGAGTCCATAGTAATACTAATAATAGATGGTTTTTGCAGTGAAAAAACAGTTCCAGGTATTAACGTTACTGATTCTTGTGCTGTGAAGTTCTCCTCATTGTCCTGTGCCAGTACCTTCAGTGGGGGTCTAGGAGTCGAGGTAATTCCTCCAACCGGAGATCATCGATCTCCCTCTTTCGCACCCTCTCGACCTCCTCCATCAGAATCCAGGGTCAGCGTCTCTCTCCTCCTCCCTTTCAAAATTGCGGTGTTTACTCCAATTCGACCTGCGTCTGACCTCGGGGCGGTGACGGCGTCTTAGGAGCCCCCGGGCTTAGCGCGATCATCTCAGCCATAGAGAGAGAACCGAGCTCCTGGCTCTCTCCCAACACAGCCCTCACTTCTGGCGTTTTCGGGGTTACCTCGAAGAAGCTCTCAATCTTAGTTTGTTGGATTCCATCTTCTTTATCAGGTATATTGTTTTTTAAATTAGCTTTACGCTTAGTATGAGGCATCTTGAGGGATATCCAGAGACAATGAAATAAGTCCACAGGAAATCAATAGCAGGTATGAGAGAGCTCCTTCGCATATCTCATGCAGTGGCCATCTTGGATCCAGTTGGGAATTCTCTAGAGATGGGCTGTTTAAAGAAGGAGATTGGTTATTGGATGGGTTTGAGGGTTGGATCAGTTGAACAGGTATTGGCTGTGGAGGGTGAATGAAAGAAGAATTATTGGAGGATTATTGGCAGGGTGGTGGTAATGGCATGAGCTGGGGAGTTGTGAAGGAAGGGTTGGAAATGAGGTTGTGAGGCTGGGAGGTGATAGAGGCAGTTGGAGGATGAGAATTAGGAGGAAATGGATGGAGTCAGAAGGAAGGTATGACAGAGGATTAGTTGGGGTTTTAATGAGGGGTTGGAGTGAGATCATCTGGGAGATGCAAAAAGAGCTTAAGGGGCAGATGGGGTGGGTTGGGGTTATGAGTGGAACTGGGAGTTGTAAGAGGGAATCAGCTGAAGGCGCAGAGGTTGAGAGAGGTGGTCCGCTGGAGTAGAGGAGGTTAAGAAAGGCAGTCCTCTGGAGGGAGTGGAGGTTGAAAGGGAGGATCAACTGGAGTGTGGTGAGAGTGATGTGATGTGATAGAGGGGGACCACACCCCTGATAATTTGTTTTGGTTATCTTTTGAGGTAACCAAGCTGACTCAACCCATCCAAACCCCACCCTCCAATGAGATCAATTCGATAACATGTGACAAGCTAGCACAGTTTTTTCTGGACAAAACCACCAAACTAATAACTTCCAACCCTCAAGCAACCAAGGAAACACTGAACCCCCAGCCTACCTCTGTCGCCACTTGGACCACTTTTGAACCCACAGCCTCCTCTGAGATAAAAACCATCATACAAAAAATGAACCCAGCCACCCATCCCCTTGACCCTATACCAATCAAAACCTGAAACTAATCTCAGATATCATAGCTAAACCTATAGCTGACATCATCAACGAACGTATCGCTAGAGCAAGGAAACTTCCCCGAGGCCCTTAAATGCACCATCATCAAACCTATACTCAAAAAATCACAGCTTGACATCGTTGACCCCACCAACTTCAGACCCATATCGAACCTCTCTTTTATCTCAAAAATCCTTGAAAAAAAAAAAAGATAAATTATCAACTTTCTGAACACCTGGAAACCCAAAAAATACTATATCCATCCCAACATGGATTCATAAAAACACTCAGCACCGAAACACTCCTACTTACCCTTACCGACACAGCACTCAGAGGACTTGACACCGGCCAATCCTACCTTCTTATACTACTTGACATATCCACTGCTTTCGACATCGTCAACCACAACACCCTCCTAACAAGACTAAGTGAAATTGGGCTAGATGGCACCACAATCAAATGGTTCAGCTCCTACCTATCGAACAGAACCTACAAAGTAATCCTCAACAACAAGGAATCAAAACAATTCCCCCTTTCACACAGCATCCCTCAAGTATCATCACTCTCCTCCACCCTATTCAACATCTACATGCTCCCACTATGCAAACTCCTCACTGACCTGGGCCTCCAATACTTTGTCTACGCCGAAAATGTCCAGATCATTATCCCTATGAAAGATAACATACAGAACACCCTTCTACAATGGAGCTCCATCCTTACCCAAATACAAAAACTCTTATCCCAAATAGCACTCACCCTTAACCACGCAAAAACAGAAATCTTACACATCTCTAACAAACCCCCAGCTTGGAACATTCAAGACGAACCTTCCACACAAAGCACGAGCCATATTGTTACAACTGCAAGAAACCTAGGCATCACTCTAGACTCCGAGCTCAACCTGAAAACTTACATCAACACCATAATAAAAGAAGGCTACTTCAAACTACAAGTCCTCAAAAAAATCAAACCACTACTACTCATTCAAGACTATCGATCATTACTCCAAGCCCTCATTTTCTCCAAACTTGACTATTGTAACTCCATCCTCCTTGGGCTCCCAACCTCCACCCTCAAGCCCCTCCAACTACTCCAAAATGCGGCAGCCAGATCCCTCACAAACAGCAAATGCTCCACACACATCACCCCCATACTAAAAGAACTCCATTGGCTCCCCATAACACACACAATTCAATATTTATTTATTTCGGATTTTCGGATATAAAGCCCTTACCTTTATGCACAAGTCCCTTAACAACAAAAAAACAGACTGGCTAAGGGACACCCTTCATCCATACACCTCCCAACAAAACCTACGATCCAATAACACCGGACTACTCTTCATCCCATCCAATAAACTGGCCCACCTCACCTCAATGCGAGAACGAGCAATTTCAATAGCAGGCCTCGCACTATGGAACAAATTACCAGCAAATCTCAGAACGGAACCCTCATCACAGAACTTCAAGAAATCACTAAAAACATGGCTATTCCAAAAAGCTTACCCAGCTAACAGTTAACCCCCTGTCATCCCCAACAACCAATACCAAACAGAACTTTAACCCCGCACATATCCCACAATGAGAACTCTCAATAGTCAAATCAAACGTTGGCTGTTATTTTATCAAGATAACAAAACCTAACATTTCATTGCCATTCAAAGCTGGGAGATGCAAAAATAAGTAAAATATGACACTGAAGGCCAGACTCTGAAGAGAATTTCATAACGAATTCTGAGGATTCTAATTCTATTCTTTGATTAGAGAAAAGCAAAATTGCTTACCTTTAACAGTGTTCTCTGAAGATGGCAGCTCGTCAGGGACAAAAGTGGGATAGGTGACTACAGTTGATATTGAACAGGCATGTATTCCGAAGCATTTTGGAAAGGCCTGCACTACTGCACCCCTAAGTACCAGGACTAACTTTCACAATACACTAACTAGGTAATCGTCCACAGCATCAAAATGCATGACAAAATACTGCTATTAGAAGAAGCAGGGGAAGAGCAAACTGACTGTAGCCTGATCTTGCCCTGCTGCGGTGCAAATGAGGAGAGCTGGTTGATCATGAGCTGGGAGGAGGGGGAAGCTGCCTTCTGGGACAATTCATGCAAAAAGAAGAGAAGGGGGTTGGGCCATAACCGCCACCTGCAACAAAATCTCTTCCTCTCTGCTTCCTGTGCTATCCCCTCCAACTGGCAGGAACAATTTGTGAGTAGCACTTGTCTTTCAAGTTGGAATGTATGGGGCTAGACAGGGCTTTCCAAGCTTTTAGCACTTGAAAATTGACATTATTATTTATTTATTTATTTGTTCTTTTATACCGATATTCACCTAAGGGTATCACATCGGTTTACATAATATCTAGTGAGATAGTGTGATAACAGGTCATACTATCTTTACATTGAGACATTGTAAGATTACATTGAGACATTGTAAAATTACAGCGACGTAAGGTTTTGTAACGAATGCCATTATAACATTGTAAAATAAAAGTGATTTGTTTCTGTGGATCTCAGGGTAGTGGCACTGGAGTTGGTGAAGATGAACAGAGAGCAGCCGCTGTACACTCTTCAGACCCTGATGGCCAGGCTAATGCAGATTGATGTCTGTGATGACTGCATCGAAAGGACGAAAATACTACAGCACAGATTTCCAGAAACAGAGAATCAAGAGCTCCTCTGCCTTCTCAATAATTTCTTTCATGTTAAGGTAAAGCTGGGGCAATGCAAGAAGTTCTGATTATTTATTTGTTTTAAATCTTTACAAAGATTGCCAGCTTTCTAGTTGTGTGTGCTAATCAGTGCTACTCAGCTCTGTAGTACATTACCACTACTACTACTACTACTACTACTACTACTACTACTACTGTCATTTCTATGGGGGTACTAGATGTATGCAGTGCTACACAAATGCACATAAGAGACTGCACTCTGGAGTTTACAGTCTACTAAAAACATACAGAGGTCCATATTCAGCTGCTGGCTGGATAAACGTATCTCGGTAACTTTGCATGGATATTCAGCGTTGTGGCTATGTTGCTGAATATCCATGGTTATTTCTAAGAGAGATAGGCATATCCACCTACTTTAGGCCTGCTTTTATGTAGTTTTAGTTATCTGGTCGATTTAGCCAGATAACGCTGAATATTGGTGTTTATCTGGCAGGGGAGAAGAAAAACTGATACTTCACGCATATCCAGCATAGCTCCCTGCTTCAACGGCAGGGGAGAAGAAAAACAACCAATAAGGGCTGAATAACACAGTCTGGGTAAAACAAATAAGCATGGGTGTAGCTTGCTTATTGCGGTGGTTACTTCCCCTACTACCCATAACTAATCAAGCTTGATATTTCACTTGGTTGCAGCTCCATCACTGCTCTCTACATTAATGGTGGGGGTGGAAGGGAAATAGAACCAAAGAGCTAAGAGAAACAGATAAGTATGAGAAAAAAAATGTGACGCTTGCTGGGCAGACTGGATGAGCCGTTTGGTCTTCTTCTGCCGTCATTTCTATGTTTCTATGTTTCTATATGTTAGTCTCTGTCCTGGAATGCCCCACTCCGCCCCCAACTTATCCGGCTAACTTTTCAGCTGGATAAAAAATTAGCTAGCTATGTTCTGGGCAGTGAGTCAACCAGATATTGAAATAGTCCAAGCTTAGCTGCTCAAATAGTATTGAATCTGGATTTCACATATATTTACTGTAGCTTTTTGTTTGTCCTGTACTTATTATAGCAAAGTGTTCCAGCTAGCCTAGGGGCTCAGTGGCAGTTGCTGTGCACGGCCCTGGTTCTATTACCTGCTTAGGTGGGGCTGGGGATGCTGTGGAGGCAGTGCTCTCAATCCCAGGGTGGGGGAGGGAGTCATGACCTTGGGTGACCGTGATACAGGGTTCTGGAAGGAGGCATCATCTCTCTCTCCATCCTCAGGATGCTACTGCAGTGATCAGACTAAGAACAGGGGTAGGTTCTCATAAAATAGGGGGAAAAGTTCCAAGTGGTTGCAAATGATGGCAACTGCGCTGGAAGGAGCAGTAGAAAGGAGGAACTACTAGACCAAAAGGCATCACATGGCAGTACAGGGTTTGGCAAGGTCGAGCCCCAGGCCTCAGAGGGGGATGCAGCTCTCCTCATCCTTTTGCCAGCCCAGATTGGTGTGGAAAAGAGGAAGGAGGTGAGCAAGGATGTGAATCAGAGAGGGGAGCGTAAAAGGGGAACCTGTAGGGGGAAGGAAGTTGGCAGAGTGTGGGGTTAGTTTGTTTTTGATGAGCTGGGGGAGAAGGATGAGAGATGGGCTGAAAGAGATGTTACTGGGGGAAAGCACCTGTGATAAGATTACACAGATTTGGTAGGACTTCCATTGGTTACCCATTCAAGGAAGAGTAAGAGTCAAGATTATTCTATTAGTTTTTAAGGCCATTAACGGCCTTGTCCCAGGGTGTGTAATTTTGTTTTAAAGATTTATCAGCGTGTAAGGACCTTAAGGTCCTCATTCTGCAACATGCTAGATATGCCTTCCGTGAAGCAAGCCAGACTGGCTGAATCCCGACAGAAGCTGTTTCCCATGGCTGCTCCCACTCTGGGAAATTTATTACCAGAGGAATTGAAGTCAGGTTTAAAAAGTTGCTTAAAGCGTTTTTACTCTCACAGGCTTTTCATTGTGTGTTTTGTTTGCCCTGTGGTGATGAGTTGATATTATGTGGGTGGGGGATTGAGGATTGCAGTGGTTGATGCTATTTCATCCTCGGCTCTTATTATGCCGTGCTGGGGTTTTTTTTTGTTTTGTTTTTATTTTAATATTTTATATGTTTCACTGTGGCAGTTTCACCACTTCTTTTTTTTACTTAAGAGGCAGAGAAACAGGGGTGTTCTGCTCCATCCCCTCTCCTTCATTCACCCTGCAAGAAAGAGGAGGAGAGAGGGTAAGCCTGGAGCAGAAGCATCAAAGAAGAGCTAATCTACTCTCTATCCCAACCCCCTCCCTCCTTTTGTCCCCCCTTCTCTCCTCTTCAAGGAAGGAGTCATAGGAAAGCAGATGCTGCAGAGCAAAACACAGATACAAAAAGGGGTTGCAGTAACACAGATTTGAAACTTATGTGCAATATGCCAGAGGTCAAGGTTTCAACCCCGGTCTTGATATGCACTGCAGCTCACACATTTCAAACTTGTGCTGATCCAACCCAGCTGTTGTTTCTCATCCGCGGCGGCGTTTTCGATCGGAGACAGGCCTTTTTCCTGTGGCTCGTCGGTACACGGGTTTATTTCTATGTTTTTCGGGCTGGTTTCCTTTCATTTCGCTGCCTGCCTTTTTCTCACGTCGCGGCTGCGTGCAGTGGTACAGCAATCACGGCCTTTTTTCTTCTTGCTCCATGAGGCGGCACGCCTCCATAGATGGGGCAGCACTCAAAATCGCCAGCCTGCCGTTTATGTGGCACTCACGCCCAGACTCTAGATGCGCTGAGTCTGGGCACGCTGAGTGCGCTCAGAAGGTAGGAGAGTTACCAGGCCTAGTTTCGCGGGAGGAGGACCCCCCCCCCCCCCCCCCGTTTTAGCTCCTGTCGGAGAGGACCCCTTGGGGGTAGCGGGCACTACTCCTCCAGTGATTTCCCCGGAAGGAGAGGGTCTTCGGAGGGGTTTTCCCCAGAGTTTGTCCTCCTCATGCATGAAGCCTTTTTAGCTCGCAAGCGAGCGCCGATAAAGCGACCCGGATTCGAAGGGGACATTGGTCACCCTCCCGAGAAATTAACTAGGGCCGCAGGTCCTGGGGATCCGGTACACTCAAGAAAGGAGGACGCTCAGGGCCTTCAGGGTCCACTACCGGGTTGGGCCCACCCGTGGGAGCAGGGGCGGACCCGGATCATGCAGATGTGGATACGGACGATACAGATGACCCTGATATGCCACCTGCGAAGAGTGACGATCCCAGTGTGGTCCGATTATTTAAATGGGACGAACTGAGTCCCCTTATTCCTCAGGTCCTGGAGGTCCTGGGCCTTAAGGTATCTCAGGAAGAGTTGGACAAAGAGGGGGTTAATCCCGTCCTCGACGGCATTAGGGGTCCCACTACTTCCTTTCCTCTACCGAAGAAAGTACATAAATTGGTGACCCGAAAGTGGGAGGCTCCTGATAGGGATGTGAATCGTGTCCTCGATCGTCTTAACGATCGATTTCGGCTGGGAGGGGGAGGGAATCGTATTGTTGCCGTTTGGGGGGGTAAAATATCGTGAAAAATCGTTAAAAATCGAAAAATCGAAAAATCGAAAAACCGGCACATTAAAACCCCCTAAAACCCACCCCCGACCCTTTAAATTAAATCCCCCACCCTCCCGAACCCCCCCCCCCAAATAACTTAAATAACCTGCGGGTCCAGCGGCGGTCCGGAACGGCAGCGGTCCGGAACGGGCTCCTGCTCCTGAATCTTGTCGTCTTCAGCCGGCGCCATTTTCCAAAATGGCGCCGAAAAATGGCGGCGGCCATAGACGAAAAAGATTGGACGGCAGGAGGTCCTTCCGGACCCCCGCTGGACTTTTGGCAAGTCTCGTGGGGGTCAGGAGGCCCCCCACAAGCTGGCCAAAAGTTCCTGGAGGTCCAGCGGGGGTCAGGGAGCGATTTCCCGCCGCGAATCGTTTTCGTACGGAAAATGGCGCCGGCAGGAGATCGACTGCAGGAGGTCGTTCAGCGAGGCGCCGGAACCCTCGCTGAACGACCTCCTGCAGTCGATCTCCTGCCGGCGCCATTTTCCGTACGAAAACGATTCGCGGCGGGAAATCGCTCCCTGACCCCCGCTGGACCTCCAGGAACTTTTGGCCAGCTTGTGGGGGGCCTCCTGACCCCCACGAGACTTGCCAAAAGTCCAGCGGGGGTCCGGAAGGACCTCCTGCCGTCCAATCTTTTTCGTCTATAGCCGCCGCCATTTTTCGGCGCCTTTTTGGAAAATGGCGCCGGCTGAAGACGACAAGATTCAGGAGCAGGAGCCCATTCCGGACCGCTGCCGTTCCGGACCGCCGCTGGACCCGCAGGTTATTTAAGTTATTGGGGGGGGTTCGGGAGGGTGGGGGATTTAATTTAAAGGGTCGGGGGTGGGTTTTAGGGGGTTTTAGTGTGCCGGCTCACGATTCTAACGATTTATAACGATAAATCGTTAGAATCTGTATTGTATTGTGTTCCATAACGGTTTAAGACGATATTAAAATTATCGGACGATAATTTTAATCGTCCTAAAACGATTCACATCCCTAGCTCCTGATGCCGGTCTGAAAATGGGCAGAGCGATGGCCAAACTATATCCCCTGTCGTCGGATGTCTTAGACCTGTTGAAAATCCCTAAGGTGGATGCTGTGGACTCTGCGGTCACTAAGAAGACCACTATCCTGGTCGCTGGGGCGGCTGCCCTGAAAGACATGCAGAACTGGAAGCTGGAAATCCAGTTGAAGCGTGCATTTGAAGTCGCAGCGCTGAGTCTTCGAGCTGCAATCTGCAACAGCCTGATGCAGAGAGCATGTCTGTGTTGGGTTCAGGAGGCGTTGGTCAGTGCCGGAGCAGGCAGCGGAGGGGCTTTACAGTCCGCACGTTTGGAGGCGGGTGTCGCCTATGTGGCAGATGCCCTGTATGATCTGGTGAGGACCTCTGCAAGGAGTATGGTCTCCATGGTGTCGGTGCAGCGTCTCCTCTGGCTGAGGAATTGGGCGGCAGATTTGTCCTCTAAGTCCCAGCTGTGCAACCAGCCCTTTAAGGGCAAACTTCTGTTTGGGGAGGAACATAAGAACATAAGAAATTGTCATGCTGGGTCAGACCAAGGGTCCATCAAGCCCAGCATCCTGTTTCCAACAGTGGCCAATCCAGGCCATAAGAACCTGGCAAGTACCCAAAAACTAAGTCTATTCCATGTTAACATTGCTAATGGCAGTGGCTATTCTCTAAGTGAACTTAATAGCAGGTAATGGACTTCTCCTCCAAGAACTTATCCAATCCTTTTTTAAACCCAGCTACACTACCTGCACTAACCACATCCTCTGGCAACAAATTCCAGAGTTTAATTGTGCGTTGAGTAAAAAAGAACTTTCTCCGATTAGTTTTAAATGTGCCCCATGCTAACTTCATGGAGTGCCCCCTAGTCTTTCTATTATCCGAAAGAGTAAATAACCGATTCACATCTACCCGTTCTAGACCTCTCATAATTTTAAACATCTCTATCATATCCTCCTTCAGCCGTCTCTTCTCCAAGCTGAAAAGTCCTAACCTCTTTAGTCTTTCCTCATAGGGGAGCTGTTCCATTCCCTTTATCATTTTGGTAGCCCTTCTCTGTACCTTCTCCATCACAATTATATCTTTTTTGAGATGCACGACCAGAACTGTACACAGTATTCAAGGTGCGGTTTCACCATGGAGCGATACAGAGGCATTATGACATTTTCCGTTTTAGTCACTATTCCAAGTCACATAGTGACTTGGAATAGTCACTATGTGACTTGGAATAGTCACTATGTTTAGTCACATAGTTCCAAGTTTCTTCCCTTCCCCTTCCCTCCCTCCCCCCCCCAGTTTTCTCATCAGTTACAATGTAAAGCCCTGTTGGCTGAATTTGCTGTTGTCTGGAAACCGATGTGATGTCTCGTGCGAATGTCGGTATAGAAAAATGTTAAATAAATAAATAAATAAAAATATTCCCTTTCTAATAATTCCCAACATTCTGTTTGCTTTTTTGACTGCCGCAGCACACTGAACCGACGATTTCAATTTGTTATCCACTATGACGCCTAGATCTCTTTCTTGGGTTGTAGCACCTAATATGGTACCCAACATTGTGTATTTATAGCATGGGTTATTTTCCCTATATGCATCACCTTGCACTTATCCACATTAAATTTCATCTGCCATTTGGATGCCCAATTTTCCAGTCTCACAAGGTCTTCCTGCAATTTATCACAATCTGCTTGTGATTTAACTACTCTGAACAATTTTGTGTCATCTGCAAATTTGATTATCTCACTCATCGTATTTGTTTCCAGATCATTTATAAATATATTGAAAAGTAAGGGTCCCAATACAGATCCCTGAGGCACTCCACTGTCCATTCTCTTCCACTGAGAAAATTGTCCATTTAATCCTACTCTCTGTTTCCTGTCTTTTAGCCAGTTTGCAATCCACGAAAGGACATCGCCACCTATCCCATGACTTTTTACTTTTCCTAGAAGCCTCTCATGAAGAACTTTGTCAAACGCCTTCTGAAAATCCAAGTAATACTACATCTACCGGTTCACCTTTATCCACATGTTTATTAAACCAACCAAACCTATACATTCCCACATAATCCCCCCCCCTACTCAGATTCCCAGCCCCCCCCCCCACCCCACCCGCCCTTTCCCCCCCCCCTCCTAAGGCTTTCCCTTTCTTCCATTATTTCCCCCTCCTTAGGCCTTTTTTTCCCCCCTCCTTAGGCTTTTTCCCCCCCTCCCAAGGCTTTCCCATTCGCCTCTCCTTGCCCGCCCTTCCCCTATTATCTTCCTACAATTTTACAAAATTGTTCAATTTAGTCCGATATAATCAATCCTATGCTAATTGTCACTAATGTAAATATTCCTTTTTCTGTAAATAAGTTCCTTTTACTTCTTATGTTAACGGTTGTTTTTTATACTCTCACTCATGCTACCTATCTTTCCCTCTCTTCTTCCTGTCTCCCTTACCCCCCCCCCCCCCCCTTTCTGGCCTGCTCCCATCCCCCGGCCCCCTGTTCATTGTAATTTCCTCCTTTAACTGAGTTACTTGTAAACCGGCGTGATGTGCCTCACGAACGTCGGTATATTAAAAGTTGTTAAATAAATAAATAAATAAATAAATATTAACTCCTTCAAAAAAGTGAAGCAGATTTGTGAGGCAAGATTTGCCCTGGGTAAAGCCATGCTGACTTTGTTCCATTAAACCATGTCTTTCTATATGTTCTGTGATTTTGATGTTTAGAACAATTTCCACTATTTTTCCTGGCACTGAAGTCAGGCTAACCGGTCTGTAGTTTCCCGGATCGCCCCTAGAACCCTTTTTAAATATTGGGGTGACATTTGCTATCCTCCAGTCTTCAGGTACAATGGATGATTGTAATGATAGGTTACAAATTTTTACTAATAGGTCTGAAATTTCATTTTTTAGTTCCTTCAGAACTCTGGGGTGTATACCATCCAGTCCAGGTGATTTACTACTCTTCAGTTTGTCAATTAGGCCTACCACATCTTCTAGGTTCACCGTGATTTGATTCAGTCCATCTGAATCATTACCATGAAAACCTTCTCCATTACGGGTACCTCCCCAACATCCTCTTCAGTAAACACCGTAGCAAAGAAATCATTTAAACTTTCCACGATGGCCTTATCTTCTCTAAGTGCCCCTTTAACCCCTCGATCATCTAACGGTCCAACTGACTCCCTCACAGTCTTTCTGCTTCGGATATATTTTAAAAAGCTTTTACTGTGAGTTTTTGCCTCTACAGCCAACTTCTTTTCAAATTCTCTCTTAGCCTGTCTTATCAATGTCTTACATTTTACTTGCCAACGTTTATGCTTTATCCTATTTTCTTCTGTTGGATCCTTCTTCCAATTTTTGAATGAAGATCTTTTGGCTAAAATAGCTTCTTTCACCTCCCCTTTTAACCATGCCGGTAATCGTTTTGCCTTCTTTCCACCTTTCTTAATGTGTGGAATACATCTAGACTGTGCTTCTAGAATGGTATTTTTTAACAATGACCACGCCTCTTGGACATATTTTACTTTTGTAGCTGCTCCTTTCAGTTTTTTTCTAACAATTTTTCTCATTTTATCAAAGTTTCCCTTTTGAAAGTTTAGCACGAGAGCCTTGGATTTGCACACTGTTCCTCTTCCAGTCATTAAATCAAATTTGATCATATTATGATCACTATTGCCAAGCGGCCCCACCACTGTTACCTCTCTCACCAAGTCCTGTGCTCCACTGAGAATTAGATCTAAAATTGCTCCCTCTCTCGTCGCTTCCTGAACCAATTGCTCCATAAAGCTATCATTTATTCCATCCAGGAACGTTATCTCTCTAGTGTGTCCCGATGATACATTTACTCAGTCAATATTGGGGTAATTGAAGTCTCCCATTATTACTGCACTACCAATTTGGTTAGCTTCCCTAATTTCTCTTAGCATTTCACTGTCCGTCTCACCATCCTGACCAGGTGGACGGTAGTATACCCCTATCACTATAGTCTTCCCCGACACACAAGGGATTTCTACCCATAAAGATTCAATTTTGTATTTAGTCTCATGCAGGATGTTTATCCTGTTGGACTCTATGCCATCCCGGACATAAAGCGCCACACCTCCTCCCGGGTGCTGCTCTCTGTCATTGCGATATAATTTGTATCCCGGTATAGCACTGTCCCATTGGTTATCCTCTTTCCACCATGTCTCTGAGATGCCAATTAAGTCTATGTCATCATTCACTGCTATACATTCTTATTCTCCCATCTTACTTCTTAGACTTCTGGCATTAGCTAGCATACAAACATTTCAAAGTTTGTTTTTTGTTTGTATTTTCATTCTGCTTTTTAATTGATAGAGATAAGTTAGAATTTTTTAGCTCAGGTGAGTTTTTAGTTACAGGCACTTGTACTATTTTTCTAATTATTGGAACCTCACTGTCGGGATGCCCTAATTCTAATGCATCATTAGTATCCTTTGAAGATACCTCTCTCCGAACCATGCGCTGCTGAGCGACTGTCGGCTTTCCCCTTTTTTTCTAGTTTAAAAGCTGCTCTGTCTCCTTTTTAAAGGTCCCCTAGTTTGTTTTCCCAGTTTCTCCGGTGTGTATGCCTACCTCCGTAACTCATCATCTGTGAATGTCAAACCTGTACACCGTTGTGATCTAGTGATTCTCACATGGAATGACGGTATATAAAACACTCAAATAAACAGACAGCAGAGAACTAATTCAAGCCTTCAGCTTAATTGATATTTGGAGGCAGCTATACCCTCATAACAGACTCTACTTTTTCTTCCCTAGGCACAACAAGCAGAATAGTATCGATTTATTTTTTGTGTACTCCTAACATGGTTTCTCTAATCTCAGATAGTGATATACTACCCTGTACGATATCTGATCATCCGTCAGTCTCTCTTTAAGTGTGGCTGGCTCAATTACTCAATCCTTCACATGGAGATTGAATACTAGTCTCTTGGGTGATTCCCTGTTCTCCAATTTGGTTAAAGAAGCAATTACCAATTTCATCATTCATAATCCTGAAGCAGATGGGAGGCCTTTAAAGCAGTTCTGTAAGGAAAGATAATCAGCTAGTTCCATCCAAAAAGATCAGAGGAAATCCACAACACTCTTCATGTCTATATTGTGAAACTGGATTCTCTCCATAAGCAGGACTGTTCAGTTCACATTCTGAAAACATTGGAGGCATGTAGACAGGGATTATAGTCTCTAGAGGTGGGTAAAAAAGGCACTTAAATACACCTGTTTGAAATTTTATGAACACAAGGATAAGCCAGGTGCCTTTCTGGCTAGAGCTATGTTGCAAGCAAATAGCTAGATCCCATATCCTACAGGTGAAAAATCAAGATGGGGTTTATATGTCCAAGCCTTCAGAGATTGAAAAAGCCTTTGTACAATAATTCACAACATTATATAGTTCTCCACCAGAGGTCCCCCCCCGAGGGTGTTGCCAATTTTTTAGGTCCATTGATCCTTTTTAGTTTAAAAAAAGAATAGAGACACAGGTAAGCACTTCCTTTCTCTTTAACCACAGCCCGAATTTCAGATAAAGCTTTCTCAGAGGACAAGCAGATGATAGCCCCTACATGTCGGTGACATCATCAGATGGAGCCCCGACATGGAAAACTTATGTCAGAGTTTCTAGTACTTTGATTTGGCACACTGAGCATGCCGAGCATGCTTATACCAAGCATCCACACGGGTTCCCTCTCCAGTTCCTCTCTTTCCATGGAGCTGTAAATATCGCAGTGTGAGGGAGCTCACTTTGGGGTTTTGGCCTTGTGGAAAAATTTCCTTTTTCTCTTTTTCTTGTTTTTTGTAGGTTTTTCTTCGCAATATTCGCCGGGTCCCTCTCAGTGCTTCCATGGAATGTTCCTAGTCAGGGTTTTCAATGCTTCTGGTAATTTTCCTTTCGAAGTCGATTCCCCCGAGGTGGTGGTGCCTTGGTGCCTGCCATTGAAGCCTGCCACCAGCGATTTTGATTTTGCATCCCTTTTATTTCGTCCTGTCATGTCCACGTTTGTTGTTTTGTGATGCCCTCTGTGCCCGAGGACCATGTCCATTAGGGACCCCCATGAGACTTGTGCCCTCTGCCTGAGGGCAGCATATGATTTCCAGGGTTTCCACTTATATGCACAAATGACCCTGAACTGACGTAGTCTTTGGCTCGAAAGATGGAATAGCTTTTCGGATCAAGGAAGACAGAGCCATTGGCATTGGCGGCATCGGCATTGATAGACCTTGGAGTCACACTGATGGACACTGCGCTATCAATATTAGCAGGACTGTCTGTGCTGTCGGTGGATAGGAGCATCAGAGACCGATACTGTCGATTTTTTTTCCAGGCCGAAGACATCTGGGCTCCTTGTCATTGACCTTGGCACAGGGGAAGGACCGGGCTGAACATCAAAGGAAGGTGAAGAAACATGTCACCAGTCCCAAGGGATGCATTGGCTCATGCCACAATACCCCCAAAGTGACCCTGCAGCAAGGAGAACCAGTCCTCCATCAATGCCGGGGGTCCGCAACAGTCGCTACCAGTCCTGATGCCAGTCACAGATTCACCTCACGGGTCTGAAGAGGATCTGGTCACTCCTCCTTCCTCCTAGTCAGTGTTGGCATCGGCAACGTTCGAGAAGGAGCTGGCGGTGGAATGGGTGATGCGGGGCATCGGTACTCTGGCACAGGCACCGGATACAGTATCATTGTCCTGGAGAAGCTTGGTGCGGTCATCAGTGCATTACTGACCCAGCTGGATTCACTTCCTGGGATGGCATCAGTGCCCTTCGGGGCACCGCAGCCTCCCCCCTTCCAATATGGTGATCATTGCTAGTTCCTCGAAGGAGGAAGCTCTGCCCAGGCTGGCAGAGATGCCGAGGCCTGTAGCCCCCTGTCCAGCTTTGCCGGTGCCTGCACCTCTGGACTAAGGTCAAGTGCCTAGGGTCCCATCCTCTGTTTCTTACAGTGAGGATGAGGGTCCCTATTGCCCCTGGGGGGGATGATACCTCAGAGTTCTTGATAAGGGCTCTCAGGGTCTCCCTTCAGACCCTTCTCCAGACAAGCGAAGCATGTCTCTGTCTGAAGACTTAACCTTTGCAGGGTTTGTGAGGGTGATGGCCGAAGCCATCCCATTTCAGTTATTGACAGAGGAGGATGCCAGGCACATAATGCTTGAAATCCTCCAGTTTGTGGAGTTTCTGAAGGAGATCAAGGCGGTGCCAGAACACGATATCCTTAAGGAGTTGCTGATGATGATATGGGCACACCCCCTCACAGTACCTCACGTTAACAAGAAGGCTGCCGGGCTTTACCTCATTCAGAAGGCTGCCGGATTTGATGTGTCAGCTGCCCCACCAATTGGTGGTGGTTGAATCTGCTCTCAAGAGAGCCAAGCATTCTCTGACCCATTCCTTGGTGCCCCTGGGGAAGGGCTACAGAGCAATGGATGCTCTTGGGATAAGAGTGTTTTAGGGGGCCTTGCTCATTGCCCACATCGCTTCCTAGCAGCTCTACATGTGCCAGTACTTGCGGAACATCTGGAAACAGGTACAAGAGGTGGCCGAGCAGCTGCCTCAACAGCAGAAAGACACCCTCATGTCACTGGTGCATAAAGGCCTGGAGTGCAGAAAACACAAACTCTGAGCGACCTACAATGTTTCTGAGATGGCATCTAGAGTCTCTGCAGTGAGAATCTGCGTCTGCAGAATGGCACAATTGCGGGTTTTGGATCTCTGACCAGAAACCAGAGGATTGACTCGCTGACATGCCGTGCACTGGGGAGAATCTCTTTGGAGACAGGGTGAGGGAAGTGGTGGCCCAGCTCTGAAACCACCATGAAACTCTTCAACAACTCTCTGCCAGCATTCCGGGATCTGTCCTCCTCTTCTAGGAGGCCGGTGAGATTGGGACCAAGGAACTACTTTCAGAAGAGGAAGCACTATTCTCCGCTTCCTTGCTCACGTCAACAGCCTCTGCCTCCTCGGACTTACCAGAGGTACCCGCTCCTCGGGGGCCTCGCTCTCTTTTCTCTATTTCAGATTGCAGCTAGGAACTGGTACTCGCTCCTCGAGGGCCCATGTTCCTGAACACTCTGAAGATTCTCTACTGCCTGGAAGCTATTACAGATACAGATTATTGTGAGTTACCACCGCTCTCTCAGAGCTTTCCCTGGAACCAGGTACTCGCTCCTCGAGGGCCTAACCCTTTCCAGCTACTGAGCTTGCTTGAGATCTTATGTGAGTTATCTAAGTACTGGCTAGGTATAACAGCATACCCTGTCTATTCACTATCTACAGTCTCTTTACAGCTCAGCAACACTGGGATCGCAGTTCCAGCATCTGAGGGACTTCAGCCCTGCCGGGCATATCAGCATACTACTGCCACCTCTGGTGGTTCTACTACCTGTCTAATAAAAGAACTATCTGTGTTTGTCTCTATACTCAAGCCTAGCCGGTGGTCCCTCTGAGGATATCCTCCTGGGGGCGCTGTCATCTGCCATCGGCCCAAGGATTCACCAATTTACATAACTGTTCAGCTGAGCACCCTCTCTAGTACTCCGCTGATACAGTTTGCCAACTCAGAAGTCTACATCATAACAGATTGCCAACTCCTTAGCAGATCCGTAACAGATTGCTGGCCCCTCCTTCCACAGGAGCCAGTCCACAACAGATTGCTAACTCCTCCTTCCATAGGAGTAGATTCTATCAGATTGCTACTCTTATCTGCTAGCTCCTCCCATCAGCATAGCAGATCATAACACATAGTTCTTCTCTGTAGGAGAAAAACGTCGCGAGAAAAAGGAGCAGGGATGTAAGGCTTTAGAATCTCCAGTTTGGCTTAACACAGCTCCTACTCCAACATCTGAAGCGTCAACCTCCAGGATGAAGGGTTTATTGGGGTCCGGGTGACTCAGACATGGCTCAGTGGAAAAGGCAGTCTTTAGTTTCTCGAACGTGGAAATGGCCTCTGCAGACCATTTAGAAGCGTTGGCCCCTTTCCGTGTCTTTGCAGTTAAGGGCACTGTCAAAGAAGAATAGTTCTTTATAAAGCTTCTGTAGTAATTTGTGAACCCCAAAAATCATCTCAGGGCCTTCAGACTGGTAGGTTGAGACCAATTCTTGATACTCTCTAATTTTTGGGGATCCATCCGGAAGCCTTGTTTCGAGATGATATAGCCAAGAAAATGCACAGACTCTTTGTGAAATTCGCACTTTGACAATTTGGCGTAGAGGCGATGTTCTCGAAGTCTCAGTAATACTTGTTTGACATCTGCTAGATTAGTAGACATATCCTGTGAGAATATCAAGATGTCATCTAGGTAAACAACGACACTTTTGTACAGAAGGTCCCGCAGAATGTCATTCATCATGTTCTGAAACACAGCGGGAGCATTGCGCAGGCCATATATTCGAAATGGCCATCTCGAGTGTTGAAAGCTGTTTTACACTCGTCGCCGTCGTGGATGTGAACCAAGTTATAGGCTCCCTTTAGGTCAAGTTTTGAGAATATCTTGGCTCCTTGAAATCGATCAAACAGCTCTGAGATCAGAGGTAAGGGGTATTGGTCTTTAATCGTGATCTTGTTCAGACCTCGATAGTTAATACAAGGACGCAGAGTGCCATCCTTCTTCCCCAAGAAGAAGAAGCCTGTGCCCGCAGGAGACTTAGATGTCTAATGAACCCTTTTTGCAGGTTTTCCTCAATGTACTTGGACAAGGCCTTGTTCTCTACCACTGAGAGCGGGTAGACACGTCCCTTAGGAGGTTCAGCATTAGGTTTCAGTCGTATTGCGCAGTCATAAGATCTGTGTGGAGGAAGGATGTCAGCAGCTTCTTTGGAGAAAACATCATGAAATGATGCATACTGAGGTGGCAGTCCCGGCATCACTGGAGTTGTAGGCATGCAGAGAATAGGAGAGACCTCCTTTAGGCATTTGCCATGACATTCTGGGCCCCAACGGGAGAGTTCCTGTTGTGTCCATTGGTGCCCGATGCCCTCTCTCCACCCTCCTTACCTCTCTGCGGCCTCCCTCTCCGTCCGCGGGAAGACTGGCTGCCGCGGCGTTCTCCTGCCACTTGTCCTCGGGCATTCCCGAACTGGCTCGACGCTGCAACTGCCGTGTTTCCTGGAGGCCTAGGGGCGCACGCGCGGCGCGGCCCCGATTGAAGTACCGGCATTGGCGCGAACCTTGAGGGCGTCCCCCGAAGATGACGTCACCCGCGACGGATATTTAAGGTCTTGGAATTTTCTAACACATCGAGTTAGCAAAGGTTTTGCTACCTAAGCTACTCTGCCTCCTCGGACTTACCAGAGGTACCCGCTCCTCGGGGGCCTCACTCTCTCCTTGTTTTTTTCAGGTGACAGTCTGGAACTGCTACTCGCTCCTCGAGGGCCCTGATCCCAGACTTGATTCGTATACTCCTATGCCTGGAAGTCTTCACTACCAACTATATCAGCTACATCAGTGAGTTACCATCATTCTCTCTGAGCTGTCCCTGGAACCAGGTACTCGCTCCTCGAGGGCCTATTCTTTCCAGTTCCTGGGCTTCATTGGGACTTTGTGTGAATGTTACCATCTGCATACCCTGCCTACTCACTATATCTCAGTCTCTCTTCAGCTCAGCCTCCAGGGATCGCTGTTCCAGTATCTGAGGGACCTCAGCCCTGCCGGGCTTACCAGCTCACTACTGAAATCTCTGGTGGTTCAGTATACTGTCTAATAAAAGAACTGAACCCGAAGTTGAAACCATGTTAAAAAAGATAAACCCAGCCCCACATGTAATTGACACCATATCAACAAACGACATAAAAAAACTAGCCAACATAGTCGCCCCACATTAACAAAAATCATAAACCTCTCCTTAGAGGAAGGATCCCTTCCAGATAACCTAAAAGGAGCAATAATTAAACCAATTATAAAGAAAAAAAACAGTGACCCACTTATACTGAGTAACTACAGACCAGTCTCAAATCTTCCACTAATAGCAAAATTAATAGAAAAAGTCATCCAGAAACAACTAGCTGAACACCTTGACAACAATAATATACTCTACCCTTCACAGCACGGATTTCACAAATATTACAGCACAGAAACCTTACTACTCTCATTGACTGATAGCATAATGAGAGGCTTTGACAGTGGGAAACATTACATCCTCCTAATGCTTGACCTATCACCTGCCTTTGACACAGTAAATCATGACATACTGCTAAACAGACTCGATGAAAGTGGATTAAAGGAAAAAACTAAAGTCTGGTTCAGATCATACCTAAGTAACAGATATTATCAAGTTCAAATAAAAAACGCATTGTCAGAGAAAATAAATCTAGTAACTGGCGTACCACAAGGATCAGCACTCTCAGCTACACTCTTTAATATCTACCTACTTCCACTGTGCCATCTCCTAGCTGGACTGGGTATCATACACTACATATACGCCGATGATATTCAGAATTTACTACCAATCGAAGGCTCACTGGAAAAAACTAAACCTAGCAATCATGTACCTTGACATTATTAAACAGCTACTAAACCAAATGGAGCTAGTCATCAACATAGAGAAAACTGAATTCCTCCATCTTGAACGAAAAAACATGACAGTCATCCAATCCCCAATCTGACTAAAAAACAATCAGAAAATTGGAATAGCCGAGAAAGTACGGAACCTCGGTGTAATAATAGACACAGAACTTAGCCTCAAACAAAACATATCATTAAAAGTCAAAGAAGGATATGCCAAATTAATGGTCCTCAGGAAACTTAAACCGTTACTAAATCAAACTAACTTCCGAACTGTCCTACAAGCTTTAATATTTGCCAGCACTGACTACTGTAATGCCTTACTATTAGGATTACCGTACACGACATTAAGACCACTCCAAATACTCCAAAACTCAGCCACAAGAGTTATGACAGGAAAAAGGAAAAGAGATCATATAACTGAAACACTAGCTGAACTACACTGGCTGCCAATTGAATACAGGGTAAAATATAAAACCCTTTGCACTATACATAAACTAATCCATGACGAAAAAGCTGAATGGCTAAACACTGCATTCCGCGTCCACGTCCCTAACAGAAACCTGAGATCTGCCAACAAAGCCCTCCTAACAATCCCCTCAGTAAAAACTGCAAAACTAACTCAAGTCAGAGAAAGAGCACTATCATTGGCTGGACCGTTACTATGGAACACCATACCCATAGAGATAAGACTACAGAGAAATTTCAAGACTTTCAAAAAGAGCTTAAAGACATGGCTCTTTAGAGAAGCCTTTCCACAAAGAGAGCGAGAGAGAGAAAAATGCTGATAGCTGTACACATAAAATCTTCATACAGCACTAGCACACTTTATGTATGTATGTCATGGTTTTGTCTATTGCAACTTTTAAATTAAATGTATAATTTAACAGTCTTTATCTTAAGTCACAGGTCAGATTAATCATCACTAAACTCTTAGTCATTACTATGAAACAATGTTACCGAGATCATCAGGCACCTCCATTACTAATAATTGGAACAGTTTGCATGTACAATTTACTATATGTGCCTATATGTAAACCGTTGTGACGGTATTCTACTAAACGACGGTATAGAAAAGATTTTAAATAAATAAATAAACTAGTGTGTGTTTGTCTCCTAACTCTGAGCCTGACTGGTGGTCCCTCTCAGGATCATCCCCCAGGGCGTGGTCATCTGCCACTGGTCCAAGGATCCACCCTCAACTCTCATATATAACTACAGATCCCGAACAGATTACTAACTACTATCTGATTGCTCCTCCCATCAGGCATCAGATCTATAACAGAATAACAGATTGCTAACTCCATGGATCTGGCACAACTCAATGCTTTGCAGGCCATACTGGGCCTGGCCCAACGCATTGTGGAGCAGCAAGACGCTTTGGAGAAGCTTACTTCAGCGTTTCATCAACTACACACACAGAAGGTTCAAGGCACAACTTCCAACCAAGAAGGTCAGTCACTGAGGTAACTTTGAAGACTGCTGTACCACTGGCGACTCCAATCCGCTTTTCCGGAGAAATCCAGAAGACCCAGGGCTTTTTGAACCAGTGCTGCATGCACTTTGCCTTACAGCCGTCTCTATTTCCTACCACTCTCTCCAAGACTACCTACATCCTTTCATACCTGGATGGTAGGACTTTGTCGTGGGCATCTACCTTGTGGGAACGCAAGGACTCTATTTTGCAGGACATAGAAGGATTTATGGACTTGTTTAAAACCGTATTCGATGACCCTGCTCGAATGTCTGTAGCCGGTCCTGCTTTAGTGGATTTGAAGCAAGGCAGCAGATCATTGGCTGAATTTGCCATAGAGTTCAAAACTCTTGTGGCAGAACTTTGCTGGGACCCCAGATGCCTCAAGACTCTCTTCTGCAGAGGTCTGGATAACCGTTTGAAGGACGAGCTGGCTGCTCGCCAAACACCTGACTCGCTGGACGAATTAATAGCCTTAGCTACTCGGATTGATCTACGACTCCGGGACAAGGTGAAGAAACTCCGGTCTAGGGTGGTACCCAGGTTGAAACAGGCCAGCGCTGTCTCTACACCTCGGATGGTTCCAGTAATCCCTGCTGCTGATACAGATGAACCTATGCAACTGGGTCACGGTCGTTTGACCTCCAAAGAGAGATGATTTCGGAAGAAGCGCGGTCTTTGCATGTACTATGTTCAGCCCGGCCACAATGTCTCCACGTGCTCCAGTCATCAGGAAAAAGGATGGACCTAAGTCCTGCAGGAGGACTGTTCTTAGGCCATACCGCAACATCTCCTCCGTTCACTCTCCCAGCCTCCTTGACTTACGGACCCATCATGGTTCAGACTCCTGCCCTAGTGGACTCAGGGGCAAGAGGCAACTTCATTCTCAAATGTCTTGTGGAAGACGTGTGGAGTCCTCTCAACAAGCTGAAAGATCCACTACAGTGTCATCTTTTGAAGTGGACTTTGGACGTTCCCCAACTTCGCCACTTCCACTGAAGATCTCAGTGACGTCCCCCAACAGCTCATCCACTGCTGCTGATAACAACTCATACTCAGTGAATTCTTCCAAGACTCAAGATCCACTTGTCATCAATGCAGAAGATGACTTGGAATACAAAGTCGAAGAAGTCCTGGATGTTCGTAAGAGAGGCAAGACTTTTGAATACTTTCTAAAATGGGAAGGTTTCGGCCCCGAAGAAAACCCTTGGGAGCCTCAGACCAATAGCCTGGACAAAGAGATGCTTCGTCCGTTCCATCTCGCCCATCCTTCTAAACCTAAGCCTGGTACCTGAAGAGGAAGTCGCCCTTTGAAGGGGGGTACTGTTGTGTCTTTCGGTGCCCGACACCCTCTCTCCGCCCTCCTTACCTCTCTGGCGCCTCCCTCTCTGTCCGCGGGAAGACTGGTTGCTGCGGAGTTCTCCTGCCACTTGTCCTCGGGCGTTGCCAGACAGGCTCAACGCTGCAACCACCATGTTTCCTGGAGGCCTAGGGGTGCACGCGCGGTGCAGCCCCGATTGAAGTACTGGCATTGGCGCGAACCTCGGGGGCGTCCCCCGAAGATGACGTCACCCGCGACGGATATTTATGGTCTTGGAATTTGCTAACACATCAAGTTAGCAAGGGTTTCGCTACCTAAGCTACTCTGCCTCCTTGGACTTACCAGAGATACCCGCTCCTCGGGGGCCTCGCTCTCTCCTTGTTTTTTTCAGGTGACAGTCTGGAACCGGTACTTGCTCCTCGAGGGCCCTGATCCCAGATTTGATTCGTATACTCCTCTGCCTGGAAGTCTTCACTACCAACTATATCAGCTACATCAGTGAGTTACCATCATTCTCTCTGAGCTGTCCCTGGAACCAGGTACTCGCTCCTCGAGGGCCTATTCTTTCCAGCTCCTGGGCTTCATTGGGACTTTGTATGAATGTTACCATCTGCATACCCTGCCTATTCACTATAGCTCAGTCTCTCTTCAGCTCAGCCTCCAGGGATCGCTGTTCCAGTATCTGAGGGACTACAGCCCTGCAGGGCTTACCAGCTCACTACTGCCATCTCTGGTGGTTCAGTATACTGTCTAATAAAAGAACTAGTGTGTGTTTGTCTCCTACCTCTGAGCCTGATCGGTGGTCCCTCTCGGGATCATCCCCCGGAGGCGTAGTCATCTGCCACTGGTCCAAGGATCCACCCTCAACTCTCATACATAACTATAGATCCCGAACAGATTGCTAACTACTATCTGATTGCTCCTCCCATCAGGCATCAGATCTATAACAGAATAACAGTTCCAACGTAGCCCAGTTGAATTGTGGCATGTGCAGCTGCAACCAGGGGAACCCCAGAACGATAGGGTGCATGGCCTTCTCTAACACAAAGAAGGAAATTGACTCTGTATGGAGGGCTCTGGTGTGAAGGGATACCGGTTCGGTATAACAGGTAACATCACCTCGTAACGGCTCTCCATGTATAGACGATAAGAGTGGTGGAGTCTTCAAAGTGGTGAGGGGAATCCTCAAATCCACTAATCATCGTAGAATAAAATTACCTCCTGCCCCTAAGTCCACCAGGGCAAGGGTTTGGAATTCCAAAGGTCCGCAGATCAGAGAGACAGGGAGAGAGAGTGGAGGAGAGGGCATAGTAAGGCCTAAGAAAAGTCCTTCCGCAGGACTTAGGCCCGTCCGTTTCCCGGACATATGGGGCATTTTTTGACTGCATGACCAGCTTGTCCACAGTACATGCACAAACCATTCCTCTTCTGTAGTCTTCTCTCTTTGGATGTCAGGTGACTGCGAACAAGTTGCATTGGTTCTTCACCACTGGCAACAAACGTTACAGGAACCATCCTGAGTGCAGGCTTAGCACGAACTTCTTTCTGAACAGATCCTTTACCAGGCTTGAGTTCTTGCACCTTATCACGAAGCCTGTGATCAATTCTAGTAGCTAAGGCCACTAGCTCATCCAGCGAGTCAGGTGTCTCACGAGCGACCAGCTCGTCCTTCAAGCGGGAATCCAAACCTCTGAATAAGAGAGTTTTCAGGCATCTAGGGTCCCAAAGTAACTCAGCTGCAGAGTCTTGAACTCTTTAGCAAAATCAGCCAGTGGTCAGTTGCCTTGCTTCAGGTCCACCAAAGCAGAACCAGCAACAGTGTGTCGGGCACACGGATTTGAACAAGTCCATAAATCCATCAATATCCTGAAGTATAGGGTCTTTGCGTTCCCACAGCGAGGAAGCCCAAGACAAGGCCCTTCAGTCAAGATAAGATAGAATGTAAGTAGTCTTGGCGTAGGCTGTAGGGAAGTGAGAAGATTGTAATGCAAAATGCATACAACACTGGTTTAAGAAGCCTCTAGTTCTCTGAATCTCCCCAGAGAAATGTACTGGAGCAGTTACTTCAGGTAACTGACCTTCATTACTGGAAGTAGAATCTTGATTCTTCTGTACGTGCAGCTGATGAAACACAGTAGCGAGTTTTTCCAATGCGTCTTGTTGTTCAGCAGTGCGCAGGACCAGGCCTGGAATGGCCTGCAAGGCATTCAGCTGAGCCGGATCCATGGAGTTAGCAATCTGTTATGGTTATTGATGTTTGGGTGGATCCTTGGACACTGTAGCAGCTGACCACGCCCATGGGGGGCAGTCCCATGAGGGACTACAGTGTCAGGCTAGACTCTGGACACACAAATACAGATTTAAATCTTTTATTAAACAGTTTTGGAAGCTACCAGAGGTGGCGGTAGTGAGTAGTGGATGTTGAGCCCGGCTGGGCAGGTCTCCCACAGAATGCTGGAACAGCAAGTCCTCTGCTAGGCAGTGCTGTAGTGGAAAGAGACTGAGAGTTATGAGTACACAATAAGAAGCATTCAGAGTCCCTGGTAGAATTAGGAGAAGTTCCGAGACAGGGAGAGCAGGCCCTCGAGGAGCGAGTAACTGATCCCTTAGACCAGGGAGACTCAGTTGTATTGTACTCACGTAGCAGTAACAGAGATTCCACTAGATGAGAGGTCTGGCACCGGAACAGAGGGCAGGCCCTCGGAGCGAGTACCTGGTTCCAGTGAAGCAGTACTGTGGAATAGATGATAGTTGTACTCACAGATGGAAACTGTTAGTGAAGTCTTCCAAGTAGAAAGGTTTGAAGATATGCAGGCAGCGATTCAGGGAATATGGGCCCTCGAGGAGTGAGTACTGGTTTCCTGATAGCACCTGAAAGAAGCAGAAGAGGCCCCTGAGGAGTGGGTACCCCGTTAGCAACCCTGAAGGGTGTAAGAGTTCCAGATAGCACTGGAGTGGCAGAGCAGCTTCGGTACAGAGAGCGAATCCCATCCATAGAGTTACCGTTGCTAACTCAATGAGCTAGCAAATACTTTAGGCTTAAATATCCGGGCAGCGTGACGTCATATCAGGGGGACGCCCCTGAGGTTCGCGCCAACGTGGAAATAAAGAGGAGGGCGGCGGCGTGCGCGCGTGCGCCCTAAGGTACCTTGAAGGAGCATGGCGGGAGGCAGCACCAAAGCAGGTCCAGGGATGCCGGAGAGGATGGCAAACAGACGCCGTGGCAGCCGGTGAGTGGGAGGAGCCGCAAGTATTGAGAGGTTGGCGGGGCGAAGCCGTCGAAGACTGACGGTTGCAACACTGCTATAGCCACCAAGGAACCCTGGACCCATTTGGCCATTGACTTTGTCACTGACCTTCCCCTCTCTAGTGGCAACACCATCATACAGGTGATAGTGAATCAATTTTCTAAGATGGTGCATTTCACTCCCCGCTGGGCCTTCCTAGGGTGCATGAACTGGCTAAACTCTTCATTTAACATATCTTCTGTCTGCATGGGCTTCCCCTTCACATAATCATTCTCACAGCCCGCTTCTGGAAAAGCTTGTGCAGAAAGTTTGGAATTACCTTGGATTTCACGTTGGCTTACCACCCCCAGAGCAATGGGCAAACTGAGCGAGTAAATCAGGATCTTGAGGCCTTTCTGTGAGCCTATGTGAACAGTGGCAGGATAACTGGGCACCACTGAGTAGTTCCCTGGGCTTTACCCTTCTATATAGGATGTCATCCTTGCACACCTAAGCCCGTCCCAGTCACTATCACTTACCCTGCAGCCTACTTAATGGGAACTGAACTCAAGAATCTCTGACAGAAGATGCACCACCTCCTGGAACAAATGGTGGAACGGTTCAAGAAACAGGCAGAGAGGAAACATTACCCAGCACCCCAGCTATAACTAGGCAACTTGGAATGGCTCAGCACAAAGAACCTATGCTTAAGAATACCTTCATTGAAGTTTGCATCCAGGTTTGTGGGTCCTTTCCCTATCCTGTGGCAACTGGGACCAGTGACTTACAAACTAAAGTTACCCTTCTCTCTACAGGTCCATGACGTCTTTCATATGTCGCTACTGAAACCTGTAATTCTCTCATGTCCAGACTTTCTGCTCCTCCAGCCATCTAAAGTCTCTGCAGAAGAAGATACCCAGTATGAAGTCCAGGAGATCTTGGATTCCTGGAGGGGCTGGAATCAGATTCAGTATCTAATCTCCTGGAAAAACTATAGACCCGAAAAAAATTAATGGCAGACAGCCTCCAACCTTCAAGCCCCCCGGCTTGTACATGAGTTCCACAAGAAATTCCCCAGGAAATCCAAGCCCAAAAGACTTGTGTGTGTGTGTGTGTGTGGGGGGGGGTGCTTTTGGAGGTGGTGGGTATTCTTATATTTGCCCATCATGGCAGGCTGCTGCAACTGGCTACACTCATCCTGACACCGCAGGAGAATGCTCTCATCATTGCACACTCCAGATGCTGCTGATACTTCTAGGCTGCTGCATTCCCTTAGGCATGTATGCCTGCATAATTGCACATTATAAAGAGCCTGTGGCGGGAAACTCTGAGCAGTGCCCTCCGATGACATCAGGCTGACCCGGTCGGATCTTGTAGCATTACCTCGCCTAGCAGCAGGTCTCCTGCATCTGCAGTGCATGTTGCACCTGGGTCTTGGTTCCTGAATTCTGCCTGTGTTCCTGGTTCCTGGCTTGCATTGTCCAGCCTTGCCTTGTCCTGTCCATCATGTCCAGTGTCTTCTGTGTGCTGTGTCCATCCTTGGCCTGATTTCCAGATTCTGACCTCTTGCTTGCACCTGACCATGTCTCTCCCCAGGCTGCCCCAATCTTGGCCTGCTTTCAATACTCAAGTCTGCTGCTTGCCCTGACCCTGGCATGCCTTCAGACTCTTGCTTACCTGACCTCCCTAGGGATACACCTAAGCCCTGCTGACCGCTAGTAACCAAGGGCTCAACCTGTGGGTGTGGATCAAAGGCTCATTCATCATTACTGGGCTATTTCCCATGCTAACTGGCTTGATCTCTTTGGATAGAATCCTAATACACAGATCACACCCTATATTACCATGCTATTTTCAAGGCCATAGTAATCATTACGTAGTAGATTGTATTGCATCCCGATGTAATTCTGGTTTTAAAATCAGCAGGTAACTCATGTTTCAATGCTGGGTTTAACACTGGCTAGTACATAGACCCCTAAATCCAGTTTCTTGTAACCTGGAATTGTCCCAGTTAGGTATAGGCTTCCAGTCAATGGTGGTTGTGCTCTATCAATATAGGCTACAGATTCAGAAATGGATATCTAAGTACAGCTGCTATGCACAAGAAAGGCCTATGGGCTCATGAAAAGTGTTTTCCTAGGTTTGAAATCTTAGAGGACACTGCTCAGCAACGAATTAATTGGGCTTGCTGTTACACTCACTAAAATAATTCAGATCACTAAGTTCAATGGACTGTTTCTCTGGTTAATTATTCTCATCTTTTCTTGTCAGTTTCCCCTCTCACAGATGGTTTCTGTCATGGATCCTGATACAAGAAATAAAGAAAGGGAGAAATTTCTGATCAAAGTACTACAACAGGTGAGACCACTGTTCAAGGGAGGAGCAGAGAAGGGGAGAAAACAAGAGTCATGCTTGAGGCTACGGGAGGCAGAAGATGAAACAGAACCATACTGCTCCACCAGCCTAGAACATAGGGTAATATTCAGTAGGCTGTTCAGTGGATAAATTATCTTGCTAAAGTTAGTTGGATAACTTGTCCTGTATATTCAACAGGATAAAAGTCCAGCTGAATATACTTACTTAATGTTATCTGACTACATGTAGCCAGATAACTGTAAAACCTTGCTGTCTAATTTTGAATATCCAGAGAGATCCGATCGGATCATTTGAAATCAAATTGGGGAAAGGCTAGTGGAGGTGGGAGGAAGAGGGGTGCTGGGCTCAATAGGGACCTTTATATAAGCTGGGTAGGCAAACATTTGGGCCATGAGCCCATTGATTTTATTTTTTGGTAAAAATGACAGGCTACTTAACCAGATATCTTTGAAGATATCTTTGAAGATATCTGGTTACATAGAAAGTTATCCGGCCACACAACGCCAGATATACCCGATATTTGGGTAGATTAGCTGGATATCTCGGCTCCTTCCCAGAATGGCCCTGAAGTGACCCTTTTTTTATATGGCTAAATTATAGCCAGATACAAAGTTATCTGGCTATAATTTAGCTGAATAAGCGGCTGAATATGCTGCATTAGTCATTTAAACAGATAACTTGCAAATTATTTTTTATTTTATTTTATTTATAGGTTTTTATATACCGCAGTATGGGCAGAGGACTGACCGTCAAAGTGGTTTACAATGTAACATACATAATAAAACAAAGTACCTCACAATCAATACATTAAAACATCAGTTTAAATTATCACATAAAAACATATTAGATTAAAATATTATCTTTAAAATGTGTATATTGGTCTGTTAGTTGATTTTGTATGCTAAGGTAAAAAGGTATGTTTTGAGAAGTTTTTAAAATTCTTTTGTGTTGGATGTTAAGCGGATTTCTTCGGGGATGGCATTCCAAAGAGTTGGGCCTGCTACTGAAAATGCTCCTCTACGAGTTAGATCTAGGTGTGCAGATTTCACTGAAGGTACTTCGAGAATACACTTGTCCATTGAACGCAGCTGGCGAATAGGTATGTAAATCCGCAATACGGTGCAAAGCCATATTGTGGTTGGGTTGTAAAGTAGGTTATGTATCATTGTAAGGATCTTATATGTGACTCGGTAAGATATTGGAAGCCAGTGGAATTGTTGTAGTATTGGAGTAATATGGTCTCGACAAGATACATTGTATAGTATACAGGCTATGGAGTTCTGAATGAGTTGAAGTGGGTGAGTAGTACAAGCTGGTAATCTTATATATAGGGAATTATAATAATCTAAGCTTGTAAGAATGAGTGCTTGTGTTATAGATCGGAAATCTGATGGGTGTAATAGAGGTTTAAGTTTTTTTAGCATGTGAAGTTTATAAAAGGATTTCTTTACTAATGTTGATATATTATTGGACATGGATAATTGGGAATCAATAACTGTACCTAGGTTTTTTACGTGTGATTTTATTGTCAGTGTTTGCCCTTCAAAAGTGAAGGTTTTGGGTGGTTGATGAATTGAATCAGGAATCGTGGATAAGAAAAGTAGTTCAGTTTTTGATGTGTTTAATTTTAGTCTGTTGTGAGACAGCCAAATTTTTATCGCAGATAAGTATAAGTGAAATAGCAAGAATGTATTTTTACAGGAATCGGTGAATGGTAT
The DNA here is from genome assembly GCF_901001135.1 of Rhinatrema bivittatum. Taxonomy (NCBI): domain Eukaryota; kingdom Metazoa; phylum Chordata; class Amphibia; order Gymnophiona; family Rhinatrematidae; genus Rhinatrema; species Rhinatrema bivittatum. Next base: position 50,385,759 of record NC_042631.1, on the reverse strand, counting down.
GATAAACTGGATGTCGTCGGCATAAATTTTAAAAGATATGTTGAGTCCAGATAGTAAGTGGTATAGTGGTAGTAGATATATGTTAAAAAGAATCACAGAGAGCGATGATCCTTTCGGAACTCCAGATTTCGTGGTGTACCAAATTGGATTTTGACGTTCCTAATGTTATTCTTTGGGGACTTTCTTGTATGAAGGAGGTGAACCATTGTAAAACAGTGTCTTTAATTTCTATGTGTTTAAGGTTTAGTATTAGTATGTCGTGATTTAAAGTATCAAATGCTGCCGAAATGTCAAGCAGCACCATGTCAAGCAGCACCAAGTAAAGATTCAGTTCTGTGTCCTTTTCTAAATCCGTGTTGGTTAGCATGTAAAATATTGTTGTCTTGTATGTAGTCAGATATTTGGCGAAATATGACAGATTCGATAATTTTAGCCATTGATGGGAGTGTTGCGATAGGACGGTAGTTTGAAACATCGAGTTGGTCCTGGGTCTTATTCTTTGGTATCGGTATTATTAAAGTCTTTTTTAGGGATGCAGGGAAGATGCCTTGTGACAATGAAGCATTCACTATGTCAGAGATGGACTGAGCGATATGTTCTTTGGCATTCCTTAGTAATTGTCCAGAGCAAAGATTGAATGGACTATTAGAAGGTTTGGATTTTGTTAGGATATTAATTATGTCTTTGTTGTTTATCTTACTGAAATCTGATAAAGAGCAGTTGGCTTGTCGAAGAGTCGAATTGGGAATAGGAAATGTAGCAAATTTGGTTGAAATAATTTCTATTTTCTTTTCAAAATGGTTTGCTATATTATTGCATAGTTCATCAGTTGCTAATTGGGATGTGTTTCATGGTGCTGCCATTAGATTTCTCACGATATTAAATAGGACTTTTGGATTTCCATTGGCAGTCTTAATTTTAGATGCATAGTAATCTTTCTTTGCTTTTATTATTTCTTTTTTATATTGTTGTAAGTATGTATATGCTTGTTTGCTAGCTGGTATCAGATATTTTCGCCAGCGACGTTCTAAGTTACGGAGTTTTCGTTTGAAAGTTTTTAATGTATCAGTATACCATGGTGAAGTAACTTTTGAAGTTTTTTTGTGGGTTTTAAAAGGTGCCAATATATTTGTTTTCTTCTATGATTTTGTCCCAGTAGGATAACATTGCAGTAGTATCAGAATGAGGGTTTTGGTTTATTGGTTTAAATGCATTGGTGTTAATATTTTTTTGTAGTATTTTTTTTTGTAGTATTTAATTAGTATAATCAGGTCTAGAATTGGCATTTTTTATTAGTTTGTAATTGACCTGATAGTTTTATTAAAAAATGATCAGACCAGGATACTGGTGTAATATCGGCATCAATATGAGTTATAACATGAGTTATAGCAGATCTGATCTAGTGTGTTTCACATTTTATGAGTGGGTTGGTTAATTAGTGTTGATAAGTTGAGACCTGATAAAGCATCTATTAAATTCATTACTGAAGATTGTGATTGTTGGTTATTAAAATGTAAATTGAAATCGCCAGCTATAATGGTGTTTGACAGATCACATGGTAAAGTTACAATTGTTTCAAGGAATGAGGATAAATGGTTGGCAAGTATACTTGGGGGGGGGGGGGGGCCTGTATATTAAACATCGTTCATTATAGTAGTGGAGATTAAAAGAATTTCTATTGAGGTTTCATTTTTTGGAATAATTTTCTTGCAAGGGGATAAAGAGGATTTGATATTGGTTAGTAACCCTCCTCCTCTTCGAGTGGGACAGGGTTGTGAGAGGGGATGAAGCCTTCTGGACAGAGGTTATTTAATATAACTGTATCATGTTCATAAAGCCAAGTTTCCGTTATAAGGACAATAGGGTACATGGATAATAGGGGCTTTTTTCCTAATTGACTATGCATTTATGAGAAGGATAGTGAAATATGTATGTATTATTAAGGATGATTTTAACAAATTATTTGTCATGGTTACATTAGTGAGTTGTCGCTATCTTACTGTACGATGAGTTGATTGTAATGTTCCATATTTTACATTTTCCATATTTATCTAAATGGCTTTTGAATATCTACCCCGTGGGTTTAGTCCCCTCATCCAGCATTTGGAGGCAGAGCTTTTGTCATTAAAAAAAACAAAAATCAATAGTAGTGTGTTATGAATGGAACCTGATATAGCCAGTGTTCTCTGCCTCCAATTGTTGGATGGACGGTTGTGGTTCCTGAACATACCCAGATCAGTCCAGACAAGTGAGTTTATTCATCCCTACCAGCAGATGGAGGCAGAGGACAAAACGGGTACTGCTACATATCTGAGAGTGCCACCTGCAGTCCGTCAGTATTTCTCTGCCTCCAGCAGATGGTAGAGGTGTTTCCCTGCAGTCTCGACTGATCTAGTGTTTGGAAGATTTCTGCTCCCTGAGGTGCCAGGTTCCTGTTGAGGGCCATTCCTCGGACAGTTTTAGCCTGCGACCCCAGGACCACTGATTGCCAGGGAAAACCCCCCAGCACCTTCCCCATTCCTAAGAAGATCCAGAAGCTGATCATCCGGGAGTGGGACTTCCTGGACTCCTGCTTGAAAGTGGGGAGAGCAATGGCAAAGCTTTATCCATTGCAGCAGGATCATTTGGATTCCTTCAAGATCCTGAAGGTGGATGCCGCTGTGTCAGCGGTCAACAAGAAAACCACAATTCCGGTGGCTGGGGTGGCTGCTCTGAAGGACGTGCAGGATCGGATTCCAGTTAAATTTGTGGTTGATTTAGCGATTTTGGCATTGAAAGAAAATTTATTTTTATTTGACGATGTATTTTATCAACAAATAGGAGGAACAGCTATGGGAGCCACAATGGCACCAGGTGTGGCTAGTTTGTATGTGGGACAATTTGAACAGAAATGGGTGCAAGATTCACCATATATACGACATATTTTGTGCTGGTGGAGGTTCATAGATGATATCATATTGTGTACCGGAGGCAGGGAGATGTTTGACCAATTTATGAATTGGTTAAATTCTTGTGATCCCTCCCTACAGTTTACACATCATTATGGGAATACCACAGAGCCATTTTTGGACATACAAATCTCAATATTTGATAATCAGTTTTTCTTCACGATATATCAAAAATCAACAGATCACAAAAGATTGTTGAATTATGACAGTTGTCACGCACACATTTTGAGGGATCTCATCTCGTTTGGACAGTTTCTGCGTTTGAGACGGTTGTGTTCCACTACACAAGAATATAAGGAAAAGGCTAAGGACATGCATCTAAAATTTGTGCAGAGGGGTTACTCATTAAAGGTAGTGAACCATGAAGAGAACACGTTGGAATAATAGAGATCTTTTATTAAACACTGTGCACAAGAAGAGTCCACAACACTTGACTTGTATATTACCGTATTCTCCAGCGATACAGGGAATGGTGAAAAGTATTAGAAGACATTGGCATGTTTTGCAGCTATATTCTATGTTTTTTTTTCAATAATATTTTATTGGAACAATGGAAACAAGGTTAACATCAACAAGTGGCAATACATAAAATACATGGCAAAGTTCCATATTTTTTCAATATAATCCTCCCTATGTCCTCCCCCCCCCCCCCCCAGCAACCCCCGCCAACTGAAAAGGTCCCAGGTTTGACCTCTTGGTGTGTGATATAAAGGTGAAGTTGCCATTCAAAATCCTCAGTCAAGTATGAAGAGCTCCAAAAAGCACTTTGGGGATCAAGAAACCTCTAGCGGTGCTAGTCCTTGCACTGTTTGAGGGAGAGTGTCATAGGAAGTAAGCCAAATGTCTTTAAATAGCTTCTTCTTTTTCACAGAGAAGCGTTTATAAAGAGATTCATATTCCAACTGGTACATCTCCAACAAGATTGCTTTCCACATTTCAATTGTTGGGGGAGATTTCTCTAGCCAACGCATCAAAATATATTTTTTCACAACTAAACAAGCTTTAGAGAAAAAAAGTACATTATCATGATTCAAACTTATGTCTCCCACATCATTATGTAATAAACAAAAGGAGGCTGACCACTGAATATCATTGGCAAACAGGTTTGATAGCCAGAGTCGGACCTCCTCCCAGAACTCTTTAATTTTAGGGCATTCCCATAAACAATGAATAAGATTAGCGCCCTGTGTCTTGCATTTCAAACAATTATCTGTGGCCACAATATGCATAAGATGTGCCCTGGCCGGAGAGATAATTGTTCGATGAAAAATACGCTGCTGTAATTCCCGGTATGTAACATTGTTCGATATAGTGGGAATGGTTAAATAACAGGAAGCTAGCATTCGTTCAGAGAGATTTTTTTTACAGTCCCTAGACCACTTAATCCCCACATTGAAAAAGATGGATTGCGGAATTACTTGTATATAAAATTTATATAAGAACGACAGAGTTCCTTTGTTGGCCTCCAGCACAGTGAATAAGGCTCGGCTAGTACAGTTATCAATAAACCCAGTAACAGTTTTAAATAAAACATTGCATCTATCCTGAATGTGTCCATATAAAAGAAATTGAGACGTTTTAAACCCAAAAGCTCCTGGCATTGTTCAAAAGTGTAAACTTGGTTTGTCTGCCAGTCTACCACATCCTTCAATTTCCAATTAGGGGAAATTTTTAAGGCATGTTGTTTGGGTAGAACTACCAAGGAAGTTGGAGATGAACCCCTCAGAGGATAGTACATTGATATGTGACTCGGGAGCTTCATGTACTTCCTAGTTATGACCCATACTTTCCGTATAATACGTATTAAGGTGTATTGCATGTGGTGCGGTAATAGATCCCTTGTGGGAAGGTGAAGTATAAGGCATGGATCAAAAGGAGCACATATATTGGCTATCAACTTCCCATCCGAATATACTGAGGCGTGATTGCACCAAACCCCCAGAAATCTTAAATTAGCAGCCCAGGTGTATACTCGAAAGTCCGGTAGTCCATACCCGCCTAGTGATTTTGGGGTACATAAAGTGTCCAGCGAAAGCCTTGCCCGCTTCCCTCGCCACAGGAAATTAGTAATAGCTATGGATGTGAATCATTTTTTAACGATTTAAAATATCGTCTGATAATTTTAAAATCATCATTAATCGGTAAGGGACTCGATACAATAGGAATTCCACCGATTTATCGTGAAAAATCGGGTTTTTTTTGTTAGTGCGCACTAACAGGAGTTAGTGCGCACTAGGAGAAAATGATACAATTTGACACTTTTCAGGTCAAGTTAAGGTCAGTTAAGTCAGTTAGGAATGAATATGTATTCCTATTGGCTGGCTGCCCTCTTATTTATTGATGTTACCAAGGTTCCCACTGAGGTGATGGTTTAATATATGGGGGATGGGTGGAAACGGTTGGTAGCTGGACAAAAAAAGTAATGTGATCACTGATCAGTCAATGTGACTAGAACTTGTGCCGTATCCCTGATACAGGGAGTGTTTTGATCTTCCTGCACATAGTGCCCTATCCCGGTTACCGGGGGTGTAGTGATCTTCCTGCACGCAGTGCCCTATCCCTGATACTGGGAGTGTTGTGATCTTCCTGCATGCAGTGCCCTATCCCTGATACCAGGGGTGTTGTGATCTTCCTGCACGCAGTGCCCTATCCCTGATACCGGGAGTATTGTGATCTTCCTGCACGCAGTGCCCTATCCCTGATACCGGGAGTGTTGTGATCTTCCTGCACGCAGTGCCCTATCCCTGATACCGGGAGTGTTGTGATCTTCCTGCATGCAGTGCCCTATCCCTGATATCGGGAGTGTTGTGATCTTCCTGCACGCAGTGCCCTATCCCTGATACCGGGAGTGTTGTGATCTTCCTGCACACAGCGCCCTATCCCTGATACCAGGAGTGTTATGATCTTCCTGCATGCAGTGCCCTATCCCTGATACTGGGCGTGTTGTGATCTTCCTGCACTCAGTGCCCTATCCCTGATCCCTGATACCGGGAGTGTTGTGATCCTTCTGCATGCAGTGCCCTATCCCTGATACCGGGCGTGTTGTGATCTTCCTGCACGCAGTGCCCTATCCCTGATACCGGGAGTGTTGTGATATTCCTGCACACAGTGCCCTATCCCTGATACCGGGAGTGTTGTGATCTTCCTCTCTGCACTGCCCTGTGCAGGATCTCGAAAGCTGTGATCTACCTTGCAATGCCCTATCCCTGATACCGGGAGTGTTGTGATCCTCCTGCATGCAGTGCCCTATCCCTGATACCGGGAGTGTTGTGATCTTCCTGCACGCAGTGCCCTATCCCTGATACCGGGAGTGTTGTGATCTTCCTGCACGCAATGCCCTATCCCTGATACCGGGGGTGTTGTGATCTTCCTGCACGCAGTGCCCTATCCCTGATACTGGGATGTGTGCAGGAAGATCACAACACCCCCGGTAACTGGGATAGGGCACTGTGTGCAGGAAGATCACAACACTCCCGGTATCAGGGATAGGGCACTGCGTGCAGGAAGATCACAACACCCCCAGTATCAGGGATAGGGCACTGCGTGCAGGAAGATCACAACACCCCCGGTAACCGGGATAGGGCACTGTGTGCAGGAAGATCACAACACTCCCGGTATCAGGGATAGGGCACAAGTTCTAGTCTCATTGACTGATCACATTACTTTTTTTGTCATGCTACCAACCGTTTCCATTTCCCATCCCCCATATATTAAACCATCATGTCAGTGGAAACCTTGGTAACATGAATAAATAAGAGGGCAGCCAAAAGGAATACATATTCATTCCTAAACTGACCTTAACTGACCTGAAAAGTGTCAAATTGTATCATTTTCTGTTAGTGCGCACTAACTGAAAAACTGATTTTTTTACAAAAAAAACCCATGACGATCAGATTTCCCCCCCCCCCCCCCCCCCAGCCAAAATCGATCTTTAAAACGATTGGGCACATGATTCACATCCCTAGTAATAGCCTTCTGTAAAGCCAGCTTATCCTTAGCTTTCCAGAAAGATGGCACCATTAGAAAAAAATATATGGGCTTGGGAGCGGTCACCATTTTGATCACTGCTATGCGTCCCTGTAAGGAAAGTGTGAGGGACTGCCAACTCTGGAGTTGATGTCTAACTTTTTCTACCAGCGGGGGAACATTTAAGCCATACCATTTAGCAGGGCATCGATGAATTTTGATCCCCAAATACTTAAGGGAGTCGGTTGCCCAACAGACTGGAAAGTCCGGCCAGGAGCCCTCCAAGGTACCTAATAGGTCCAATGCTTCAGTTTTATCTAAATTAAGTTTAAAGCCAGATATCTGCTGATATTGGTGAAAGATGTGGATAGCCGCTGGAAGCGACGTCCTAGCCTCTGTGAGCAACAGCAGAATGTCGTCAGCAAACAATAAAGTCAGGAATTTTTGTGTTCCCACCAATATGCCCCTCACTGTGGGAGTCTGCCAAAGCTTATGTACCAGGGGTTCCACCGTTAGAATAAATAATAGAGGAGATAAAGGACACCCTTGTCTCGTGCCACGAGCCAATGAGAATTCCCCAGAGAGCAGACCATTAACCATAATGCGAGCAGTGGGGTTTGAATACAGTAAGGTTATGTATTTGTATATCTGTCACACGAATTTCATTCTACTCAGCACTGCCTTGAGAAAAGGCCACGCCACCCTATCAAATGCCTTTTCCGCATCGCAGGAGACCAATAATGGTTGGGGTAATTTTTTTATGTAACACTCTTCTATAGCTGTTAATACCTTATGGATATTGACGGTAGATCTGCGACCACTTACTAAGCCTACCTGACCCGGGCCCACTAATTCTGGCATAATAGTTTTTAACCTATTGGCCAAAATGTTTGCATATAATTTAATATCCAGGTTTAAAAGCGAGATCAGGCGATAGGAAGAAGGTAAAGTATGGTCTCTACCCGGTTTAGGTAATACCACTATTGTTGCCGCTCGCATAGTTGCTGGCATGGCCCCATCCCCTGCAATGTGTTCAAAAAGTGACGCCAAGACTGGCACAATCTCAGAGCCAAGAGATTTGTAAAAGATAGCAGTTAGTCCATCAGGCCCTGGAGTCTTATTGTCTGTGAAGGAATGAACAACTTCCTGCACCACTTCTTCTTTTATAACCTGATTGAGAGAAGTGATTTGGGATTGAGAAAGCTGAGGCAGAGACAATGTGTCCAAACATTTCTCTATATCTACCCCCTGAATTTGTTCCTCTGAATAAAGCTGCTGGTAGTATTCCAGAAAAACTTGAGCGATATCTTTGGGACTTGTTTTTAAATGACCACTGGGGGACCTGATGTTTGGAATAAATTTAGAAGATTCCTGTGCCTTTAAAAGATTGGCAAGAATCTTTCCAGCTTTGTTCCCATGGTGAAAGAATGTAAACTGGCGAAACCTTAAAGAGCGGGATGCTCTATCATGTAACAATGCGTTCAAAGCTGTTTGTTTCGCCTTAAATTGGGAGATGGCCTCGGCGTCACCATTATAGACTGACCACTATCCATATCATGGATTTCTCAAGAGCAAGTATATCTGCGTCTAACTTTTTCTTTTTGTATTTAACATAGCTGATGATATCCCCTCTTAAAACGGCCTTGGCCGTCTCCCAAAACAGTACCGGTTGGTGTTGATGAATGGAGTTGTAAGTTTGAAACTCTTTCCACTTAGAGCGGAGATATTCAGGAAAATCGGGATCTCGCTGCAAGTGGCCTGGTAATCGCCACTGGGCAGGCGGTTGCTTCGCGCCATAAATCATGTCACCTGTAAACGGGCAATGGTCAGAGTTACCAGATTGTGAATGGAAGACTTATTAAATCTAGAAAAAAGAGACTCAGATATCAATAAATAATCTATTCGTGTGTGGGTAGGATGGGCTTTAGCAAGATGGGTATATTCTATTTCCCCCGGGTGTAGGGTTCTCCAGAGGTCCAAAAGTTTCAAATGTCTGCATAGGTATAGGGGTCCCTTATTCTGGCTAATGTGTTGATGTGGATGAGGGGGGCATCTATCCAAGATTGGATCTATCACAAAATTTAAATCCCCTCCCAGAATAATAGGGAAGTCCCCAAGTATAGTCAGTTCTGCAGTTAATTTTACAAAAAAGGCGTGGTCGTAACTACTGGGGCATATACTGATGTTAATATGATTTGGAGTCCCAACAGGTTCCCCAAAACCATTACATACCGACCTGCGGGATCTACAATTGTTTTACTGGCTTGGAATGGTACGTCTTTGTGTATTAAAATAGCAACTCCCCTACTTTTGAACGTACCTTCAGCTTGAAATATTTGAGATAGCCCTTGTCTCTTTAACTTCAAGGCTTCTCACTCCAATAAGTGCGTTTCTTGCAAGAAGATAATTTTGGCCTGCAGTCTCTTAAGTCTAGTCAGTACTTTTTCGCATTTCACAGGAGTGCCTAAGCCCGCGACATTCCACGTCGCATAGGTAAAAGAAGGCATCATATAGATTTGACAGGGATCTGTCTCATTGTGTACCAAAGTGTGGAGAGCCCCATCCACCCAAAGCGCTCCCCATTCGCACCATATGAAGTAATGAACAGCAAAAATGTCCCCAGATATCTTAACAACCAATTACTCTTAACTATATTCAGCAACCGTTCACACATACTATCACATACACACCAAACCCTTTGCCCCCCCCATTTCCCCCCCTTCCCCGCAACCGCCCATAACAGTGTAGCAAGGAACCCCCCATCATTCCTTTGAAAACTTTCCCCTCTATTAGGGGCATGGATCACTGCGGTAGGAGATGCGCTCGTCCCCCACCAACCCCATTGCAAAACTTAGGTAGGATCGCATAACAGTGACATATATAAAAAGGAAAATAGGTGCAAACCAGAGCATGGAAACCCATAAAGTCACTGAGCTATATAGTCTTCAAAAAGGTAAACCTTCTCCGTAAATGCCTTCAGCCTAACGAGAAAAAAAAAAGAAAAAACCTTGTCTTCAGGTAGGTGTTGCAGTGCTCTCTCGTGGGAGACTGTCTAAAAATTTCTTAGCTCCTGAGGGCTGTTAAAAAATGCGTGACCCCCTGGGAAGTAATCCGCAACTTTGTGGGGTACATCAGAGCAAAGCGAATACCCCGGGACACCAATTCCGAACATAGCGGTGAGAATTCCTTACATTGAAGCGAAACACGTGATGAGAAATCTTGGAAAATTAGCACTTTTTTATTTTCAAATTGGATGCCCCTATTTTGTCGGTAGAATTGTAAGATTATGCATCTTATCTCCATAGTTCAAAAAAAGAGCAATAATAACTCTGGGCCGCTGAATGTCTGACCCCTCCATTCTCCGGCCTATCTTGTGGGCATGCTCAATTAGACTGTGCACTCCCACCAGCGAAGGAATGTGAGCCTTTAACCATGTACTCAATGTCTGAGTTAAATCTTGTTCCGCCAACGATTCTGCCATTCCCACAAATCTTAAGTTGTTTCGGCGGCTGCGATTTTCCAAATCTTCTAATTTTTCGTCGCGTGCCTCTACCGCTTTCTCCAGGGCCTCCATTTTCTTTTCCAACGTGCCCACATCGTCTTCCAGGAGTGCTATGCGTCCTTCAGACTTTTCAATTCTACTGTCCATTTCACTGAGCGCCGATCGAACCTCCGCAATCTGTTCTGAAATTTGATGCAGTCTATTATCTAAAGCATTAAGAACTGCATGGGAGAATTTTTCTTCCAAGGAGTCTTCCGCACTGGGTTGCGGAGAGGCAGGCATGGCAGCCATTTTGGGCTCCGATCCTTTCGGCTTCTCTCTGTCTTTCCGGACAATTCTGGAAGCCATAGGCGAATTGAGTATTTTTTTTGATGCAGCGAATCGTGTAGGGTTCAATTTCCACTTGAGGGACAGGTCAGCAGAGCCGTCGAAATCTGGTAAGGTGTCTTTATTCAGCTGTGTGAGGCTGCTGGGGGATGGAGCCCGATATGCACACAGCCTATCGAGCCCACCACATCACGTGATCTCTCTATATTCTATGTTTAAGGAAAAGCTGATGATAGCATTCCAACGAGGGAGCAATATAAAAGATCAGGTAGTGCGGTCGTTCTATAAAGGAAATGTTATGAGGGTTGACAAGCAGGTGGGTCATTATCTGTGTAATTCATGTTCGATGTGTGCACAAGGACATTCAAATAGCAATTTACCCCTGCAAAAATTACGGGGTTATAGACCAAAAGTGAGGACGACGTGTCTATCAAGTAAATTTGTGTATGTGGTGTGGTGTTCTTGTGAATTGTTGTACATAGGAAAGACAATGAGGAAACTTAAAACTCGCTTGATTGAACATAAAAGTGCCCTGAAATGTAAAAAGGTGGAGGCACCATTGATGCAGCACTGTTTGGATAAGGGGCATAATTTTGAAGATCTGCGTTGTACAGTTTTGGAAGTATTGTATTGTGATGTGAGGGGTGGGAATATGAATGTGAGGTTACTACAGAAGGAACAGCGTTGGATCTTTAAATTGAGTACGGTACATCCTGCAGGGTCAATAAGGAAGTGGGTTGGTCGGTATTCATGTAGAGCAAAGGGGGTAGTTCTGATTGGATGGAAAGGGAACGGGGATTTGTCTATAAAATTATACTTCCGGTTTTGGGCGTACAAGCGTTGATCGCCATTAGTGAGAGCTGCGATGTGGAGCCGTGTTGGGCTGTAAGAGAGGGTAAGTCCAACTGTGGGAGTAAAAAGTTTTGTAAATAAGAAAAAGAAAAATAGATTGAATATGTTATTAGTTTGAGCTATGTTCTTTCATTTTAGAGTAAGTTGTGTCCCCTGAAGAAAGCATAAGAATTTGCCGAAACATTGTCAATGTCGGGTTTAGACAAGGGAAAATACTGCAGCGGGCAGTAAAAGAGTTCAAGCAAAAGAGAGTTTTGAAGCAAACGTAGAGTTATTGAAAAGATAAGTATAAAACTTTTGAAGAATGATTAAAAGAAATATGTTTTTAGGAGTAATAAGTGAATAAAATAGAGTAAAAAAGTGATATATGGGAAGAAATAAATGACGTAAAATCTAGTGCTCATTAGAGATGTGAATCGTTTTCCATATCGTCTTAACGATAGAAATCGTGTGGCAGGGCAAGAAAATCATTAAAAATCGTTTTTTCCGATTAGTGCGCACTAACTCGAGTTAGTGCGCACTAACGGGGAGTTAGTGCGCACTAACTGAAAATGATACAATTTGATACTTTTCAGGTCAGTTAAGGTCAGTTTAGGAATGAATATGTATTCCTATTGGCTGCCCTCTTATTTATTCATGTTACCAAGCTTCCCACTGACAGTATATGGGGGATGGGAAATGGAAACAGTTGGTAGCTTGACAAAACAAATAATGTGATCAGTCAATGTGACTAGAACTTGTGCCCTAACCCTGATACCAGGGGTATTGTGATCTTCCTGCACACAGTGCCCTAACCCTGGCACCAGGGGTGTTGTGATCTTCCTGCACACAGTGCCCTATCCCTATTAATACCAGGAGTGTTGTGATCTTCCTGCACACAGTGCCCTATCCCTATTAATACCAGGAGTGTTGTGATCTTCCTGCACACAGTGCCCTAACCCTGGCACCAGGGGTGTTGTGATCTTCCTGCACACAGTGCCCTATCCCTATTAATACCAGGAGTGTTGTGATCTTCCTGCACACAGTGCCCTAACCCTGGCACCAGGGGTGTTGTGATCTTCCTGCACACAGTGCCCTATCCCTATTAATACCAGGAGTGTTGTGATCTTCCTGCACACAGTGCCCTATCCCTAATACCAGGGGTGTTGTGATCTTCCTGCACACAGTGCCCTATTCCTGATACCGGGGGTGTTGGGATCTTCTTGCACACATCCCGGTATCAGGGATAGGGCACTGCATGCAGGAAGATCACAACACTCCTGGTATCAGGAATAGGGCACTGTGTGCAGGAAGATCACAACACCCCTGGTATTAGGGATAGGGCACTGCGTGCAGGAAGATCACAACACTCCTGGTATTAATAGGGATAGGGCACTGCATACAGGAAGATCACAACACCCCTGGTATCAGGGATAGGGCACTGTGTGCAGGAAGATCACAATACCCCGGATGAGTGAGGGTCAGGCAGCTCCCCCCTGTCTGGGAAGCTAGCCTCTCACTAGTAATGCAGGGAGGGAGCTGTCTCAGACTTCACCATCCTCCCCCCCCCCTCACCCACATACCATTCACTAGCTGGGACATGGGGGAAGTCAGGAGTGAGGGTCAGGGCAGCTCCCCCCTGTCTGTGAAGCCAGCCTCTCACTAGTAATGCAGGGAGGGAGCTGTCTCAGACTTCACCATCCTCCCCCCCCCCTCACCCACACACCATTCACTAGCTGGGACATGGGGGGAAGTCAGGAGTGAGGGTCAGGCAGCTCCCCCCTGTCTGTGAAGCCAGCCTCTCACTTGTAATGCAGGGAGGGAGCTGTCTCAGACTTCACCATCCTCCCCCCCCTCACCCACACACCATTCACTAGCTGGGACATGGGGGAAGTCAGGAGTGAGGGTCAGGCAGCTCCCCCCTGTCTGTGAAGCCAGCCTCTCACTAGTAATGCAGGGAGGGAGCTGTCTCAGACTTCACCATCCTCCCCCCCCCTCACCCACACACCATTCACTAGCTGGGACATGGGGGAAGTCAGGAGTGAGGGTCAGGTAGCTCCCCCCTGTCTGTGAAGCCAGCCTCTCACTAGTAATGCAGGGAGGGAGCTGTCTCAGACTTCACCATCCTCCCCCCCCCCTCACCCACACACCATTCACTAGCTGGGACATGGGGGAAGTCAGGAGTGAGGGTCAGGCAGCTCCCCCCCTGTCTGTGAAGCCAGCCTCTCACTAGTAATGCAGGGAGGGAGCTGTCTCAGACTGGTATCAGGGATAGGGCACTGAGTGCAGGAAGATCACAACACCCCTGGTATCAGGAATAGGGCACAGGTTCTAGTCATATTGACTGATCACATTACTTTTTTTGTCAACTACCAACAGTTTTCATTTCCCATCCCCCCCAACCATCACCTCAGTTGGAAGCTTGGTAACATCAATAGATAAGAGGGCAGCCAGCCAATAGGAATACATATTCATTCCTAACTGACCTTTACTGACCTGGATAGTGTCAATAATTTGTATCATTTTCTGTTAGTGTTCCTGAGTTTCCATTTCCATTTCCCATCCCCCCCAACCATCACCTCAGTGGGAACCTGGTTAACATCAATAGATAAGAGGGCAGCCAGCCAATAGGAACACATATTCATTCCTAACTGACCTTTACTGACCTGGAAAGTGTCAATTTGTATCATTTTCAGTTAGTGCGCACTAACTCGAGTTAGTGCGCACTAACTCCCGTTAGTGAGCACTAACACGATTTAATGATTTTTAACGATAAATCGTTAGAATTTCTATTGTATCGTGTTCTATAACGATTTAAGACGATATTAAAATTATCGGACGATAATTTTAATCGTTAAAAAACGATTCGCATCCCTAGTGCTCATATATGATACTGGTTGAAGCCCATTGCGGGCAAAAGCCTGGAGATTGTATTGAAAGAGCGCTGCTATCTCTGACACTACTTCCCTATATTATTTAAAAATAATTAATGGTCATCATGAGCGGGGGGGAGGGGGAAGGGGGGTGTTTTTTGATATATGATATGTGAGGTAATTAAGCCACATTGTGTTTGTAGTAAACTTAATAATATGCCAACTTAAAAAGAAAGGTCTTAATTTCTTATCTAAAATTCTTAAGTGAGTCACTTTGTCTGAGGTCAATGGGAAGTGAATTCCAAAATATTGGTCCAGCAACCGAGAAAGCATTCTCTTGGGGAGTATGGAATCGAGCGAGATGGGGAGATAGAATATCCAATGGCCCCCTTTGGGACAGTAGAGCTTTGACCCTGTTCCTCATCTGGATCGTGATGGTCCAGAGGAATATTTGCCCCCTGAGGTAACTCCACCAGAAGGCTCCCTGCCATCTGACTTTCCCGACGGCTCGTGTCCATGGAGTGGATGGTCTGACTTAGAACTCGCCAAACCCTGGTCGACCCACATGGTCACATCTTTTGGACCGCTTCCTAGGACCCTTATGCTGTGGACTCCTGCTCCTGGAAAATCTGTGTCCCCTGGCCTTCCTGGCAAAATACACTTGTGAAGAAGCAGCTTGAAGTCGGGAGAAAAAGCAGCAGTATTCTCAGAATCCTGAATACAAACAGAGGTACCTGGGACCCCCAGGCCTTTGCAGGTCTTTTGTCAACTGGGGAGAGCGGTGGGGAAAGGGCTCCCCCTTCTCTGCCTTTTCAGCAGCTTCAGCGAAGAAAAGTCAAGATGGCTGCCACTCCCGCTAAAAACAGGAAGATGCCATCACCTGCATTGGCAACCCTCGTGGACCCCACAAGTGCCTGATGTCTTTCCACAGGTCTCTATGCCATCCCCGAGCTGCCTTCTGCCCCAGAGCGGCTTCGGGAACAGCTTCCACTTTGAGAGAGACGCACGTGCACCTCTCTACAGGCTGCACAGTAACTGCCACGCGGCATAGCCCCTGGCAGTCTGCTGCTGTGCAAAAACGTCCTCCGCTGCAATATTTATTTATATATTTATTTAAAGTATTTTCTATACCGTCGCTAAGTTATATACCATCGCAATGGTTTACATGTAGGCACATAAGTAATGTTGGAGTAAGCGTACTATAGTACATTCTAACAGATGCCATTAAGTTTCTGTTACATTAAATCATCAAAATACGCATAAATGTTTAGTGATGTAGGTTCTGGTCAGGTGTACCTGGAAGGTACTTTTACAGGTCAAAAAAAATCACATTTACTGTGTTTTATTATTATGTTCGTTGTGTGCTAAATTTGATAAAATAAGAAATAAGAAAATATGAAATATGAAGAGGAACAGATCCCCCACGAAGCCACCTGCAACTGCCCCCGCCACACTGCTAATGAGCCCCAATCGAAAAAGAAAGGGAAACACTTTATACTTTTTCTTTTTAAATCAAATTTTAAAAGATAAACAAAGACTTCCCTGAACCAGGGCTGCAACACTGGTTGTCCTCTTGGTGGAGGTGGTTGGGGGGAGGAAACCGGCACCACCTGTTATCCCCCCACTTGGCGACGAAAGGACCAAAGCAAAGAAGGGGCTTCCAATCCGTTGCTCATCCAAACCTCAACCAGAAGAGATGAACCCACCAAGATCTATCAACCTTCTGGGAGCACCTCTTCCAGTTTAAAACTGTCATTTTCTTTTTAAACTACTCAGTCTGCAGGTTTTGCAGCACCACCATCTGCTGGAGACAGAGAAATACTGGCGGACTGCAGGTGGCACACCTGGTTATATGCCAGTGTCTGCGAAACTTTGTCTCCATCTGCTGGAAGGGGGGTAAAACCCAGGAGTCTGGACTGATCTGGGTATGTATAGGGAACTTTTGAAATTTTAAAGAGGGTTGAAAACATGCCTGATGAGCAGCAGTATGTGCATGGAAGGGGTTATAATAGGTTGAGCAGTAGCAATAAATAAAATATTTTGAAGAGGCTAAGCTGGGTTGTTAAATGAGATACACAGCAGATACTCTCAACATTTTAATTATTTTAAGTATTTTAATTATGTTTGCAGATTTTTGTTTTAGTTTTATTTTAGCTGATGGCATTATGATATTGATTGTACATTACTTTGAGTGATTCTTAATCGGGAAGAGTGATTCCTAAATGTCTTTAAATAAATAAATAGATAAAATAAATATTGGAGTTGGAGGGAGGAGAGAGAGGCACATCTGAGACTAAAAAAGGAATGACTAGAGTACACAGGCTGGCCTGGGACTATGGAAGGAGTTTGGGGGAAAAGACAGACACATGACTAAGGCCAAGGTAGGAGAGACAAGGGGTTGACTTAGAGCCATGTACTTAATATTGCTTTTTTATTTACTGTTTTTCAGGCTGTGGATAAGGAGGCATTCCTATGTATTATTGATCAGGCACATTACATCGATGTGGTCTCGTGGAATTTTTTGTCAGAGCTGTTTGTCACAGTGCCAGTGTTTCTGATCATGGCATTGTGCCCTTTTTCCATTTCATATCCCATGTGCTCATCAGCCATGAAGATGATGAAGAGTGAGAAGACTTTCTATGTCCGTCTGAATGAGCTGAAACCCTCCATGATATCACAGCTGGCCTGCCAGACGCTGGGAGTCCTCAGCATCCCCAGTGAATTAGAGATGTAAGTCTCATACATTCATACAAGTGTCACACACCGATGTGCACATTTGTGTAAAGGCATGCATGGAAGCCAAACATGCAGTCATACGCACAAATGCACAGCAAATTTATATTACATTAGCCAGTTCCTGAACATACCTAGATCAGTCCAGACCAGAGGGTTATTCATCCCTTCCAGCAGATGGATTCAGAGAACAAAACTTTGAGGCACTGCTTCTTAACTGAGAGTGCCACCTGCAGGACTCAGTATTTCTCTGACTCGAGCAGATTGTAGAGCTGCACCTGCAGGCTGTTAGTTAGTTAAGCAAGAAAAAAAAAGGACATTTTTTTTGTTTTACAGTAGTTTTAGGTTCCAGATCACGGATGCTCCCTGAGGTGCTAGGCACCTTCGTGAGATATCCCTCAGGTGGAGCCGGGCCATCGGGGGTGTTGGATACCCCTGCCTGAATTTTCCTGTAGTGTCCTGGCTCCCTTGACCCTCTGAGGCACCCTCTCGGCCTTCTTCCTCTGGACAGGGAAGTACCCACTTAATAAAGTTTCTTTAAGTTCCTTGTTTAAAAACAAAACAAAAACAATAGCGTACAAGAAGCAGAAGAGCAGAGCTTAGCAGGAACTTCGGCAGGGAGGGCCTAGTCAGTGGGAGCTGTTGGCCAGGGCAGAGAGGTGCAGGACTGAGCGGCAGTCGACTACCTGTTAATCCGGGGCTCCGGGGATTTGCGGTTGATTGTGATGCTAGTGCCGGGAGGGAACCGCATGCCTTGTTCCTTGTTTTCCTGTATGTACCCGGATCAGTCCAGACAGCTGGGTTTTGCCTCCCTTCCAGCAGATGGAGACAGAGAAAAACTTTGCCAGTGCCCTCTCATAACCTGGTGTGCCATCTGCTCCTCAGTATTTCTTTGTCTTCAGTAGATGGAGGTGGTGCAAAACCTGCGGTTCTGATCCCAAGTGTGAACATCAGTAAAAAAAAAAAAAATAAAAAGCAAAAGACAAGGATTTCAAACAAACCTCCCAGGGAGTAGTTAGTGGATGAGCAGGGGTTGGGAACCCCAAATTTGGCTCCTAGCTTGTGGCCAGTGGAGTGATAGCTGGTGGTCCAGCTTCCTCCTCCTTCCTCTTCAGCTGTTTGCAGCCTCTGCCAGCTCTTCAGGGAAGTATCCTTTTAATTTCTTTTTCTTTCCTTTCTCTTTAAGGGAAAAAAAAAAGGACTTAACTTTTTTTTTTTTTTTTTTTTGCTGAGGGGAAACCAACGGCAGGGCTCTTCCCTGTATGTACCCGGATCAGTCCAGACTCCTGGGTTTTGTCCCCGCACCAGCAGGTGGAGACAGAGAAAGATTGACAAGCTCTGCCCTATATACACCTAGGCATTACCCACAGCCTGTCAGTGTTACTCTGTCTCCAGCAGGTGCTAGCTTTGCTTACCCACAGTCTGTATTAGTCTGAGGCAGTTAGTTAGAGGTCCCATTTTAAATTTAATATCCTCTTTTTAGAAGGTCTTGTTTGCACAAAAAAAAAAGGAAAGACTTCAACGAGGATCTCCTTGGCCTCCCAGGGAAAGTGCAGTCTCTCCTGGTTTAAGAGGTCGAGGACCTGATAGCCCTTTCTCCAGCAGCTGAGGGGTTGATACCAGGGAGCCCGGCTCACTCACCCGGCAAGACCCCTTCCTGTGCTGGGCACGTACTCCTAATTAAATTGAAAAAAAAAAAGTTCCCTTCGAATCTCCCTTCCCTCGACGGGTTTTTTCTTTCGGTGCTTGCAGTTTTCTGTTCCCAATCTCCATTTTAAAAAAAAGTTACTTTTTTCTCGGCCCGACATGTCCCGGAGGGTGGCGTGCAGGGCATGCGGCTCGGCGCGCGGTCCTTAATCTGGTGAGGATCTGTGTCCTCCTTGCATGCCTGGGGGTGAGGGCACCTCACAGATTGCCAGGGGGGTGTCATGCTGCGTGTCTCTTCGGTGCCAAGTGATTGGAGAAGAGCGGTGGTGGTCCCGCTTCACAAGAGTGGGAACAGAGAGGAGACTGGGAACTACAGACCGGTTAGCCTCACTTTGGTGGTGGGAAAAGTAATGGAGTCACTGTTGAAAGAGAGAATAGTGAACTATCTACAGTCCGGAGAATTACTGGACCTGAGGCAACATGGATTCACCAGGGGAAGATCCTGTCAGACAAATCTGATTGACTTTTTTGACTGGGTAACCAAGCAATTGGATCGAGGAAGAGCGCTCAATGTCATCTACTTAGATTTCAGCAAAGCTTTTGATACGGTTCCGCATAGGAGACTGGTGAATAAAATGAGAAGCTTAGGAGTGAGTGCCGAGTTGGTGACCTGGATTGCAAACTGGTTGACGGACAGAAGACAATGTGTGATGGTAAATGGAACTTTCTCTGAAGAGAGAGCGGTTTTAAGTGGTGTACCGCAAGGATCGGTGTTGGGACCGGTCCTGTTCAATATCTTTGTGAGCGACATTGCGGACGGGATAGAAGGTAAGATTTGTCTTTTTGCGGACGACATTAATATCTGCAACAGAGTGGACACGCCGGAAGGAGTGGAGAGAATGAGACGGGATTTAAGGAAACTGGAAGAGTGGTCGAAGATATGGCAGCTGAGATTCAATGCCAAGAAGTGCAAAGTCATGCATATGGGGAGTGGAAATCCAAATGAACTGTATTCGAACGGGGGGGGGGGGGGGGGGGGGGGGGGGGGGGGGAAAGGCTGATGTGCACGGAGCAGGAGAGAGACCTTGGGGTTATAGTGTCTAATGATATGAAGTCTGCGAAACAAGGCGATAGCAAAAGCCAGAAGAATGCTGGGCTGCATAGAGAGAGGAATATTGAGTAAGAAAAGAGAAGTGATTATCCCCTTGTACAGGTCCTTGGTGAAGCCTCACCTGGAGTACTGTGTTCAGTTCTGGAGACCGTATCTACAAAGAGACAGAGACAAGATTGAAGCGGTACAGAGAAGGGCAACCAGAAAGGTGGAGGGTCTTCATCGGATGTCATACGAGGAGAGATTGAAGAATCTAAATATGTACACCCTGGAGGAAAGGAGGAGCAGGGGTGATATGATTCAGACTTTCAGATACTTGAAAAACTTTAACGATCCAAAGACAATGACAAACCTTTTCCGTCGGAAAAAAACCAGCAGAACCAGAGGTCACGAGCTGAGGCTCCAAGGAGGAAGACTAAAAACCAATGTCAGGAAGTATTTCTTCACGGAGAGAGTGGTGGATGCCTGGAATGCCCTTCCGGAGGAAGTGGTGAAGTCCAAAACTGTGAAGCACTTCAAAGGGGCGTGGGATAATCACTGTGGATCCATCAGGTCTAGAGGATGCGTATAAAGAGCAGGCAGCAAAACACTGCACGGAGTGGCAGTAGCCACAGAGGCATTCACGGAGTGGGATGCCAGTGGCCAGTGGTTGGTGTTCCACCTTCTCGGAGTGGAAGGATGGAGGGCTGCCATCTCCCAATTAAAAAAAGAAAAAAAAAACAAAACAAAAAAACCAAAAAACAGGGATGGGTTCATGGGCTATAGGTATTACCAATTATTAGGCTTATTCAATTACCAATTATTAGGCTTTTCAATATTTGATGATAGTTAATGTGACTTTCAAGGCATACTTCACTTTCAATGCATATCCAGCATAGCTCCCTTCTTCAACGGCAGGGGAGAAGAAAAACTAATACTTCACGCATATCTCTGCTTCAACGGCAGAGAGCTATGCTGCCACTTACCCAACTAATCAAACTTAACATTTCACTTGGAAGCAGCTCCATCACTGCTCTCTACATTAATAGTGGGGGTGAAAGGGAAATAGAACCTAAGGTTACTAAGAGCCAAGAGAAACAGATAAGTATGACAAAAAAGAAGTGTGAAGCTTGCTGGGCAGACTGGATGGACCGATTGGTCTTCTTCTTCTGCCGTCATTTCTATGTTATGTTTCTATGTAAGTTACCCACACGTTTGGGGAGATGCCAGTCCTTCCCTTGGTTCCGTTCCTGCTGAGCGCGGGAACGGGCGCCATTTTGGATGGTTTCAGCACGGCAGGGCCGGCCGCGTCAGGTGTTAATTTTTTACCTCATCAGCGTTTGCGAGGGGTCTGCGAGGGGTCTGCGAGGGGAGAGGCCCCTGCAGATAGGGGGGATTCCCCTTCCTCATCCTTCTCAAATTCGGACTATATTTGTTTTTTACACAAGGCCTTTCAAGCTAAGAAAGCCGCAAAGAGATGCGGCAGGGACAGGAGTTTCTCACCTTTACCCTCAAAATCCTGGAAGCGGGCCCGAAGCCGCTCGGAGAAGGATGCCCCCAAGGATAAGTGCCCTTTAAGGTCCCAGGCGCCGCAGGACAATTCTAGTTCCTTCTCTGATGCTTCTTTGGATTCAGAGGATCAGGGCCTGGCCACCCCTCCTCCGAGGGGGGTAGAGGGTGAGGGGGATCTGCAGCAGAGTGCTGCATGAGATACACATGGCATGGACGGAGATGACCCTAAGGTAGTCCGGTTATTCAAAAGGGATGAGCTTACCCCTCTTATCCCGGCTATTTTGAAGGAGTTAGGCATTGAGCCGACACAGGATCCAGTGATCTTAGAGTCTATGGATCCGGTTTTATTGGGTCTGAGGGGCCCGCCTACTACCTTTCCTTTCCATTTTTCGGCGACGGATTTGCTGTACCGGGAATGGGATACACCGGATATGGGCCTTAAAGTTACGAAGGCCATGGATAAGCTCTATCCTCTACCTGAGGAGGCTCTAGAGCTTCTGTGAGTCCTGAAGATCGATGCCGCTGTCGCGGTTACAAAGAAGATGACTATTCCGGTCACAGGCGGTACAGCTCGCAAGGATTGGCAAGACTGAAAACTTGAGCTGCAGCTGAAGAAAATTTTTGAAGTCTCTGCACTGGGGGTCTGAGCAGCCATGTGTAGTAATTTTGGTTTGAGAGCACGCCTGCACTGGGTTCAGCAACCTCTGGCCAACAAGTCTCTCTCCGAGGAGGAAGCTCGGCAAGCTGGGCGCCTGGAAGTGGTGATAGCGTACAGTGTAGATGCGCTGTATGATCTTCTGCGAACTTCTGCTCGGTCCATGGTCTCAGCAGTTTCGGCTAGATGCTTATTGTGGCTACAGCACTGGGTGGCAGATGTGTCTTCCAAATCTAGGTTGGGCTCTCTTCCTTTTAAGGGAAAGTTGCTGTTCGGCAAGGGAGCTTGAAGACTTGGTTCAATCCTTGAGAGAGAATAAGGTCCATCGCCTTCCCGAAGATAGGCCTAAGCCGAGGTCTTCATTTTCCTCAAGATCTTGTTATCGGGGTGGTCAGAGGATTCGTCCGCCCTGAGCGTCCACTTCATCTTTCCATCAGTCTACAGGCAGACAACAGTCGTGGTCTCAGTCCTTTCGAGGGCACCGTTTTGGTAGACCCGGTACCTCCCCGTCTGCTCCAGGAGGCAAAACTTCACAATGGTGGACAGCCAGTTCATTCCTCTGTGCCAGTGGCAGGGGGGCAGACTGTCTCTATTTTATGAGGAATGGGCCAAGATCATGTCGGACCAGTGGGTCCTCTCTGTGATAAGAGACGGCTATGCTTTAGATTTTACACGCCAACCGCACCAACAGTTTCTGGTCTCTCCTTGCGGCTAAGCTGCGTAACGCCAGGCTGTATAAGCTGACGGGTGCAACGTCTTCTCAACCTGGGAGCCATTGTTCCAGTTCCTCCCTCGGAACGGCGCACATGCCGATATTCCATCTACTTCGTGGTACCAAAGAAGGAGGGGGTCCTCCCCATCCATTCTAGATTTAAAAAGAGTAAACAGATGTCTGCGCATTCCTAGGTTCCGTATGGAAACGCTCCGGTCTGTGATCACGGCAGTACATCCCGGGGATTCCTGGCGTCTCTGGATCTCACGGAGGCGTTCCTCCATGTAGGCATCAGGAAGGATCATCAGCAGTTCCTGAGATTTGCAATTTTGGGGAGACATTATCAGTTTCAGGCTCTGCCCTTCGGTCTCACTACAGCACCCAGGACCTTCACCAAGATCATGGTGGTCATGGCAGCACAGCTGCGCAGAGAGAGGTTTTTGGTACACCCCTATCTGAACGATTGGCTGATTCAAGCAAAGTCGGAAGCTCTTTGCCAGGAGATGATCCGGCGGGTGTTGCAGTTGCTGAAGGCACTTGGCTGGGTGATCAATATGCCCAAGAGTCACCTCATCCCCTCCCAATCCTTGGAGTATTTGGGAGTTTTGTTCGACACTCGGCAAGGTCGGGTCTTTCTCACAAACTACAGGATTGTAAAGTTGCAGGGACAAGTGCAGTCCTTGCTCAACAAGTCCCAGCCAATCATCTGGGATTATTTACAACTACTGGGATCTATGACTTCTATTTTGGAGTTGGTTCCCTGGGCCTTCGCTCATATGTGGCCTTTACAGTCAGCCTTGCTTTCCCGCTGGAATCCGACCTCCGAGCAGTTCCATCTGGTTCTACCATTGCCAGACTCCGCTCGCTCCAGCCTACACTGGTGGTTGATCAGGGACAATTTGACCAGAGGAGTCCCGTTGGTGGTTCCGGATTGGACAGTGGTAACCACAGATGCCAGTCTCTCAGGCTGGGGTGCAGTTTGTCTGAGGACCTCTGTGCAGGGGCAGTGGACTCCAAAAGAATCTTGATGGTCCATGAATCAGCTAGAGACCAGAGCAGTCCGCCTCATGCTACAAGCGTTCCTCCCGCTGATTGAGGGGAAGTTGGTCAGGGTGTTATCTGGCAACGTGACCACAGTGGCTTAAATCAATCGTCTGGGAGGCACCAGAAGTCATGCCGTAGCAGAAGAAGCGTGCCTGTTAGTAGACTGGACGGAGCAGCGTGGACAACGTTCAAGTGGATTTTCTGAGTTGGCATTGTCTCGACCCCGACGAGTGGGAGCTGGCGGACAAAACTTTTCAACTTCTCTGCGACAGGTGGGGTGTTCCCCATATGGATCTAATGGCAATGTACAAAAATTCCAAGGCCTCGCAATTCTTCGCTCGCCGCAGGGAAACAGGAGCGGAAGGCGTGGATGCTCTGGTTCTTCCTTGACCGACGACGGTTCTCCTGTACGTGTTCCCTCCTTGGCCTCTTATAGGCAAGGTGATCAGACGCATAGAAGGGCACACGGTGATCCTGGTAGCTCCCGAGTGGCCAGGCAGGCCATGGTGTTCTTGGATTTGCTTCATCTGGTAGTGGACAGTCCTCGTCGTTTCCATCCGATCCCGAACCTTCCCCATCAGGGTCCAGTCTGTTTCGACCAGGTCGATCGATTCTGTCTAGCAGCTTGGCTTTTGAGAGGCAGCACCTGTGGGGCAAAGGCTATTCTGTGGCGGTAGTCACTACGCTATTGGAATCGTGCAAGACTTCTACTTCTTTGTCTTACATTCGACACTGGAAGGTTTTCGACTCCTGGTGCGTGGCGAGGGAAATTGTTCCCACTTGTGCCACTGTGTCTGATATTCTAGGTTTCCTTCAGGCGGGCTTAGCCAAGGGACTGTCTTGTAGTTCGTTGCAGGTCCAAGTGGCGGCTCTTGGGTCTTTACGTGGGCCTGTACAGGGTGTACCGTTGGCCACGCATCCAGATGTTGCTCGTTTCCTGAAGGGAGCGAGGCATTTGCGTCCACTGGTAAGCTTTCCTTGTCCATCATGGAATCTGAATTTAGTTCTCAAAGCTCTGTGTGCCCCACCCTTTGAACCCTTATATAGCGCGACTTTGAAGGACTTAACGGTGAAGGTTGTCTTTCTATTGGCAATCACTTTGGAGCGAAGGGTTTCCAAACTTCAAGCGCTGTCCGATTCTGGTGTCTCCTTACGCACAGTCCCTTCTTTTCTACCTAAGGTTGTTTCTTCTTTCCATTTGAATCAATCTGTGGAACTTCCGTCGTTCTCCAATTTGGATAGGTTGGACCCTCTTTCGCGGGATCTGCACAAATTGAATGTTCGCAGAGCTCTCCTATGCTATCTGGAGGTTACTAATGAGTTTCGAGTCTCGGACCACCTCTCTGTGCTCTGGAGAAGCTCTAAAAAAGGTAACATGGCCTCTAAGACTACCATAGCTCGCTGTTTGAAGGAAGCTATTAATTCAGCTTATTTACTCCGGGGTCGTCCTTTACCTGAGGGTCTTTGGGCACTCTCGACTCGTTCTCAGGCCATCTCTTGGGCGGAATGCCAGCAGATTTCACCACAAGAGATCTGCCGGGCAGCTATATGGACGTCCTTACATACCTTTGCAAGGCATTACAGACTTGATGTTCGGACGCCGGGAGTGGCTAACTTTGGAGAAGGTGTGCTTCGCGCGGGTCTCTCCAGTTCCAATCCCCATTAGGTTTTCGCTCTGGTACATCCCAGGAGTTTGGACTGATCCAAGTACATACAGGGAAAAGAAAATTGGTTCTTACCTGATAATGTTTGTTCCTGTAGTACCACGGATCAGTCCAGAGTCTTGCCCATCTTTTACTGTTTGGAGGTAATGGAGAGTCCGCTTCATCAGCATTGCTTTACATCTCGTAAAGTTATCTCAATTCTTGTTCCCCTGTTTTGGGGTCTAGTTCGGTTGGGGGTCCATGCTCCTTTTTCCGTTTACGTTTTTTTGTATATAGTTAGTTTAATTAGCTTTTTTGCTGCTTTGATGTCATGTAATACTGACAGGCTATGGGTAGCACCTAGGTATATATAGGGCAGAGGCTGTCAATCTTTCTCTGTCTCCACCTGCTGGTGCGAGGACAAAACCCAGGAGTCTGGACTGATCCGTGGTACTACAGGAATGAAAATTATCAGGTAATAACCAATTTTCTTATCAGCTGCCGTGGTGTTTTCTAGGGGATCCTGGTGAGTAGGGACGGCGAGGTTGGGGGATTTCTTTCCCTCCCATTTATTTGCCCCCCCCCCCCCCCCCGTGGCTGCTGGCGTTCGCCCTGAACCTCCTGCACCCGACATGCCACGCATGAGCCAGTGCTCACACTCTGGAGAGTGGCTGTTGGGCCGTGTCTCATCGGGTTGCTGCAACCGGTGCCTCCCCAGCGGGGAGGGCTCTTCGGGCGCTATTTCGAGTGCAATGGGACAGCAGGTGACCCACCAGGAGGTTGCTCCCTGCTCAGCAGAGAACGGCAGCCATTTTGGGCACTTTTTGCGCCACAGAGGACAGTGCTGTGGGGGGTGGGGATCGTTCCCCTGTACTCTCGCCGGCCAGTACCAGCCATGTAGAGGTCTGAGGGGCTGTAGGGGGACTTAATGAGAAGGACCCTTTTTCTTCGGGGGGAGAATACAGGAGGTCTGGTGTTTTTTTTTCGCCAGAATTTATTCTTTTAATGAACCAGGCCTTTTGGCCAGTGGTGCCCCTAAGAGAGGTCTCCCAAGCCCCTGGGGTCCACGGGTTTGCTGGCCAAGATTCCAAAGTTGGATGATATGCCCACGGCAATGGATCCGCAAAGTGCAGGCCCCTGTGGTACGGGGGTCCACAAGGGATGCTTGTCCGGATGATTCGGACCTGGGGGCGAAGGGCCGGTGGACCCCATTCCACCCCCTGATACCCCGGACCTTGAGACCGGGTCTGATCATTTGCCCTCGGTGAAGAGGGTGGTGCGATTATTTCAGCATGACGAGTTGAAACCCCTCATTCTGTATGTCCTGGTGGAGCTTGGAATTGCGGAATCGCTGGCGCAACCAGGCCCGGATTAGGTGGATCCTGTTCTCGCGGGTTTGCGTGGGCCCGCTATGACTTTTCCTCTGCATACCATGCTCCGGGAGTGGGATACTCCGGAGACAGGCCTCAAGATCAGCAGGGTGATGGACAAACTATATCCCCTGCCAGAGGCTTTCTTGGACCTCCTGAGGCTCCCAAAGGTGGATGCATCCATCACAGCGGTCACCAAGCACACGACTATCAGGAGCAGTGGCTTTGAAGGATCTCCAGGATCGTAAACTGGAGGGTTATCTCAAGAGGATATTTGATGTTTCTGCCCTGGGTATTCATGCTGCAATGTGTAGCAGTTACATGCTCCGAACAGGCCTACGCAAATTGCCAAGGATCTTGATCCCACGGAGGTGAAGCAGGCCAAATGCTTGGAAGCAGTGGTGACATAGGTGTGGATGCCCCCTATGATCTGCTTCGCACATCCTCACATACCATGGTCTCTGCGGTGTCCGCGAGCAGGCTGCTGTGGCTCTGGACTTGGTTGGCGGATGTTTCTTCCAACGCTTAGCTGGGAGCACTGCCTTTCAAAGGCAAACTCCTTTTTGGGGAGGACCTAGAGTAACTGATCAAACATTTGGGAGAGAACAAAGTCCATAAGCTCCTGGAAGGTAGGCCTAGAGGACAGAGGCCCTTTTCTTCCACCCACTCCCGATTTCGTGGCCAAAGGCGGTTTCTTCAGAGCAGGGCCCTCACCTTGGGCCAGAGGCAAACCTCAGAAAGGTTCCAGCCTTGGTCGCAGTCGTATCATGGATGCTGGACAGCCCGCGACAGCACAGGACAAGGGCCCAGTAGGGCCAACTCTGCACAATGATTTGTGGCTGACCCACTCCACGGACCTCATCATAGGGGGCCACCTTTCCCTTTTTCTCCAGGAGTGGGTCAAAGTTACATCAGACCGGTGGGTTCTCAGTGTGATAGAACACGGCTATGTGTTAGAATTTGCTGGGCCGCTCAGGGACCTGTTTCTGGTGTCCCCTTTCTGGTCTTCAGAAAAAGAATTTGTAGTCCATCAGACCCTCTATCGACTTCGTTCCCTGGGAGCCATTGTTCTTGTCCCCCAGTCAGATGGGCATTACCCCATTTACTTTGTCGTCCCAAAGAAGGAAGGATCCTTCTGACCCATCTTGGATTTGAAGAATGTGAACATGGCTCTCATGGTGTCCTGCTTCCGAATGGAGATACTCCATTCTGTTATTGCAGCGGTCTGGAACGGCGAATATCTGGCAGCCCTGGACCTGATGGAAGCCTATCTTCATATCGGGATCTGACCGGACCATCAGAGGTTCCTCAGATTTATAATCCTAGGGCAACATTACCAGTTCTGCGCTCTACCTTTCGGCCTTGCCACAGTGCCTCGGACATTCACCAAAGTTATGGTGGTGGTAGCAGCTGCTCTAAGGAAGGAGGGGATTCTGGTGCAACCCTATCTGGATGATTGGCTTGTTGGACGAAGTTGGAAGTTCTATGCTCCAAGGCAATGGATGTAGTGTTACTTCGCCTGAAATCCCTGGGCTGGGTGGTCAACCTTGCCAAGAGCCATTTAGTCCCTTCCCAGGTCCTGGAATATTTGGGACCATGCTTTGATACCCGAATGGGGAAGGTTTTTCTCTCTGGACTTGAAAACTGCAGGGACAAGTCCGGAATTTGGAGCGGGCCTTGGTGCCCAGAGTCTGGGATTATTTATAGGTTCTTGGTTCCATGGAGCACTGAGAGGAGAGGATCACATTGCTGGTGGCTTAAAGGAATCAGTAAGTTTTGCATGGGAAATTTTCTTTTTTAAAAGTATTGGGGCAAAGTTAACTATTGGGGAATATTATTTATTGGGTTTGTGTTTGTGCTTTTAATAGTCAGTAAGGCAGCGAATAAACAGAAGTTACACTGTTTGTATTTTTAAATAGTCAGTAAGGCAGCTAATAAGCAGTAGTTAGTGTGTTTACTTTTAATAGTCAGTGTGGGAAATAACATTGCGGTTCCCTCTCGGGAATGATAAGACTGTGAACAGAAACACTTCAGCAAAAGTCTTTTTATTATAACATCTGCGCAGATGGGTACAAGCTGTAAATAATCAAGCAAGTACAATTTCTTTAGAAGTCACTGGCTTTTTATACTTTTTTAAAGTTCTTATCTCTAGCTTTGCAGTTAGCATCTCTTGGCATATTCTTCATCATATTCTTGCCACCAATGACAGGCCTGCCCTTACTGTTTCTGCTAGAAGCTTGCATGTGGGAGGGGTATGTGGGGGGGCGGGGGACGGGGAGACTGCTGCTCTCTCCTTCTATTGATCGTAGCAATTTCTCTTAACTGCACCTGCTTCCTTTGGAACATAGGGAGGGGGTTTGTACTGAGGGAGTTATGCTAAGCCAGCTTCTCTTAGCGTGTGCAGATAGCAGAAGTGAAGCTAACTGTTTCTATAGAAGAAAATGACGTTTACCAGAGCTGTGCAGGCTAATTCGTGACTTTGGTTCTCTGTAGCCCTTACATAGGCCTGGCTCCTGCTTACAGGTTCATGGTGTAGCCTTCAGGATATGGTGGGATTTAATTTCAGATAATGTGTTTCTAATAGGGGGTTACTGGGAAAAGTGCTTGGGCTCTGCTGGAACCAGCAACTTCGCACAACCTGTCTCTGTCAGTTTCCTGCAAAAGCTGGGTCAGACAAGCTAAATGATTTCTATTATTCTAAGCAAAGGCTGCAACTTCAGTTCTGTTCACTGTGTTTAACAAAGCTACAAAGACATTTCCAGTGTCTGTTCTTCCTGCCCTATTTGTTATTTCCCTGTAATAGCAACATTTTTAAGCATTCCTCACAGTTAGTAAGGCAGCTAATAAGGAGAAGTTAGAGTGTTTGTATATTAAAAAAAAAAAAAGTAGCAAGAAGCTAGAAATAAGCTAGGAGCAGTGTATACCTAAGTAAAAAGGTTGAAAAGTTCAGTTCAGTTACTCACCTTGGAAAGGTGTTAAGGTAGTGTGATTTGGTTTGATTAGGTACCATAATTTGTTAATCAGAACAGTAGTGAGTCACTTAGGACAACTAACTGTAGTGTAAATCTCCAAAGAGATTGTTTTGCACTAATTTACCTTAGAAGCACAACATATATAAGAACATGCCATACTGAGTCAGACCAAGGGTTCCATCAAGCCCAGCATCCTGTTTCCAACAATGGCCAATCCAGGCCATAAGAACCTGGCAAGTACCCAAAAACCAAGTCTATTTCATGTTACGGTTGCTAGTAATAGCAGTGGCTATTTTCTAAGTCAACTTAATTAACAGAAGATAATGGACTTCTCCTCCAAGAACTTATCCAATTCCTTTTTAAACACAGCTATACTAACTGCATTAACTACATCCTCTGGCAACAAATTCCAGAGTTTAATTGTGCGTTGAGTGAAGAAAAACTTTCTCCAATTAGTTATAAATGTGCCACATGGAGTGCCCCCCTTCATGGAGTGCCCTCTAGTCTTTCTATTATCTGAAAGACTAAATAACCATTCCATCTACCCGTTCTAGACCTCTCATGATTTTAAACATCTCTATCATATCCCCCCTCAGCCATCTCTTCTCTAAGCTGAAAAGTCCTAACCTCTATAGTCTTTCCTCATAGGGGAGCTGTTCCATTCCCCTTATCATTTTGGTCGCCCTTCTCTGTACCTTCTCCATCGCAATTATATCTTTTTTGAGATGCGGCGACCAGAATTGTACACAGTATTCATGGTGGGGTCTCACCATGGAGCGATACAGAGGCATTATGACATCTTCCGTTTTATTCACCATTCCCTTGCTAATAATTCCCAACATTCTGTTTACGTTTTTGACTGCCGCAGCACACTGAACAGACGATTTCAATGTGATATCTCCTATGTAGCCTAGATCTCTTTCTTGGGTAGTAGCACCTAATATAGAACCTAACATTGTGTAACACTAGCATGGGTTATTTTTCCCTATATGCATCACCTTGCACTTATCCACATTAAATTTCATCTGCCATTTCAATGCCCAATTGTCCAGTCTCAAAAGGTCTTCCTACAATTTATCACAATCTGCTTGTGATTTAACTATTCTGAACAATTTTGTATCATCTACAAATTTGATTACCTCACTCATCGTATTTCTTTCCATATCATTTATAAATATATTGAAATGAAAGGATCCCAATACAGATCCCTGAGGCACTCCACTGCCCACTCCCTTCCACTGAGAAAATTGTCCACTTAATCCTACTCTCTGTTTCCTGTCTTTTTTAGCCAGTTTGTAATCCACGAAAAGACATCGCCACCTATACCATAAGAACATAAGAACATAAGAAAATGCCATACTGGGTCAGACCAAGGGTCCATCAAGCCCAGCATCCTGCTTCCAACAGTGGCCAATCCAGGCCACAAGAACCTGGCAAGTACCCAAAAACTAAGTCTATTCCATGTTACCATTGCTAATGGCAGTGGCTATTCTCTATAGAAACATAGAAACATAGAAATGACGGCAGAAGAAGACCAAACGGCCCATCCAGTCTGCCCAGCAAGCTTCACACATTTTTTCTCTCATACTTATCTGTTTCACTTAGCTCTTGGTTCTATTTCCCTTCCACCCCCACCATTGAAATATCTAGCTTGATTAGTTAGGGGTAGTAACCGCCGCAATAAGCAAGC
This sequence comes from Rhinatrema bivittatum, assembly GCF_901001135.1. Taxonomy (NCBI): domain Eukaryota; kingdom Metazoa; phylum Chordata; class Amphibia; order Gymnophiona; family Rhinatrematidae; genus Rhinatrema; species Rhinatrema bivittatum. The sequence continues at coordinate 50,354,244 of NC_042631.1, read as the reverse complement.
TACACCCATGCTTATTTGTTTTACCCAGACTATGTTATACAGTCCTTATTGGTTGTTTTTCTTCTCCCCTGCTGTTGAAGCAGGGAGCTATGCTGGAAATGCGTGATGTATCAGTCTTCTCCCATGCCGTTGAAGCAGAGAGCCATCCTGGATATGCATCGAAAGTGAAGTATTAGACACATTTGGTTTGGGGTAGTAACCGCCGTAACAAGCCAGCTACTCCCCGCTTTGTGAGTGCGAACCCTTTTTTCTTCTCCCCTGCCGTTGAAGCAGAGAACTATGCTGTATATGCATTGAAGGTGAACATAAGAACATAAGAAACATAAGAAAATGCCATACTGGGTCAGACCAAGGGTCCATCAAGCCCAGCATCCCGTTTCCAACAGTGGCTAATCCAGGCCATAAGAACCTGGCAAGTACCCAAAAACTAAGTCTATTCCATGTAACCATTGCTAATGGCAGTGGCTATTCTCTAAGTGAACTTAATAGCAGGTAATGGACTTCTCCTCCAAGAACTTATCCAATCCTTTTTTAAACACAGCTATACTAACTGCACGAACCACATTCTCTGGCAACAAATTCCAGAGTTTAATTGTGCGTTGAGTAAAAAAGAACTTTCTCCGATTAGTTTTAAATGTGCCCCATGCTAACTTCATGGAGTGTCCCCTAGTCTTTCTACTATCCGAAAGAGTAAATAACCGATTCACATCTACCCGTTCTAGACCTCTCATGATTTTAAACACCTCTATCATATCCCCCCTCAGTCGTCTCTTCTCCAAGCTGAAAAGTCCTAACCTCTTTAGTCTTTCCTCATAGGGGAGTTGTTCCATTCCCCTTATCATTTTGGTAGCCGTTCTCTGTACCTTCTCCATCGCAATTATATCTTTTTTGAGATGCGGCGACCAGATTTGTACACAGTATTCAAGGTGCGGTCTCACCATGGAGCGATACAGAGGCATTATGACATTTTCCGTTTTATTCATCATTCCTTTTCTAATAATTCCCAACATTCTGTTTGCTTTTTTGACTGCCGCAGCACACTGAACCGACGATTTCAATGTGTTATCCACTATGACACCTAGATCTCTTTCTTGGGTTGTAGCACCTAATATGGAACCCAACATCGTGTAATTATAGCATGGGTTATTTTTCCCTATATGCATCACCTTGCACTTATCCACATTAAACTTCATCTGCCATTTGGATGCCCAATTTTCCAGTCTCACAAGGTCTTCCTGCAATTTATCACAATCTGCTTGTGATTTAACTACTCTGAACAATTTTGTGTCATCTGCAAATTTGATTATCTCACTCGTCGTATTTCTTTCCAGATCATTTATAAATATATTGAACAGTAAGGCTTATTTGGTTTGGGGTAGTAACCGCCGTAACAAGCCAGCTACTCCCCTCTTTGTGAGTGTAAATCCATTTTTCCACATTTCCTCTTGCTGTTGAAGCTTAGAGCGATGTTGGAGTCACAGTAAGCATGTGTATGTTTATTGAATAAGGGTATTGTCTCCAGGCAGTAGCCGTCATTCTGGCGAGTCACCCACTCTTCATTGGCGGCCTCTTGACTTTATGGATCCACAGTGTTTGTCCCACGCCCCTTTGAAGTCCTTCACAGTTCTGGTCTTCACCACATCCTCCGGAAGGGCATTCCAGGCGTCCACCACCCTCTCCGTGAAGAAATACTTCCTGACATTGGTTCTGAATCTTCCTCCCTGGAGCTTCAAATCGTGACCCCTGGTTCTGCTGATTTTTTTCCTACGGAACAGGTTTGTCGTTATCTTTGGATCATTAAAACCTTTCAAGTATCTGAAAGTCTGTATCATATCACCTCTGCTCCTCCTTTCCTCCAGGGTGTACATATTTAGATTCTTCAATCTCTCCTCGTACGTCATGCGATGAAGATCCTCCACCTTCCTGGTCGCCCTTCTCTGTACCGCTTCCATCTTGTCTTTGTCTTTTTGTAGATACAGTCTCCAGAACTGAACACAGTACTCCAGGTGAGGCCTCACCAAGGACCTGTACAAGGGAGTAATCACTTCCCTTTTCTTACTCGATATTCCTCTCTCTATGCAGCCCAGCATTCTTCTGGCTTTTGCTATCGCCTTGTCGCATTGTTTCGCAGACTTCATATCATTAGACACTATCACCCCAAGGTCCCTCTCCTGCTCCGTGCACATCAGCTTTTCCCCCCCCCCATCGAATACAGTTCATTCGGATTACCACTCCCCATATGCATGACTTTGCACTTCTTGGCATTGAATCTGAGCTGCCATATCTTCGACCACTCTTCCAGTTTCCTTAGATCCCGTCTCATTCTCTCCACTCCTTCCGGCGTGTCCACTCTGTTGCTGATCTTCGTGTCATCCGCAAAAAGACAAACCTTACCTTCTATCCCGTCCGCAATGTCGCTCACAAAGATATTGAACAGGACCGGTCCCAACACCGATCCTTGCGGTACACCACTTAAAACCGCTCTCTCTTCAGAGAAGGTTCCATTTACCATCACACATTGTCTTCTGTCTGTCAGCCAATTTGCAATCCAGGTCACCACCTCGGCCCTCACTCCTAAGCTTCTCGTTTTATTCACCAGTCTCCTGTGCGGAACCGTATCAAAAGCTTTGCTGAAATCCAAGTATGTGATATCGAGCGCTCTTCCTCGATCCAATTCCTTGGTCACCCAGTCAAAAAAGTTAATCAGATTTGTCTGACAGGATCTTCCCCTGGTGAATCCATGTTGCCTCTGGTCCATCAATTCTCCGGACTGTAGATAGTTCACTATTCTCTCTTTCAGCAGTGACTCAATTACTTTTCCCACCACCGAAGTGAGGCTAACCGGTCTGTAGTTGCCAGCCTCCTCCCTGTTCCCACTCTTGTGAAGCGGGACCACCACCGCTCTTCTCCAATCACTCGGCACCACTCCCGTTTCTAGGGATCTATTGAACAGGTCACACAGCGGAGCTGCCAGAACATCTCTGAGCTCCCTCAATATCCTTGGATGAATCCCATCAGGCCCCATGGCTTTGTCCACTTTCAGGTTCTTTAGCTCTTCCCACACATTTTCTACTGTAAAAGGATTTTCATCCATTCCACTTCCCTCCAGTTTCTTGTTGTGTAGAGATGGTCCTTCTCCAGGGTCTTCTTTAGTGAACACAGAGCTGAAGTATTAGTTTAATATTTCTGCCATTTCTTCGTCTCCTCCACACATTGATCATTACCACCTTTCAATTTCACTATACCACTTTGGACCTTTCTCTTTTCGCTGATGTATCTGAAAAATGTTTTGTCACCATTTTTTATCTCCTTGGCAATCCTCTCTTCTGCTTGACTTTTTGCCAACTTGATTAATTTCTTTGTCTCCCTCAGTTGATACAAATATTCTTCTTTGTGCTCCTTCCTTTGGGATCTTTTATATTTCTTGAATGCTATTCTTTTAGCTTTAATTTTGTCAGCCACCTCCTTTGAGAACCAGATAGGTTTCAATTTTCTTTTGCTTTTCTTTACATTTCTAACATATAGAGCAGTTTCCTTGGTGATTGCTCCTTTTAGATTGGTCCACTGTTGATCCACATCTCTCTCGTTCTCCCATCCTTTAAGTTCTTCCTCCAGGTACTTCCCCATTTCCTCAAAGTCTGTGTTTTTGAACTGTAAAACTCGGGTCTTTGTGGTTCTTTTCCCTATTCTTTTAGTGATATTAAACCATACCGTTTGATGATCACTACTGCTGAGGTGGGCGCCCACCTGGACATCTGAGACATTATCTGCATTAGTGAGCACTCTAGGTGAACTTAATAGCAGGTAATGGATTTCTCCTCCAAGAACTTATCCAATCCTTTTTTAAACACAGCTATACTAATTACTAACTGCACTAACCACATCCTCTGGCAACAAATTCCAGAGTTTAATTGTGCATTGAGTAAAAAAGAACTTTTTCCCTGGGTGAGTACTGGGCTCCTTCCCCTGACTCACCAATGGGGGTAGACGTCCTCGTTACTGATGTCGGGGTTGCATACTGGTAGATCAGCCGCTGCCCTTCCAAATTATCCGGTAAGGGAGGATATATCCGGATTTTCCCTTTTCTCTTGTGTGGCATTGTAAAACATCGAAGAAAAAGGGCTTAAAGGAAATTTTTAGGGAACGAGGGTACGGAGCTGCTCAATATGCGTCCACACCCGCGGCCATCTTAGTTCCCTATCGCTGACGCCTCCGGATCCCAAAACGCTGGTTCAAGCAGCTCTACTGCTCGACTCTGTGCCTGCTGAGACGCCGGCAGGAACTTCCTTCGAGCATGCTCAGTTGGGAGGCAAGCCCAGGGACGAAGCAGACGGGGGGGCAGCCAGTGCTCGTGTCTCCGCTGAGGCTACAGGAGGGGAGGAGTATGAAGCCAGCGGAGAAGGAACAGCAGAGCCGGTTTCTCCACTTATCCCACAGAGATTAACAAAACCAGCGATTGTAACGCTCGATGCCCTTTGGGATCTGGTAGCGGGGAACGCTGCGAAGCTCGACAGACAGGCTTGTAAACTGGAGGAAGTTTCCAAGAGAATGACTAAGATCGAAACTGACCACACGAATCTGGAAAAGGCCTTGACAAAGGTAACTGTGGATGTAAAAAAATTGCAAGATTTAAGTGCAGTTTCTGTTAATGAAAGACTATCGTCTTTGAGAAGATTGGAGTCAGTAGAGAATTATTTAAGGCACTTAAATATAAGACTCTTGAATTTCCCCAAAGTTATGGGTGAGTTGCCTTTGCAGACTTTCAAGAAATTTGCTATTGAAATTCTAAAGATACCACCAGAGAATGTTCCGCCTGTTAAAAAAATATTCTTTTTAAGACAGAGAGGAGCCTTAATATCGCCTGGTATGGGGATAGATATGGAAAATCTAACCAATTTTCTGGAAACAACAACGGAAGAAATTACAGAAAGGTCTGCCTTGTTTGTGACTCTTTATTCAGAAATTGATGTTGGAATAATTATGAAGAATTATTTCAAAAATTTAAATGTTTCTTTTATGGGTGGCCAAGTTCGTATCTTTCCAGATTTGGCAAGACCAACGCAAATGCGAAGGAAAAAGTTTATTTCACTGCGCCCAAAAGTGCTTGCACTAGGGGGGACCTATATTTTAAGGTACCCCTGTAGGTGCATAGTTAAACTTTTGGGGAATACTTATGTGTTCTTTAGTCCGGAACAACTTCAAGCCTTTCTAGAGGCACGAGAGCAGACCCCGCAGCCTATAGAGCCGGATCCAGTAAATGAATCTGATGTTTAAACCCAGCCTTACTTCTAAATTGTTTCTTATGTTCTCCTTTTTATTCTTTTCCTCCTCAGTTACATACGAAAGGTAGAGATTGTAAAATTTTGTCATGTTTCAATATTTAATTTTCAAATTTCAAATAAGAATTTCATGTAAAGAACAATTTCTCAATCTCTTGTGATTCTATGCAAATTACTTTGTATTTTGTTTTGAAAAGTTGATAAATAAAGAATTAAAAAAAAAAAAAAAAAAGAACTTTTTCCGATTAGTTAATGTGCCCCATGCTAACTTCATGGAGTGCTCCCTAGTCTTTCTACTATCCGAAAGAGTAAATAACCGATTCACATCTACCCATTCTAGACCTCTCATGATTTTAAACACCTCTATCATATCCCCCCTCAGTCGTCTCTTCTCCAAGCTGAAAAGTCCTAACCTCTTTAGTCTTTCCTCATAGGGGAGCTGTTCCATTCCCCTTATCATTTTGGTAGCCCTTCTCTGTACCTTCTCCATCGCAATTATATCTTTTTTGAGATGCGGCGACCAGAATTGTACCATGATTTTTTACTTTTCCTAGAAGTCTCTCATGAGGAACTTTATCAAACGCCTTCTGAAAATCCAAGTACACTTCATCTACCGGTTCACTTTTATCCACATGTTTATTAACTCCTTCAAAAAAGTGAAGCAGATTTGTGAGGCAAGACTTGCCTTCGGTAAAGCCATGCTGACTTTGTTCCATTAAACCATGTCTTTCTATATGTTCTGTGATTTTATTTATTTATTTATTAACTTTTTTTTATACCGACATTCATGGGGAACATCATGCTGTTTACAATATAACTGAAAAAGGCAGTAAGTACAAAAAACAGGGAGGGGGAAGGGGAGCAGGGTGAAGAGAGGAGAACTAGCGGCAGCAGAGAAGGAAAGCCAATTTTGATGCTTAGAACACTTTCCACTATTTTTCCTGGCACTGAAGTCAGGCTAACCGGTCTGTAGTTTCCCAGATTGCCCCTGGAGCCCTTTTTAAATATTGGGGTTACATTAGCTATCCTCCAACCTTCAGGTACAATGGATGATTTTAATGATAGGTTACAAATTTTTACTAATGGGTCTGAAATTTCATTTTTTAGTTCCTTCAGACCCCTAGAAGGTATACCATCTGGTCCAGGTGATTTACTACTCTTCAGTTTATCAATCAGGCCTATCACATCTTCTAGGTTCACTGTGATTTGGATCAGTCCATCTGAATCATTACCCATGAAAACCTTCTCCGGAACGGGTATCTCCACAACATCCTCTTCAGTAAACACTGAAGCAAAGAAATCATTTAATCTTTCCGCAATGGCCTTATCTTCTCTAAGTGCCCCTTTAACCCCTCGATCATCTAACGGTCCAACTGACTCCCTCACAGGCTTTCTGCTTCGGATATATTTAAAAAAGATTTTACTGTGAGTTTTTGCCTCTACGGCCAGCTTCTTTTCAAATTCTCTCTTAGCCTGTCTTATCAATGTCTTACATTTAACTTGCCAACGCTTATGCATTATCCTATTTTCTTCTGTTGGATCCTTCTTCCAGTTTTTGAATGAAGATCTTTTGGCTAAAATAGCTTCTTTCACCTCCCCTTTTAACCATGCCGGTAATTGTTTTTCCTTCTTTCCACCTTTTTTAATGTGTGGAATATATCTGGACTGTGCTTCTAGGATGGTATTTTTTAACAATGACCACGCCTCTTGCACACTTTTTACCTTTGTAGCTGCTCCTTTCAGTTTTTTTCTAACAATTTTTCTCATTTTATCAAAGTTTCCCTTTTGAAAGTTTAGCACGAGAGCCATGGATTTGCTTACTGTCCCCCTTCCAGTCATTAAATCAAATTTGATCATATTATGATCACTATTGCCAAGCGGCCTCACCACTGTTACCTCTCTCACCATATCCTGTGCTCCACTGAGAATTAGATCTAAAATTGCTCCCTCTCTTGTCGGTTCTGAACCAATTGTTCCATAAAAATGTTGTTTATTCCATCCAGGATCTTTATCTCTAGCATGTCCCGATGATACATTTACCCAGTCAAAATTGGGATAATTGAAGTCTATAACTAGAACACATGGTACTGAAAACTTTATCGATTTACAATGCTGTATATGACGATTCTTGTATATATTTAAAATACAAATTTAAGGACCATCATACCACCCATAGTGCTCACAAGTTAGGGCTTGTATCTCATGCACTTCATTTGGGTCACTTTTAATCATTTGTCCGAATCAGCTAGCATCAATTTTTTTCTTGTTTTTTTATGTTTTTTAACGTTATGTATTAAAATGTATCAACTTCCTTTCTGTAGCTGTCGGGGTCAATCGTCCGACGCGCGCGTTTCGCAACACTGCTGCTTCAGAGACATCAGTTTAAATTCTCCTGATCCAGCACTCTCCTTCCAAGTCGTTAACGGGGATACAGACAGGTCTTCAATGGTGCAAATTTGTGTGAAAGACTTGAGCGATGCTGCAGGTCCGTCAATTTTTCGAACCCGACGCCATTTCCCCGCTTTAAATTTTAGCAGTGGGTAAAAGCGGGGAAATGGCGTCGGGTTCGAAAAATTGACGGACCTGCAGCATCGCTCAAGTATTTCACACAAATTTGCACCATTGAAGACCTGTCTGTATCCCCGTTAACGACTTGGAAGGGGAGTGCTGGATCAGGAGAGTTTAAACTGATGTCTCTGAAGCAGCAGTGTTGCAAAACGCGCGCGTCAGATGATTGACCCCAACAGCTACAGAAGGGAAGTTGATACCTTTTAAAAAACATAAAAAAACAACAACAAAATTAATGCTAGCCGATTCAGACCAATGATTAAAAGTGACCCAAATGAACATAAGAACATAATAAAATGCCATACTGGGTCAGACCAAGGGTCCATCAAGCACAGCATCCTGTTTCCAACAGTGGCCAAAGTGCCACTGTTGGAGTGCATGAGATACAAGTCCTAACTTGTGAGCACTATGGGTGGTATGATGGTCCTTAAATTTGTATTTTAAATATATACAAGAATCGTCATATACAGCATTGTAAATCGATAAAGTTTTCAGTACCACGTGTTCTAGTTATAGATTGTTTCAATCGTGGGACTATACAGTAAGAGAAATTTGTGATTTGGTAATTGAAGTCTTCCATTATTACCGCACTACCAATTTGGTTAGCTTCCCTAATTTCTCTTAGCATTTCACTATCAGTCTCACGGTAGTATACTCCTCTCACTATAGTCTTCCCCGACTCACATGGGATTTCTACCCATAAAGATTCAATTGTGCATTTAGTCTCTTGCCGGATGTTTATCCTGTTGGACTCTATGCCATTCTGGACATAAAGCACCGCACCGCGTCCCGGGTGCTTCTCTCTGTCATTGCGATATAATATGTACCCCGATATAGCACTTTCCCATTGGTTGTCCTCCTTCCACCATGTCTCTGAGATGTCAATTAAGTCTATGTCATCATTCACTGCTATACATTCTAATTCTCCCACCTTATTTCTTAGACTTCTTGCATTAGCATACAAACATTTCAAACTTTGTTTTTTGTTTGTATTTTCATTCTGCTTTTTAATTGATAGGGATAAGTTAGAATTTTTTTAGCTCAGCTGAGTTTTTAGTTACAGGCACTTGGACTACTTTTCTTATAATTGGAACCTCACTGTTAGGATGCCCTAATTCTAATGCATCATTAGTATCCTTTGAAGATATCTCTCTCCGAACCATTTGCTGCTGAGCTCAGTAACCCACAATGCAGTAGGAGCACTGAGAGTAGAGGATCACCTTGCTGGTGGCTGAGAGGAATCAGTAAGTTTTGCTTGGGAAATTTTCTTTTTTAAAAGTATTGGGGCAAAGTTAATTATTGGGGAATATTATTAGTATGTTTGTGTGTTTGTGCTTTTAATAGTCAGTAAGGCAGATAATAAACAGAAGTTATTGTGTTTGTATTTCCCAACCCTCCCCACCCACCCCTAGCTCATCCTTTAATTTATAGGCAGGTGCCACTTTCACACAAAAAAACAAAAAAACCCAGCCTTTTAAATTCACTTCACAAATTCCCCACACCTTATTGAGAGTTTGATCATTCCCCTGTAGGCTACTACTAGGCATATAGTGAATTCACTAATGCATTTAAAGGACATTAATTAGACATATTCCTATTCCCATAGCAACCTAAAACTTAACTAGGAACTGAACAAATTTCAGATGAAGGCAGCAGTCCGGCAGCAAGAGGGGGGCTTCCCATTCTTTTGCATCAAGTGTCACATGTATGATTTTTTACCCGCCGATTAGAAATTGTACATGTGCATGCGATACAAAGAGCTCCTGTCTCTCAGAGAACGAGTGCGATCTCTAGAGGCTAGAGTGGCTGACCTGGAGGAGCTGAGGCAGAGAGAGAGATATATAGATGAGACCATCAAGGATATAGTAGCCAAGTCCCAACTTCAGACTAGCAACCCTGGTGTTGTCTTGGATTAAGAAGGTCTCATGATCGGAGAGCATCAACCTGGTGCAGCAGGAAAGGATCCTGTAGCAAGGACCTGCTCTCCATGTGGTGCATTGTTCTTTCGCACCGAGAATGTGTCTCTAAGGCCTACTGTCCAGGAGGGAAGGGTTAGGTCGGCCGTCATAGTTAGTGATTCAACTGGAATGTAGACAGCCGGGTGGCTGGTGGGCGTGAGGATCGCCTGGTAACATGTCTACCTGGTGCGAAGGTGGCGGACCTCACACGACACCTAGATAGGATTTTAGACAGTGCTGGGGATGAGCCGGCTGTTGTGGTACATGTAGGCACCAACGATATAGGAAAATGTGGGAGGGAGGTTTTGGAAGCCAAATTTAGGATCTTAGGTAGAAAGCTTAAATCCAGAACCTCCAGGGTAGCATACTCTGAAATGCACCCTGATCCATGCGCAGGTCCCCAGAGGCAGGCAGAGCTCTAGAGTCTCAATGTGTGGATGAGACAATGGTGCAAGGAAGAGGGATTCAGATTTGTAAGGAATTGGAGAACCTTTTGGGGAAGGGGGAGTCTTTTCCGAAGGGATAGGCACCACCTTAACCAGAGTGGAACCAGACTGCTGGCGCTAACCTGTAAAAAGGAGATAAAGCAGCTTTTAAACTAGAACAAAGGGGAAAGCCAACAGATGCTCAGCAGCGCATGGTTTGGAGGGAGGTATCTTCAAAGGATACTAATGATGCATTAGAATTAGGGCATCACAACAGTGAAGTTCCAATAATAAGAAAAGTAGTCCAAGTGCCTGTAACTAAAAACTCACCTGAGCTAAAACAAATTCTAACTTATCCCTATCAATTAAAAAGCAGAATGAAAATTCAAACAAAAAACAAAGTTTGAAATGTTTGTATGCTAATACCAGAAGGCTAGGAAGTAAGAGACATGGTCATTGTTAAAAAATGGACCCAGAAAACAAATCAGAAGCCTATCCAAGGTTGCTGTGTAGCAATAAAAAAAAGTGGAGATTGGTGTGTAAGGAAGACCTTTATTGAAAATTGCCCGACTCTGATCGAGTTTCGCTCGTTGTCAAGAGCTGCCTCAGGGGCTATGCATGTCAGCGGGGTGAATAGTACGAGGTTTTACTATCGCTCTGTTTATTGAATCTTGTGATTTTCACGTTTATGCTCAATTTGTTCCTTCTTAGTATTATAGCCTCCTTTGTGATCTGGACCTTGTCAATGTTTTACTCAGCTTGAAATAATGTGATCACAATTTTGTATTTGTATCTCCGGTGCTTGAATCATTTCCATCTAACTGCTTGGACAAAACGGTGGAGATCAATCTTAATTAATGTCGCTGAATCTTGCAATGGCCTCGGCTATGGTATAGTTCCAAAGAATGTCGCCACTGCCCGCTCCCTTCAACTGAGAAAATTGTCCATTTAATCCTACTCTCTGTTTCCTGTCTTTTAGCCAGATAGTAATCCACGAAATGACATTGCCACCTATCCCATGACTTCTTACTTTTCCTAGAAGCCTCTCATGAGGAACTTTGTCAAATGCCTTCTGAAAATCCAAATACACTACATCTACCAGTTCACCGTTATCTACATGTTTATGAACTCCTTCAAAAAAGTGAAGCAGATTTGTGAGGCAAGACTTGCCCTGGGTAAAGCCATGCTGACTTTGTTCCATTAAACCATGGGGGCAACAACTTCCCAGTAGGCTGAGACCCTACTGGGAAGTTGTTGCCCACTTTTGCTAGATATTATTGCTAGAATGTCGGGGCTCCACTTCCATGTGCTCTGGTATTCTACGAGCGGAAATCTCCACGTCCCACCTAAGTTAAGGGGAGCTTAAGTACATCCTAGGAGTCTGGACTGATTTGGGTACATACAGAGAAATAAAAATTAGTTCTTATCTGCTAATTTTCATTCCTGTAGTACCTGAAGTCAGTCCAGAGACCCGCCCATTTACTGGGGCAGGAGAATCTGCCGCTTCTACTGTTGCTTTGTATATAGTGTGGAGTTGTTGGAGGTTTTCAATGTTGATCGCATATGTTAAATTTGGGAAACAAGATTTCCATTGTCTTTTTGGGCAATTTCACCTTCTTCTGGCTTGTTGGAGGGGAGCGAGTTTGCTTAGAATCTTGCTGAGAAATTTATGGTTGTCATCTTGGCTTAGGTACAGGTCAATACTGAGAGACTACAGGTGGCACACTGGGTTATGAACACTGTCAGTGAAATTTTCTCTGTCTCCATCTGTTGACAGGGAGGCAAAGCCCAGGAGTCTGGACTGATCTGTGGTACTACTATAGGAATGAAAATTAGCAGGTAAGAACCAATTTTCCTATATTTCAAATATCTTGTTATTCCAGGCCTGGCACCATGTGTATTTAAATGCTAATTGGTTCATTGCTACTTTAATCAGTGCTAATCAAATAATGTAGTGTATGTTATATTATGCACTGACTTTCTGAAGTACCTCATCTCTGCTGTATTCAAGAATGCTAGTTTGAAATTAAAGGAAACAAAGGACTCTGACTACGTGCTGGAATGCAGCCAGCAAACACCCCAGACCCATTAGCTGATTGGTCTAATATATTCCCAAATCAGAAGCCCTGCACTTATCTAGGAATAACACTCTCAATATGTTCTGATTGGTCAGTATGAATGGTATAAAAGGTTCCTCACATTACTAGAACTTTGAGTGACTTGGTGATTATACATTTGTATGGACCTGTCGCTCCCTGGAACAAACTTATCTGTACTTTGTTCCAGTACCTGTCTCTATTTCCTTTGTCTCTGTCTGTCTCATTAAAGTTTTATATTACATATTGCTTCAGTGGTTGGTTTAGAATTAACAGTAGCTTGCTAAAAATTTCGCAAACCACTTTATCTGAGTAGAAATTAGCTACATCTCAGGAGTTAAGGCTAAATTCCTGCAGGTTCTTCAAGATGTTAATGCATGTTCCTCTTCCTTCTGCTCCACCAGTCCCAAACCTATGGGTTATATCCTCTCATGCAGCATACATAGAGGCAGAGTTCTTTTCTTTTTTTTTTTTTTTTTTTAATGACATCACTAGCTTATACAGTATGTCATATTTAGAATGAATTCAGCCAGTGTTCTCTGCCTCAGTCACTAGTTGGATGAATTTTTGAGTACAGTACTCGTAAAACAGAAGGATTTATTCATTAGGAATCAGTCTATTTTCTAGAGATGTGTATCGTGTGATCGATCGTCTTAACGATCGATTTCGGCTGGGGGGGGAGGGAATCGGATCGTCGCGGTTTTGTTTTCTTAAATATCCCTAAAACCCACCCCGACCCTTTAAAATAAATCCCCCACCCTCCCGAACCCCCCCAAAATGTCTTAAATTACCTGGGGTTCAGTGGGGGGGTCCCGTTGTGATCTTCCACTCTCGGGCGTCGGGCCACGGGTGTGTTGATAGAAAATGGCACCGGCGCCATTTTGGTTCCTGTTCCCCGACGTCACGAGCATAGGAGATCACTCCCGGACCCCCGCTGGACCCCCAGGGACTTTTGGCCAGCTTGGGGGGGCCTCCTGACCCCCACAAGACTTGCCAAAAGTCCAGCGGGGGTCCCGGAACGACCTCCTGCACTCGAATCGTGTTGCCGTACGGCCGGCGCCATTTTGCTGTACGGCAAAAGCAAAATGGCGCCGGCCATATTGCCGTACAGCAAAATGGCGCCGGCCGAACGGCAACATGATTTGAGTGCAGGAGGTCGTTCCCGGACCCCCGCTGGACTTTTGGCAAGTCTTGTGGGGGTCAGGAGGCCCCCCCAAGCTGGCCAAAAGTCACTGGGGGTCCAGCGGGGGTCCGGGAGCGATCTCCTACGCTCGTGACGTCGGGGAACAGGAACCAAAATGGTGCCGGCGCTACCTTTGCCCTTTCATATGACAGGGCAAAGGTAGCGCCGGCGCCATTTTCTATCAACGCACCCGTGGCCCGACGCCCGAGAGTGGAAGATCACAACGGGAGCCCCCCACTGGACCCCAGGTAATTTAAGACATTTTGGGGGGGTTCGGGAGGGTGGGGGATTTATTTTAAAGGGTCGGGGTGGGTTTTAGGGATGTTTTAGTGTGCCGGTTTTCCCGCCCTCCCCCTTCCCCTCCCCCTTCCCCCGATTTACGATTTTTGACTATAAATCGGGGGAATTCCTATTAAATATCGCCTGTAACAATTTTTGACGATTTAAAATATATCGGACGATATTTTAAATCGTCAAAAAACGATTCACATCCCTACTATTTTCTTAGCATAAATTTTAAGGCTATATATGGGCCATGCTCCTAAGGATGTTTCTCCTGCAGTGAAGCACACTCAGACAGTATTTATTTTCTCTGCTCCCTTCTCTTTAACTTGACAAGGTTGAGTACCATTGGCTTGTTTTTACAAGTTAATTCTAACAAAGAAAGAGGAAAAATATAGTTAGTTACTAGTTTAAGCTGCTTGCCTTGTTACAGCCTTATCCTTGAACCCTTTCAAATTGAATCAATGGTTGTGGTGTTTGTGGTGCTAAGCGCACATCCAGTGAAGGAAGTCTATGTTCGATTTGCCATGGTAAATCTGAATCGCCTGATCTAACCTGGGTTGCAACTTCCACCAAAAAAGACTTCCTCCTTTGAGGCTCCAGGAACACAAAAATCTTCACCCAGGATGATTTCTGTCTCTGGAGAGGTGTTAACTTAGGCCATTCCATCAGCTGACTTGGTTGCGGTGCCATCTTGGATCAGCTTCCCAGGATGTTGGCTTTGAGTGCAGGATCTGGTTCAAGTCAGGGACTGCCTAAATTGCTACCAGGGCAGAACTTCTTTCAAGAAAAAAAGCAGGAAGTTCCTAGCACTAGTGCCAGGTGCCTTTTCTCCTGACTTTCTAAAGTTCTTGCATCAGGCATTTCATGCCTTACAAGGTCAGCAAGAAGGCATTGTAGATTATGGATAAAGTGAAATTTCAGCTTGGATTTCGCTCTCTTAATTAGGATTTGAGGATGATAGAGGTGGAAGTAGACTGGAATCTTTGGAACAAGGTGAGATTCAGTCAGGAGAAGATGACGAGGAACAGGTCAGGTTGTTTCATAAGGAGGAAATATCTGCACTAATTTGGATGGTTACTTCTGCTTTACGCCTTGAGGATGAAAAATTTGAGGTGACTTTAGGTTGGGATCCAATCTTGAGATGTACAGGAAAGACAGCTTCTACATTTCCTCTGCACCCGGAGTTTGAAACTATGATTATGTAAGAGTGGGAATCTTGAGAATAAGGCTATAGGCACCTAAGACTTTAATAAGGTGTATGCTATGCCACTAGAGTTGTTGGAATTTTTTTCCAACAACCGAGAGCAGACGCGATGGTTGCTGCAATAGCCAGGAGGACATTGTGGAGGGGAGTGCAACTCTTTGGGATGCCCAAGAAGGAAGCTAGAGTCAATTCTTAAGAATCTTTTTTCCACATGCTCTTTTATGCTTCAGGGAGTAGTTTGTGCTAGCTGTGTCTCTAGATCTTTGCGCCATTGGATTCAACAATATTGAGATTGAAAGCACTGCAAAGTTAGTTGACTACGGCCTATTTGTTTGATGCCTGATATGACATAATTAGAATTGCAGCTAGGTCTGTAGCTCTTTCTGTAGGAGCAAGACAGATTATTTGGCTAAGAAATTGGTCTGAGACTCAAGGTCCAAATCCAGACTTTTGCGCTTCCTGAACATACCCATCAGCCCAGACCAATGGGTTTTGCATCCCTACCAGCAGATGGAGTCAGAGAAACAAAACTTGGAGGCACTGCTACATACTGGGAGTGCCACCTGCAGTCCCTCAATATTTCTCGACTCCAGCAGGTGGTAATGGTGCAAACTTGCAGTCTAGGTTTAGTTTAAAAAAAAAAAAAGTTTATAAATGTTTCATTGAAGTAGGTGTAGGGTGTGAGAGGACAATGGAAGCTCCCTGAGGTGTTATTTATTCACTTTTTATATACCAACATTCGTGTTGACTTCATGTCAGTTAGGCACCTTTGTGGGCCATCCCTCAGGAGGAGTTGGGGGGTGGATACTCCTGACTTGGCTTTATCCACAACGTACTGGAGGGTCCAATAGCCAGAGGATCTGGCTCCCTTGACCCTCCGAGGCTCCACTCTTGGCCGCCACAGATCCTGTTCAGGAAAGTGTTTCGTCAATTTTTTCCTTGATAAAAAAAAAAAAAGTAATAATTAAGTACTGAGTTTTTCTGCAGGAAGGACTGTCTTCTGGGATCAGTGCTGGGCCTGAGCAGTGGTTGCTGTTGCCCAGGGCTGAAGGGTGGAAGAGTGGTCTTTGGCTGTGCCTACAGCCTGGGGCTCTGGGTGTATGCGGCAAGTGGTGCTGGGTTAGGCTCGCGGGGGGGAGTCCACTGTGCAACCATTCCTCCTTCACTGTCTTTTCTCCTGTATGCAGGCCAACCGGTGTTAGTTGGAGCAAGCGGGTCAGGGCCTCCCCGCGACCTAGTGGGTGCTGTGGTGCGTTAAGTCCTTTAATGGTGCCTAAACTTAAAATGGCCGTGTGCCGCACTTGTGGTTCCTCTGTGGTATGGCTGAATGCCCGGTCCCTCTGCCTGAATTGCAGCTTGGGGCAGAAGGATTCTTCCACAGGGGGCCAGGGTAGGAAAACAGGCCTCCATTAGTCCGGGCCTGTTCCTAATCTCGCTGAGGTGCATGATCAGGAGGATGCGGCACACCATAATGGTTCCCTGCCCCCTCTTTCCCCAGTGGAGTTGAAAGCCTTCAATGGGGAAGGGGATGCTATGGAAGACCCCCCAGGTTTGAGGGAGACTGATTCGGGGGATTTCTCCCCAGAATTTCTTCTTCATGAGGACTACCTCGCCAGGAGAGGCTTCAGGAGTAAGTGGGCGACTGCACGGCTCTGCAGTCCCTTGGATAAGAAGGTCAGGCCTGCTTTGCAGGGGACTAGTGTGGTCCTACAGAGTCTGGATTGCGTTGAATGGAAGCTATTGGCAAGTCCAGGTCTGGGGAGGAGTCCAATAACTGGCAGGAGGACCCTCTCTATTTATGGGACAGATCCGGTTGCGACGCCAGCCCCCGATGTGGATGGCTCCAAGGATTTATTTATTTATTTGTTCAGTTTTATATACCATCATTCGGTGCAGCCATCATAACGGTTTACAAAAATCAAACAGAGAATAAACCATTAAAAACATTGATGCATAAATTAATAGTGGGAAATAAGAAGGGATCGGGGAGAGGCTGGTGGAGAAAAAGGGAGCATAAGGAAAAGAAGGGAAAAGGATTATGGTAATAGTATTGGTATTTAAACATCTTCGGGATGGTCTTCTAGAGTTGTTAATTATAAGTTCATATTGCTATTATAATGGTCATTGCCAGACGATATTTCATTATCTCTTTTGCATGAGTATGGTTGGTAGTCTTGGTTAAAATTAGATTGTTGAAATAAATAATCGTTAACGTAGACTTTATGAAAAAGAAAAGTCTTTAGCTCCTTCTTGAAAGTTTTGATATTAGTTTGAGTTCTTAAATAAGGTGGTAAAGAGTTCTATTTTTTAGGACAGGAAATGGAGAAAGCTCTATTTCTTGTTGAAAGATGAGCATCTTTGATGGGTGGAATAATTAGACGAGAAGTATTATTTGATCGAAGATTCCTGTTGTTGTTCTGTAGCGTGATTTTTAAGCTTGTTTGTTTGTGGTGATCGGAATGAATTAATTTGTGTATAATTATTAAAATCTTATAATCAATTTGTGATTTAATAGGGAGCCAGTGTAGTGAAGATAATATATTTTATTTATTTTATTTTATTTGCGTTTTTTCTATACCGGCATTCATGGTTAGAAACCACCTCATGCCGGTTTACATGTAACAAGGGGTGAGAATAGAGAATGGAACATAAACAAGTGCAAGGAGATCAAAAGTTACATTACAACAAGGGTCTTAAACTTGGAGGAGAGATAAGAATAAGAGAGCCGAACTGTAAGGATTACATTATTTACATTATATACATTATACTGTGAAGTCTCTTGTATAATTTACTATCTCTTATAAAATTGCTATTATTTAGTTCGGATCTGGGAAGGCTTGTTTAAATAGCCAAGTTTTAAGTCTTTTTCTAAATGTTGGCAGGCAGGGTTCCTGTCTCAGTTCTGGTGGGATGGAGTTCCACAAAGTAGGTCCTGCTGTGGAGAATGCCCTGTCTCTGAGAGTCTTATGGTGAAAGGTTTTGGCAGGAGGAGCCCGTAGTGAATCTCTGTAGGACTCTCTGATTGGTCTGTTGGAGATATGTTTTTTAAATGGGATTTGGAGGTTAAGTGGAGAGAGTTGATGGAAAGCTTTGTAGATGGTGGTAATGGACTTATATAAGATTCTATAGTGAACTGGTAGCCAATGTAAGTCTTTGAGAATCAGGGATATGTGGTCTCTTCTTCTTGTGTTTGTCAAAATTCTGGCCACCGTGTTCTGAACCATCTGGAGGGGTTTAGTGTGGGAAGACGGTAGACCTAATAGAATGGAATTGCAATAATCTAGCTTAGAGAAGATTATTGATTGCAGGATTGTTCTGTAGTCGTGGAAGTGATCATTCTGTAGTCGTGGAAGTGATCATTCTTTTTTTTTCTAGTTAAAATTCGTGCTGCAGAGTTTTGAAGAATCTATAAAGGCTTGATGTTGATATATGGAAGGCCAATCATAAGGGAATTACAGTAGTCAATGGTTGAGAAGATAATTAGTTGTAAAACTGTTTTGAAATCTACTAAATTTAGAAAAGGTTTTCTGCCATAGAATTAGGAGTTTGTGATAACCTTCTTTGATTTTGGTGGTAATGTGGTTATTATAAGATAGGTTATTGTCAATTATTACTCCAAGGTTTCTGACGTGATTGACAGGGGATATTGGCTTAATTTAATGACCCTGACACATGAATTTCTGGCATCTGAAGGGGATGGTCTGCGGGCAGTGTGCTTATTCAGGTGGGAGGAGCTTTGGCCTGTGATTCTTAAGGTCTTGGAAGAGTTAGGCGTGAAGTTCCTCTGGAGGAGTCTGATAAATGAGGGAGTCAATCCGGTCCTGGATGGTCCTTGAGGGCCCATAAGTGCTTTTCCTTTGCCCAAGAAGATCCAGAAGCTGGTGAACCAGGAATAGGACTCTCCGGACTTGGGTCTGAAGGTGAGCAGAGCAATGGCTAAGCTTTCTCCCTTGATGGAAGACACTGAAGATTCTGAAGGTGGACGCGGCTGTGTCGGCTGTTACCAAGAATATGACAATTCCGGTGGCAGGGCGGCCACCTTGAAGGATGTTCAGGACCACAGGCTGGAGGTGCAGGTCAAACGGATGTTTGAGGTCTCCACATTGTCATGTGTGGCGGTATGCTCTAGTCTGATGCAGAGGGCCTGTCTGTGTTGGGTGCAGAAGTCTCCGGAGAGTATAGCAGCAGGAGATGGTGCTGCCCTGTAGGCAGCCAGGTTAGAGGGTGGGATCACCTATGTGGCAGATGTGCTGTATGACTTGGTGTGTTCATCAGCTCACAGTATGGTCTCGTCGGTGGTGGCTCGTAGGCTTCTGTGGTTACATAGTTGATCGGTGGACTTATCGTCCAAGGTCCAGCACTGCAATCTTCTGGAAGCTTTTGTTTGGAGAGGACTTGGATCAGTTGATGAAGGTGTTGGGGAGCCAAAGAGGAATAGGCTGCAGGAAGCCCGCTAGGAAGGTGTTTCCAGCTCAAGCCCATTTTTGGGATACTCGCAGGTTCCAGTCTGGCAAGACCTCTTCTGGCTCCTCGGCAAAGCAGGGTGCTGTTTGTCAGCAATCCTTTCTTAGAACCTGCAGATCGACCAGAGATGGGTCAAGATAGAGCTCTGGCGGAGGAAAGTCAGCCCAATGAAGCCAGGGGTCCCCCACTCCTTCGTAGAAGCTCTAGGAGGCAGATTTTCTAATTTTTACGAGGAGTGGGAAAGGATTACTTCGGACCGCTGGGTGCTGGAGGTAATTCGAGAAGGCTACGCTCTAGAGTTTTTGTGCCCTGTAAGGGAGGCCTTTGTGGAATCTTACGTGCTCACATGTACTGGCAACTTTGCAGAGGCTGCGCGACCTCAAAGTGATTGTTCCCATCCCGTTGTCTGAGCAGGGACGGGGAGGTATTCCGTGTACTTTGTAATGTCCAAAAAGGATGGCTCCTTTCGACCCATTCTCGACTTACGGAAAGTAAACCAGTCCCTTCAGTTCCCATGTTTTCACATGGAGATGCTACGCACTGTAGTAGTGGCGGTGCACAAAAGAGAGTCCTTGGCCTCCCTGGATGTCACTGAAGCATACCTGCATATTCCCATTCGGAGAGACCATCAGAAGTTTCTTTGTTTCATGGTGTTGGGCCAGCATTTTGAGTTCCGGGCTCTCCCCTTTGGTCTATCGATAGCACCATGTTCGTTCACTAAGGTGATGGTTGTAGTTGGAGTGGTCCTTTGCAAGGAAGGAATTTTGGTTCATCCGTATCTGGATGATTGGCTGATTCAAGCGAAGTCCAAGGAGCCGTGCGAAAGGTCTCTCCAGAGGGTGATGTTGACCTTACGGTCTCTCGGTTGAGTCATAAATGTTCAGAAGATTCATTGCAATCACAGAATCTTGGTTAAAACAGACAGACACAGTCTTAAAAAATCAAATAGCACACAAGAACTATGATGTTTTTTCAATCCCCAGATTCAATAAAAGAGGGGGGGGACTAATGCTAATAATTGAAAAAAAATGTAAATGTAAACTAATACGCACAATACCACCACGAAACCATGAAATTGCCCTGTTTGAAATGATAAGTTTACAAATCTGCCTAATATACTGCCCACCGAGCCTACTAGAATTAAATAGCTCCCCACTAATTGAGTTCTTAACAACACACTTAAATACTAACAAACCTACCATCATACTAGGAGACTTCAACCTGCACATAGACACAAAGCCCCTGTCTAACACCTGCCAAACAATATTAGACTTTGACTGCACTAGGATTCACTCTTATTACTGATAAACCCACGCATAGAGCAGGACACTCTCTCGATATAACATTCATCAGCCACAACCACTTAGAACACATTAAAACCAATTACACACCCATCCCATGGTCCGATCACTTCCTCATACAATCCTATTTATTATTATTTATTATTATTTAATTTCTTTTACTATACCGATGCTCAAGACTAGGTCTTATCGTACCGGTTTACAATGTAACTGAGGGGAAACCAATTAACATCAAGGTAGAAAGTAAAGTTACATTAAACAGGGAGCGTAAAACCTGGGCAATGGAAGACAGTACAGAATTTAAACTAAGAAACAATTAGAGAGAGATAAATATATAATCAACAAAAACTATAAGATACATAAACATAGATTTATCCTAGGCAGTTATTAGCATGGTATGTCCAGTGGGAGAAGGAAAGGGTGAGATTGGGTGTGGGGGAAGGGGAGAGGGAAAAGATCCTCTATTAAATACAGTGAACCCCATACACAAGAAGGAAAAAAAAGAACCAATCAAAGTGAAATATCGCCCACCATATGACCTAGAAACCCTAAAAGAAAAGTTAGAAGAAAAACTAACAAAATTAGATTACACAAACTGCTGCTCCACAACCACAGCATGGCTGCAAACAACAAGAGAAATAGCTGAAGAGATAAACCCAATCAAACATATTAACATTAAGGATACTAAACAAACAAACCCATGGTATAATGAAAAAATAAAGGAAATCAAGAGAAAGCTAAGAAAAAAAGAATGGAGGAAAAATAAAAACAATGAAAACTTAACAAAATACAGAAAACACCTAGCATTCTATAAACAAGTCATTCTAGATAAAAAAAAAAAAAACAGTTCTATAGCTCTAAAATAGAAAAATATGAAAACAACCCAAGAACATTATTTACCATAGTAAAAAACCTCACTAATGACAAATCCGAATCTCCACAAACCCTTCCAGAAAATAGATGCAACGAAATTGCAACTTTTTTTAATGACAAAATCAAGAACCTAAAAATTAAAATACCAAATACTACGAAACAAGAAATTAAAATGAAAAAAAGAGAAATCAAACAATGGTCAACATTCTATGAAGTATCAGAATTGGAAATCGAAATTTTGCTAAAAAAACTAAATCCCGCCCCATATGCATGCGACACAATAACAACCACAGATATAAAAAAAGTAGCCAACACTATATCACCGACACTGGCAAAGATTGTTAATCTATCCTTAGAGGAAGGAGCCATGCCAGATGCCCTGAAAGGAGCAATCGTAAAACCCATTTTAAAGAAAAAAAACAGCGACCCACTTAACCTGAGCAACTACAGACCTGTATCAAACCTACCCTTAATTGCAAAATTAATAGAAAAAACAATACAAAAGCAACTAGCGGAACACCTAGACAACAATAACATACTATATCCCTCACAACATGGTTTTAGAAAACATTATAGCACAGAGACACTACTACTAGCACTGACAGACAACATCATGAGAGGATTCGATAACGGTAAACATTACATTCTAGTGATGCTAGACCTCTCAGCAGCTTTTGATACCGTAAACCACGACATACTCCTAAATAGACTAGAAGAAATAGGATTAGACAACAAAACAATCAGCTGGTTCAGATCATATCTAAGCGACAGATATTTTCAAGTTCAAATCAGAGATTCGATATCAGATAAAATAGACCTTCAGACAGGAGTACCACAGGGATCCGCACTGTCTGCCACACTCTTCAACATATATCTACTGCCATTATGCCACCTACTAGCTGGCCTGGGAATCACTCACTACATATATGCAGACGATATTCAATTCATATTACCCATTGACGATACAATGGAGAAAACATTAAACATAGCCAACATGTATCTAGACATCATAAAACAACCATTAAAGCAAATGGAGCTAGTAATCAATATAGAGAAGACTGAATTCCTTCATTTAGAAAGAAAAAAAACATGGAGATCTCACACAACCTAATCACACTCAATAACAACAAACAAATAATACTTGCAGAGAAAGTCCGGAATCTAGGAGTAATAATAGACACAGAACTAAGCTTAAAACAACATATATCCATAAAAGTAAAAGAAGGATACGCCAAACTCATGGTCCTCAGAAAACGCAAACCACTTCTAACGACCGCCAACTTTCGATCAGTACTACAAGCACTAATATTTGCAAGCACTGACTATTGCAATACCCTTCTACTAGGTCTACCATACACCTCCATAAGACCACTACAAATATTGCAGAACACGGCTGCAAGAGTATTAACTGGAAAAAGGAAGAGAGATCACATTATGGAAACACTAGCTGAGCTGCACTGGCTTCCCATTGAACAAAGAATTCAGTACAAGACACTATGCACTATACACAAATTAATACACAATGAAAACGCAGACTGGCTGAACACAGCCCTTCGAGTACACATCCCCAATAGAAATCTAAGATCAGCCAACAAAGCCCTTCTGACTATTCCATCAGTCAAGACAGCAAGACTAACGCAGGTAAGAGAGAGGGCATTATCACTAGCAGGACCCATATTATGGAACTCCATGCCATTGGAATTAAGACTACAAAGAGAAAACAAAACTTTCAGAAAAAATCTTAAAACTTGGCTATTCAAACAAGCCTTTCAAAAAGAGAAGGGAGAATAGAATCCAGGGAAATGCAAGATTCAAACCAGGTAAGTGCAAGTGAAAAAACACCCACACAAACAGAAATCACTAAGGGTGTATGTTTTTGTTTTAATAGAATTCATCAGTAAAGGATAAGTTACTTATAGAATGAGTCCTCAACTCAAAACCGCTATAGAATCGACCGGGACATGATAGTGATCACACTCATTTTAACAACTAACTTTGATTAAACTATGTTACCGAACATTATGGCACCTGTGTAAAATGATAGAGGTTAATAGCATTACTTTTGTGCCTTATTGTAAACCGTTGTGACGGTACCCACCTTAACGACGGTATAGAAAAAGATTTAAATAAATAAAATAAATAAATGTGGAGCTGACTCAATCCTTGGTGTACCTGAAGGCTCTGTTTGACACTTGGGGCAGAGTCTTCCTGGCAGTGGACCAGGTGGAAAAATTGCAATTCCAGGTGCAGTGGCTTCTTCAGTTGGCGGTGCCGACAGCGTGGGACTATTTACAGGTCCTGGGGTCCTTGGCTTGCAGGTTGGATTTGTTCCCTGGGCCTTTGCAGAGGTCTCATGTGCGCAATGCGCACTGTTGTCCAGGTGGAGTCCTTTGTCTGAGGAATATCAGCATTCCTTGCCCCTGTATTGAGATTCCAGGTCCAGTCTCTCATGGTGGCTATCTCATCTCAATCTAGAAGATGAGACAGCCCTGGAATCACCAAACTGAGTAGTGGTGTCCACGGATGAAAATCTCTTTGGTTGGGGGGGGGGGGGGGCCGGGGGGCCAGTGTTCTTGGGCCAGACAGAAGAAGGTCTGGCATCCAGGAGAGAGGTCCTGGTCAGTCAATTGTCTGGAGACAAGGGCAGTGCACCGAGCCCTGGAGGTTGGATGGTTTGGGTATTCTCAGACAACACGACCGCGGTGGCATACATCAATCATCAGGGTGGCTCGAGGAGTCATGCCGTGGCCCTGGAAGTTCGAAGGTTGTTTGCATGGGCAGAGCACCTGGAGGTGGGAGTAGACAATGTGCAAGCAGATTTCCTCAGCAGACAACAGCTGGATTCAGGGGAGTGGGAGTTGTCCCCTGAGGCGTGGAATTACATCTGCGCTAGTTGGGGAGTTCAGTTGGATTTGATGGTGACGCGAGCCAACAAAGACAGATTTTTCAGTCATCAAAGAGCCTGGTTTGATGGGTCTCGATGCTCTTGTGTGCCCCTGGCCGACAGGAATCCTTCTTTAAGTATTTCCTCTGTGGCCCCTTATCAGGCGGGTCCTCAGGCGCATAAAGTGCACCCGGGGAATGGGGTGTTTGTGGCGCAGAAGTGGCCTTGACGTCTGTGGTACGCATATCTGATACGGCTTGTAGAAGAAGGTCCCCTCACACTAAAGCATCTTTCAGGGCTGTCATGATAGGGACCCATATTCTCAGATTAGGAGGGTCTCTTCTGTCTCGTGGCCTGGCTTTTGAGAGGCGGCATCTGCGTTTGAAGGGCTAATCTGACCAAGTCATTCACTTGAATCAGTCCATCTTCCTGACGTCTCTGAGCAAAGAGAGAGATGAGAAGTATAGTCTTTTGTGACCCTTGGATGTCAAGAGACATATTGTCAGGTATCTGAAGGTTATTAAATCTTTACGGAAGACAGATCGCCTGTTTGCCCTTCACGGTGGTACCATGCAGGGAGAGCCAGCCTCATGGGCTACTATAGCTTGCTGGATTAAGGAAGTAGTCATGGCTGCATACAATGATGCTGGGAAGCTGTTACCTAGTCAGGTAAGGCCTCATTCCACTAGGGCTCAGGCAGTGTCATGGGCGGAAGTGAAATTGTCTCCTGTCGACATTTGCTGTGCTGTGACGTGGTCCTCATTACACACTTTTTCCAGGTATTATTGTCTGGATGTGCAAGCCCTGGAGGATGCAGCCTTTGAACGTGCAGTTTTGAGTGGACCGCAGGCAGTTTCCTGCCCTATTCGGGAGTAGCTTGGGTACATCCCGATTGTTCTTGATTCATCTGACTGAACACTAAGAAATGAGAAATTACTACATACCTGATAATTTCCTTTTCTTTAGGACTGTCAGATGAATCCAGCTTCCCTCCCCTGGCTGCCAAATGGTTGTATTATAGTCCTCCTCAGTGACTCTGTGTTACAAGGATTACCGGTAAGTGTTAGTCCAGTCCCTAGACTACTGTTAATACATTCTTGTCCGAGCTCAGTGTTGCCTCTGGCTGAGTATTGAAATGGTTATCTGTTTTATCTAGTTTTGTTAGTCTGTCCACAATTGCTTGTTACGCATGCTGGCCGCGGCAGACCTGCGGCTCGGCCCCCTCACCTTTCTCAAGTGAATCCAGTGCCTGGTCCCTCGTCCCTGGCAGCGGTAGGCCGCCGGCTCCATCCTCTGGCCACCCCTGATGCCTCCGGCTCAGCTACTGATCCTTGTGCTCCGCTTCAGGCCTCTCCGCGTGGTGCGTGGAGAGACGCCGCTACTCAGCACTGTGCCCCTCCCTAGGCGTGCGCGCATGTGCGCATCACTATGTCTTAAGTAGGGCCTGCGGCGGGAACTGAGCCACAGCCCCGGATGATGACATCAGCAGAGCTCCAGTATATAAGCCCAGGCCCCGCTTCCTAGGATTGCCTTTGCAACAGGTCTCATCGCTGGTCAAGTACTCGTTGCCTCCTAAGAGACTCTCCTCGTTCCTGGTTCCTGATCTTCATTGACTCCTGTTTCTAGTTTCCTCATTCCTGTGTTCCTGATCCTCAGCCTATCCTCGGATTGCCTCCTCGGACTTTGACCTCCGCTTTGCCTGACCACGCCATTGACTCTCTCCAAACCCGGACCTCTGCTTTGCCTGACCATGCCGTTGACTCTCTCCAAGCCCGTACCTCTGCTTTGCCTGACCACACCATTGCCTCCCTCCAAGCCCGGACCTCTGCATTGCCTGACTACTCCGTTGCCTCTCTCCAGACCCGGACCTCTGCATTGCCTGACTATTCCATTGCCTCTCTCCAGACCCGGACCTCTGCATTGCCTGACTATTCCATTGCCTCTCTCCAGACCCGGACCTCTGCATTGCTTGACTACGTTCTTGACTCTCTACTTGTCCAGACCTCAGCCCTGCTTGCCACTGCTTCCAGATTGCCGCCAGCCCTGACTCCAGCTTGCCCTACAATGCCTCTTCAGTCTACGTCCTGGACTTGGCTCATTCAGGCTTCAGCCTGTTATTGCTCGGGTGTCCCCTGTCTGACTTTGATTCCATTGGCGCCCTGGTCTCAGGAACTCCACCTCGCCCAATACAGACTTTTCCTCTTCTCAGTTGCTGCCTCTGGGCTGACCTTGATCCTTTCATCGATGACGATATACGGAGGCCCACCTATGTCCAGCCGACCCTGGCACCCAAAGGCTCAACCCGTGGGAACGAGGGCTGGTATTGGTGAAGCACCAGCCGGCCTCTGTCCTTCAGCCTACTCCGCCTGCCGACAGTGGGGACCCGTATGATCCCTCCTACGGGTTGCACCAACCTCACCTCGGCCCAAAGGTCCACCTCCGGTGCAACATTGCTTTTGAAGAGAATACTGGCAGGCTGATGTCACTGCAGGGGTATAACTGTAACATCAGTTTGCTCCATCTCCATCTGCTGGTAGAGGTGCATAACCCACTTGTTCTGGATTCATCTGACTGTCCTAAAGAAAAGGAAATTAACAAGTAAGTAGTTAGTTCTAATTTTTAACACTCTTTAGTAAATAGACCCCAAGCAAAGCAGTCCAAGGGGAAATGACATTGCTTGGAAGCTACCAAGTGGTGGATACAGGGAGCCTGGAATTTAGTAAGACAATAACAAAGCTAAGTAGATCACAGGGAATTGCTGTACTACCTGTTGGGAGCTGTGGGCTTTGAATTTCTGTTAAAGCCCAGCATGAGGTAAAGATCCTAGTGCATATGGACAACAGATCCAGAGGCCTGAACTGTTTGTGTTTCATCTGTGTGACAATCAGTCCAAAGGGATAAGCTCCCATCATGCCAGGGACTAAGCTACATGAGAATTGGAACTGTATAAATGTGTGAATAAAACTAGTGTGTAGTGCTTGTACACCTTCTTGTGTATCCAGTCCATCACCAATTCTGAGTTGGCTAGAGGAAAAATACCAGTTGCATTAGGCATGAAGTTTGGCTACGAGTCATAAGCACTGATTGCTTTTCCCCTTAGATTTCTGATAGAACGAAGCTATGGCATTCCTTACTACTGCAAAGAGCTGCTGCAGTGTCTGTCTGTCAGTAAACTCATTGAGCTATGCCCCTTGGAGCAGGAGGCAGAGAATGAGATGGATGTTTTTCTCACCAAATCACAGAAAGCAGTGAAGAGCTTCAATACCAGCAAATTATTCGAGAGACATGCTGCGAGTCATAAATGTAAGTCATTTTTTCAGTCTCTGACCATGATATGCCTGTAAGTCCTTCAGCCTCAGGGGGAAGACATGGCTGGGAATCAGCAAAGGCTCTTGGGTTCTGACACCATTATATGTATTTTTTTTTTATTATTATTGTTTGATTGGAGAGTTTTTATTTTGTATAACACTTAAAGCACCAATTATCCCATGACAAGCAGGATGCTAGTCCTCACATATGGGTGACATCACTGATGGAGCCCTATCACGGAAAACTTTCTGTCAAAGTTTCTAGAAACTTTTGACTGGCACACTGAGGCCACTGAGCATGCCCAGCATGCCATCATTCCCTGAGCCACAGGGGTCTCCCTTCAGTCTTCTTTTTTCCACTCTGCTGTTAGCCTCGCGGGTAAGGAGCCCTGTGTGGTAAATTCACTCTATAAAAATTTCACAAAATATTCATTAAAAAGTATCCCACTGTAGGGGTCTCCCTCTTTTTCATCTCCGGTGAGTGATTTGAATTTTCCGGTTGATTCCGTTATAGATTAAATCCAGTCAGAAGGTCATCGACGGCTGTCTGGCTTTTGATATGGCTACCAGGTTTAAAAAGTGCCCGAATTGCTCTCGCGCTATGTCCATAACGGACCCGCACATTGAATGTGTACTCTGACTCGGCGAGAGACATGATGTGTCGACATGCCTGAAATGCGCTGAAATGACACCGAAGGGTAGACGAGTGTGTATGGATGACATGGAGCATCTTTTTCATCTTCAACTGATGCCGTCGACTTCAACTTTGACACAATCGTCTCTGGCTGGAGCGGTTAAAAAAGTAGTTCTAAAAACCTGATGTAGTCTGGACGAAGCGGGTGATCGACCATCACCGACCCCTTCCCGGTCATCTATAAGGTCTACATCCATTCTTGAAACAATGGGCATCGAACATCGACAAAAGCACCGACATCAACATCAGAGGCCTCAAGATCCGGATTCGGACACGATGCCTGGAGTTCCCTCGATACCTATCGAACCAACTCCTAAGAAACCTCGGAGGGAGGAGTCTCTACTGCCCTTGGGGCCTCTGACTCCTAGGTGATCCCCACCGATATCGGTGCCGGGAACCATGCCTCCACAGGGACCTGTGGAGAGGCCGGTTTCGCCTTCATTGCCTCCCCCCTATAGCTGCTCTGACTTCATCAGCTATTAGGGCGGAACTGGATGGTTATATCCGCCAGGCAGTTCAAGATGCACTCTGAGAGATGCCTTCAATACCACTGCCGATGCCGATTCCACCTTCGATGCCAGTTCCATCGTTGGTGCCAATCCCTTCACCGGTGTCGATTCCATTGCCATCACTGAGTCCATCGCCGGCTCCGACTCCATCACCAATGCCGACACCCTCGCCGGCCCCGATGCCTACACCGATGCCGGATATGTCGTTCTTGGCGCCAATACTGGAAAAATTGGATACTCTCATCGGGGCCAATCCAGTGAAACTACTCGATGCCCCGACGCCACGGCCTATAGGAGAAGAAATAACGAAAGATCTACCGATGCCTGAGCCTATACCAGGTCCATCGGGAATCTCTCATCCAAAACCAACTTTCTCTTCATTATTTCCTTTGAGACCACCGGTAAAACCCTTGATGCCATTTATTTATTTAGATTTATATTCTGATTTTTGCACTTTTAAGTGGATTACATTCAGGTACTGTAGGTATTTCCCCATCCCCAGCGGGCTTATAATCTAAGTTTGTACCTGAGGCAATGGAGGGTAAAGTGACTTGCCCAAGTTCACAAGGAGTGACAGTGGGACTCGAACCCTGGTCTCCTGGTTCATAGCCCACTGCTCTAACCACTAGGCTACTCCTCCACTCCATCTTTCCATTCTCCATCGACTCCTCCACGTCCACCTTCCTCGGACACTTGGGATGATCCAGATACTGATTCTTCATCGGAGGATGTCCTATCAGATCATTCTCCTCTAGAGGGAAGAAGGAAGTTCCCTCCAGAGGGACCTCTCTTTTTCTACTTTCATTAAGGAGATGGCTGACACTATCTCTTTCCAGTTAGTATCGGAAGAAGATACTAGACAGAAAACACTGGAGGTATTGCAATTCATGGCTCCAACTAAAGACATCCTGGCAATACCAGTACATGAAGTGTTTGTGGAATTACAGCACAGGTTATGGGAACACCCTTGTACCATACCACCTGTGAATAAACGAACTGATGCCACCTATTTGGTACAGCACATTCCTGGCTTTAGAAGCCCTAACTACCCCCACCAATCGGTAGTAGTAGAGTCGGATCAAAAGAAATCTAAGAGGATTAAACCACATTCCTCAAATCCTCCTGGAAAGGAACACAGATTTTTGGATACCATTGGCAGAAAGATGCTCCAAGGCTCAATGCTAGTTTCCAGAATTGCGTCCTACCAACTTTATATGATGCAGTACCAGCGTAATCTGTGGAAACAACTCCAAGAGTTATCTGAATCTCTTCTCCAACAGTTCCAGGATTCTTTCAGCAACATTATTTAAGTTAATAATTATATGACGTTTATATAATATTATATTATATTATATTACATTATATGAAGTTTCATTGTAAACAGATATGATTTTTACTTTTACAGGAATGTCGGTATAGAAAAAATAAATAAATAAATAAATAAATTATTTATAAAGTCCTGGAAGCTGGAAAACATGAAGTTAGAGCAGCATACGATAGCTTTGAAACTTCATCCAGGATGGCTGCTACAGGCATTAGTGCTCACAGATGGGCCTGGCTGAAAGCCTCAGACCTAAGATCAGAAATACAGGAAAAGCTTGCTGATCTTCCTTGTACAGGAGATAATCTCTTTGGAGACGAGGTACGTGAGGCAGTCTCACAACTGAAGGAGCACTCGGAAACTCTACGTCATCTTTCCTCTGTTCCACCAGAATCCTAGCCATCTGCACGTATTCCTCCCAGGAAGGATTCCAAAAGACCATATTATAGACCACAGAGATACTATCCTCCAGCAACCCATGGTAGGTCATCAAGGCCAACGCAAAGAGCACAAGCCCGACAACCCAAGAGCACCTAGAGCTCAGCCTCCACCGCAAACAGGCCCGGCTTCGGGATTTTGAAAGCTCACCAGAGAACCGAAGCCTGTCTGCCAATCTGACCCCAAATTTACCTGTAGGTGGTTGGATCACTTTTTTCCATCAAAATTGGTCACACATCACTACCGACCAATAGGTACTTTCAATCATATCTCAAGGTTACCATCTGGACTTTCTAACTGTGCAAAACAATACTCCACCCACCTCACCTTGGACAGTGATGAATCATTCCACAGTTTTACAAAAAGAATTATCCATGAGAGCCAGGGCCGTGGAACCAGTTCTCTGACCTCAGCAGGGGAGAGGATTCTACTCCCGATATTTCCTCATTCCAAAGGAAACAGGAGGCCTACGTCCCATATTAGACTTCTGGAAACTCAAATACCTACGAAAGAAAAAATTCAGAATGGTATCATTGGGCACCATGCTACCTCTACTTCAAAAGGAGATTGGCTCTGTTCTTTGGATCTTCAAGATGCTTACGCTCACATACTAATATTCCCTCCTCATCGCAAGTATCTGTGATTCCTAGTAGGATGTCAGCATTTCCAGTACCGGGTTCTGCTATTCGGACTTGCCTCAGCACCTTGAGTGTTCACAAATTGCCTGGCGGTGGCAGCGGCCCAGTTGCACAAGGAAAGTGTACACGTTTTTTCCTACCTGGACGACTGGCTCATCAGAAGCCAGACAAGGCAAGGAGCTCTTAACTCTCTTAAGCTCACAATAAATCTAGTCCATTCATTGGGATTTCTAATCAACCGCCAGAAATTCCATTTCATAGCATCTCGCCTGTTGCAATTCATCGGAGCAGAATTAAACACCATAAAGTCAAAAGCTTTCCTTCCAAAAGACCGTGCACAGACACTCTCCTCATTAGCAGACTCTCTATGCACACGGACACATGCAACAGCCCATCAATGCCTCACTCTTCTGGGTCACATGGCCTCCACAGTTCATGTCACTCCTATGGCCAGATTAGCCATGAGGGTCACTCAATGGACCCTGAGAGCACAGTGGATACAAGCCATTCAACCACTGTCCTCTCCAATTCAAATAACTCAACAACTACATTCCTCGCTCCTCTGGTGGACGAACATAGACAACTTGCTCACAGGCCTACCTTTTCAACAACCAATTCCGCAAGTAACTTTAACTACAGATGCATCCACCTTAGGGTGGGGAGCACACATAGGACATCTTCAAACTTCAAGGTACTTGGATGAAACTCGAAGCAACATTTCAAATCAATTTCCTAGAGCTTCGAGCTATACATTGTGCTACATGTGTTCAAGGACTGCCTTTCCCACAAAACTATCCTGATACAGACAGACAACACAGTAGCCATGTGGTACCTGAACAAACAGGGAGGTACGGGCTCGTATCTCCTTTGTCAAGAAGAAGCACAAATTTGGGATTGGCCCTAACACACTCAATGTTTCTCCGGCCACTTATCTGGCAGGCATTCACAACGTAGTGGCAGACTGCCTCAGTCGTCAGTTCCAACCTCACAAGTGGTCCCTGGATCCCTTCGTAGCGACCAGGATATTTCAATGTTGGGGTCAACCAACAGTGGACCTCTTTGCATCAGAACTGAATCACAAAGTGGACAATTTTTGCTCCTTGCACAAGCAGAGAAACCAGTTAGCCAAGGACGCCTTTGCTCATCACTGGAATTCAGGCCTTCTATACGCGTATCCCCCGATACCGCTAATAACCAAGACTCTAGTGAAGCTCCAACAGGACAAAGGGTCCATGATACTCATAGCTCCGTATTGGCCTCGACAAATATGTTTTCCCATACTCCTCGATCTCTCCATCAGGGAACCAATTCGCCTGGGCACAGCACCCATTCTCATAACTCAGGATCAGGGCAGGTTGCGCTATCCCAACCTTCAATTCCTATCCCTTACAGCATGGATGTTGAAAGCTTGATCCTGCAACCATTTAATCTTTCAACTAATGTCTCTCAAGTGCTTGTAGCTTCACACAAACCTTCCACACGAAAAAACTATCATTCTAAGTGGAAAAGATTTACCATGTGGTGTACACAGGAAGGTATTGACCCTTTCTCCTGCCCCACAATCCACAACTAGATGTCGATCAGATGAAAATCATTTGATTTTTGCAAGTTTTCCTACAAGAAAAACAGCTGGAGGCGTCCAGGCCGAGAAAGACAAGATGGCTGAGGAACCTGGGGCCGAGTCAGATGAAACTCAAGAGGAACAAATATCTGCCCTCGACTCTGAAATCCCGTCCTGAGGCAAATTTTGAACCTGGTTCCGGGAACTAAAAGAAGGTGGGGGAATTAAAAGAAGTAAGTAAGGGAGTTGTTGGATGGTCTTTTAGACTATAACTCGCTGTTTAATCTGGATGAAGTGTATGGTTTCTGAGGTTAGTGTGTTACTCTTCTAGGGGTTCCGGGGAAAGGTGGGGGGGGGGGGGGGGGATTGGGGGAGTGCATGTTATGAGATGAGTGGAGTGAGTGTGTTGGGTGTCTGATTTCATAGATTTTGTCTGGCGGTCTGTGTCTGCCGGACTCTGAAAAGGTGTGGGGCAGTGCGACTAGTAACCAGTGGGAATATGACGGGGGTGTGGTTTGACCTTATGATTGTTGATCTGTTAAATGATATCTGGCACCTTCTATATGTTTTTGATGGTTGTACTGTCTCTGCTCCTCAATAAAAAAAATGATTTTGACAAAAAAAAAAAAGAAGTAAGTGAAATGGGCCGCCGCCTATTCGAATATGAAATGCTAATGGAATCACAAGCGGAAAAACTGAATGTGTTACAAAAAGATAATAAAACTACTTGCTACGAAGTTGGAAGATATTGAAAACAAAAATCGGAGAGTAAATTTATGCTTTCGTGGGATTCCAGAAATACCTGAATACGCAGATAGCCTTCAAGTAATAACCCAGATTTGCAAAGATGTTCTAAGCCGAGGAAGAGCTGAAAATGTAACGCTTCCTGATTTTTGAAGTTCACATAAAGATTGAATGAGCCCATCGAGCTTTAGGCCCAGTAAACATACTGCGTGACATTGTCGCATGCTTTCATGAATTTGCGGTCAAGGAGCGTATCTACTCATTGGCACGTAAACAATCTGCACTGCAACTACAAATTTTTGCAGACATATCTCCAACCACCCTCAAGAAAAGACAAGATTTGAAACCCCCGTAACAACAATACTGCTTAGCTCTCTGCTTCAACGGCAGGGGAGAAAGACTGATACTTCACGCATACCCAGCATAGCTCTCTGCTTCAACGGCAGGGGAGAAAGACCGATACTTCACGCATACCCAGCATAGCTCTCTGCTTCAACGGCAGGGGAGAAAGACCGATACTTCATGCATACCCAGCATAGCGCTCTGCTTCAACGGCAGGGGAGAAAGACCGATACTTCACGCATACCCAGCATAGCTCTCTGCTTCAACGGCAGGGGAGAAAGATCGATACTTCACGCATGTCCAGTATAGCTCTCTGCTTCAACAGCAGGGAAAAATGTCCGATACTTCACGCATATCCAGCATAGCTCTCTGCTTCAATGGCAGGGGGAATGAAGAAAAGTGGATCTATATACAGACAACAACCAACAAGGACTGAATTACATAGTCTGGGTAAACAAATAAGCATGGGTGTAGCTTGCTTATTGCGGCGGTTACTACCCCTAACTAATTAACCTAGATATTCACTTAGATGCAGTTCCAAGACTGCTCTCTACATTAATGGTGGGGGTGGAAGGGAAATAGTCTTGGCTCTTAGTAACCTTTTGGTTCTAACAGAAGTATGAGAAAAAAAAAATAAAAAGTGTAAAGCTTACTGGGCAGACTAGATGGGCCGTTTGATCTTCTTCTGCCATCGTTTCTATGTTTCTATGTAATGAAGACATTTGATATCGATGGTTATACCCCTTTGGACTCTGGTTTTCTATTAAAGGAACATCACATCGAGTGCAAAGCCTAAAGTAAGCTGTAGAGAGTCTTAAAGGAAGCAGGCTTCAACACACCAGAAATACAGCCATGATCACCCTCCCACTCATTGTATAAGGAAGAACCACGATGGAGAAGAGCAGGGAAGGGTGGGAAAAGACTGCACAGAACCCCGGACTAGAGTGCCCCTGATACCGATAAAACATGACTATAAGGTTTTCAGTATAGCTTTCCTAAAATTAAGCAGATATATATAAAGACACATAAGTCAAGGCGAAAGTACTAATTTTTGGCTAATGAAGAACAATGTGGGCTAGATTTTAAAAGCCCTACGCGTGTAAATCCTGCCGGATTTACGCGCGCAGGGCACTTGTGCGCCGGCACACCTATTTTGCATAGGCCGCCGGCGCATGCAAAGCCCCGGGGCTTCGTAAAAGGGGCGGGAGGGGGCATGTCTGGGGGGGGTGTTCGGGGTCATGGGGCAGTCTGGGGCGGGGCCGGGGGCGTGGTGACAGTTCGGGGGTGGGCCGGGAGGGCGGTCCCGAGTCCTCCGGCACTGCAGCCTGTGCTGGGGGTTGCCGAGGCGGCACGCGCAAGTTACGCCTGCTTCAAGCAGGCGTAACTTGCACAACAAAGGTGGGGGGGGGGGGATTTAGGTAGGGCTGGGGGGTGGGGTAGATAGGGGAAGGGAGGGGAAGGTGGGGGGGACTCGGAGAGAACAGAGGCAGGCTGCGCGGCTCGGCGCATGCAGGCTGCCAATTTTGTGCAGCGTTGCGCGCGCTGACCCCGGATTTTATAAGATACGCGCGGCTACACGCATATCTTATAAAATCCGGCGTACTTATTTAAGATCTACCTCTGTGGTTTTACCCTGGATGAAAAGTTCTTGCTTTTTGAATACTAGCTAGCGGCCCTACCGGGAGATGATCCATGATGCTTCGATGACTATTTCCGCCAAGAGGTATTAAAAGGAACCTTAATGTTCTAAAGGTCCCGCGTGGAGGGTTGGGGGGCAGGGGGGGGGCGGAATTTGAGGGTAAGGGTTATGCTGTTTTTTATTTGAAAATTAACAATGCCTCAGCTATTTTAAAAGGGGTCTCCCAATTGACAATTGAGAGCGCTCAAAATTCAAATTTAATAGAACACCATTGTAGGATAATGTTAGCATCTATAATTATAGCATTAAGACTACTACTATACTAGGAGAGTATGGCTGCTTTTAAAATATTATCCCTAAATGTTCAAGGGTTAAATTATCCATGTAAGAGTAAATTATTGCTAACAGATCTCCAAAAAGCAAGCGTTGCAATTGCGATGATACAGGAGACTTATTTGAAAGGAAGATTTGAATATTTGATGAGCTCTGATTTGTACTCTATGCAGTATTGGTCAGCCAGCTTGTGGGGCAAGGTATAAAGGGTTGGGATTCTTTTATAGAAGGACTTTGCATTTGAACTATTTGGGTGCCAGCGGGACCTGCAGGGGAGGTTTTTAATGGTTATTATCAATGTTGCTGTCCACAAATAGGGCATTATTGCTTCAATATCAACAACGTCCCTACAATCAGAATCTTACATGCACATTGCAATTTTCAAAACACGTGAATGTGGTTGTGAACATCATACGCTCACACTGGCAAGTTTTATCCCTACATCGGGTTTTTCAATCTGGACCTAGGTTTGCTTATTTTAGAGGACAGAATATTCGGAATCAGGTTGTGAAATCTACTTTTTCTTCCACCCGGATGAAGTCTCAATCTGGTGGACATCAGATGTGTGGCCACTGCGGTATGTGCATTCTATCACTCACGGGTGATCAATGGCAGGCTCCACATTTGGACGTTGTGGTGCACCGAGATACTCTCACCACATGTGATTCTGTGGGTGTTATTTATGTCATCCAATGCCCATGCAATTTGGTAGATGTCGGGCGAACTAAAAGAAAAATCCGGACCAGACTTATCGAACATAGGAGCTGTATTAAACTTTGGAGATTACAGCCCCACTTGTCCAACACTGTATAAAGGAGAACCATAGTTTTTCTGATCTACAATGGTCTGTTTTGGAACAAGCACAGCAAAACCCGAGAGGGGGTGATGTACAATTTTGGTTGAATCGACGTGAGCACTATTGGATTTTCACTTTGAACTCTGTAGATCCCTATGGCCTGAATGAAAAAATTAATTGGTACTCACTGATCTAATCTACTTAAGCCTTTTATTGTTACTATAGTTCTGTTTACAAAGGAGAAATTTCTTGGCGATATCTTGTGGCAGTATAAGAATATATTGAGGTTTCTTTAAGTAGGCAGGTGTACTCGCAATAGTTTATATTAGATTCTATGAGGGATTTTTTCAAATACTACCATCGTTTGGGTCCATTCGGATGTGATGGAAGACTTTCCCATTCATATGGATAAAATTGTGATGACGTTGAGGGGCGTGGATTTCAATGTAGGACGTAATGGAAGACTTGCTTAGCTTCATTGCCATGTGGAGAAGTGGACTTGTTTGAAGACTGAGGGTGTTGCCGTGTTTCCGGTAGGGGCTCATAAAGGTTCCGGTCCATCACCATTTTTTAAATTATGCGAGTCTGAATGCAGACCGCAGGAAGAAAATATCTGCACAAGAATAGCTAATTCGTGATGCTGATGCAATGGTTCATACATTTGGATTACCAAGAGATTTAGAAGAAGTCATTCCCCTGAAGCAGGACCTTTGGTCCGAAACATGGCCGTGTCGGGACTTTGACGCCTTCTTTGATGATAAGTATCATGCTTCAAATTAAGGTTTTTGGGATTGTGACCGGAAAATCTTTGCTCTATCTCAGCATTATCTAGAATGACAATTTGTTCGGAGGACCTAAATTTTGTCAGCATATTGGTTTTTATTGAAAATATACAAAAATATGAACAAAAATATACAAAATATAAATGTTATTTAAATAAAAGTAAAGTGACCCGATATCACAAACAAGTCTGTTGCAAATTCTGACTCGGGATGTAAGGGTCCAGCAAATGTTGATGGCAGTGAGGTGCATTACAAAGAATACCAGCAGACTGCTGTTTTGATTTTGTTTACAAATTAGTATGCTGGAATATACAATTGGTGTTTGGTGGGTTTGTTTTGTGATTGACCCTTGAACAAGTAATATCGGCCATGTAACCTTACAGGCTTTACCATGGCAACCCAAAAAGACATGGCCACTCATTCAAGCTTTTCCTGAAACACTTTTACATACATTGCAAACATGGAACAAGTGGAAGCTTACTATTGTGGGCCCCAAAGCTTGTTCAATTAATACCTTCCTTTACCATCGTAAGGACTTTATGGAAGGGTTGGCCTTTCAATCCTTTGCTACTTGGATAAAGAAAGGTATTCATAGTTACGCTAGGTATGGGAAAACCATGTTAGATTTCAATACCTTACAAATTAGATATTCACTATTTGCAACTTCGGCACTTTGTGCAGACCCCATTGATACAACAGGATCTTGCTAAAAATGTTACCATGTTTAAGGTATATTGTAAATCAGCAGACAAAACACAGAAAATAGTGTTCAAGATTTATAAATTATTAAATCAGGAACTTAAACAAACACCGATTTTTGTATGGGCCTGGGAGGCAGATTTGGAGGAGGAAAATGAAGACTTCTGGACTAGCACTTATTGCTTGCTTAGTAAAGGTCTGATATCTACCACTTTAATTGAAAGTGGCCTTAAATTCTTATATAGATGGTATTACACTCCATCAAAACTCCAACAAATCTATTTCAGAATATCAGATAAATGCTGGAAGGGCTGCAGTGAACGAGGTACTTGTGGAGGAATTGTTCATCAATTAAAATATTTTGTGTGGATATATCCAACTGGCTGAGCATTATTATAAAAAATGAGATTATATTGACTCCCAAAACAGCATTTTTAAATGAACCATATGCCAAAGGGAATAAGTATCAACAGAAACTAATGACATTCATTTCAATAGGAGCTAGATGTGAAAAGGCCAGAAAATGACGGGAAAGCATAATGCCCACCTTAGCCCTAGTCCAAATTCGCACTGTAAAACTCTATAGATTGTGCAAAATAACTGTATATAAAAATAAAAGGGTACCAGCATTTCAAAAAACATGGTCCTCTTATTTGGAATGGAGAAATACGCAAAAAAATTGTTGATGGTCCTTTTCCCTTTTTCGAAGACATATTTATTCAACAAATCCCTGAGAGGCTTGGTTTCAATTTAATTGAAGTTTATGGGGGGGGGGGGGGGGGGGGGGGAAGGGGAGGGAGGGTTAGGATTTGGGTTTTGAGTACAATATATAAACATATAGAAACATAGAAACATAGAAATGACGGCAGAAGAAGACCAAACAGCCCATCCAGTCTGCCCAGCAAGCTTCACACATTTTTTCTCTCATACTTATCTGTTTCTCTTAGCTCTTGGTTCTATTTCCCTTCCACCCCCACCATTAACGTAGAGAGCAGTGATGGAGCTGCATCCAAGTGAAATATCTAGCTTGATTAGTTAGGGGTAGTAGGGGTAGTAACCACCGCAATAAGCAAGCTACACCCATGCTTGTTCTACCCAGACTATGTTATACAGCCCTTATTGGTTGTTTTTCTTCTCCCCTGCCGTTGAAGCAGGGAGCTATGCTGGATATGCGTGAAGTATCCGTTTTTTTTTCTCCCCTGCCATTGAAACAGAGAGCTATGCTGGATATGCGTGAAGAATCAGTTTTTCTTCTCTCCTGCTGTTGAAGCAGAGAGCTATGCTGGAAATGCGTGATGTATCAGCCTTTCTCCCATGCCGTTGAAGCAGAGAGCCATGCTGGATATGCATCGAAAGTGAAGTATCAGGCACATTTGGTTTGGGGTAGTAACCGCCGTAACAAGCCAGCTACTCCCCGCTTTGTGAGTGCGAATCCTTTTTTCTTCTCCCCTGCCGTTGAAGCTATGCTGGATATGCGTGAAGCATCAGTTTTTCTTTTCCTCTGCTGTTGAAGCAGAGAGCTATGCTGGAAATGCGTGATGTATCAGCCTTTTTCCCATGCCGTTGAAGCAGAGAGCCATGCTGGATATGCATCGAAAGTGAAGTATCAGGCACATTTGGTTTGGGGTAGTAACCGCCGTAACAAGCCAGCTACTCCCCACTTTGTGAGTGCGAACCCTTTTTTCTTCTCCCCTGCCGTTGAAGCAGAGAGCTCTGCTGGATGTGTGAAGTATCAGTTTTTTCTTCTCCCCTGCCGTTGAAGCAGAGAACTATGCTGTATATGCATTGAAAGTGAAGTATCAGGCTTATTTGGTTTGGGGTAGTAACCGCCGTAACAAGCCAGCTACTCCCCTCTTTGTGAGTGCAAATCCTTTTTTCCACGTTTCCTCTTGCTGTTGAAGCTTAGAGCGATGTTGGAGTCACAGTAAGCATGTATATGTTTATTGAATAAGGGTAAATAAATAAATAAAAGAAGAGACTAAATGGAACTAAGTTTTATTGTATTATGATATGGAATACAAATGGTTGACCTGTGACATGTAAAAAGAGTTACAGTAAATTACTAATTATGGAGAAACATTCTGTGGCAGAAATTTTAGCTGTCCATTTAATTTCAACATTTATGGCTTATGATTTTTCTACTTTTGATCCATAATTACACAATTTTGATCCAATTATGGTAATTTGAGAAATATTGTACAGGATATAATCTATTATGTCATATGTTCATTTTCTTTTTTCTGTCTGGTCTCAAATAAAGTTTGAA
Source organism: Rhinatrema bivittatum (assembly GCF_901001135.1). Lineage (NCBI taxonomy): Eukaryota > Metazoa > Chordata > Amphibia > Gymnophiona > Rhinatrematidae > Rhinatrema > Rhinatrema bivittatum. The sequence continues at coordinate 50,313,654 of NC_042631.1, read as the reverse complement.
TTATTAAAAAAAACAAAACCTAAAAGAAAACTTCAAAGGATATCTTAAGATAAATGAGGCACCTAGGGCTAAGTCCTCAGATCACAAATGCCTTATGTCAAATTTGCGTTATCTTGGCTAAGTCTAGAAAAACTCTGACTAGGCCCCCAAAAAAAGGAACAATAAAATTCGAAAAGTAAGACTTCATTACAAAGGCAACATCCTGATCATGAAAGAAAGAAATCAACATTTTGGACCTGTCAGCCACTTCAATATTGGAATTCTCCAGATAAGATGATAAATTCAAATAATCAGGATTAGGTTGAAGATGAGCTTCTTGATTAGGGCTAGGCTTAAAAGGTAGAAACAAAATACACCACCAATTTGTGAAGAAATATCTCCTGACATTGTTTCTCAGTCTACCCCCTTGGAGTTTCAGATTATGACCCCTGGTTTTATATTTGAAAAGGGTGAGTCTTGTGCATCATTTAAAACTTTCAAGTTCCTTGTATGTACCCAGATCAGTCCAGACTCCTGGGTTTTGCCTACCTTCCAGCAGATGGAGACAGAGAACTTTTCTCAGGCACCGCCTCTTAATCCCGGTGTGCCACCTGCTATTTCTCAGTATTTCTCTGTCTCCAGCAGATGGAGGTGTTGCAAAACCTGCTGTTCTGTACCCGATTAAAAAAAAAAAAATAAGCAGAGAAAGAAGGAAATATTTTCTCTGGGAAGCAGTGCCGCTTAGGAGGTGGCAGGTCCTGGTGGGATCAATCCCTCCTGGTAGCAGGCGATAGCGAGCAGGGGTTAGAAACCCCAAATTTGCTCAGGTTTCGGCGCCAGGGGTGACAGCTGATGGTCTGGTTGCCTCCCTCTTCAGCACCATTGACAGGGCAGCCCTTACCTCTCAGGGAAGTATGCCATGCCACTTAAAGTTTCTTTAATTTGAAAAAAAAAAAGGAACCGTTTGGCGTTGGATACCCAATCGCAGTGACTCCACCACATTGTCCCCTCTCTGTGTCAGAAAATATGTTAGTAAATATGTTATAATACGTGCTTATAATCATGTATGAATAGTGTAGTCAGTTATTCCAAGTTATTATTAAAACATAATTGCTTTTCATATGCCCTGCACTAGAAAAGGGCCTCTTTTGGATGCTTTCCAATTACAGACACCAGTGTCCTTGGAAGCTCAGAAGAAAAAATTAAAAAATAGAAGAACTGTTATTTCTTATCTTTGCTCTTAGGAAAAAAAGGTGAGAGCCCTTCCTGTCTAGCCCTATTTGGGGGGGGGGGGGGGGGCAACAAAGACAACTTTATTGAGCTGGGAAGCTTTCCAGCTTCAGACCCCTCTGTTACAGGAAGGGGGGGGGGGGCAAATTTGTTAACTTTTTTGAAAGAGAAGGAGCAGACTAGCTCCTACCTGGTTTTTCTGTTTATTTAAACCCCTTGTAACAAAGAAAGGAAGGAAGGCAGGATTAATCTCTGATTGACCGTATGAGAAAGACAGATAGTAGCGGGCTAATTGCTTCATTGATATCGGTAAGCTTTTTGATTATTTTGTACATATGAGAACCCTTTCTAGCAAGTATTAGCAAGATATGTATTAGAAATGCATTTATTTTACAAGAGCAATGTCTTTAGTAGATGTTTATCTAATTTTTATTGTTGCAGTCACTATTATTACAATATTTATTCTTATAGCTCTGCACTGTTTGATTAAAATAAGATTTAAGCACTGTAATGCTTCATAAAGTTATTCATATGCTTTAAAAGATTATCACCCTTTTTATCTGAATAAAAGAAATTATTTTCATACATTCAGACTGGTTCATTTATCTAACTAACTCTAAAAGAAGAATCCATATCTGTAAAAAAATAAACATCTTCCTAAGGGCAGAAGGGTCGTGTGAAGTAGGTAGGGTAAGGTCACATTCACTGACATCTGGGGCTGTTGCGATCAGGATAGAGGCTCTTCCCTGGGGTGCCTCGTGAATAAGGGGGTGCCAGTGCAGGCCATGTGACTTCAGGGCTGCCAACCATGCTGCGTTTCAGCCAATGCACAGCCTGTGGGGAGTCTCGCACGTGGTTCTCACAGTCCAGCATTTGCTCCTGCTGTCTCCTTAGAGGGGAGGGTCATCGAAGGGAGCAGTGGCAGACGTTTTGCAGCAGCGCAGCCCTCCTCATTTGTGAGCTGCTTCAGGCAGCACGACAGCGCTGTTCTTGATGTGTGTGGGAACGGCGGCCATTTTAGATATTTTTCATACCTGGGAACAACAGACAGCAGGAGGAGGGGATTTCCCACTGCCGCTGTCCTTGGCAGGCTCAAGTCCGGGGGGGGGGCTTGGATGGGCACAGGGAGGATGCTTTCTAAGCCCCTGGAGGGGAATGAGCAGAAGTATCCCAGTTTCTCCCCTGAATGTATTTTGCTAATGGATCGGGCCCTTCTCAACATGAGCCTTTAGGTAGCCCCCCCCCCCCCCCCCCCCCCGCGGCCACTGCCTTCAGGCAATCCCAAACTATCGGCAGTGACATATCAGGGGAATTATTAAGTTCCAGGTATTTCTACAGTAATCCTTCGATACTAGTAACAAATTCAACATCTTCAAGCAGAAAATAATTTAACATTCCAAGTATGCTGGCCATGATCATAGTTAGTGAGGGCTAGAGACAGCCAAACCGGGGTATGATCAGACCAGGTAGTTGTTTCAATATCCGTTTGCAAAATATTATTGATAATACTTTTATCTACTAGAAAATAATCAGTGCGTGAGTAGGTCTGGTGTGGTTGAGAGAAAAAAGTGTAATTCCTTGATTTAGGGTATCTGGAGCACCAATCATCAATTAGATTCCCCCGCACCATGAAGGATTTTAGAGTGACTCTGGCTTTGCAGGTCACACTACTGCGATAAGTAGAGTTATCTAGTGCTGGGTTAATTGTTGTATTAAAATTTTCTCCCAGAACCAGGGTCCCATTTGCGTTCTTCAGTATCTCTTCACCAATAAGATTGAAAAAGGATTCTTGGTTACTAGTTGGGCCATATATCTTAACCAAGTAATATAGTTTTCCTCCCAAAGTTATATTCAAAATAATGTACCTTCCCTCATGATCAGGTAGGCATGAAGGAATTTCGAATAGAACATCTTGTCTAATCAAGATGCCCAATCCTGTGTGTTTGGCCTTTAGAGTGTTAGCTGCCCGAAATCTGTGAGGAAATTTGGCGGAAGTCAGCAAAGCCTCGTAGCATTTTTTTAAGGTGCGTTAACTGTATAAACATTATCTGTGCTTGTAGTCTATCGAGCTCTTTGTAAAGGAAACGTCTCATATTAGGGAAATTCAACCCTTTAACATTTAGAGAAATAATCTTTAAAGAGGCCATCAGTAAGGAGATTGTGATCTATAATCTGACATAATACATGCCCTAATGATGAGCCTATACTCCACTAATCTTCTCAAAGCCCAGAGATAATGCAATACCCCATATCACCCAAAATAATCCCCATATACATTCACTGACTGTCGGGAAAACATCAAGATGATCTCCCTAAAACACCCCTTCCTTCCCCCCTCCCCCCTGACCTCCTTCTAGTATGGTTTCCCCACCACGCTCGGTTCCCCATATGAGAGGAATAGTTGGAGGGAACAGCACATTATCAGGGACCCTGTCATCTCGCTAAAACAATATGTCAACTGTAACATTTTAACAGTTCGCGTACGTATCTCCAGTACTGACCATTTTAAGCAAATATTGCAAATTGTTCTCTATAGGTAACTCAGTAAACAAATCGTTCATGCAGTGCTCTTTTGAAGATTAACCAGTTCCACTTGCAGGCTGTGTGCCGGGCATTCGAACAAGTCAGGTGGCATCTTTGGGTGAGGAGGATCCCACAGAATTCTGTCTGAGCCACCTTCCTCCTACTGGGACTCTCTGCCATTGTGGGGGTCCTTCACGGCCTGCCTTCGTAGTTGAGGAGGCAGGATATGTTGTAGAACTCTTGAATCCTCTGTCCTTTAGAGTTGTGATTACATCTTCTAATGTCTTAATTTGATATGAGGAACCATCTATCATGAACCATAGCCTGAAAGGGTGCAGCCATCTGTACCGGATATTTTCTGTGCGTAAGAAACCAGTTACTTCCCACAGGTCTTGATGTTTTTTTAAGGTAATAGGGCCACTTCCCAGAGCCAAGTGTTTTGCTGCCGAGCTATAGCGAAAATTTTCTCTTTAATGGCAAAGGAATGAAAACATATAATGATGTCTCGGGGTTTGTTAGCAACCCGCTGGCCTAGGGATCGATGAACTCTCTCAATCTGGACTTTTGGTGGTGTGACCTTCTCGGTGCCATTTCGTATGAGAAATAAGGCTTGGCATATTTTCTCCACCACTTCAGCACAATTAGAATATTCGGGCAGTTCAGGTATGCCCCGAAATCGAAGATTGTTTCTGCGGGAACGATTTTCAATATCTTCAAGTTTTTCAGCCATTCGTTCGTGCTCTACCTTGAAATCTTTGTGTTCTTTTTGCCTTCGCTAAATCTCCTCTGTATGCGCATCGATTTGAATCTCTGACTCGTCCATTCTCCGGCCCAGCTCAGATGTGTCCTCTTTAAGTTCCGCGATTAGTGTGGTAGTCTCTTTCTTATAGGATTTTATATTGGCCTTTAGTTCCCTAAATCACTCACAGAATTCCTCCCGGCTAGGCATTTCTGCAATGCCCGCACCCTGAACTGTCTTGGGACCCGCCATTTCCTCTATGGTTCTGCCGGCCTCCATTACTGGAGTCGGGCCTTCAGAATCATCTGTCGATTTTAAGTAGGAAAACTTATGAATGTCCATTGATTTCCTCTTTGTCACCATCAACAGCTAATGTTATTCTTCTGTAATTATCGCCAGCTAGTGCACTCTGATGCCACAGATGTAGCTAGATTTTGCAAAATAGCAAGAAAGCCCCTGTTCATGCGACCGATGACTCCAGTGACATAATATCGGGCTATTCAAATCCTCAAAACTACAAATTTGTCTAACTTACTCCCCACCAGGTACTTTAGAAAGAGACCCATCCTCCCTCATTGAATTCATCACAAAAAATATAACCATTGACTCCCTGGCAATTATCCTTGGAGATTTTAATATCCACATCGACTCCTTACCACTATCACACACTTGTGAAGCGCTCATTTCCTCACTCAATGCAATTGGCCTCAAACAGATCATTATAAAACCCACACACAAATTAGGCCACTCACTAGACCTTATCTTTAAAACTCCCAAATCATCACAAACACCCCCTCACTCACACCTATTCCCTGATCTGACCACTTCATCATCAGAACTACCTGCTCCATACAAAACACCACCATTTCCTCACATTCTAAAACCACCATCCAATTCAGAAAGCCATGTAATAGAGATGACTTTCTCTTAGCTCTGACTAACGAACTTGACAACCTAGACTTAACTGATGCAGACTCTGCCATCACATCATGGAACAACCTCACCAAGATCACCCTGACAAAATTTGTCCTTTATAAACCAAAGAAATATACCCATCGCATAACACAAGAAAACCCTGGTACACACAAGAACTCAGGATTCTGAAACACAACCTAAGAAACCAAGAAAGGAAATGGCGCAAAGAAACATCCTAAATAAATCGCAGAAACGTCCTCAGTAGAAGATTTACTTAATTTTTTTAGGTAATTTGTAGGACCTTTATGACCACAACTTGTCAGTCCGAACAAACTGCCTAGACCAAAGAAACATCCACCACACTACTTATGAAATTCAAATCTGCCCTCCACACCTACCGTGAAACCATAAACAAAACCAAATGAGATTTCTATGCTCAAATAATTCATAATCCACAATTCAATGCCCGCGCCCTCTTTGAGTATGTCTCAACCTTAACTAATACCTTACCTAACCCATACCAGATGAGAACACCGGATCGAAATGTGATGAACTAGCCCTATTCTTCCACAATAAAATCATCAAACTCACAACCCAATTCCCCACTATACCACTGCCCTCGAAAACACTCTCAATCAACCCCAACACCAAATTAAATACATTTGAAACCACTGCCTCCACAGAAATAGAATCCATTCTGAAGAAAATGAGACCATCCTCTCACTCATTAGACATGATACTCTCTAAATACCTACTATCCATCACAAATACCATTTCCAAACCCATTGCAAACATCATCAACCGTTCTCTCATCCTTGGCTCAGTTCCACACCCACTAAAACAAGCCATAATTAAACCTATACTAAAAAAAACCCCCCAAACTCAAGCCTACTGATCCTTCTAATTATCACCGAATATCCAACCTACCTTTCCTGGCAAAAATCCTCGAAAAAACGGTCAACCTGCAACTCACTGGCCACCTAGAAAAGAATCACATACTATTCCCCTCGCAACACGGTTTCTGAAAATACCATAGCACAGAGACACTGCTCATCTCACTAACAGATTACATCCTCAAAGGCCTAGATAAAGGCCATTCATACATCCTCGCATTACTTGATATTTCCTCAGCTTTTGATACTATAAGCCACAACATACTAATTGAAAGACTCATAGATATTGGCATCACCGGAACCCCCCCTACTGTGGTTCAAATCCTACCTACAAAACAGACAGTACAAAGTAAAAATAGGCAATAATGAATCCAAGGCTGTTGATCTACCCAGAAGTGTGCCACAAGGGTCTTCCCTATCCTCAACCCTTTTTAATATATACCTACTTCCTTTCTGCCAACTACTATCCAAGCTGGGTCTTCCGCACTTCATTTACGTGGACGACGTTCAAATTCTCAACCCCCGTCACAGACACCATACCCAAAGCCATCAAAACTTGGGAAAATGCCCTCACAGCTATCAACGACCTTCTCACGAACCTCAATCTGGCCTTCAACGCAACCAAGACCGAACTCATATTGATTTCATCTCAACACATCACTAACAACATCCACCCTCCCCACATACCATTATCCTTTACACAATATGCAAGAGACCTAGGAGTTACATTGGATGACCAAATTAACCTCAAAAAATGTATCAGCAACACCATTAAAGAATGCTACTTCAAACTCCACGCATTAAAAAAATTAAAACCCCTCCCTCACCTCAACGACTTCCAGACAGTTCTACAGTTCACCATTTTCTCAAAAATCGACTACTGCAACACCCTACTCTTAGGCCTTCCCAAAAACACGACATACCCCCTACAAATATTACAAAATGTCACCGCACGGATCCTCACCAGCACCCATAAAAAAGAACACATCACCCCAGTTCTTAAGGATCTACACTGGATACCAGTAACATACCGAATACAATATAAGGCCCTAACCTTAATACACAAATCTGCTAACTGCACTTTCATATAACTTGCCTAATCGACTACTCTGTGTAAATTGTATATAATTCTTACCATGTAAGCAATTACTCTCTGCTTACATGCTCTGCTCTCCAGTTAGAAATTGTTAACCTTTCCTTTTTTCTAACAGCCCAGTTCCACACTCCCTGTTGTAATGTAACTTTCGCGTTCAATGTTAACTGGTTTACCCCCTAGTTTATTGTAAACCGGTACGTTAAGACCTGGTCTTGAGCATCGATATATTAAAAGAATTTAAATAAATAATAAATAAATAAATAAATTCCTACATAATCAAAATATGCAATGGTTCAACGACTCGCTGAAATTTTGCACCTTCACAAGACCCACCAGAACACAATACCAAGCTACTCTATGCATACCAAATTCCAAAGCGACACACTATAATACCACGAAACAACGCGCACTCTCTCTTGCGGGACCAACACTTTGGCATTCCATGCCAACAGACATGAGACAAGAACTCTGCCCTAAGAAATTCAAGCAAAAACTTAAAACATGGCTATTCAATCAAGCCTTCAACTAATACCTCCACACACCATCATTTCCTCACATTAAAAATCATCTCCTCACATTTCCCTACCCCCCTCGCCTCCCCCACACCTTCAATTTTGTCATCTTATAAACATCATTGTTATCTTCCCCTATTGTTATAAATACTTTTTTCATAATTGTAAATACTATTTTCACAATTTTAAATACTATCTTCATAACATTTAAAACTCTCTTATTCTTAATCCATTAACATAGTTACCCAAGCCTATTGTTACAAATACTATTCTTATACCTTCTACTCCTATTTTAGCCATGTCAAATTAATTTAATATCCATGTTATCTAAGCCTACTGTTACAAATACGGTATTTTATTTTATTTGAGTTCCATGTAAAGCTATGTTTCACTGATTTAATGTTCCATGTAAACCGATATGATGTTCCCAACGAATGTCGGTATATTAAAAAATGCTAAATAAATAAATAATATCCTCTCCAATCGCCGGGGCTTTTGAGAGCCCTTGAGTGCCACTGAAGCCCTTGAGTGACAGGGATTTCCGCCTTGAAAGAATCAAGCGCCAGGGTCACCATTTACTCAAGGCACCTGCATACACAGAGACATCCAGGCGCAGTTGTCTAATGCCTTCAAATTTACTTGGCAATGTCCCAACGGGGCACTGAATGGCATAATGCTCTTCCATCGCTGGCTTAGGCTATCTGGCACCATGGATGCCGATGATCTCTGGACTTGAGCTGCTTTGATCGGGGGGGGCATCGGAGGCCACATCTGGATTCATGCACCATTGGTGTTCATGAGCACTAGCGAGGCTATCGTCAGCATAGCCGCTGGCAAGGGACACCATCGAGCTCGCAGCCTTGATGTCCTCGAATGGATATGTGAGCTGAGAGGAACGTTTGATGGTGCTGGCAGTTATCGATTCCTCTGGGCACAGAAGGGGCAGAGCCTCTGCCCTGCAGGCAACCCTGGCATTCTTAGTACCACCAGTCCATCTATGCCTTCAGGCACCAGGTTCTCTATCAGTGCTGCCAGGCTGTTGAGGTCCCAGACACTTTTGGGACCGGGGAAGGTGCTATATACTGTCAAACTGATCAAGATTTGGTCAAGCACCGTTGAAGCCCTGGGTACAGCGTCATTTGGTGCCCTTGATGTGATCCAATTTTGTTGAGCTTGAAAGCACTATGGGCGCCGTGACCACAGTGGGCACCAGTGGATGCAGTCGGATGCCGCAGGACACGACTGCAGAGCACCATGGGCACTGTTGGTCACCATGGACTTCGCTGTTGTTCCATGAAGGAGACAGCGGTGAGCCATCCCCAACGCAGATCAAGGGCTGTATCCAGCCTCTTGAAGTGATAAACAGGTACTGGAGGGGGCAATGCCATGGAATGCCACCCATCACCATGCTACTCCCAGAGCCCCAGTGGTATTGGACACTATCGTCTCACTGTTCCTATGTACTCCACTGGGAGATAGGGATGTGCAGTCATTTTTGCCGAATTGGAAAATTTCAAAGAAATAGTCCAATTCAGCATGGGTCGGAGGACCCGAATCCCGAGATGGATTTTCCCGGAACTTCAGGAAAAATTTGTTGTTCGGGTTAGTGCGCGGAGAGGGGCACCTTTATTAAAAAAAACAAAAACCTACCCCAACCCTTCAAATTTCGTTAATTACAACCCCTCACCCTCTGGAACCCCCCCCCCCCCCAAACTTGCCTAAAATCCGTGGTGGTCCAGTGGGGGTCCCGAGAGTGATCTCCTGCTCTCAGGCCGTTGGCTGCCAGTAAACAAAATGGCGCCGGTGGCCCTTTGCCCTTACCATGTGACAGGGGCTACCGGTGCCATTGGTCGGCCCCTGTCACATGATAGGAGTAATGGACAGCCAGTGCCATCTTAGAAAATGGTGCAGGCCATCCATTTCTCCTTCCATGTAACAGGGGCCGACCAATGGCACCGGTAGCCCCTGTCACATGGTAAGGGTAAAGGGCCACTGGTGCCATTTTGTTTACTGGCCGCCGATGGCCCAAGAGCGGGAGATAGCTACCGGGACCCCCGCTAGACCACCATGGATTTTAGGCAAGTTTTGGAGGGGCTGGAGGGTGGGGAGGGTTGTAATTAACGAAATTTGAAGGGTTGGGGTGTGGGGGGGAGTATTCGACGAAAATCGCCAAGAAAAAAAACACAACCCAATTGAAAACAAAGTTTTCCACAGGTTGGCCGACCCGCAGCCCGACCCAGCATAAGAAAACGAAGCACATCTCTACTGGGAGATACTATAACAGTGGAGTGCAACATGCTCAGTCAGATACGGCAAGTCCTCTACTCAAAGTACCTCGAGCAGGTGGCATTCTCCCTGTCTGTGCAGTTCTCAGCCACGGTAGAGTTCTGCCATTATCGTATCAAGGTCTCAGCCTCCTCATCAGTTCAGCACCACAAAGTGCTGGGCAGCACTGGTGAGGAAGGCGTCATCACGCACTCTGATTTGCTTTTTGGCAGCACATAGCCACGGACTCTAGCAAGTGATTCTCTGTCCTTGCTGTGCTGTAGGAGTCTACCCACAAGCATGGCAAGTAGGGTCACAGGTGTGCCGCCATCCATAGGATAGGATACCGCTGTATGAGTACTGGTCAGTGAGCTTTATAGCGGAGGGCTGTATTTTCCAGTTGCCCTCATGGTGAGTACAATAGGTTGTGCACTGCAGCTACAGGACTGACCTTGGACTGCATTCCTGGTCGAGCCGTAAGGGGAGTAGATACCAGGAGGGTAGTGTCAGAAGTCTTCTTTCTCTGAGGAGAAATGTTCTTTCTACCTCTTCTGTGTCACAAATCCCCTTTGTTGGGAAGACCCTGTGGTTCTGTCCCTGGCAGGATTGTCACTGAACTGTAGCCTTGATTCTTTGAATCGGTGCATCTCCTTGTAGGCCAGGGCCGGGGCAAGTTAGCGACAGTCATGTGACCGTTTTTGCTGGGGCCCCTTTGTTCTTTACCGTGGTGGCCTTCCCCATCTGAGGGTGGCTGCCAGTGGCAGATTGGTTACTTCTGAACCTCAGTGATCAGTGATGGTGACCCCACTCTCAACTTGAGAGTTGACAGGTTTTTTGGGATCAGGACTCTCCGATTCCCATTGTTTTCCCGACCCTTCAGGAAGGGGGATTCGACTGAGTTTCATGGCAATTCTTATGGGTTCCCATCTGGACGTCTTGCTATCCATCCCTGCAAGGGATGTCCGTCATTCTCTGTTTCCCGGAGAAGGCATGTCACTGCTTCTGACTGGTGGTTGTTCTCGATTCCTCGTGGGATCTGAGAGCTGGTTGAGCAGTAGTGCTTTCCTTACATCACCCTAAGGCACAGCAGGTCTATTTCATGAGGGAGCCTATCCCAGAGTAGCTCCCAAGTGAAGATTGGGGGTTTCTCCCGGCAGGTCTCACCTTTGATACCTGCTGAGTTCAATGGGCGTTTTTTGATGACACTATTATCAGTCATTCTTGCCTGTGGAAGCCTACCTCAGTGAGGAGGGTTCTGATCCATCTTGTTGGTGAGCATGCTTTTCAATCTATCGCCATATCCGTGGCTGAGTGAGTTGGGAGATGAGGGACCTTGCAACAGAGAAGTTGCATTTTGGTTGCCGTGGCTTACAAGCTATTCTTCTCCATTTTAGGGATAACCTTGTCGGCGGACAGGGGGGACCTGGTTCAGGCAACAATTGTTCCATTTACTGGACCGCATACTTCCTTGGGGGAAGTATATACTATCATGGCTGAGGCATTAATACCTAAGCCAGTTTTGGGGCAGTCTGTTCCGAGATCGTCCTTGCCCTGCCCTGGTACCCTTAGTTTCCAGCCGGTGAAGAAATCCTGTTCAACAGGGGTTTACACTTGCGGCACCCCAGCTTCCTGTCTCTTAAGGGAATGTTTCTGGATTTCTTCCCTGTGGAATTTGCTCTCAGTTTCAGCTGTTCCAAGCAGGCTGAGGGCTCTATCTCGGTGGGTAACTCCCTACTGGAATTGGCAGTGAGTTATTCGCTTGGTGTTGAGATATACAATCTAGCAACTTATGCTTACCCTGGCAGTCCATCAGCCTGCCTTGTGTCCTCCGCTGCATCCGATTTCCAATTGGAATTTTGGGGGAGGGGCAGAATAGCTAAGGCATTTGTGGTATATTTTACTGTATACCTGCACATAGAGATGTGAATCGGAACCGGAATCGGTTCGGATTCCAGTTCCGATTCACATGTGGGTTTTTTCCATCGGGCCCAATCGCGTTTTGTTTATCGGCTGCACCCCAGCCGATAAACAAAAAACTCACCCTGACCCTTTAAAAGTAACCCCTTAGCTTCCCCCACCCTCCCGACCCCCCCAAAACCTTTTTACAGGTACCTGGTGATCCAGTGGGGGTCCCGGGAGCGATCTTCCGCGATCTCCCGCTCCGGGACGTCCTCCGGCTCCTGGGCCGTCGGCTGCCACTAATCAAAATGGTGCCAATGGCCCTTTGCCCTTACCATGTGACAGGGTATCCATGCCATTGGCCGGATCCTGTCACATGGTAGGAGCACTGGATGGCCGGCGCCATCTTGTGCTCCTACCATGTGACAGGGGCTGACCAATGGCACCGGTAGCCCCTGTGACATAGTAAGGGCAAAGGCTATCGGCGCCATTTTGATTAGTGAAATCCGATGGCCTGGGAGCTGGAGGACGGCCCGGAGCGGGAGATCGCTCCCAGGACCCCCACTGGACCACCAGGTACCTGTAAAAAGGTTTGGGGGGGGGGGTCGGGAGGGTGGGGAAAGCTAAGGGGTTACTTTTAAAGGGTCGGGGTGGGTTTAGGGTTATTTTTGTGTGCTGTTTTTCCCGCCCTCCCCCAAAACGATAAGGGAAACCCCCACGATCAATATTGTGGGGTTTTCCTATCATTTTGGGGGAGCCCCCGATATCTGACGATTTTGAAAATATCGATGATATTTTCAATCGTCCGAAGCCCGATTCACATCCCTACCTGCACAGAAAGATACTCCACATTTTCCCTATATTTTTGCCAAACTCTGGCCTTTAGCTTTTCTCATTTCACTAGGTAGCTCAAAGTGCCTTCCTGCTCACTTGAACTATCCTGTACACAGGTTGGGTAGTCCTGCCCTTGACAGGATGCAATGTGGGTGAGCTTCAGGCCTAACATATCTCCCTGCTCGGGAATTTGGGCTAGCAATCCCATTCATGGATTGCATTTCATCCCCTGAAACTCTTGTTGCTGTCCTGATGGACAGCTATGTCTGGTTCTTGGCACGTAGAGTCTGTCACAGACCTTTCCGTTGTTGCTGATTATTCTTCCAAGAATTGCTTGGATTTTTCTGCCCATTATGCCTTTTGGCCAAACATGGCTACACTTCTGCAGAGAGATTCTGTCCTTCGGATGTCAGTGGACCGCAGTTTCTTTTTGGGGAGTTCTTGAGCCTCAGTTGTCTTGTAACACCGAAGAAAACTGTGCAGTCTTCATCCAAGGGTCCTTTCCTTGGTTACATCTCTGGGCTTTTCCTGTATCCAGAAGGTTCTAGACATATTGTCACTCAGTCATTCAGCAGTGCATGGTTCAGAGAAATGTATCCTTGAAGGATACTAATGAAACAGGAGAGTTAGGGCATCCCAATAGAGAGGTTCCAATAAAAGCAAACGTAGTCCATGTGCCTATATGTAAAAAAATTACCTGACCTAAAAATTTCCAAATTATCCCTAAGAACTGAAAAGCAGGTTGTTAATACAAACAAAAAACACACTTTGAAATGTCTGTGTTCCAATGCCACAAGTCTAAGAAGTAAGATGGGCGCGTTAGAGTGTATAGCAGTAAATGAGATTGACATAATTGGCATCACAGAGACCTTGTGGAAGGAGGATAACCAATGGGACAGTGCTATATCAGGGTACAAATTATATTGCAATGATAGGGAGGATCATCTTGGTGGGGGTGTGGCACTTTATGTTCAGGAGGGTATAGAGTCCAACAGGATAAAGATCTTACAAGAGACTAAATGCTCAGTAAAATCTATATGGGTAGAAATCTCACATGTGTTGGATAAGAGTATAGTGATAGGAGTATTCTACCATCCACCTGGACAAAATGGTGAGACATGATGAAATGCTAAAAGAAATCAGGGAAGCAAACCAATAATAATAATGGGAGATTTCAATTACCCCAGTATTGACTGGGTAAATGTAACATCAGGACATGCTAGAGACATAAAGTTCCTAGATGTCATAAATAAGTGCTTCATGGAGCAACTGGTTCAGGAACCAACAAGAGAGGGAGCTATTTTAGATTTCATTCTTAGTGGAAAGTAGGATTTGATGAGAGAGGTTGCGGTGGTGGGGCCACTTGGCAATAGTGATCATAACATGATCAAATTTAAAGTAATAACTGGAAGGGGAACAATAAGTAAATCTACAGCTCTAACACTAAATTTTCGAAAGGGAAACTTTGATAAAATGATGAAAATAAGAAAAAAACTGAAATGTGCAGCTGCAAAGGGATCTTAAAGATCGTCTATCTTCCCTCAGAACCCACTTCATTGCCATCACATCAGGTCCTGGACTCACTATTGCAGAAATCTTGGGAGACTACTTTTTCCATTCCTCCTATTTCGGGAAAAATTGATCTCAAATTCAAGATGAGGCAGTCTAAATTCTACTCACCAACACAATTACCACATGACTCTATAGTAGTAGAGTCGGTGCTCCAAAGAGCAAAAAGGACAAAAACACACTCTAGTGCTCCCCCAGGGAAGGACCACAAATATTTGGATGATCTTGCTAAGAAGTGTTTCCAATCTGCAATGCTGACAGCTCGAATAAACCAACATCAATTTTACATAGTCCAATATTTGTATGAGTGTGTACAACAACTAAAGCTCCTGCTTCCATCTATGGAGACAACATCAGCCCCACCTCAATCGTTACAGGATATGGAGGAAGCTACAAGACACCTACTCAGAACTATCTATGAGTCATTCGAAACAACTTCTAGGTCTTCTGCATCAGCAATTGCAGCCCGAAGAATGGCATGGCTCAGATCGAGCGCTATTCGTGGACGTCCATGAAAATATGGCAAACCTTCCCTTGCAGGGGACAACTTGTTCGGCGACCTTCTACAGGAAAAGGTAGCGCAGCTCAAAGAACAGTCGGTGGCAGTACAGTCCTTGACCAACCCTACCTCTTTCTCTTGCCGTTATCTACCCCAGCATGGACGGCCAACATATCAAAGATGTCCTTTCAAGCCTTATCAGTCGTACAGAACGACTTCATATCCACCAGTTCAACGCCCTCAGAGTCAACAAAACCAACAACGAAGAGGTCATCCCAGGAATCAGCAGCAGCAAACGCAATCCTAAAACAACAACCCAAAACTCGCGTCGTCTTTTTAAAGACAATCGGGCCACCACCACACCCTACTTTCATTGGAGGTAGATTAACCAGCTTTCTACAAGCATGGTCAAAGATCACTACAGATCTTTGGGTATTAAAAATCATCAAGTGGGGATATCAGCTAAATTTCTTTACCAAGCCATCTCTCCCTCATCCGTACCAGCTCAGAGGAAACCGAATAAACCAAGCACAGCTGGTAAAAGAATTATCTCACCTTCGCGCCCGAAAAGCGATAATTCCCATTCCTTCATCCCATTCCAATCTTGGTTTTTACTCCCCCTATTTCCTAATTCCCAAGAAATCGGGGGGATTGCACCCCATTCTGGATCGCAGGGACTTGAACAAACACCTGGTGAAAGAAAAGTTCAAGATGGTATCTCTCAAATCGATCCTACCACTTCTGCAGTGCAACGACTGGTTGTGTTCCCTGGATTTTAAGGATGCTTAAAATCCGATGCATCCGGAATCCTGGCAATACCTCTGCTTCCAATGCAATGGCAAACATTACCAATACAAAGTCCTTCCTTTCGGACTATCATCAGCCCCCAGGGTTTTCACAAAATACATGGTGGTGGTGGTGGCCCACTTACGATAACAGGGGATAAAATTATTTCCTTATCTCGACGACTGGCTCACGGTTGCCTCAGATCCACAGATACTACGACTACATCTCCAACAAACAATAGACTGCCTACAACAGTTAGGCCTCGTAGTCAATTACGAAAAATCACAACTCAACCCCTCTCAAACTCTTCAATTTAAAGGGGCACACCTGGTAACAACAAAGACCCGAGCTTTTCTTCCAAAAGAAAGAAAGCTTCTTTTTCACATGCTGCTAATCAAATTTCATTCCACACCAAGACTGTCAGCTCATTTAGTACTCACGATTCTGGGACACATGGCGGCGGCCATCTACACAGTCCGAAACACCCGTCTCCACATGCGCAGACTAAAGTGGGGGCTAAAATCCCAGTGGTCTCAACATCAACAATCTCTATCCCATGTCATATCCCTGACACAAGAGATGAAGAAGGATTTAGAATGGTGGCTTCAAAAAAGAACCCTCACCAAAGGAGCACTGTTCGTCAACCCTCCTCACAATGCAATCCTCGCAACAGATGCTTCGCACAAAGGTTGGGGAGCTCATCTCTACCATCTGGACACACAGGGTCAATGGTCCCTGATAGAGTAAACTTGCCAAATCAACTTACTGGAGCTGAGAGCAATAAGAATTGCCCTCAAGACATTTGCCCCATATCTTTTTTGAGATGCGGCGACCAGAATTGTACACAGTATTCAAGGTGCGGTCTCACCATGGAGCGATACAGAGGCATTATGACATTTTCCGTTTTATTCACCATTGCCTTTCTAATAATTCCCAACATTCTGTTTGCTTTTTTGACTGCCGCAGCACACTGAACCGACGATTTCAATGTGTTATCCACTATGACGCCTAGATCTCTTTCTTGGGTTGTAGCACCTAATATGGAACCTAACATTGTGTAACTATAGCATGGGTTATTTTTTCCTATATGCATCACCTTGCACTTATCCACATTAAATTTCATCTGCCATTTTTTTTTTTGTGGATTGGGTTGGTTTGGGACTGGGCAGCTAAGTGCGAGAAGCTTTTTTTTTTTGTGGATTGGGTTGGTTTGGGACTGGGCGGCTAAGTTCACCACACTAACGCCAGTGTCAGGGTAGGCTGTAAATTAGTAAGTTAAAGACGCGGCAAGATAGCAGGTTAAAAAGGCGATAGTCGGGGCGTACTTTACTGTATGGGAGGGAATAGCTAATCGGATCGTTTACATATATATACATGCCGCGGGCGGAAAGGGAAACGCGTCGAGTTAAAGAAGCGGTAAGGATCGGTAAAAACAGATAGTGAATCACGGGTTAGACTTACGTGGCCAAATTGTGAGTACACAGCGGGTTAGAAACGGGGTAACTGCGGCCACGCTTTACTGTATCGGCCTGTTGATTAACAAATGTTGGTACCTATTCAAACCAAATCACACTACCTCAACAGCTTTCCAGGGTGAGTAACTGAGCTGAACTTTTCAACCTTTTTACTTAGGTATGCACTGCTCTTAGCTTATTTCTAGCTTCTGGCTACTTTTTGTGGGGGGGGGGGGGGGGGGGTGTGGGTTGCACCTCAGCCGGGTCCTGCTTCCAGTTTTTGACTCCTGCATAGAGAGCAGTAGCCAGCGTAAACTGCCACAGGTACCGGTAGGAGGTCGATTGTGCCATTTCAACAACATATGACACACAATCACCTCAGACCAGTGGGTCCTTGCCATAATCTCTCAAGGTTTTGACCTGAACTTTCTCTCCATCCCACCGGAGTCCCCACCTCAGCTGACATGGGGAACATCAGACCATTCACTACTCCTGGATCAGGATGTCTCCCTACTCCTTCAATCCAGAGCAATCGAACCAGTGCCCTACTCCCAACAGGGCCTAGGATTCTATTCCTGGTACTTTCTAATCCCCAAAAAATCAGGCGGCGTTCGTCCAATTCTAGACCTGCATGCCCTCAACAAGTACCTCCAATGAGAAAAGTTCAAGATGGTAACCTTGGGTTCTCTCCTTCCTCTTCTGCAAAGAGGAGACTGGCTCTGCTCTCTAGACCTCCAGGACGCGTACACACATTACGATAACTCCATCTCATCGCAGATTTCTGAGATTTCTGGTAGGCCCCAAGCACTATCAGTACCGAGTGCTCCCGTTCGGCCTAGCATCTGCTCCACGAGTTTTCACCAAGTGTCTCGTAGTAGTAGCAGCCTTCCTCAGGACTTAAGGTGTCCACGTCTACCCCTATCTTGACGATTGGTTGATCAGGGCTCCCACTCAGCAAGCTGCTCTGTTGTCCCTACATCTTACCTTACACACTCTGATTTCACTAGGATTTCTCGTCAACTACGCAAAATCCTGCTTAGTCCCATCTCAAACTTTGTCCTTCATAGGGGCAGACTTGGACACCTTTCAAGCAAAGGCTTTTCTGCCTCGATAGCGAGCTCCCACTCTCATTTCTCTCGCACACCAGCTACAGTCTCAACACTGTTCGACTGGACGAAACTTCCTCATCCTGCTGGCATACATGGCGTCCTCGGTACAGATTACCCCAATGGCCCGCTTGGCCATGAGAGTCATGCAGTGGATTCTAAGGTCACAATGGACTCAATCCGTTCAACCACTATCGACCGTTGTCCACGTCACCAACCCACTTCGTCAGTCTCTAGCTTGGTGGAAAAATCAGATCAATCTTCTCCAAGGCCTACCCTTCCAGGCTCCAGATCCTCAAATAACTCTTACCACCAATGCTTCCAACCTCGGCTGGGGAGCACATGTCGCCAATTTGCAAACCCAAGGAGCTTGGTCTCCAGAGGAAGCCAAACACCAAATCAATTTCCTGGAGCTACGAGCAATCAGATATGCTCTCAGGGTGTTTCAGGATCGCCTGTCCAACCAGGTCATCCTGATCCAGACGGACAACCAGGTGGCCATGTGTTACATAAACAAGCAGGGAAGGATGGGCTCCTACCTACCGTGTCAGAAAGGGGCACAGATATGGGCGGAGGCTCTTTCCCATTCAATGTACCTCAGGGCCACCTTCTTGCCAGGAGTGGACAATGTGTTGGCAGACAAGCTGAGTCGCACCTTTCAGCTGCACTAGTGGTCTTTCAACCCCACAGTAACAGACTCGGTATTCCAACATTGGGGTTATCCTCACATAGACCTCTTTGCGGTACCTCAAAACCGCAAAGTAGAGACCTTTTGCTCTCTCACTCGTAGCCAACACTCACAGTCAAGAGATGCATTCTGCCTCTCATGGGCAACCGGTCTCCTATATGCATTCCCTTCATTTCCACTTCTCTCGAAGACTCATGAAGTTACGTCAGGACAAGGGAATCATGATCCTGATAGCACCTCACTGGCCACGCCAAGTGTGGTTTCCGATCCTTCAGGACCTCTTCATTCGCAGGCACATTCCCTTGGGAAAGGACCTGCTTCTGATCACTCGGAACGATGGGTGCCTATGCCACCCCAATCTTCAGGCCTTGTCCCTGATGACCTGGATGTTGAAAGGTTAATTCTTCAACCACTCAACCTTTCAGAACCAGTTTCCCATGTCCTGATTGCTTCACGGAAGCCTTCCACGAGAAAATCTTATCTTTACAAATGGAACAGGTTTAAGTCATGGTGTTCCTCACTGTCACTTGATCCTTTTACCTGTTCCACCACGAAGTTTCTGGACTATCTCTGGCACTTATCAGAGTCAGGTCTAAAAACTTCCTCCATCAGAATGCATGTCAGCGCGGTAGCCGCCTTCCATAAAGGTGTCGAGGATGTACCCATTTCAGTATAACCCCATGTAACCCACTTTTTGAAGGGCTTGCTCCACCTCAAACCTCCACTGTGCCCTCTGGCCTTTTCTTGGGACCTCAACCTGGTTTTGGGTCGGCTCATGAAACCTCCATTCGAGCCTCTCCAATCCTGCGATCTTCACTATCTCACATGGAAAGTGATTTTTCTTCTAGCAATCACATCCGCTTGCAGAGTTAGTGAGTTACAGGCCCTAGTTACCTATACACCTTACACTAAACATCTGCATGACCGGGTAGTACTCCGCACTCACCCTAAGTTTTTACCTAAGGTAGTATCGGAGTTTCATATCAATCATCCATTATACTACCCACCTTCTTTCCCAGGCCCCATTCTAATCCAGGAGAACAGGCTCTGCATAATCTTGACTGTAAACGTGCTCTAGCGTTCTATCTAGACCACACAGCTGCCCACAGGAAAAGCACTCAATTGTTTGTTTCTTTCCATTCCACCAGATTGGGGCAACCTGTGGGTAAGCAGACTCTCTCCTCCTGGTTAGCGGACTGCATATCCTTTTGCTATCAGCAAGCAGGCATTCCACGTCAGGACCGTGTTAAAGCACACTCTGTAAGGGCCATGGCAACTTCAGTAGCACACCTACACTTGGTGCCGCTTCCTGATATTTGTAGGGCTGCTACCTGGAGTTCTCTCCATACCTTTACAGCCCACTATTGTTTAGACAAGGCTGGAAGGCAAGATTCCATCTTCGCCCAGTCTGTCTTGCGCAACCTTTTTGCAACTTGATATACCAACACTCTTCCACCTGCCCGTTAGAGTTCAGGATGACCTCTACCAAATTTCCACCCTAGTTGTTGTGCCTGTTGCACGTCTTTGGGTACATTTGGTACATACTCAGACATTCTCAGCTCGGTACACACAGGACTACCATCCTGCTTGTCCTGTGAGAAAGCAAGTGTTGCTTACCTGTAACAGGTGTTCTCACAGGACAGCAGGATGTTAGTCCTCACGAAACCCGCCCGCCATCCCGCGGTGTTGGGTTCGTTACGTTTTTCTTATTTTATTTTTTGGCACTTCCTGTAGCTTTAAACAAGACTGAAGGGGGACTCCTACTGGCTGCAGGTTTAGTGCCATACTGGCCATGCCCAGTAGGTGCCAGTCAAAGTTCTAGAAACTTTGACAAAAGTGTTCCATGATTGGGCTCCATCCTGTGATGTCACCCATATGTGAGGACTAATATCTTGCTGTCCTGTGAGAACACCTGTTACAGGTAAGCAACATTTGCTATTCTATGAGATCAAAGTTCCGTGCCGGGCTGGATCCTATGATGTCACCCATGTGTGAGGACTAACATCCTGCTGTCCTCTGAGAACACCTGTTACAGGTAAGCAACTCTGCTATATTCTTTTTATTAGCATGGTTTTAATATTATGAATGTTTTATAATCTCCAATGTTATTGCTTGATTTGAGAGGAATGTTTGTTTTTCTATTGCTGCACTGTATAACAATTGGGCTTGTTATTTCAAGTTCAGTTTTTATTGGCACATTTCTGTTCTGTTTTTGATGAGGGTCTGTCTCTATTTTAAAGGTCTAGTTCTTGTGTAACTTTAATTCTTGCTGTGAAAATGATGGTCTTATTACTGACTTTCACGGCATTATGGTTATCTCTTCCTCATTTCTATTTTAAAATGAAGTTTGCTCTTTATTAATTTCTCTTGCATACAGAAAGCGATTTTGAATTTTCTTGCAGAAAGTCTTTTCATTCACATGTTTTATTGTAACTGCTGTTAGTAGGTTAGGTGATTATTTTAAGGGATTAGCTAATGTTCACTCAGGATTGGGTTGCTGTGAGTATAAATTTGATAGGCCTTTCACATTAAAGAATGTAGTGCTTACTGAATAAAGTAGGAAGTTGTACTGTGTTCTTGGCCAAATTTTCTGTTGCACCATCAACTTCAGCAGTCACCCTACACCACTGTCAAGTACTGTAGATATCTTCCTATCCTCAGAGGGCTTACAATCTAAAAGGGTCTCTCTTGAGAGTAGGATCCATTTGCTATTACACGCTGTTGTCTGTCAGTGAACCAATTGTAATCCATTCCACCACCTTGGGACCTATACCCAATCCTAGGCTTCTCATTTTCTTCATGAAAAGCACTCCAGGCCTACGCAACCAGCGCAATCCTACCGGGGTAAAAACCTACCCTGACCACGCAAGACCCACCCGCTCCACCCCCAACGACGCTCCACCCCAAAGAGCGCGACCAAGAATCCCGCCCTTTGATGCGCCCCCTTGCATCCCCACGTACAACCTTAAAATCTAGCCACCTCTCTTCCCCTCCACCACCTGCCCAGCCCCCAAACCCACACCTCAACAATCTCCTCTTGATCACCTCTACCTCAACAATCCCCAGCTGCAAACACACCACACATGTTCACAACCTGCTTACACAACCTCCCCTCCCCACCCTCTACCACTACCCGCACCCACTCACCAACATGCACCCAAAACACGCACCCCCAACCCTACATCAGCACCATGCCTCCAGTAACACAAAACCAACATGCCCCTCCAGAACACAAAACTTCATCACAATCCCCACACACCCAAACAAGCTAATCAGAACCTCACTATAATATCCCTTCTCCTACTCAATGCACAGTCCATCACAAAAAAGATATCTATAATACACAACCTCCTAATTGACTCACATCCCGACATACTCTGTATAATGGAATCATGGTTCAAATATACCACCCTCATCAACCAACTACCCAAATCTACCTACAACATCTACTCCATAGCAAGACCAAAAAAGAAAGTGGTGGTATACTTCTCTTGGCTCTAAAGAAACTCAACCTCACAGTCCACCCCATCAACCGTACACCCACCATAGAAATCAGCCTTTTCAGATCAAAATCCCTACAAATCATCCTCCTATATGCTCCACCGGGAACACTACAACATAATATATCCACCCTAATTGAAACCATCATCACCAACATCAACATGGACATACCTGCTATCGTTCTAGGGGACTTCAACCTCCACATGGATGAAACTCCACTCCCACCAACTTGCGAACTCCTACTAGAAACCATGACAGCCATTGGTTTCAAACAAATAATCAACACCCCCACCCACAAATCCAGACACACCCTAGACCTAATTTTCATCAACAACCACCCCCCATCAGCCTCAACCATCCCCTAGTCAGACCACAAGCTCATCCACACCAACCTACAACTAATTCACCCACCCTTAGAAGCAAACCAAACCAATAAATCCATCAAATTCATCAAAACATGCAAAATCAACGAACTCACCGAAATCCTACCAATCAAGCTAAAAGACCTCGACAGGAACGACACAAACACCGCCACGAACTCATGGATAGCCATCAACACAGAAGTAGCAAAGATCAAATGCCCAACTATCAAAAAAGTAATCAAGACCACCAATAAACACAAAACACCATGGTACACGCCTGAACTAAAGAACATCAAGCACCTTCTAAGACAATCAGAAAGAAAATGGAGAAAAGACCTATCCCCTCAACTAAAAGATAGATTATAGAACCATGCTATACATCTACAGAACAGACATTGATAAGGCCAAAAGAGACTACTACGCCAAAAAGATCCATGATCACTAATTTAACCCCAAAACCTTATTTGCCTACATGTCAGATCTGATACAACCGAACCCTAACACACCTCATCAACAATACTCCTCCAGCAATTGTGAAGAACTCACCAACTACTTCAAAGATACAATTACTAAAATAATAGCCACCAACCCACACACCAACCAGCCTGCACCCAACTCAGAACTCACCACACCATCTTGGACCCAATTTGAAACATTCGCCTCCTCCGAAGTAGAATCAATATTTCAAAAACTAAACCCAGCTGCACACCCCATCGACCCCCATCCCCATAAAACTCCTACAGCAAATCCCAAACACCATAGCCAGACCCATAGCAGACATAGTTAATATATCACTTGAACAAGGCACTTTCCCTGACTCTCTCAAATGTGCCAACATCAAACCAATCCTCAAGAAGCCACAGCTCAACGCAGCTGATCCAGTGAATTACCAACCCATCTCCAACCTCCCCTTCATCACAAAGATCCTTGAAAAAATCATCAACCGTCAACTCTCAGCACACCTGGAAAACCACAACATCCTATCTCACTCCCAACACGACTTCAGAAAATACTTCAACACCGAAACTCTCCTACTCTCCCTCACAGACCACGTCCTCAGAGACCTTGACCACAGACAATCCTACCTCCTCATCCTACTCAACATCTCTGCTGCCTTTGGCACTGTCAACCATGAAACCTTACTAAATAGTCTAAGTGACATCGGCCTAGCCAACACCACACTTAAATGGTTCAAATCATACCTGACAAACCAATTGTTGCAACCGTCGTGGCCCGACAACTTCACTCTGCCTACCTTTCTTTTTCTGCGATGACTCCTGCTCCCTGTGGATGTCTGGCTGCCGCGGCATCTGCCCTCTGTCCTTTCTGGCATCCCCGGACTGGCTTGGGCGCTGCCTCCCGCCATGCTCCTCAGGTACCTTATGGTCCACGCGCCACAGGGCCTCATTCCTTTTCCTCTATGGCACGAACCTCAGGGGTGTTCCCTGTGATGACGTCATGCTGCCCGGATATTTAAGCCTGTTGTTTATTGCTAGCCTTTGCGTTAGCAAGGGGGATTCCTACAGATGGGATTCGCTCTCCGTACCCAGCTACTCTGCCTCCAACTTCTATTTGGACTCTTTGCTGTTAACGAGGTACCAGCTCCTCGGGGGCCTCTCTGCTTCTTTCAGGTCGCTATCAGGAACCAGTACTCGCTCCTCAAGGGCCCATGTTCCCTGACTTGCTGCCTGTGAGTACAACTACCATCTACTCCTCAGAGCTGTTTCCCTGGAACCAGGTCCTTGCTCCTCGAGGGCCTGCTTCTGTTCCAGCACCAGTGCCATCTTCCAGGAGAACTTCTGTGTGAGTACTTGTCAATGAGTCTCTGTGTCCAGGGATCTGGTACTCGCTCCTTGAGGGCCAGCTCTCCCTATCTCGGGCTTCTCCATACTGGGGACTCTGTGAATATCTCAGTATACTCATTTTCTCAGTTCTTCTTCCTACAGCACTGCTACCGGAGAAGCTGCTGTTCCAGCACCCTGAGGAATACTAGCCCAGCCGGGCTCCATCTTCTACTCACTACCACCACCTCTGGTGGCTTCATAAACTGTCTAATAAAAGATATAATCTGTGTTTGTGTGTCCGGAGCTGAGCCTGACCTGTGGCCCCTCACGGGACTTCCCTCCGTGGGCGTGGTCAGCTGCCACAGTGTCCAAGGGTCCACCCAAACCCTACAAAACATAACACTGATCATACAAAGTCAGACTTAACACCGCTGAATCCAAACAAATTCCCCTCACACATGGCGTACCTCAAAGCTCATCCCTCTCTTCCACCCTTTTCAACATCTATATCCTCCCCCTATGTACACTCCTAACCAGATTAAATCTAACATTCTTCCTATACACTGGCGATGTTCAAATTCTATTCCCCATAAAAGAAACTATCACAAACACACTAAAGACATGGGACAAATACCTTCAGATGATAACACAACTACTATCTCAACTGTCCCTCAACCACAACAAAACAGAACTACTTCACATTAATAACAAGACCATCTCAACTCAGCACTTGCCACCGACAACAGAATAACCTCCTCAGCCAGAGATCTCGGTGTACTCATTGACAACGAACTCAACATGAAGAAACATATCAACTTAATAATAAAAGATGGATTCTTCAAACTGCAGATACTCAAAAAAATCAAACCACTTCTCCTCGCCCCAGACTACAGAACAGTTCTCCAAGCACGACTATTCTCCAAACTCGACTATTGTAACGCACTTCTTCTGGGCCTCCCATCCAATTCTCTCAGGCCACTACAACTCCTCCAAAATGCAGCGGCAAGATCACTCTCAAACACCAAAATATCTGAACACATCACACCTAGCCTCAAAAACCTGCACTGGCTGCCCATCCCACACAGGATTCAGTACAAAGTGCTAACCCTCATACACAAAGCACTATACACTGAAAAATTCGACTGGCTAAGCCCAGCCCTACACTTTCAAACCACCCAGAGAGCACTCCACTCCACCAACACTGGACTCATCCCAACTCCATCACCAAAAACGGCCCACCTAACCACAACAAGGAACTGAACCCTAACAGTGGCAGGCCCAACTCTCTGGAACAGCCTACCACCCCACAACCCAACTCAATCCCACAACCCATTCATTCAAAAAGAACCTTAAAACATGGCTCTTCAAAAAAGCATATCCAACAACCACCCTCCACTCACCACCCAACACACAAAGATAAACCCCACCCTCCTACCTTCACACAGCATCCTCCCCCCCTCCCACAACACCCCCCACAGAACCGCGTAATCAAGTGGTTCAAATCCTACCTCTCAAACAGATCTTACATCGTCAAGATGAACTCATCTGAATCCTCACAAGTGCCCCTCACTCATGGAGTCCCACAAGGTTCTTCCCTATCATCAACCCTCTTCAACATATACCTCATCCCACTATGCAAATACCTATCAGAGGCAAACCTCACCTACTTTGTCTATGCCGACGACATACAAATATTACTCCCCATAAACAACTCCATTCAACTCACTATGGAAAAATGGAACAAACTCAGCTCAAACTTATCCCACTTACTATCTCAATTATCACTATGTCTCAACCAAGCCAAAACAGAAATCATTCACATCCACGATGACCATCCCTCCTATCCACTCATGTGCACCCCCTCTGACCACCCAGGAAACTCAATCAACCCGGGAGTGCCACAAATCTCACAAACCTCACTCACGCCGTCCACAAGAAACCTAGGCGTAACAATTGACAGCCAACTCAACTTTAAACGACACATCTCCAATACAATCAAAGATGGATTCTTCAAACTGCAGACACTAAAAAAACTCAAACCCCTTCTCCAAGAGCACGATTTCCGAACAGTCCTCCAATCAATTATCTTGTCAAGACTCGACTACTGCAACTCCCTCCTCCTCGGACTACCAGAAATACACATCAAACCCCTCCAAGTTCTACAGAACGCTGCCGCCAGAATCATCTCTAACAACAAAAAATCCCCTCACATCACACCCACGCTCAAAGAACTCCACTGGCTACCCATTACACAAAGAATCCAGTATAAAACCCTCACCCTCATGCACAAAAAAATAAACAACAACAAAATGGACTGGCTAAACAACGGAATACAACCTTACCCCACTCAAAGAACTCTCAGATCCACCAACACTGGACTCCTAGCCGTCCCCAATCTCAAAGCTGCACACCTCAACGTCACCCGCAAACGAGCCATAACAATAGCGGGCCCCACCTTATGGAACACCCTCCCCACCTGTCTCAGAAATGAACCTTCACTGCAAGTCTTCAAAAAACACCTCAAAACATGGCTATTTTTAAAAGCTTTCCCACCCGACACATAACCCGCCCAATCGCACCATCCACTCCATGCCCCCTCCACAAGCATCTCGCCCCACACCTTTCCCTCCCTACACAAGCATCTCCCACCACCCTTTCCCTCCCTATCACTACCTTCCTCCCACACATCCCTTTCTCTCCCCTCCCCCCTCTACACTCCCTGCTCTCCTTACCATAATTTATCCTCATCAACAAGCCATTTATGTACATATGTTATATACTATAGTCTAATGTTCCATGTACTCCTGTTAGTTCTGTTACAACTTGTTATATTTATTACCATGTTATAATGTAAAATATTCTTGTTATATTTATTACCATGTTATAATGTAAAATATTCTTATATCTATTTAATACCATGTTATAATGTAAAATAGGGCTGTTATCACCCTATTCCTTTAGTTATCTGGAAACCGATGTGATATCTCGATCGAATGTCGGTATACAAAAGAAATAAATAAATAAAATAAATAAAATAATCACTTATTGCGGTCAACCCCAACAACTCAAGCTATCTTATTATACTGCTTACAGAGTCCCAACGCTTTCTATCTACCTCCTCTATTAGATATAATGACTCTACACAGACAAATTATTAGACAGGTTACAAAGACGCAACACCAAATGTCATAAAATTCAATGTAAAAAGCTACAAATTTCATTGTAAAAAGTTATAAAGTTCAATGTATAATGTTACATAATGTTACAAAGTTCAATATAAGGTCGCTTAGTTCCAATGTAAAACAGGAAGTCTATGTTGATAGACCCCTATGTTACACTGTAAACCGGTGTGATATGTCCGATGAACATTGGTATAGAAAAACAAATAAATAAAAAATAAAAAAATTAATGAGCCTTCTATGCAGGACCATATTGAAAGGTTTGATGAAATCCAAACAAAGCAGGTCATGTGCTGTTCCTTGATCAAACTGGCTAGTCACCCTATCAAAAAGAATTAGTTCATTTGACACAACCATCCTCTAGTAAAACCATGTTGCCTCAGATCTTGCAACCCTCTAGATTGTAGATAGTTCATTATCCTTTCCTTCAATTTTGTGGCACCATTGATCAGGTCCTTCAGTGGACATACCAGCTTCTTTCTTATCAACCTTAGTATTCGGGATGTAGCTCATTCAGCACCATGGCCTTTTCCACTTTGTTTTGCTAGTTCTGCCCAAACACTCTCTTCAAGTGGGGTTGTGTTTACTCCACTCCCAGATGTATTCTTGCCAACCAGCAATAGTCCTCCACAATCATCTTTAGTAAACACCAAACTGAAGTATTTGTTTAACATTTCTACTATTGTCTTAGCTTTATGGGTTCTCTTGAAGAACATCTACGATCTCTCAAATTCTTTTGCAGCGGGGATACTCCAATCCATGTTTTGTAGACTAAATTCTCTGATGAGCAGCACCTCTCCTTTCATTGCCACTGTTTGAAGGTCTTCAGCCAGATCTCTATCCAGTTCTTCTGAATGAGTTAGAGGCCTGTACACCACACCAGTGTAATTGGAAATGTTATAGACTTTTTTTTTTTTTTTAGACAGCCTACAGTGCTTCTTCCTTTCTCCGGGCCCCTTGCATTTCAGTTGCTTGGATATTGTGTTTGACATAAAGAACAGCTCCTCCCCCTTTCCTGTTATCCACCATTAGGCTTGCAGATCTGGAACTTTATTGCCTAAACTATGAGCCTTTTTGCTGATAGGTTTCCAGCTTTTCTCCCTTAGCTTATTGCTCATCTGGTCATCTTTTCTGCCCTTTTGCTTGAGTGTTGACTGTAGAGCCAACTTATTTTTTCCATCAATAAGCTGGCTGAATTAACCATGCTATTTGGGTGACATCATCAATGACGCTCTTTTGGACATTCTCTTTCCAAGACAGAGCTTTTTTCTGCTGCGCCTGTGTGGCACTTTCTGCACGCAGCGCATCATCGGTCTCCTCATTTTTTTGTTTTCCGTGCTCACGCACGGACATTTTTTCTTTCTCTCCATAGTGTCTCCTCATTGAGAATTCTTTTCTCCTTTCTCATGCTAGCAATACCCCAAACAGCACTTTTCAGTGCTCTCCAAACATGTCGAAGAAACCGTGGTTCAAGTATTGCAGTGCGGATGTATCATGTCAGTCACTGACAAGCTCAACTACTGCTACCTCTGCCTTGGTCCAGTTCACGACCAGGTGTCGTGTTGAGACTGGCTGAATGTCACCATGGGTGCAGAGGCCAGAGGAGCAGCTGATATAGCCCTACTCTGGGAGAAGGAAGGGTCTTCTTCCCCTTCAGGGAGTTATGCACCCTCCTCAATGTGCTCAATTCACTCTTCCCCAGGCCCTAAGACTGTGCCCCTCAATGACTTCAGAAGGTCTTCATCAATGGACCCGCAGTTGAAGTCCAAAGGCAAGCATTCAGCACCAATGTGTGACAAAGACGCTTCGGCACCAAAAAACCCAAACTAGGGCCCGCGAATCATCCTAGACAGGATTCCGGTGCAGGTGCTGCTTTGGTGCCGTTGAAGACCTCACACCAGCACACTGTCTAGGCGTCTGCTTCTTGCTCCAAATACCTCTGCGATGCATCCATGCAGGTGTCATGGAAGTCTTTGGCTAAGGGCGGCCGTGTTGCTCTGACCTTGGCGCATGATGCATTAGCGCAGTCTTTGAAATGGATATCGACTCAAGATGTGTCAACGCCAGTTGCTCCGCACATCAAGATGCATGGCGCATCGAAACAGTCCATCCGCGCGTGACGCCTCCATGATGCACCATCCAGATTTGTTGGCGGATGAGTCATCTAAAAATGATAATAGATGTAGATCCACTTTTTCTGAAGAGGGGGTCGAACCCCAAAGCCCAGAACCCACATCGAAAGAAGAGACTGGAGCCTATGTCCCCCGTCTCGTGCTAGACAAATTGTGGACCCTATCCTGGATATATTGTCTCAACCACCTTGGGCTTCCCCTCCCAAGCCTGTATCCATCAGCTCCAGGTCTTCCTCCTCCCAGGAAAGCCATACTGTTTATTCAGATTTGTCCACCCGATTGTATCTTCAACGCTTCATTCTTCAGGAGGAACTTTCTCCAAGATATAAATGCCCTGCACTGGAGAAAGGTTCCTGGGACCATACTCAACCTTCCTCTAATATCTTATCTGCGGCTATATGCCCTTGTGGAAAATTCTCTCAGACTCTTGTGGTTGTGCAGAAACAGAGCCCCCCTGTGGATCCACCTGCGATCTGATTCCAACAGGCCATTGATCAAATTTCATCCATTATAAGAAACCTGTTCTCCTCTTTACATCCCGAGATATCGCCTTGCATCTTCCTGGTCCAAATGGGGATGGGATTCAAGACCATACCCCTTCCTCTCAGGTGGCACAGTATCCCCGGCTCCAGATAAGCAGGAGGAGTTTTAGCTGCTGTCATCTCAGTCAATCCACCTAGACTCTCTGCCGAATCTTTCCGCTACCAGTTCGATGGGTATTCGTCTGATCCTTCAGAAGAACCTCTGCACCAATTTCCTTCTCCAGGGGATCTAACCTATTCATGGTTCGTGGAGAAGCTGGGCAATATGCTGGGGGTGGAAATCTGTAAACTCGCTGAATCTTGGGAGGAAGTCTTCAGAATTTTAAAGATCCTGGAGGTTCCAGCCGAATCTTCGGCTCTATCTTCTCATAGGGTACTTGATGTGGTGCTGTCTAAAATGTGGGAGTCCCCTCACTCCAACTTACCCGTCTCTAGAAAAGTGATTTGAAGCTTAGATTACAGAAATCCACAATCTATGGATTCATCCAATTTCCGCTTGCAGAACTAGCGATTAAACTTGCTAAGACTACATGCATCTGCTCTTTCACTGAGACAACATAGACTGCTTGATGTTGCAAAGAAAACTTTTCAGAGAGCCATGTTAATCTCCTGGATTCAACAGCTCCAGTTTTTTATGGTCCAGTACCTCTATGAATGCCTGCAATTATTGAAACCCTTCTTACATTCAGAAACGAGCCAGCAGCTCACACCTCAACCATTTATATGGAAGAGGTGTTACGGCATTTACTGAGGGCGGTTTACGAGTCGTTCGAAACCTCTTTCTGAACCTCCACCATCGCCATTGCTGTTCACCAGATAGCTTGGCTCCATTTCAACTACATTAGGGAAGACGTTCATGATTGGCTAGCAAATCTGCCATGCTCAGGTAGAACCTGTTTGGCAACAAGCTGAAGGATACAGTGTCCCAGATCAAAGAGCAAAATGTAGCAGTGCAGTCTATCAGGGGTGTCAGACTCTCAGGCTGCAGTGAAGCGATTTTATCACCAGTTTCGCAAGCCTTACTACTATGAGCAGAAACTGTTCAAGAATTTTCTACCATTCAGGCCTCAGGCATACCAACAGTTTCAGCAAGCTCATTCCCAGTCCTAACCTGCTCAACCTAGAGGATGCCAGAGGGACCGCAAAGAACAAAAGCCCTTACAGCCAACAATCCTGAAACACCCTCAATATTTTTGAAGCCGACCCAGCCACAACCTTACTTGCCAGTGGGAGGCCGAATACTCCATTTTTCCTCGGAGTGAAGCCAAATCACCTTGAATCAGTGGGTCCTACAAATCGTCTGCGAGGGTTATCATCTGAATTTCATCACCAAGCCTTCCCTTCTCTGTCATGCCGGCCAATTGAAGGATGTTTCTCAGCAATCTCTTCTGGAGCAAGAGACCTAATCCTTTACTCCGACTGTAGGCCATTCAACCAGTACCCAAACACTGAATCAAATCCAGTTACTTCTCTCAGTACTTCCTGATTCTGAAATTCTCTGGGGATCTCCGGCCTATCCTAGACCTACGATCCCTCAACAAGCACCTTTGGAAGGAGAAGTTCAAGATGACATCCCTCAAGCTGGTCCTTCCCTTCATTCAGTCAACACTGTTCTCCAAAACGGACTATTGTAACACACTCCTCTTAGGACTCCCGATCTCTGCCACCAAACCTCTACAGATGCTCCAGAACTCAGCAGCCAGGATCTTAACCAACACCAACCGCAGAACTCATATCACTCCTATACTTAGAAACCTACACTGGTTGCCTATTAAATACAGAATCTTGCACAAAGCACTCACCATAATCCACAAATCCATCCACAATCAACTACCTCTAGACCTTCAGTTCCCATTCAAACTATACACATCTGCAAGACCCATCAGAGAGGCACACAAAGGAACCCTTCAAGTCCCCCAAACTAAATCCACTCGTCTAACCTCCACCAAAGAACGGGCATTCTCCTCAGTGGGCCCCACCATCTGGAACAACCTGCCGACTGATCTAAGACTGGAACCCTGCCTGCTAACCCTTCCGAAAAAAACTCAAGACTTGGCTTTTCCTCCAAGCCTACCCTTAAGTTCTAATATTTCAACAGTACTCTCGTTCAGTCTCAGCCAATTGGCTAAATGCCCGGTCCAGCCACAGCATAGACATATGTTCTCATCCTCTAGTTTTTTCTGTCCTTTTATTTCCAGGCTACCCTAGCCCCCAAGTTCTTTCTCCCTGTTATTTGTAACTACGCCTCGGCCTTCCTGTTATATGGTTATGTTTAGTTAATCCCTAAGTTCCATGTAAACCAGTCTGATATGAAGCTTGTCATGAAGTTCGTTGTAGAAAAATGTTAAATAAATAAATAAATAAATTCAGGGGAATGATTGGATGTGTTCTTTGGATCTCAAAGATGCCTGCACCCATATTCCAATACACCCTTCCTGCCGGCGGTTCTTGTGCTTCCATGTGGCTTGAAACACTATCAATACTAAGTTCTACCCTTTTGGCCTTTTCTCAGCTCCCAGAGTTTTGACCAAATGTTTGATTGTAGCAGTGGCTCACCTGTGGCGCAAGGGAATCTGAGTATTTCTATCTGGACAATTGGCTGATAGTTTCCCCCAACCAATTATTCCTTCAACAGCATCTGGAAGCAATGATCACTTATCTGGAGTCTCTAGGAGTTATCATCAACTACGTGAAGTTGGCACTCAAACCGACCCAGGTATTACAGTTCATAGGAACCAGAATAGACTCCGTCCAGTCTCATAACTTCCTTCCCCAGGAGAGGATCAAGAAGATTCATCATCTGTGTATGGACTTACTCCGCAGATCGAGTCACAGTGCGCCAGCTCATATACTCCTGGGACACATGGCAGTGGCCATCCATGTAGTTTCTCATACTCACCTTCATATGCGGTGTCTTCAGTGGTGCTTGAAGGCTTAATTGGCCCTGTACTCCCAACGAATGCCAACAAAAGTAACCTTGTTGTCTCCATGCGAAAAGACATTCATTCGTGTTTGAGACCGGGAGTCCTAACCATGGGATGTCCTCTTCACTAGCTCCTCCCAGTCTCATCCTCACCACGGATGCATCCACTCAGAGTTGGGGGGGGGGGGGGGTTCATCTTCTGCAATACAAGGCTCAAGGCCTATGGTCGCTGGAGGAACAGTCTTACCAAATCAATCTATTGGAACTCAGATCCATGAGATACGCTTTGATTTGCATTGCTCATCTATTGTGGGGTCACGCCCTTATGATTCACATGGATAATCAGGTGGCTATGTTCTATGTGAACAAGCAGGGAGGCTCAGGCTCCTGGCTTCTTTGCAGAGAAGAAGTATGGATTTGGGAGTGAGCCATCGACAACTCAATGACCCTAAGGGCCACCTATTTACCCGGGATAGCGAACATGTTTTCAGACCACCTAAGCAGAATTTTCCATCTTCACGAGTGGTCTGTCAACCAGTCTGTGGCCAACAGAATCTTCCTACAGTGGGGTCGATCTAGGTTGAATCTTTTTGCCACTGAAGAAAATTGGAAGGTAGCATAGTTCTGTTCAGTCCGCCCCAGCTGTCTCAGGAAGTCACAGGATGCCTTTCTCATGTCTTGGGTGAGGGGCCTCCTTTATGCATTTCCCCAATTCCTCTAATCGCCAGAACATTTCAGAAGATGATCTGGGACAGCACTCGTATGAAACTCATAGCACCCATGTTGCCAAGGCAACCCTGGTTTGTGTATCTGGTGCAGTATTCCGAGTGCAGTCCCATATATCTCGGTCAAGACCTAGATCTCTTGACTCAAGCACGGGGTTCCCTTCTTCACTCTCTCCACTCTTCCCTCCACCTGACTGCTGAAATCAAAATCTTGCAGGGCTTGACTCTCTCAGCGGATATTCAGTGAAGTATTATAGCAGCGAGGAAACCATCAACCAGACGTAGCTATTCCTTCAAGTGGAGAAGATATGCCAAATGGTGTCAAGATGATCGCATTAGCCCCTTTTCCTAGTCACCCAGGGAGATTCTCGATTACTTATTCCATCTCTCAGAATCTGGCCTGGTGACTTCATCCAAAAGGGTTCATTTAAGTGCTATTGCTGCTTCTCATAAAAGAGACAAAGGTTCCTTGGTGGCTTCCCATCCCTTGGTATCTTGTTTCATGAGAGGCCTTTTTCATCTTTGTCCTCCCATCAAGAAAGCTCCAGTGCCCTGGGATTTAAATGTAGTCTTGTCTGCTCTAATGAAGGATCCCTTCGAACCACTGCAGACCATAGCTTTGAAGTTCCTCACTTGAAAAGTGATTCTTCTCATGACGATAATCTCGGCTTGATGAGTAAGCAAGCTCCAAGCCTTGGTGCCCTTCTCACTCTACTTACAGTTTTATCATGACAAGGTAGTGCTCAGGACACATCCTAAATTCCTACTGAAAGTAGTGTCAGCTTTTCACATCAATTAATCAATTTCACTTCCTACCTTCTTTCCTAAACCATATAAGATTAAGAGGGAGAGTCTACTGCATTCTTTGGACTGCAAGAGAGTGTTGGCTTACTATAAAAATGGATGCAGCCTTACCAAGGCTCATCACAGTTATTCATCTCATTCAATCCTAATTGACTGGGAGTAGCAGTCTCCAAGAGGACAATCTCCTACTGGATCACAGATTATATTCAGTTCTGCCATAAGTCAGCACATTCACCATTGGTGGGATCCGTTAGGGATGTGCAGAAGGACGCCATACATTGCATTCGTTATTCGTATTCGTCGGGGGGCAGATACATTGCATTCGGCAAGGGGGGGCCCCCGATACGTTTATATGTTAATTCTTTTTCGTCCCGGCTAAAATTAACTACAACCCCCCCCCCCACCCTCCTGATCCCACCTCCCCACCCCCCAAGACTTACAAAAACTCCCTGGTGGTCAGGCGGGGGGTCCAGGAGCCATCTCCTGCACTCACACCCTCGGCTGCCGGTTTCAAAATGGCGCCGATAGCCTTTGACCTACTATGTCACAGGGGCTATCGGTGCCATTGGTCAGCCCCGTCACATGGTAGGAGCACAAGATGGTGCCGGCCATCCAAGACTTGCCAAAAATCCAGCGGGGGTCCGGGAGCGACCTCCTGCACTCGGACCGTCAGCTGCCAGTAATCAAAATGGCGCCGATAGCCTTTGCCTTTACTATGTCACAGGGGCTACCGGTGCCATTGGTCAGCCCCTGTCACATGGGAGGAGCACAAGATGGCGCCGGCCATTCATTGCCATCGTCCATACTTTCACCTCTCACTACTGCCTAGACCAATTGACGGCTTCAGATAGCAGGTTGGGGCCTGCAGTTTTGTCAAGTGTGGTTAGCCAGAAAGACATGACCAACGAGGGAGTAGGGTAACAAAAAAAAAAAAAAAAGAAAATCACAAGCAACAGACAAAGAGCTGGAATGATGACTTCGTAATACGAGGGTCCATCCTTGTCCTTCACCCTTGCGATCAAAATTTGTTTTTCCTTTTTGTAACTCAAAGCTTGAGACTTTTAAATAGCATGGCTAATTCAGCCTGCTTATTGATGGAGAAAGCGAGTTTACTTACTGTAAACGGTGTTTTCCATAGATAGAATGCATTAGCCATGCGTACCCTCCATCCTCCCTGCACATGCCTTTCTACTCTCTTCCGACCATGGCGCTGCCATCTAGCTTTACTACTAACTGAGACTGATGACATGCTATGAGCGGGAAATGCCACACAGGAGCAGCAGAACAAAGCTCTATCTTGAGGAGTGAATATTTGCAAAGGCGCCGTCGATTACATCACCCAAATAGCATGGCTAATTAATCCTGCTATCCACGGAAACACTGCTTATGGTAGGTAAACTTCTATTTTCTCTGCCTACTTTCTATATATTTTTCACCTCCTATAAGCCCATTTCATGCTCTGTGTTGCCCACAGATCCTGCTCTGTTTTCATAATGTAGCACTTTAATTTTATCTATTTAAAAATCAGGGCTTGGCTCCAACATGTTGCAGATGCAACATACTTGATCCCATGGAGGAAAGGAAGATGGTTGCTGCTACTACTTTGGTGTCTTCTGCCCGCAATAGAGTGGAACTTTGAGATAGTCTTGGAGACATCCCTTTGCTATCAGGGCCAACAAGGATGCCTGAGCCACCTATCTGGAGTGGGGTGTCAGAATGGTCTGATGGCAATGTTGCATGCAGCCATGTGAGTAACGTGGTTCTAATTCCCAAGCCTAGCTTGTGCTTTTTGATCCAGCCATACTCCTAATGAAAGGGGGTCCTATCCATTACACGGTACACTTGCCCACATTGTATGTCCTACAGGGCACTTCTGCTGCAATGGCTGGATTGTAAAGGGAAGGGAATACAAAAAAGAATTTAAAAAAAATCATTGCTCAGCCTTCACCTCAATATCCCCTTCCCTTAATAAGAGAGAAAAATTATCATTGTACAAGAAAGCTAAGTACTACTCTTCAAGGATCCTATAATGTGCAGTTAGCAGTCAGAAATCTGATGTGCTTTATAAGATTTGACTGCATTGCTTCTGTTGGCCTTTTTTGGTGTTAACTGAAATTTTCTGCCTGTTGTGTTTCCCATTTCTCTGCATGTGGTGCAAAGCTCTTATCGGGATACCACAAAGGAAGTCCAGCAGAGTCATGCCACTGGTCAGTGATGCAGCGGAGGAACCTGGGCTGTACCACTGTCGCCTCAGCAAAGATGCCAATCTGCAGAATATTCCTCTGCCCTTCACTCTGAGAGGTGAGAGAGACCCTCTATGCCACTGATGCTGAGACAAAAGAAAGGATCTTAAGCTCTGAGGGGGACATTTTCAAATTAATTTATCCAAATGAATAGTCATTTATCTGGGTAAATTGGCCTGTCTGAAAATCCAGCTAACATAATGTGCAGCTTTCCATAGCTGATTTACAAAGAGCTCATACCCCAGATGAGTCCAGACAAGTGGGTTTATGCATTCCTACCACCAGATGGAAGCAGAGGACAAAACCTTGTCACTTCTACATAACTGAGAGTGCTACCTGAAGTCCTTCAGTATTTCTCTGGCTGTAGTAGATGGTAGAGGTGCAAACCTGCAGTCTGGAGTTTAAAAAAAAAAAATTATAATGAGATTTCGGCTCTTCGAGGTGTTAGGTTCCTTCATGGAAAACTATATAATCACCAGGGTAAACAACAATAATCATTCAAAAAGCGCAAAGTTAAAATAATGCCGATGTATGACTCCAAAATGTGTCTCCAAAGGGATGTCAGCAAGACGGGAAGCCAGTGTAAGACCACCTCCAAAGTGGTTGCCCGGTCTACACAATCATCCATCCCAGAGAAAAAGTGAAAGGAAAAACTAAAGTAAAGTAACTTTTTGTAAATTTGTTATTCAATTAAAAAATATGCATTATGCAAAGTTAGCAAAGACCCAATGTTAACAGAACTGCCCCCTGTAATATAACCAAATGTATGCTGCAATGTCTCAGAACAAACAAACAAATCCCGACATCAGCTGATGTTTTGGTCTGCCCTGCATCAGGGGGAACAAACTTATCTTAAGAGTCTCTGTTGTGAACGGCCTCGAGGCCTTGCATTCTGTTGCAGCCACCTCGGGGCCTTACATTCTGTTGTGGAATGGGTTTAGTGTGCCCTTGGGCCTCAGCCCGACCCCAGGCGCACCCAGGGCCGACCCAAGGGTTGACGGCGTATTCCAGCGTGTCTGGCGAGCTGACCCTCTGCCAGGCCTGCAAGCCCCCAAGGCCAACACCCAAGAATGTTGGAAGTTGAATGGTCCTCCGACCATTCTGATCCCTTTCAGACCTGCTGCGAACAGCATGGGGCAGCAGGCCTGGCCTGAGGTTGAGGGCAGGAACTGGACTGAGAACTGGAACCAGACTAGAACAGTAGACAGGAACTGTAGCAGGACTCGGATATTGGAACCAGGCAGGAACTGTAGCAAGACTCGGGTACTGGAGCCAGGCAGGAACTATAGCAAGACTCGGGTACTGGAACCAGGCAGGAACTGTAGCAAGACTCGGGTACAGGAACCGGTGTGGATGCAACAGCATCACAGACGAGGGCTAGTGCGAAGACATCACAGAAGACACATGGGCAGAAGGACAATTGCACAGTCTCTCAGGGCGCCCTACTCAGCCCACCCGCGGGACTGAGTCGCGGACCACCCTGTCCCACTGCGCGCCCTACACAGCCCGAAGGCTGGTCACGGACCACGAGGACATACGCAGAGAAGATCCAAGCGAGGAGGAACTCCGATGTCGGGACCAATGACATCCGAAGCTCCGACGGCTGGCAGGAACAGAAGCTCCAGAGCGCAGGGACGGATCCCACCTGTTGGCCACTCCAAGGCCCAGCAGGTCTGAAGGCTAGGAGCACATACGAAGACGCGGGGAAGAAAATCCGGGAAGGCAGAAACATCAGGACATAGACGATCATGGCAGGACATCAGGACAAAGATCAGGACAGGAACAACAGGATACCTGGACGGGACATCTGGACAGGGACCTCAGGCATGAAGACAAGACTTGACATAGCGAAACAACAGGAACTCCATGGAGAAGACAAGAAGGCCTGATGGAGCTCTGGCAGGCAGGAGCCTCTAGAAGGATGACACTCCGATGCAAGGCAACGAACAGACTGATGGAGCAGCCCTTTATAGGGCTGAAGCAGGAAGTCCACTTAGAGGTGGGGCCAGCACACTTCCTGTGCCTGGCCCTTTAAATCAGGCAGAGAGGCGCGGGCCGGCGCCTAAGAAGCAAGCAGGAAGTTGTGCAGGACCGCGGACAGCGGCCCCCACCGACGTAGAGATGCTGAGAAGGCAGAGCTGGCCTGAACGCAGGCCCTGACGTTGGCAGCGGCTCTAGCTACTGCGAGAAGCCCCGGGGGCAGCTCCAGCCGCTGGACTAGCCCGGGGATGCGGCCTTAGCGCCACAAAGATGGTCATGGCGTCGGGGGCAGTCCCAGCCCCGCAGGGAGAAGCAGGAAGGCCGCGGTTCCGACCGTGGAGAAGGAAGACATTCAGGGCGGCCTGCTTGTCTGTATTGGAGCCTTTCCTCTGGGGCCAAACTGCTACAACTCAATTGTATGAGCTCTTCGGGGTGAGTAGAGATTGAGGGAGCAGGAGCTGGAGGAAAAAGTGGGCATTGGAACCAGGATATATATGTGATGATCTTTCAAGGTGGGCAAACCTTTCGTGTCCTCTGCTGGTGAAGGCAATCAATTTTCCCAGTTTATTTATTTATTTATTTAACGGATTTATATACCGGCGGTTCCTGTATAATATACATATCACCCCGGTTTACAAGTAACAGTAACTATCGCATCAATTTAGCGGTTTACATTGAACAGATTAAAAACAAAGTAACAAATTACAGTATATTACAAAACAGTTAATAAGCCTATGAGTTAATAAATATATATAACATGGTAATATGAGTACAATATGGGTACAAAACAGTTAATAAGCCTATGAGTTAATAAATATATATAACATGGTAACAATAAATATAACATGGTGTAAGATGATATAACACGGTAGAGATGTTTGTCAACACAATAAGTTGTTCTAGAGAGGCAGGGAGATCCCAAGTGGCAAGCTCATCCTTGGTCTTTGAAGAGACGCCTCTTAAAAAAATTACAACAGAGCTGTCTTCACATTAGTTGAGCTCTGTCGCCAGCATTCAGAATACTATGACGTTCCCCGCCAGGGTTCTGGAGCCTTGGCAGACGTGCAGTATCTCAGAAGCCATGGTGGCTATACAGCCAGGTTCCTCAAATATGGTCCTTAAGATTTCTGTGAATTGTTGCAAATTGTATAAAATGGGATCCCCATACTCCCAGAGGAGAGAAGCCCAGGCTAGGGCTGTTCAGACTGGATGGACCGTTTGGTCATCTTCTGCCGTCATTTCTATGTTTGATGTTCAGTCCAATAGGTAAAGAATATGTCTTCTTTGTCTGTTCATCGTGGAACAACGGTGCTTGTAGAGAAAAGTGCATGTGGCACAGAATCAAAAATCCCTGGCATCACTTGGGGTCTCCAGTGTACCGGAGTCGAGCTGATACCTGCAATATTGTACAGCTGGAAGCTATGGGAGATAGCAGTACTGGGGCAAATGAGATCACTGAGGTAATCAAGCCATCCATGGAGGCGGTCAGGAGTTCCAAGGTTCTTTGGCCTGCAAGGATGTCATCTTCT
The DNA here is from genome assembly GCF_901001135.1 of Rhinatrema bivittatum. Classification (NCBI taxonomy): domain Eukaryota; kingdom Metazoa; phylum Chordata; class Amphibia; order Gymnophiona; family Rhinatrematidae; genus Rhinatrema; species Rhinatrema bivittatum. The sequence continues at coordinate 50,272,963 of NC_042631.1, read as the reverse complement.
GGATCCATGGCCTCAGCAACCTGTTGTGTTCGTGGATCCTTAGACCGAGGCAGGGTTGACACAACCTGCAGGAAGGAGTCATGCAGGTCAACCCGGATGAAGCAGAGGCCCAGCTGGAGCTTTGTCTTTAGTAGCTCACATTTCCCTTGGGTTGAGCTTTTGGGTGCCGGGGCTGGCAGGTCTTAGGTGAGGGGCTTCTGCTGATGATGGAGAGATCCTTTGAGGTAGCTGGGTCAGAGCAGACGTAGGTCAGGAGTATCCAGTGGCAGACAAACATCAGTGGCAAGTGGCAGTCAAACGTATCCAGAGGCAGGTAGTGGTAAATGGCAGGTGGCTGTGAAGGGTATCCGGAAGCAGGCGGTGGTCAAGCGTATCCAGAAGTCAGGCCGAGGTCAATGAGGTATCCGTCCGAAGGGAATGTTGGGATGGATAGGCAGGCAGGAAAGCGAGGAGAAAAATAGGCGAGCAGTTAGGGAGATGTCTCCAGGAGATAGTGGACTCCATTTCCCTACAGGGATTGCTTATCATAAAATAAAAAAACAAAACAAATAGGAAAACTAAGAAAGGAGAAGCTTAATAGTACCTCTTGAACTCCTGAGATGATACCAGTGGGTTCGCCCCTCAGCTGAGTGCCTTTAGTCCGGCAGCCTTTCAGGTGGGGACTCTAAATAAAATAAAAATGGGAAGCAGTTGGAAAGACAAGCGAGACTCAGCGTGGAAGGCTTTCGCCTTTACCCTCCATAGCTGGAGACCCAGTTGTGCTCTTAAAAGGAGGAAAAGTAGAGAGTAGGGAGGTTTCATTTCCCCTATTCCTTCCTTTCCTGGTCTTCTGACTTCGGCCTGAGTGGTCGGCATCTTTTTCCTTCTCCCTCTCTGGGGAGTCTAGTGAGGTGTGAAGATGACGCAGCTCAGTGGGTTGAGCAGCCTCTGGCTAGACCTCACTCTCAGGTGAGCTTGTCGAGTTTCATGATAGGCCACGGCAGTGTTTTTGCATGCATCAATGTACGTGCTCTTGCTGCATGGTGGTTTAATGATGACACTCTCTTGAGCGCCTACTTGAGCGTGTACTGAGCACCAACTTGGGCATGTTCTGAGCACAAGCATCCTTAAGTGCCTACTGAGCAAGTAATTGAGCGCGTATCTTATTTTGGCATACATGAAAAATGAGGCAGACTAAATGCTTAGCTATCTGTGCTGCTTTCTATACATAGCCAATACAGCCAGGGAATTCTGCGAGTGTGTGTCAACGCTGCCTGGATGCTTGAAGTGATTTGCCTCAGACTGATTTTACCAATGCTGGTCCATCCCCTCGGACAGGGATGATTGGAGCTGAAGGCTACACAACAAGGGTGTCCCCTTCTTCAGTTAACTCTATGTCATAGATGTCTTAAGGGGATGTTGGGTCATTGGATTGGATCCTATGAGGTCGAGAATAGACCCATTCTTTTCCTGAGTGGAATTTTTCCAGGGACTGCAGACCTTTTTGCAGGTTCACCCTGCAGTGATGGCGGTACCTTCGAAATCGGGATTCCGTACTCAGGGATAAGAACATAAGAACATGCCATACTGGGTCAGACCAAGGGTCCATCAAGCCCAGCATCCTGTTTCCAATAGTGGCCAATCCAGGTCATAAGAACCTGGCAAGTACCCAACAACTAAGTCTATTCCATGTTACTGTTGCTAGTAATAGCGGTGGTTATTATCTAAGTCAACTTACTTAATAGCAGGTAATGGACTTCTCCTCCAAGAACTTATCCAATCCTTTTTTAAACACAGCTATACTAACTGCACTACCCACATCCTCTGGCAACAAATTCCACAGTTTAATTGTGCGTTGAGTGAAAAAGAACTTTCTCAGATTAGTTTTAAATGTGCCACACGCTAACTTCATGGAATGCCCCCTAGACTTTCTATTATCCGAAAGAGTAAAAAAACTATTCACATCTACCCGTCCTAGACCTCTCATGATTTTAAACACCTGTATCATATCCCCCCTCAGCCGTCTCTTCTCCAAGCTGAAAAGTCCTAACCTCTTTAGTCTTTCCTCATAGGGGAGCTGTTCCATTCCATTTATCATTTTGGTAGCCCTTTTCTGTACCTTCTCCATCACAATTATATCTTTTTTGAGATGCGGCGACCAGAATTATACACAATATTCAAGGTGCGGTCTCACCATGGAGCGATACAGAGGCATTATGACATTTTCCGTTTTATTCACCATTCCCTTTCTAATAATTCCCAACATTCTGTTTGCTTTTTTGACTGCCGCAGCACACTGAACCGACGATTTCAATGTGTTATCCACTATGACGCCTAGATCTCTTTCTTGGGTAGTTGCACCTAATATGGAACCTAACATTATGTAACTATAGCATGGGTTATTTTTCCCTATATGCATCACCTTGCACTTGTCCATATTAAATTTCATCTGCCATTTAGATGCCCAATTTTCCAGCCTCACAAGGTCTTCCTGCAATTTATCACAATCTGCTTGTGATTTAACTACTCTGAACAATTTTGTATCTTCTGCAAATTTGATTATCTCACTCGTATTTCTTTCCAGATCATTTATAAATATATTGAAAAGTAAGGGTCCCAGTACAGATTCCTGAGGCACTCCACTGCCCATTCCCTTCCACTGAGAAAATTGTCCATTTAATCCTACTCTCTGTTTCCTGTCTTTTAGCCAGTTTGTAATCCACGAAAGGACATCACCACCTATCCCATGACTTTTTACTTTTCCTAGAAGCCTCTCATGAGGAACTTTGTCAAATGCCTTCTGAAAATCCAAGTACACTACATCTACAGGTTCACCTTTATCCACATGTTTATTGACTCCTTCAAAAAAGTGAAGCAGATTTGTGAGGCAAGACTTGCCATTAAACCATGTCTTTCCATATGTTCTGTGATTTTGATGTTTAGAACACTTTCCACAATTTTTCCTGGCACTGATGTCAGGCTAACCGGTCTGTAATTTCCTGGATCTCCCCTGGAGCCCTTTTTAAATATGGGGGTTACATTAGCTACCCTCCAGTCTTCAGGTACAATGGATGATTTTAATGATAGGTTACAAATTTTTACTAATAGGTCTGAAATTTCATTTTTTAGTTCCTTCAGAACTCTGGGGTATATACCATCCGGTCCAGGTGATTTACTACTCTTCAGTTTATCAATCAGGTCTACCACATCTTCTAGGTTCACCGTGATTTGGTTCAGTCCATCTGAATCATTACCCGTGAAAACCTTCTCCAGTACGGGTACCTCCCCAACATCCTCGTCAGTAAACACCGAAGCAAAGAAATCATTTAATCTTTCTGCGATGGCCTTATCTTCTCTAAGTGCCCCTTTAACCTGTTGATCATCTAACGATCCAACTGACTACCTCACAGGTTTCTACTTCGGATATATTTCAAAAAGTTTTTACTGTGAGTTTTTGCCTCTATGGCCAACTTCTTTTCAAATTCTCTCTTAGCTTGTCTTATCAATGTCTTACATTTAACTTGCCAACATTTATGCATTATCCTATTTTCTTCTGTTGGATCCTTCTTCCAATTTTTGAATGAGGATCTTTTGGCTAAAATAGCTTCTTTCACCTCCCCTTTTAACCATGCCGGTAATCTTTTTGCCTGCTTTCCACCTTTCTTAATGTGTGGAATACATCTGGATTGTGCTTCTAGGATGGTATTTTTTTAACAATGACCACGCCTCTTGCACACTTTTTACTTTTGTAGCTGCTCCTTTCAGTTTTTTTCTAACTATTTTTCTCATTTTATCAAAGTTTCCCTTTTGAAAGTTTAGCACGAGAGCCGTTGATTTGCTTACTGTCCCCCTTCCAGTCATTAAAACAAATTTGATCATATTATGATCACTATTGCCAAGCGGCCCCACCACCGTTACCTCTCTCACCAAATCTTGTGCTCCACTGAGAATTAGGTTTAAAATTTCTCCTCTCTCATCTGTTCCTGAACCAATTGCTCCATAAAGCCATCATTTATTCCATCCAGGAACGTTATCTCTCTAGCGTGTCCCAGTGATACATTTACCCAGTCAATATTGGGGTAATTGAAGTCCCATTATTACCGCACTACCAATTTGGTTAGCTTCCCTAATTTCTCTTAGCATTTCACTGTCAGTCTCACCACCTTGACCAGGTGGACGGTAGTATACTCCTATCACTATAGTCTTCCCCAACACACAAGGGATTTCTACACATAAAGATTCAATTGTGCATTTAGTCTCATATCACAATAAGTCATAACTGGGATAAAATTTAGCTGGATAGCTGAGAAGCATTTCAGGGGTGCTCTAGGGTGGAATTAACTGAATAACTTACTCACTGATTCCAATATTTGAATAAATTATTTAGCTAACTCTAGGCAAGGGCAGAGAATATGTTCCAGATTATCTTAACAGTATATATTCAAAGCTATATTTACTTAGCTTTAGCCCCTCCTCATCTCCCCTGCCCCTCTAGCCCACTCCTAACCCTCCTGGCAATTGGCTACCCTCCAAAATCTGATGTGCTCTCAGATCAATGCTGGGAGCTGCAGGGAGTAGGTTTTGGAGGATGGCAGGTAGATGGGAAGATTGAGTGGACTGGTGAGGGAGGGGAATGAGAAGGAACTGAAGGCAAGTAAATTTTTATTTGCCACAGAAGGAATGGGAGGAATGGCTATGTGTAGCTGGATTCAGTGGGTCATTTATCCTGCTGAATATTCCTGATATCTGACTAACTTTAGCCAGTTAAGTTATCCAGTGTTTGGTTTTTTTAAATATTGACCTCCCAATGTTCCAGGATGTATAGCAGAGGTTCAAGCATTGGAGAAGCCCAGCATGTATCTAATGTAATCTTAAAGCCCAAGAAAGAATGAGGAGAACTCAGGAGGATGAAATGGCCAGGATTAGTAAACCAACTTGATATAATTCAGAACCTGCTTGTGGATTCTAAGTCCTTTACAGGATTTACCAGTTGCAACTACTTTATTTGAACTGTTCAGTAAAAACTTAATTTTGGAGCAGTATACCTTGTGTCAGGTATCTCCATGGCTGTTATTTATTTGATCACATTTCTTAATTGCTTTTTGGAACCCTGAGCGATGTACAACAATAAAAGCATTAGAGCAATACCATAGAAAAATACACAATAAAATAAGCATAAAAACAAAATCATACATAATACACTCAAAAATTCTTCCAAAAGATGTTATCACCATCTAAATGCCTTGAGCCCTGGAAGATATACCTTCCCTCATAACTCTGTTATGATTAATTTCTGTACAGCTTTAGGAGGAACCATTTTTGTACAGTCAGCTGTCAAATTCATGAAGCACCCATAACAAGTCTCCCACTTTGGCAGGGGATACCCTGAGAGACTGACCTCATACAATTTATTTATTTAACCGCTTTTCTAAATCTATACCGACATTAGAATGCACATCATATCGGTTTACATCTCAACAGTAGAGATACACTTTCCCTGTGGCTCACACTGAGAGGTGAGAGAGCATTTGATATTAGGGATGTGAATCGTTTTAGGACGATTAAAATTATCGTCCGATAATTTTAATATCGTCTTAAACCGTTATGGAACACAATACAATAGAGATTCTAACGATTTATCGTTATAAATCGTTAGAATCGTGAGCCGGCACACTAAAACCCCCTAAAACCCACCCCCGACCCTTTAAATTAAATCCCCCACCCTCCCGAACCCCCCCCCAAATGACTTAAATAACCTGCGGGTCCAGCGGCGGTCCGGAACGGCAGCGGTCCGGAATGGGCTCCTGCTACTGAATCTTGTTGTCTTCAGCCGGCGCCATTTTCCAAAATGGCGCCGAAAAATGGCGGCGGCCATAGACGAACACGATTGGACGGCAGGAGGTCCTTCCGGACCCCCGCTGGACTTTTGGCAAGTCTTGTGGGGGTCAGGAGGCCCCCCCCCCAAGCTGGCCAAAAGTTCCTGGAGGTCCAGCGGGGGTCAGGGAGCGATTTCCCGCCGCGAATCGTTTTCGTACGGAAAATGGCGCCGGCAGGAGATCGACTGCAGGAGGTCGTTCAGCGAGGCGCCGGAACCCTCGCTGAACGACCTCCTGCAGTCGATCTCCTGCCGGCGCCATTTTCCGTACGAAAACGATTCGCGGCGGGAAATCGCTCCCTGACCCCCGCTGGACCTCCAGGAATTTTGGCCAGCTTGGGGGGGGCCTCCTGACCCCCACAAGACTTGCCAAAAGTCCAGCGGGGGTCCGGAAGGACCTCCTGCCGTCCAATCGTGTTCGTCTATGGCCGCCGCCATTTTTCAGCGCCATTTTGGAAAATGGCGCCGGCTGAAGACAACAAGATTCAGTAGCAGGAGCCCGTTCCGGACCGCTGCCGTTCCGGACCGCCACTGGACCCACAGGTTATTTAAGTCATTTGGGGGGGGTTCGGGAGGGTGGGGGATTTAATTTAAAGGGTCGGGGGTGGGTTTTAGGGGGTTTTAATGTGCCGGTTTTGCGATTTTACGTTTTTTCGATTTTTCACGATTTTTCACGATATTTTACCCCCCCAAACGGCAACAATACGATTCCCTCCCCCTCCCAGCCGAAATCGATCGTTAAGACGATCGAGGACACGATTCACATCTCTATTTGATATCCTTAGAGACTAACCTCTTACTTGCATGGTCACATTTCCTGAGAGCGTCTAACACTGAGAGACCAACCTTTTATTTATATATATATATAGTGATGAGAGCAGAAAAAGATCAAATGGTCCATCCCGCCTGCCCATTCCTTGTACGTACCCGGATCAGTCCAGACTCCTGGGTTTATTCATCCCTGCCAGCAGATGGAGACAGAGAAAAGCCTCGCTGACACTGCTTGAAAACCCTGGTGCCACCTGCGGTAGCTCAGTATTTCTCTGTCTCTGTCTCCGCAGATGGTGGGTGCATAAACCTGCAGTTCCTTTTTTCTTTACCCTTGCTTTAGATTTTTTTTTCAATTGTTCACCTGTTGGAGTCTCTCGGCTGGGTGGTGAACCGGGCGAAGAGTCATTTGGAGGCGTTCCAGGAGCTAGAATATCTCGGAGCTCACTTTGACACGAGCCAAGGCAGAGTGTTTCTCATTCAGGAGAGGATACTCAAACTACAGTCACAAGTTCGACGCCTGTTGGTGTTGAAGATACCACAAGCTTGGGACTTTCTACAGGTTCTGGGGTCGATGGCTTCGACCCTGGAATTCGTACCATGGGCCTTCGCGCATATGTGGCCACTTCAGAGGGCCCTGTTGGACCAATGGAATCCCCTGCCACAGGCCTTTCATTTACCAGTTTTGCTGGATACGTCGGCACGGAACAGCCTGTCTTGGTGGCTACAGTCAGCCTAGAGGTTCCGGAGTGGGTGGTTCTCACTACCGATGCCAGTCTCTCTGGTTGGGGTGCGGTCTGCGAGTGACAGTCAGCTCAGGGCACTTGGTCGACAGTAGAGGCCTCATGGCCAATCAATAGGTTGGAGACCAGAGCGGCGCGGCTGGCCCTTCAAACCTTTCTTTCCCTTGTTCAGGGTTGTTCTGTCAGGGTTCTTTCGGACAACGCCACAATGGTTGTTTATATCAATCATCAGGGCAGGACCAAGAGCCAGGGTTGGCCATGGAAGCACAGGGGTTGTTTCACTGGGCAGAACGGTACCTGGTTCAGCTAGCGGATTTTCATATCTTGGGAGTCGACAACATTCAAGCCGATTTCCTCAGTCGTCAAAGCTTAGATCCAGGCGAGTGGGAGTTGGTGGAGTCCGCGATGCGGCTCATTCGGAGAAGGTGGGGCCATCCCCATGTCGATTTGATGGCAACTCGGCTCAATGCAAAAGCTCCTCAGTTCTTTAGTCGCAGGAGAGAGTACAGGGATGAAGGAGTCGATGCTCTAGTAGTGCCTTGGCCTCCGGAAGCCTTGCTTTCCACCGTGGCTTCTGGTGGGCAAAGTATTGCACAGAATAGAGAGACACCCCGGGGAGGTGATCTTAGTGGCTCCGGAATGGCCCCGTCGACTGTGGTTTGCAGATCTAGTCAATCTAGTGGTGGACGGGCCATTACATCTGAGTCATCTCCCGGAACCTCTTCGTCAAGGTCCCATATTTTCTGACCAGGCTGATCGCTTTTGTCTAGCAGCTTGGCTTTTGAGAGGCGTCGCTTGAGGCGGAGAGGTTATCCAGAATCGGTGATCACCATGCTTTTGCAGGCTAGGCAGCAATCTACTTCCCTCTCATATGTTCAAGTTTGGAAAGTGTTTGAAGCTTGGTGTACCAACCGAGGGACCCTGGCGGTTCAGGTCTTGCCTTTAATTCCCTTAAAGTGCAGGTGGCAGCTTTAGCCTGCTTACAAGGCAAGCTTGAGGGGTATTCCTTGTCGTCTCATCCGGACATCCAAAGGTTTCTTCGGGGAGTTAAGAATTTGCGTCCTCCGGTGCGGAAAGTATGTCCTCCTTGGAACCTTAATCTGGTTCTGCGGGCATTGTGTGATGCTCCATTTGAACTGATTTGGAGGGCGACCCTTAAGGATTTGACTCTCCAGGTGGTGTTCCTGGTGGCCATTTGTTCCGCCAGGAGCATTTAAGAATTACAAGCTTTGTCTTGTAGGGATCCGTTTCTTCAAATATCTGATTCAGGTATTACGTTGCGAACGATTCCCTCTTTTGTCCCAAAGGTGGTCTCGGCCTTTCATTTTAATTAGACTATCGAGCTTCCGCCATTTGCAGACTTGGATACTTCTATGCAGCATGCTAGGGAGCTTAAACTGTTGGATGTCCGTAGAATCTTGCTTCGCTATCTCAAGGTTACTAATGAGTTCAAGAGGTCTGATCATCTTTTTATGTTATGGAGCGATCCAAAGAAGAACATAAGAACATAAGAAAATGCCATACTGGGTCAGACCAAGGGTCCATCAAGCCCAGCATCCTGTTTCCAACAGTGGCCAATCCAGGCCATAAGAACCTGGCAAGTACCAAAAACTAAGTCTATTCCATGTAACCATTGCTAATGGCAGTGGCTATTCTCTAAGTGAACTTAATAGCAGGTAATGGACTTCTCCTCCAAGAACTTATCCAATCCTTTTTTAAACAGAGCTATATTAACTGCACTAACCACATCCTCCGGCAACAAATTCCAGAGTCTAATTGTGCGTTGAGTAAAAAAGAACTTTCTCCGATTAGTTTTAAATGTGCCCCATGCTAACTTCATGGAGTGCCCCCTAGTCTTTCTACTATCCAAAAGAGTAATTAACCGATTCACATCTACCCGTCCTAGACCTCTCATGATTTTAAACACCTCTATCATATCCCCCCTCAGTCGTCTCTTCTCCAAGCTGAAAAGTCCTAACCTCTTTAGTCTTTCCTCATAGGGGAGCTGTTCCATTCCATTTATCATTTTGGTAGCCCTTTTCTGTACCTTCTCCATCGCAATTATATCTTTTTTGAGATGCGGCGACCAGAATTGTACACAGTATTCAAGGTGCGGTCTCATCATGGAGCGATACAGCGGCATTATGACATTTTCCGTTTTATTCACCATTCCTTTTCTAATAATTCCCAACATTCTGTTTGCTTTTTTGACTGCCGCAGCACACTGTACCGACGATTTCAATGTGTTATCCACTATGACACCTAGATCTCTTTCTTGGGTTGTAACACCTAATATGGAACCCAACATTGTGTAATTATAGCATGGGTTATTTTTCCCTATATGCATCACCTTGCACTTATCCACATTAAATTTCATCTGCCATTTGGATGCCCAATTTTCCGGTCTCACAAGGTCTTCCTGCAATTTATCACAATCTGCTTGTGCTTTAACTACTCTGAACAATTTTGTGTCATCTGCAAATTTGATTATCTCACTCGTCGTATTTCTTTCCAGATCATTTATAAATATATTGAAAAGTAAGGGTCCCAATACAGATCCCTGAGGCACTCCACTGTCCACTCCCTTCCACTGAGAAAATTGCCCATTTAATCCTACTCTCTATTTCCTGTCTTTTAGCCAGTTTGCAATCCATGAAAGGATATCGCCACCTATCCCATGACTTTTCACTTTTCCTAGAAGCCTCTCATGAGGAACTTTGTCAAACGCTTTCTGAAAATCCAAGTATACTATATCTACCGGTTCACCTTTATCCACATGTTTATTAACTCCTTCAAAAAAGTGAAGCAGATTTGTGAGGCAAGACTTGCCCTGGGTAAAGCCATGCTGACTTTGTTCCATTAAACCATGTCTTTCTATATGTTCTGTGATTTTGATGTTTAGAACACTTTCCACTATTTTTCCTGGCACTGAAGTCAGGCTAACCGGTCTGTAGTTTCCCAGATCGCCCCTGGAGCCCTTTTTAAATATTGGGGTTACATTTGCTATCCTCCAGTCTTCAGGTACAATGGATGATTTTAATGATAAGTTCAAATTTTTACTAATAGGTCTGAAATTTCATTTTTTAGTTCCTTCAGAACTCTGGGGTGTATACCATCCGGTCCAGGTGATTTACTACTCTTCAGTTTGTCAATCAGGCCTACCACATCTTCTAGGTTCACCGTGATTTGATTCAGTCCATCTGAATCATTACCCATGAAAACCTTCTCCATTACGGGTACCTCCCCAACATCCTCTTCAGTAAACACCGAAGCAAAGAAATCATTTAATCTTTCCGCGATGGCCTTATCTTCTCTAAGTGTCCCTTTAACCCCTCGATCATCTAACGGTCCAACTGACTCCCTCACAGGCTTTCTGCTTCGGATATATTTTAAAAAGTTTTTACTGTGAGTTTTTGCCTCTACAGCCAACTTCTTTTCAAATTCTCTCTTAGACTGTCTTATCAATGTCTTACATTTAACTTGCCAATGTTTATGCTTTATCCTATTTTCTTCTGTTGGATCCTTCTTCCAAGTTTTGAATGAAGATCTTTTGGCTAAAATAGCTTCTTTCACCTCCCCTTTTAACCATGCCGGTAATCGTTTTGCCTGCTTTCCACCTTTCTTAATGTGTGGAATACATCTGGACTGTTCTTCTAGAATGGTATGTTTTAACAATGACCACGCCTCTTGGACATTTTTTACTTTTGTAGCTGCTCCTTTCAGTTTTTTTCTAACTATTTTTCTCATTTTATCAAAGTTTCCCTTTTGAAAGTTTAGCACGAGAGCCTTGGATTTGCACACTGTTCCTTTTCCAGTCATTAAATCAAATTTGATCATATTATGATCACTATTGCCAAGCGGCCCCACCACAGTTACCTCTCTCACCAAGTCCTGTGCTCCACTGAGAATTAGATCTAAAATTGCTCCCTCTCTCGTCGGTTCCTGAACCAATTGCTCCATAAAGCTATCATTTATTCCATCCAGTAACATTATCTCTCTAGCGTGACCCGATGATACATTTACCCAGTCTATATTGGGGTAATTGAAGTCTCCCATTATTACTGCACTACCAATTTGGTTAGCTTCCCTAATTTCTCTTAGCATTTCACTGTCCATCTCACCATCTTGACCAGATGGACGGTAGTATACCCCTATCACTATAGTCTTCCCTGACACACAAGGGATTTCTACCCATAAAGATTCAATTTTGTATTTAGTCTCATGCAGGATGTTTATCCTGTTGGACTCTATGCCATCCCGGACATAAAGTGCCACACCTCCTCCCGAGTGCTCCTCTCTGTCATTGCGATATAATTTGTACCCCGGTATAGCACTGTCCCATTGGTTATCCTCTTTCCACCATGTCTCTGAGATGCCAATTAAGTCTATGTCATCATTTACTGCTATACATTCTAATTCTCCCATCTTACTTCTTAGACTTCTGGCATTAGCATACAAACATTTCAAAGTTTGTTTTTTGTTTGTATTTTCATTCTGCTTTTTAATTGATAGGGATAAGTTAGAATTTTTTAGCTCAGGTGAGTTTTTAGTTACAGGCACTTGGACTACTTTTCTAATTATTGGAACCTCACTGTCGGGATGCCCTAATTCTAATGCATCATTAGTATCCTTTAAAGATACCTCTCTCCGAACCATGCGCTGCTGAGCGACTGTCGGCTTTCCCCTTTGTTCTAGTTTAAAAGCTGCTCTATCTCCTTTTTAAAGGTTAGCACCAGCAGTCTGGTTCCACCCTGGTTAAGGTGGAGCACATCCCTTTGGAAGAGACTCCCCCTTCCCCAAAAGGTTCCCCAGTTCCTAACAAAACTGAATCCCTCTTTCTTGCACCATCGTCTCATCCACGCATTGAGACTCCGGAGCTCTGCCTGCCTCTGGTGAGCTGCACGTGGAACAGGGAGCATTTCAGAGAATGCTACCCTGGAGGTTCTGGATTTAATCTTTCTACCTAAGAGCCTAAATTTGGCTTCCAGAACCTCCCTCCCACATTTTCCTATGTCGTTGGTGCCCACATGTACCATGACAGCCGGCTCCTCCCCAGCACTGTCTAAAATCCTATCTAGGTGACGCGTGAGGTCCGCCACCTTCGCACCAAGTAGGCATGTTACCAGGCGATCCTCACGCCCACCAGCCACCCAGCTATCTACATTCCTAATAATCGAATCACCAACTATGACGGCCGACCTAACCCTTCCCTCCTGGGCAGTAGGCCTTGGGGAGATATCCTCAGTGCGAAAGGATAATGCATCAACTAGAGAGCAGGTCCTTGCTACAGGATCCTTTCCTGCTACACCTGGTTGGTGCTCTCCCATCATGAGACCTTCTTCCTCCAAGGCAGCACCAGGGCTGCCAGTCTGAAGTTGGGACTTGACTACTATGTCCCTGAAGGTCTCATCTATATACCTCTCTGTCTGCCTCAGCTCCTCCAGGTCTGCCACTCTAGCCTCCAGATATCGGACTCGTTCTCTGAGAGCCAGGAGCTCTTTGCATCTCATGCACATGTACAATTTCTCACCGGTGGGTAAAAAATTGTACATGTGACACTCGACGCAAAAGACCAAGGCCTCCAGAGCAACGATTGCCAGGTGGCTTAAGGAGGCTATTGGGTCAGTGTATATTCTCAAGGGCCGTCAGGTTCCTGCTGGTTTGCGAGCTCACTCAATGTGGGCGCAGGCCGCTTCATGGGCAGAGGCTCAGTTGGTGTCTCTGCCGGAGATTTGCAGAGTGGCGACTTCGAAGTCGCTGCATACCTTTGCAAGGCATTACCTTTTGGATTTGAGATTTTCGGATTCCAGATCAATTGGTGAAGGTGTCCTGCGAGTGGGACTCTCCAGGTCCCACCCTCTCTAGGAAGCTTTGGTACATCCCAGGAGTCTGGACTGATCCGGGTATGTACAGGGAAAAGAAAATTGGTTCTTACCTGACAATTTTCGTTCCTGTAGTACCAACGGATCAGTACAGAGCCCGCCCGGGTTAGAGGGGAGAGTCGTCTGCTCAGCCATATTCTTTTCAGCAAATTTCTGTTTTGTTATGAATTTACAGAGTTTTTTCAAAGTTGTTTGACACGGTTTTTTATGTCAGTTTTTTGCACATAGTGTGTTTTCAGCTTGGGTACAGATCAATATTGAGCTACTGCAGGTGGCACCAGGGTTTTCAAGCAGTGTCAGTGAGGCTTTTCTCTGTCTCCATCTGCTGGCAGGGATGAATAATCCCAGGAGTCTGGACTGATCCGTTGGTACTACAGGAATGAAAATTATCAGGTAAGAACCAATTTCCTTATAAGCTTCCCTAGTTAGCAAATGCCACTTTTATGTTCATACTCCGGGGTTAGTCTTGCTCTCATACAACCACCTGATGTTTTTCTGTGAGAAGACAACACATACACTCTTGTGTTTATTTGCCCAGGAGGAGGCTGAATTTATATCTCTCTCTGTGGACAATCATTCCTTAATGCCCGTTTTTGTTTCCTGCTTTGTCCAGGTATTGCTTTATCTCAGCTGGATCAGATGACCACTGCAGAGCAGCTGGTGGTGAAATGTGCAGCAGTGATTGGTCAGACCTTCACCACAAAGTTACTGCATCACATCTTTCCTGTTGACGGTGAAAGACAATTAGCACCAACACTCATGTCACTGGTCAAATCACAAATGATCGAATGTGCCTCCCGCAGGAAAACACTCAGCACATCGACTGTTACCCAGCCTGACCCAACTGGAACCATGTCCTGTTTCTGCTCATTTACTACATCTGAGGATCAAGAATCAGGTAACAGAAGGAAAGAAGAGAGAGCAGGAGAGATGAATTAGGGAGGAGAGGAGAAAAAAGTGAGCTACAGATGGGCAAGGGAGTGTTATATTGTGGTCCTTGTGTCATTTGGTATAAGGATAGAGATCACAGACATATACAGTTTTACGTAAACCTGGTATAGTTTACACTTCCAGCTCAGTTTTAACAGAAGATGCACTGGACCTTGTTGGGAATGGGAAGTATTGACCCAGCAGAGATTTTTGAGCTCGTAAGTGGGGGGAAGGGCCAGTGGGGTTGTATATTAGATGGAGGAGGGAAGGGCCTGGCTTCACAGGTTGGTGTAAACAAGGGGTTTGTCGGGGGGGTGGGAGGACGTTGCACAATGACTTCATGAAATTTTAAGATGTGGGGTGGAGGATAAAAAGCCCAATAGGGCAACTTTATGATTAAGTAGAAGGGGGGATGAAAACATAAGGCCATAGGCCATCCAATCCCACTAAATATATGGGATAAATTACCTGACTAAACCAGTTATCTTGTCTATAAATGGCCTACTGAATATTGACCTCATTATTCCTGAGCCATTAACTTGCTTTATCCCAGGACAAGCAGGATGCTAGTCCTCACATATGGGTGACATCGGTAATGGAGCCCTATGTACGGAAAAACTTCTTTAAAAGTTTCCATGAAACTTTTGAATGGCACCGGAGTGCCTACTGAGCATGCCCAGCATGCCATGATATTCCCTGCCACAGGGGTCTCCCTTCAGTCTTCTTTTTTCCGCGAAGCCGTTAGCATCGCGGGTTTAATTGGAGTCCTGAGGTGATTTTCACCTATTTCAAATTTTCGGAAAAAAATTACTTCCACCGCAGGGGTTTCCCACAGTATCACCAGCGGTAACTTTTTCCATTGTCGGTTTCCGGCTGGGACCGATATTTTTTGGGTTTCGCCGTCGACGGCTGTCCGGCGCCATGGCCTCCGGCTTTAAAAAGTACCCAAATTGTGTGAGGACAATGTCGATCACCGACCCTCACTTTGAATGTGTTCTTTGCTTAGGCAAAGATCACAATATCCAAACATGTAAATCATGTGCGGAAATGACAGCTAAAGGTCGTCGTCTTCGGGCCGAAAAGATGGAGCAGTTATTCAATATTCAATTGCTTCCAAGGCCTTCGACCTCAGCGCAATCTTCTCCATCCGCTTCAGTCCGTCAACTAATGCTGAAGCAGAAACGTCCGGAGGCGGGAGATGCCTCAACGCCATCCCCTTCGGTTTCATCAAAAGCATCGACCTCGGGGAGCGAAAAGCAAAAAGAAAAACACCGCCACCGGCATCGAAGACGCCAGGTAACGATGACCGAGGATCCATCGTCAGGCACGGCCTCGCCTGCAAAGAAACCCCGGAGGGGACTGAGGCTTCTAGGCCTAGTGATCCAGGGCGATCCCCACCGATATCGGTGCCGGGCTCCGTACCTCCTCAGGGCTCTGAGGAGGTATCGGCATCGCCAACACCACCCAACACCGCCTCCCTCCATAGCTGCTCTGTTACCACCAGCTGTGAGAGTGGAACTTGACTCTTTTATTCGTCAAGCGGTGCAACAGGCTCTGCGCGATGCGATTCCGCCTCAGCCATCGACACCTCCATCGATGCCGATTCCATCACCGAGGGAGCCAGCACCATCGATGCCGCAGACACCGACGAGGCCACGGGAACCGGTCCCGATGCCTACTCCAGTACATTCACCGGTGCCACCAGTACCTACACCGGTGCCCACACCGATACCACCGATGCCAGCACCGGTGCCCAAAGAAGATGTCTCCATGCTACATCCAGTTTTTACTAAACTGGACACACTCCTAGACATCCTCACTAATAAATTACCAGGGGAACCGATTCCAGGCCCATCTGGAGTGCCAAGACCCCCAAGGCCTCGTTCTCCTGTCTTACCACCACGTGAGATGCCTGTGGACACCGGTTCTGATTATTCTTCGGATGAAGAAATATTTTCAGAGCTTTCTCCGCCTGATGACCACAGGAAGTTGTCTCCTGAGGACCTCTCCTTCACAAATTTTGTTAAAGACATGGCTGACACCATCCCCTTTCCCATTCAAACAGAGGTGGATGCACGTCAAAAGACCTTGGAAGTCCTCCAGTTTGTGGACCCTCCCAAGGAAATGCTAGCAGTCCCTGTCCATGAAGTTTTCCAGGAGCTGCAATATAGGATTTGGGAGCATCCAGGATCGGTGTCCGCAGTGAACAAGAGAGCAGAGGCAACCTACCTAGTGCAACCTATCCCAGAGTTCCAGAAAACACAGTTGCCTCACCAGTCAGTGGTCGTCGAATCCGCCCAGAAGAAGGCGAAGCGGCAAAAGTCACACTCCTCTGTACCACCTGGGAAAGAGAGTAGGTTTCTGGACAACCTGGGAAGGAAAATCTTTCAAGGTTCAATGCTGGTTTCAAAGATATCATCCTATCAACTATATATGAACCAGTACCAAAGGAACCTTTGGAAGCAGGTTCATGAACTCTCTCTCTCTCTTCCTGAACAATATCAGGAATCCTTACAGGACATCATTCATAAAGGCCTCGAATCAGGTAAACATGAGGTCCGAGCCACCTATGACTGTTTCGAGACTGCTGCACGACTATCAGCATCTGGTATTGCTGCAAGAAGGTGGGCATGGCTCAAGGCCTCTGATCTGCGCCCAGAGGTCCAAGAACATTTAGCAGATCTGCCTTGCTTGGGGGATAATCTTTTTGGAGTGAAGATAAAAGAAGCTGTGGCAACCCTGAAGGACCACACTGAAACATTAAAACAGTTATCTTCTCAACCACAAGAGACTCAGCCTTCTACCAGGAAGTTTCCAAGGCGTGACACTCGACGGCCTTATTATCGCCCACGTCGATATTACCCCCCAGCAAGTAGGCCCAGAACTGGCCGGCCAACACAATGGCAGCAGCCTAGACAAAGGCCTGCTAGAGCTCAACCACCTCCACAAACTGCCACTACATCTGGTTTTTGAAAAGCCCCAGAGAGCAGCAGCCAGATCAACCCATTCCCAAATACACCAGTAGGAGGTCGAATACAATACTTCCACAGCAATTGGACCTCCATCACCACCGACCAGTGGGTATTATCCATCACAACTCACAGTTACAGATTGGATTTCCTTACTGTCCCAAAAGAAAACCCACCACTTCCATCTTGGACAGTAAATCAACATTCCATAATTCTTCAAACAGAATTATCCACCCTTCTGAGAGCCAGGGCCATAGAACCAGTTCCTGGACCTCAAAAGGGCAGATGATTCTACTCCAGATATTTCCTCATTCCAAAGAAAACAGGAGGCCTTCATCCCATTCTAGACCTCAGACAACTCAACAAATTTCTCAAAAAAGAAAAATTCAGAATGGTGTCCCTAGGCACCATTCTACCTCTTCTTCAAAGGGGAGATTGGCTCTGCTCTCTGGATCTTCAAGATGCATACGCTCACATCCCCATCTTTCCTCCTCATCGCCAATACCTACCCTTTCGGGTACTGGATCAGCACTTTCAATACAGATTGCTGCCATTCGGCCTTGCATCAGCACCACGAGTATTCACAAAGTGCATGGCTGCAGCAGTGGCACACCTCCACAAGCAAAGAGTGCACGTGTTCCCTTATCTGGACGATTGGCTCATCAAAAGTCAATCAAAAGAAGGAGCTCTCACTTCTCTCAAGCTCACCATCCAAGTGCTTCACTCCTTGGGATTTCTCATCAACTACCAGAAATCCCATCTTCACCAACTCATCTTATACAGTTCATAGGTGCAGACCTAAACACTGCGATAGCAACAGCTTTTCTTCCAAGAGACCGTGCCCAAACACTTGTCCTCTTGACTCATACTCTGCGAAACCAACTTCAAGTAACAGCTCACCAGTGCCTCATTCTTCTAGGGCACATGGCTTCCACAGTTCATGTAACTCCCATGGCCAGATTGACCATGCGACTACTGCAATGGACACTCAAAGCATAGTGGATACAAGCCACTCAACCAATGTCCACTCCCATTCATATCACACCAGAGCTCAAATCTGCACTCATCTGGTGGACATCAGTGAACAACCTGCTCAAAGGCCTACCTTTCCAGCAACCAGTTCCACAAGTGACTTTAACTACAGATGCATCCACCTTAGGGTGGGGAGCACACATTGGTCAACTAAAGACACAGGGCAAGTGGACACAGCTCGAAGCCTCTTTTCAAATAAACTTCCTGGAGCTTCGAGCTATACGCTATGCGCTACATGCGTTCAAGGACTGCCTATCACACAAGACTGTTCTGATCCAAACGGACAACACAGTAGCCATGTGGTACATCAACAAACAAGGCGGGACTGGTTCCTACCTCCTTTGACAAGAAGCAGCACAGATTTGGGACTGGGCCCTGACACACTCAATTCTTCTACGGGCCACTTATCTAGCAGGCATCCACAACGTAGTAGCAGATCGCCTCAGTCGTCAGTTCCAACCGCACGAATGGTCCTTGGATCCAGCAATAGCATCCAAGATCTTCCAACGCTGGGGTCAACCGACGATAGATCTCTTTGCATCCCAGCTCAACTACAAAGTGAGCAATTACTGCTCTCTACTCCACCAACAGAGCAGTCTACCAAGGGACGCATTTGCTCGCCATTGGAATTCAGGCCTGTTATACGCGTATCCACCGATACCACTCATAACCAAAACGCTAGTGAAGCTACAACAGGACAAAGGGACCATGATACTCATAGCCCCATATTGGCCTCGACAAGTATGGTTCCCCACTCTGCTAGATCTCTCAGTCAGGGATCCAATTCGCCTGGGAGTAGCTCCCAATCTCATAACTCAGGAACAGGGTCAGTTGCGCCATCCCAACCTTCAATCCCTGTCCCTGACAGCATGGATGTTGAAAGCTTGATCTTACAGCCTCTCAACCTTCCATCCGCTATATCTCATGTACTTATAGCTACACGTAAACCTTCCACTAGAAAGAATTATTCCTACAAATGGAAACGGTTTACTCTGTGGTGCACTCAGAAAGAGTTAGATCCTTTCACTTGCCCCACTACCTCGCTTCTAGATTACCTTTACCATCTCTCAGACTCTGGTCTTAAGACGTCATCTGTAAGGGTACACTTAAGTGCAATCTCAGCTTATCACAACAAGCTGGGAGATGTATCTATTTCAACACAGCCTCTCGTCAGTAAATTCATGAGAGGCCTAACTCACATTAAACCTCCAGTTCATTCCCCAAGCATACAATGGGACCTGAATGTAGTATTAACTAGACTTATGCGTTCTCCTTTTGAACCCATAAATACTTGTGACCTTAAATACCTTACTTGGAAAACGGTATTTCTTATAGCCATTACATCAGCCAGAAGGGTCAGTGAATTACAAGCACTAGTCACATACAAACCTTTTACAAAGTTCCTCCATGACAGGGTAGTCCTCCGGACACATCCAAAATTCCTTCCTAAGATTGTCACGGAATTTCACTTGAACCAATCAATAGTTTTACCTACATTCTTTCCTAGGCCTCACTCTCACCAAGGAGAAAGAGCCTTACACACTTTGGACTGTAAGCGTGCGTTGTCCTTCTATTTAAACCGCACTACAGCCCAAAGAAAATCCAGTCAGCTGTTTGTATCCTATGATCCAAACAAACCAGGTAAAGCAGTGGGTAAGCATACTCTGTCAAACTGGTTAGCAGATTGCATACAATTTTGTTATGGAAAAGCAGGCCTTACTCTTCAAGGGCGAGTAAAAGCACACTCAGTAAGAGCGATGTCAACTTCAGTAGCACACCTTCGCTCTGTACCTATTCTGGACATTTGCAAACAGCAACATGGAGTTCTCTTCATACCTTTGCAGCTCACTACTGCTTAGACAAAGAAGGAAGACAAGATTCAGCCTATGGACAATCCGTCTTAAAGAACTTGTTTCCAGTGTAATCCCAACTCCTTCTACATCCAACCTGCTGTGATTTCGGCTGATTCATTTCGACAACAATACTTCACTGTTACTCACCTCAAAATGACTCAGCCTCTAGCTTGCTAATCACCCATATGTGAGGACTAGCATCCTGCTTGTCCTGGGATAAGGCAAAATTGCTTACCTTGTAATAGGTGTTATCCCAGGACAGCAGGATGTAGTCCTCACGAAACCCACCCGCCACCCCGCGGAGTTGGGTCCGATACGTTTTATTATTTTATTTTTGGCTAACGCTAATTACTACAAAACCAGACTGAAGGGAGACCCTTGTGGTAGGGAATATCATGGCATGCTGGGCATGCTCAGTAGGCACTCCGGTGCCATTCAAATGTTTCATGGAAACTTTTAAAGAAGTTTTTCCGTACATAGGGCTCCATTACCGATGTCACCCATATGTGAGGACTACATCCTGCTGTCCTGGGATAACACCTATTACAAGGTAAGCAATTTTGCTTTCTGTCCAGTATACCCAAAGTTTCAAGCTTGTGCTTATTCAGCACTTGTTATGTCTATTACCATGTTTCCATATTTTTCTGTGCAGCTCTCCTATACTGCATTTAATTTTAATACATATATATACCATATATCCTCTAGTCTAGTAGAAATGCCAGCTATCGTTATTCCAGTATATTGTATCTCCATTCTTTTTCCAAAACTAAGCAAATAATGAAAAAGTATTCACAATCTGTTAATAAGCAGTAATCCCTGACCAGAAAGCCTGCAAACACTATTCCAGAACTCTGAGAGAAAATCCATGTTGTGCCATCAGATATCTCCCACTTGAACAGCTGATGTATTTTGCTTGTTCTTAGAGAGATTGTCTTTACTGCAGATAATACAGACAAGCTACCACATAGCTCCAAGCAACCAGTTTCAATACTATCTACAAATTGAGACTTTTAACATTGGACACCAAAACATCTAAAAACAGCAACACTGTGTTACTCATTTTGGTCTCATAGAAAAAACAACTTAGCACCTGAGCTTATAATTAGAAATGCAGTAGTGACTTCATACATGATTTCTAATGCACATTCCATCATGCTGTGACTCCTTGGTTTCGTCTGCTGCAGCAGTTGGATGCAATCTCCTCCACAGTAGAAAAGAAAATACATTTTCTCACAGGACAAGCAGGATAGTAGTCCTCACACATGGGTGACATCATCAGGATGGAGCCCAATCACGGAACACTTTTGTCAACATTTCTAGAACTTTGACTGGCACCTACTGGGCATGCCCAGCATGGCACTAACCCTGCAACCAGCAGGGGTCCCCCTTCAGTCTCTTTTTTTTCTGCGCAGCAGTAGCCACGCGGGTTAACGAGCTTTCCAGAGATTCCTGACAGGAATTTTCCTCACAGAACCTTTTAAAAAAATTTTTAAACAATTTCTACCCCATAGGGGTCCCCCTATCAATTCCGTAGTCCGCGGTCGTAAGGTAAGGCTTTACCTTCATTTGTGGTCGATTCCCTTCGAGTTTTCCCTTCAGGGTCTACCGGCCATCGACCGCACCGCAGCTAAATTTTTGTCGAAGCCATGGTGTCGGGTTTTCATCGATTCCCCGATTGTCCTCGGACAATGTCCATCACAGACCTGCAAAGGGATTATGTTTGGGGTCGAACCATGACGTCTTAACCTGCAGCAAATGTGCCTAAATGACACCAAAGGCCGTAAGGCACGTTCCGAGAAAATGGAGTTTCTCTTTCAGGCGAAGCCGCCGACTCCATCGAGCACTTCGACATCGTCCGAGCCGGTGCCATTGACTTCTCGGCAACAGCGAGACACCGGTGCTGCCCTTCCGGCACCAACTACTCCGAAGGCGTTGACTCCTCCTCATCGGCCCCGGAAAAGGACCGAGGAGATCATCGAGAAGCATTGGCACCGGCATCGAAAGGCGAAATCCGCCGATCCAGGCAAGCCCTCGGCATCCGCGTCGATAGAGCTACCGAAGAAGAAATCCCATCCAGAGAAGGCCCCATCTTCCTCTGCAGCCAGATCACCGAGGCATTCCCCACCTTCATTTGTGCCGGAAGCCACGATTCCACTTCCATCGGTGGACCCTCCGGCTACGCCTGTGCTGCCTCCTACTCAGGACAGGGGGTTCCATGCCCCAGACTTCGGCGAGGAATTGGATCGGATGATCCAAGAGGACATCTGAAAAGCACTGCAAGGTTTCCAACCTCCACCAGCACCGAGACCAGCCCCGGTCACCGACCCGATCCCCACGGTGCTTGGCAGACTAGATGCATTGATCGGTGCACTTCCACTGGAGGAACCGAGAATACCGGTGTTTCCAATGCACTGAGACCAGAACCGTACCTGGGCCGTCTGGACTTCTACCACTGACTCCCCCGTCGATGTCACCGGTTCCATCGGTGCCTACTTTACCATCAATGCCACCCCGTCCACAATCGGTGCCACCGTCGGTACCACCATCGATGCCGTCGGTGCCTCCTCCGGTGCCATCAATATCTAGGCCTGGTCCTTCAGGATTAACACCATTTCTTCCCTTGGGTGATCCTATGGGAGCTGGTGATCAGCCTTACGATCCTTGGACCGATGACTCTTCTCAGGATTCTGATGATCTGCCTTCAGAGCCCTCTCCCCCTGAGGAAAGACAACACTCTCCTCCAGAGGGACCTGTCTTTCATTAATTTCATAAAGGAAATGTCTGAAACTATTCAATTTCAGATTCAGACAGAAGAGGATTCAAGGCATAAGATGCTGGAAGTACTCCAGTTTGTGGATGCACCTAAGGAAATTATGTCTATTCCTATTCATGAAGTCCTTATTGACCTGCTAAAGAGGAATTGGGAGCATCTAGGCTCCGTACCACCTGTCAACCGAAAGACAGATGCCACCTACCTTGTTCAGACAGTCCCTGGGTTTCAAAAACCACAGCTGGATCACCACTCGGTAGTCGTTGAATTAGCCCAGAAGAAGGCACGACATTCTAAACCTCATTCCTCCATACTCCCAGGGAAAGAACAGAGGTCCCTGGATGCATTTGGCAGACGTGTCTTCCATGGATCAATGCTCATCTCTTGCATTGCTTCCTACCAGTTATACATGACCCAGTATAACAGAGACCTTTTTAAGAAAATCTAGGATTTCTCTGAATCATCCGAACAATTCCAGGATCAGCTCAATGCTCTGGCTCAAAGGTCTAGATGCTGGCAAGCATGAGGTCTGCGCTGTCTATGACATTTTTGACACTGCCTCTAGAGTGTCAACAGCGGAGATTAGTGCAAGAAGGTGGGCCTGGCTAAAGTCCTCTGACCTACGACCAGAGGTACAGGACCGGTTAGCTGACCTGCCCTGCGCTGGAGATAATCTCTTCGGAGACAAGATCCAAGAAACAGTAGCACAGCTGAAGGATCACCATGAGACACTGCGGCAGCTTTCATCAGTACCTTCTGATTCCTGTTCACTTCTAAGAGGACTTTCCGAAGGGACTCTAAGCGGCCGTCTTTCAAGCCACAGAGATATTATCCTCCTGCTGCTCAAAGTCGTCCTTCCAGGCCTTACGAGAAGGGTCAGCCCAGACAAGCCAGACCTCAAAAGACCCAGCCAGCCCCTCAACCAGGCCCAGCTGCTGGGTTTTGACTCCTCTCTGGAGAGCATAAGCCAACCTCCTCTACTGTCCGTACCAGTCGGCGGTCGACTGTCCCACTTCATCAACATATGGCACACAATCACTTCAGACCAGTGGGTACTAGTTCAAGGTTACCACCTCAACTTCCTAACTGTACCGACAGTCTCCCCTCCTCGGCTGACATGGGGATCAACTGACCATTCCTCTCAACTGGAGGAGGAGGTTTCGGTCTTTCTCAAATCCCATGTAATAGAACCAGTGCCCCTCTCCCAACAAGGGCAGGAGTTCTATTCTTGGTATTTTCTCATCCCAAAAAAGTCAGGGGGCATTCATCCAATTCTGGACCTCCGTGCCTTGAACCAGTATCTGCAAAAAGAGAAATTCAGAATGGTAACCCTGGGTTCCCTACTTCCTCTACTGCAAAGTGGAAATTTGCTTTGCTCTCTAGATCTTCAGGACGTGTATGCACACATTGCCATCATGCCGTCTTACTGAAAATTCCTTCGGTTCCTAGTCGGTCCCAGGCACTTCCAGTATTGGGTGCTGCCATTCGGCCTGGCATCCACACCTCGAGTCTTCACCAAGTGCCTCGTAGTGGTTGCTGCCTACCTGAAGGGTCAAGGAGTCCATGTCTACCCTTATATCGATGATTGGTTGATAAGGGCTCCGACCCAAACACACACACTAGAATTCTTACGTCTAACACTCAATACACTTCTGTCTCTCGGGTTTCTAGTCAACTATGCCAAGTCCAAAATAGTTCCATCTCAAACCCTATCCTTCATAGGGGCAGATTTGAACACCTTACAGGCAAAAGCCTTCCTCCCTCAGGATCGAGCTCACACTCTCAAGTCCCTGGCACAATACCTCCTCGCTCGAGATTTCTCGACGGCTCATCATTTCCTCATCTTGCTGGGTCATATGTCACTCCCATGGCCCACCTGGCCATGAGAGTGACACAGTGGACCTTGCGATCCCAGTGGGCTCAAGCTTATCATCCAATGTCTAGCATTGTCCACGTTACCAAACAGCTCCGCCTGTTGCTGGCCTGGTGGATGCAACACTCCAATCTCCTTCAGGGCCTTCCTTTTCAGGCCCCAAAACTTCAGATTACCTTGAAGATGGATGCCTCCAACTTAGGGTGGGGTGCTCATGTTGACGACCTGCAGACTCAGGGAACCTGGTGTCAGAAAGCTCTGTTTTCAAAGCTG
The DNA here is from genome assembly GCF_901001135.1 of Rhinatrema bivittatum. Lineage (NCBI taxonomy): Eukaryota > Metazoa > Chordata > Amphibia > Gymnophiona > Rhinatrematidae > Rhinatrema > Rhinatrema bivittatum. The sequence goes on along the minus strand of NC_042631.1, from coordinate 50,248,016 downwards.
GTATTTAGCAATCTGTAGTTATTTAGAATAGTTGTGGGTGGATCCTTGGACCAGTGGCAGATAACCACACCCTCGGGGGAAATCCCAAGAGGTACCACTGGTCAGGCTTAGTGTAGGAGACAGATACACACTAGTTCTTTTATTAGACAATATAGTAAACCACCAAAGGTGGCAGTAGTGAACTGGAAGCGCCTGGCTGGGCTTTAGTCCCTCAGGTTCTGGAACAGCGATCCCCAGGTGGCTGAACTGTAGAGAAACTAAGAAAGTGAGTAGGCAGTATATGCAGAGTTCTGGAACAAGTCCCTTGATGGTAACACTCACACAATAGTCTCTTGAGGCAGCCCAGAATTGGTATGCATTAGGCCCTCGAGGAGCGAGTACCTGATCCCAGGGAAAGTTCTGAGAGAGAGATGGAAACTCACTGATGTTGTAAGCAGTGATGACTTCATAGCAGAAGTGGTATCCAGGAGCAAGTCCGGGACGTGGTCCCTCGAGGAGCAAGTACCGGTTCTGGACTGTGACCTGAAAAGAAAAAGAGAGCAAGGCCCCTGAGGAGCGGGTACCTCTAGTGAAGTCCAAGGAGGCAGAATAGCTAGGGTTGCGGAGAACGAATCCCATCCGCAGCGACCAGGAGGAAGCTAAGAAAACCAATCCCTTGCTAACTCGTCTTGTTAGCAAAAACTGAAACCTTAAATATCTGGAGCTGGTGATGTCATCTCAGGCGGACACCCCTGAGGTTCTCACCAACGCTGGTACATCAGTCGGGCCACGCGCACCCTTAGGCATCTGGGCAACATGGCGGCTTGCAGCGTCGAGCCAGTCTGGGGACGCCGGAGGAGGACGGCATGGAGACGCCGCAGCAGCTAGCCTTCCATCAACCCCAAAGGGAGTCACCAACGAGGTAAGGTGGGCGGAGCGGAGACGTCGGGCAGCGATGGACACAACACCTGGTCTCCAAAGGAAGCCAAACTTCAGATAAATTTCCTGGAGCTTCGGGCGATCAGATATGCCCTAAGAGATTTTCAGGATTGCCTCTCCAACAAAGCTATCCTGATTCAGACCGACAACCAGGTGACGTTGTGGTACATCAACAAGGAAGGAGGAACAGGCTCCTACCTTCTGTGTCAGGAAGCTGCACAGATATGGGCGTGGGCTCTTTCCCACTCGATGTACCTCAGAGCAACATACTTGGCGGGCGTGGACAATGTTCTGGCGGACAAGCTGAGTCAGAACTTTCATCTGCACGAATGGTCTCTCAACCCCACGGTAGCGGACACAATCTTCCAACCAATTAGTAAAAATTTGTAACCTATCATTAAAATCATCCATTGTACCTGAAGACTGGAGGATAGCTAATGTAACCCCAATATTTAAAAAGGGCTCCAGGGGCGATCCGGGAAACTACAGAGTGATTAGCCTGACTTCAGTGCAGGAAAAATAGTGGAAAGTGTTCTAAACATCAAAATCACAGAACATATAGAAAGACATGGTTTAATGGAACAAAGTCAGCATGGCTTTACCCAAGGCAAGTCTTGCCTCACAAATCTGCTTCACCTTTTTGAAGGAGTTAATAAACATGTGGATAAAGGTGAACTGGTGGATATAGTGTACTTAGATTTTCAGAAGGCATTTGACAAAGTTCCTCATGAGAAGCTTCTAGGAAAAGTAAAAAGTCATGGGATAGGTGGTGATGTCCTTTCGTGGATTACAAACTGGCTAAAAGACAGAAAACACAGAGTAGGATTAAATGAACAATTTTCTCAATGGAAGGGAGTGGGCAGTGGAGTGCCTCAGGGATCTGTATTGGGACCCTTACTTTTCAATATATTTATAAATGATCTGGAAAGAAATATGAGTGAGATAATCAAATTTGCAGAAGATACAAAATTGTTCAGAGTAGTTAAATCACAAGCAGATTGTGATAAATTGCAGGAAGACCTTGTGAGACTGGAAAATTGGGCATCAAAATGGCAGATGAAATTTAATATGGATAAGTGCAAGGTGATGCATATAGGGAAAAATAACCCATGCTATAATTACACAGTGTTAGGTTCCATATTAGGTGCTACAACCCAAGAAAGAGATCTAGGCGTCATAGTGGAAAACACATTGAAATCGTCGGTTCAGTGTGCTGCGGCAGACAAAAAAGCAAACAATGGGTACTTGCCGGGTTCTTATGGCCTGGATTGGCCACTGTTGGAAACAGGATGCTGGGCTTGATGGACCCTTGGTCTGACCCAGTATGGCATTTTCTTATGTTCTTATGTTCAATGTTGGGAATTATTAAGAAGGGAATGGTGAATAAAACGGAAAATGTCATAATGCCTCTGTATCGCTCCATGGTGAGACCGCACCTTGAATACTGTGTACAATTCTGGTCGCCGAATCTCAAAAAAGATATAATTGCGATGGATAAGGGGAATGGAACAGCTCCCCTATGAGGAAAGACTAAAGAGGTTAGGACTTTTCAGCTTGGAGAAGAGATGGCTGAGGGGGGATATGATAGAGGTGTTTAAAATCATGAGAGATCTAGAACAGGTAGATGTGAATTGGTTATTTCAGATAATAGACTAGGGGGCACTCCATGAAGTTAGCGTGTGGCACATTTAAAACTAATCGGAGAAAGTTCTTTTTCACTCAACGCACAATTAAACTCTGGAATTTGTTGCCAGAGGATGTGGTTAGTGAAGTTAGTATAGCTGTGTTTAAAAAAGGATTGGATAAGTTCTTGGAGGAGAAGTCCATTACCTGCTATTAATTGAGTTGACTTAGAAAATAGCCACTGCTATTACTAGCATTGGTAACATGGAATAGACTTAGTTTTTGGGTACTTGCCAGGTTCTTATGGTTTGGATTGGCCACTGTTGGAAACTGGATGCTGGACTTGATGGACCCTTGGTCTGACCCTGGCGATTTTTCATGTTTTTTCTTATGCATAAAGCTGCCATCTTTAGTTTCATTGGTTCATGCTTATGGTCCCAGTTGTGCATCTAGTTAGTTGGGTGTCCATATTGTGAGTCTAGTTGGGCATTTACCTGAGCACCCAGTTAGTGTGCATTTACACTCAGTTGTTGTACTCGCTATCTGAAGCAACATGCTGGGAGCTCAGTTTTGTGTGTTTCTCGAGACATAAGTGTTGAGTGCCTAATTTTTGGACTCCTAAATTTTGGTGTCTATTTGCAGCATGGACACAGCTGGGTGCATTGTTCAGATGCCTGACAGGGCATACAGACAGCCTGATGGTGCCAGTATCAAAGAAGCCTAAGCATCCTACTCTTTGTGTTGCTTGTCATATTTGGGCATCTCAACCGAGCGTTCCCTCTAACTTGTGCCAGCGCTATTTGGAAGCTCAGGGAGTATTGCCTCTGTTTGATTTTACTAAGCCTGGGTCTTCCCAGCTTGATGCGGGAATGGAAAAAGAGCTTTTAGAGGTATCGCCTAATTTTGGGACTCCCCAAACTGGTTCTTCAGCGGGGGAAAGTAGTTCAGTGAGTGCAGGACCCGTGCCTCCTGGTTTTGGTATGGATTCCTCTCCTTTTATTGAGTAGAATTTTTTTCAGGGACTGCAGTCTTTGTTCAGGTGCAGTCCTCTGCCCCAGCCAAGCTTAGGTCAGGATCAAAGGCTGCGGGTAAGTGTCGGAGTATGCCTAGACCTGCTTCGGGTTTCCGGATAGGACCCAGATGGCACGGATGATGAAGCAGATTTTCTCCCTGGTGGATGGAGAAATTCCTCTGGGATTGGAGCTGTATAGAATTATGTTGCATTTCTTTTACAGAGATGAGTTGCTGGCACTGATTTCACAGACATTGTAGATGCTGGGAGTACTGGTGGCTAGATTCACGTCTGAGCCAAAGAAGGGATCCCATTTTGATTTCTTTGCGTAAAGCCTCCTGTTTCTTCCCTATTATGGAGGCCATTCAATAATTGATTGTTTTTGAATGGGTTGCCCCGGAAGCTATTTTTAAAGGGGGACGAACCTTGGAAAGGCGGTACCCTCTGGATTCAGCGGCAAGAGAGCTTTTGCGATTTCCAAAAGTGGATTTGCTTGTGTGTGCCATTAACAAGTGGATGACTATCCCTGTAGAAGGGGAACTGCCTTGAATGCACAAGATAGGAGAATTGAGGCTATCCTTAAGCAAGGTTTTGAAGCAATTGCAATGAATTTGCAGATAGCTTCTTTTTGTTCCCTGGTGGCTCACTCTTGTTTACTTCTTTCTCAGGAGGTCGATGAGCTTTGTGTGAATTCCAGGGCAGCGTTCTAACCAGCAGCCACCTTTTTTGGCAGATGCGGGCTGCGATTTGGTTCACACTTTGGCCAGAGGGGTGACTTCGGTAATAGAGACCAGGCATCAGCTATGGCTGAGTCCCAAGAAGCATGAAGGTAGGTGATCTAAAAAAGCCATTAGGAAAACAAAAAGAATAGATGCCTTGATCTTTTTCAATTCTTTATTTAAGTGGAGATGTATCTATTTATTTATTTATTTATTTTTAAATTCTTATATACCGACATTCCTGTATAGAGTACAGATCACACCGGTTTACACTGAAAAACATAACAGTCGCTTGGGTGCGATACAAGGAACATATAAAGCAGTCACATGGGAGCGATACAATGAACATTTAAAAATAAGGAGCATTTAAAAACAAGACGATAAATAACTTCAGTACAGATTAAGATACGATAAATAACTTCAGTACAGATTAATATTCGGGTCCATTCAAGTAAGGACAAGGAAACTAGAAGGCTGTTAAATACTAGGTGGAGGGCTCACAACTTTGAAGCGCTGATTAATGGGGGGCATTGGGATGCAAAATGAGTTACAGGTTAAATTACAGGTTACTTGGGCAGTTAAAATAATGGATTATAGACAACAGGTCTAGGGAAACGCTGTAAGGGGTGAGGCTGGACAAGTTGGGGCAGGTGTAAATGAAAGGTTTAAAAAGGGGGGCACCAGAATAAGCTCTGGGAGGACTAGTTCAGAAATACAGCGTGCTCTTGTCCACGAAGCTGCTTTAGAGAGTGCTTATCTAAAATATTACAGCCCGGCTCTGGCCAAGTTTCGCCGTTATCACAACGGCTGCCTCAGGGGCTAAAAATAAATTATACATAACACTGTATATAAAAAATCAAATATTAATAACTCAAATATAAATAAAACATAAATATTAAATTACAAAAAAATAGAAACATTTTTGCTAAAAACATTTTTTAAAAACTAAAAATTCAAAAATGGTGACAGTTGAGATAAAACTATTAAAAAATCTTTACGGTTGCAATTTGCCCATGTAAAAAAAAACTCCAATTTACAAAGCTGATATCCAAAATATTGATTCTCAATTTATGATATCAAAAAAATGTATTTTTAGTAATGCAATATAACCTAAGTTGGTCGGCAATTATCAATATAATTTACTAATTTGAAATTTTTTTTTACCTTAGATATATCTATTTTTTGTATATATCTATTTTTTATTTGGACTCAGGGTAGCTGAACAAGCTGTAGACTTGTATGTCACTTATGTCTGTGCATACGTTATCCGCAATAGCATTGAATCTGTAAAAATGTACATGAAATTGTCACTAATCATGTATATACATTGTTTCAATATGAATTGCATTTATTTGAAATAACATTTAAGTAAAAATGTCTTTTCTTATGCATAGACTGACCTTGTCACTTTAAAAGTAAGTCATAATCTTGTGAATGCGATTCATCTATTGGCTCCTAAATTCAAAAAACCGCATTGGTCATACAGTGCGCAAGAGTAATTTATATTCTTTGTTCAAAAATCAGTGAAAAGTATTGATATCAAGGTACTGATATTGATTAAGGTTTCTATTTCTTAGTTGTCTAAAATGTTAGTAACCAATAAGTAAAAAACCAATAAGTAACCAATAAGTAAAAAAATGAGTGAAAAATATGAACTGTACCTTTTCCAGTTCAACTTGTTATGTTCTGTGTGTCTAGAGTTAGACAGTGAGCCCCTGGGTCGTGGTAAGGGTAGACTCCACCCACAGGGAGGAGCCCTGTGGTGACTCACCACAACAGGTGGAGTCTCAGTGATGATGGACAACAGAGAAATAACTTTATTATACTGCAATGGTGACCCAAGGAATGGGTAATGAACTTAGTCCAAGATGTCCAAGAGAAAATTCTTTTTCACTCAATGCACAATAAAGCTCTGGAATTTGTTGCCAGAGGATGTGGTTAGTGCAGTTAGTGTAGCTGGGTTCAAAAAAGGTTTGAATAAGTTCTTGGAGGAGAAGTCCATTAATGGCTATTAAGCAAGTTTACTTAAAGAATAGCCACTGCTATAAATTGCATCAGTAGCATGGGATCTTCTTAGTGTTTGGGTAATTGCCAGGTTCTTGTGGCCTGGTTTTAGCCTCTGTTGGAAACAGGATGCTGGGCTTGATGGACCCTTGGTCTGACCCAGCATGGCAATTTCTTATGTTCTTATGTTCTTATGAACTATTAATACCCAATACTACAGTGATCAATAAAGCACATATAATCAATGCATGCAGAGTGTATGTGAAGCATGTTTAAACTCCAGCAATGGAGGAATGAAGTGATACATTGAGAGCTATACTTGTATTCCTTAGACGTGAAATAAAAATCCGTATCTTATACAGTGAGCACAGCACATATCGTGAAATCTTACGGATATAGGGGCAGATTTTAAAATCTACGCCCGATTTTATAACATTTTATAGCATGCTGCCGCACGCATGTTATAAAATCCAGGGTCGGCGCCCACAAGGGGATGCACAATTGTGCAACTTGCACACGCCAAGCCGCGCAGGCTGCCTCCGTTCCCTCCGAGGAATGCAAGATAGGCTCGGCGCACGCAGGGGGAGGCAAGGGTAGGTTTTCGGGGTTTGCGCAAACAAATCTACTCCTGTGCGCACCTTTTAAAATCTACCCCTAAACGCTATGGGGTAGATTTTAAAAGGTGCACGCGGGAGTAGACCGAGGCATCTATTCTTTTTGTTTTCCTATCAGCTATGGCTGAGAAATTGCTATGGCTGAAAAATTGGTTGGCTCATACATTCTTGAAGTTTAACCTTACGAAATTGCCCTTTAAAGGCTCCCTCTTGTTTGAAAGTGAGCTGGAGAAAATGGCCAATAAGTGGGGTGAGTCCCAAGTTCAGACACCTCGCTTCTTCAGCACGAGAGGTCGTGCTAGGAGTTTCAAATGTTTTCTACCCTACAGAGGAATTGCCCTTCAGAGAACTCTATGTTTAATCGTCTCAGTCCTTTCGTCACATGCAGCCCAGACAGGGCGCAGGCTTGGGTGGTGGAGACCCTGAGCCCCCCAATGAAGGTGTGCCAACGCATCCCCGACATCAGGAGATAGGGGGTTGACCCTATTGTTTGTTGGAGGTGGGTCAAGTTCACATCAGAACAGTAGGTTCTGGAGTTGATAAGAGATGGATGTGTACTGGACTTTTGCAGTGTTCTTTGGATCATTTTCTTGGTGTCTCCACTGCCAGTCTTTTCTGCGGAGAACTGCAGGTAGTATTCATTGCCAAGACTCCTCAGCCTGGTTCCAGTGCCCATGTCACAAGTAAATAAGGGCTGATAAATGATGGGGCAGTGAAATCTCAAATTGTCCAAAGTCTTTATCTTTAAAAGATATTTGATTATGTGTCACAAAGAATTATGGGATTTATTATAAATGTCCATAGTCCCCCGACACAGACTGTGATTCGTACACCTGCATCGGGAGGGACCAAAATTTTAAAATAGAGTGAAATAAACAATTGTTACATATTTTTTGTACAAGGACAAATATGGCATCAGAAAAACAGAGAAATACGGAAGAAGTGACATCACGCTTGCAGATGACAACTTAATCGGGATTCTCCTCCAACAGCTTTAGAAATCTCCATTTACCATAGGTATCCTACGCGCAAAACACCGATTTCTTTACAATCTCTCCCCTCTACTGAACGCTGATGTCGGTAAGGAAAAAATCGGTTGATTTTAAGAAGTTCTCGTACCAGAAATTAGCGCAGGACGTAGGGCCAGAGACGGCAGCAATGGCGCTCGAGGGGGAAGGCCCACTCACGAGCGAAATCGGGGTTCTCCCCTCTTTGGCGGATGATGAGCTACTGACATGGGCAGAAATGAAACGATGGTTTGCGGACCTAATAAAAGATTTACAGGAGCATAAAGCAGAAATAATGACCTCGATTGACGAACTGAAGGAAGAAATTGCTGACAATGGGCGGAGGATTTTTGAAATTGAATCGAGAGTCGACGCACATGGCGAGGACATCAAACTGTTCTGTGATATGCATTCCTCTCTATTTACTGAAATAGAGCATTTATCAGAGAAAGTTGAAGACTTGGAGAATCACTCCCGACGCCAAAACCTCAGATTCAGAGGTATCCCAGAAACTCCTGAAAATCTAAACTGCACAGAGGTGGCTATTCAGATTAGTAACATGCTGCTGACTGGAAATAGTGACACTCCGGACATTAACAACTCACTATCCATAAAAATAGACCGCGCACACCGTACCCTGGGAGCGAGTCCAAACAACAAACCAAGGGACATTATCGCTTGCTATCACGATTACCATACCAAGGATCAGGTCGCTGCGGCTGCAAGGAAACAAACAGCATGGATCTGAGGTAATGATCTTTGCTGATCTTCTCCAGTGACTGTTCGCAAACGCCAGAAAATGTGGAGTATAACGGAGACCCTTCGCAAGGACAATGTAAAATACCGATGGCTCTTCCCTTTTGGATTGAGCTTTATCTTGAAAGGAGTCACTAACCAGGTGAAGACACTGCAGGATGCATCTAGAGTCCTAAAAGATGCTGGATACTCCGGATTCTAAGTGCCCACTACTACCACGAAATTACCATACAGGAGGGAAGATCCCCCTAAGTGGCAACGGGTTGCTAAAGGAGGTCGAAGATTATGGCACAATACGGAATTTGAAGATTCCCTGAAGGATCAGACTTGAATCCTCCGAACGAATTTGACTCATGTTATCTATTTACTTGACAGCGGTCACTAAACTTTGGATTTTAAGTGCTTTAGAGTTACCGCACACAGTCAGCTCTTCATGAGAGCTCCAAGGTAACTTGGAGTGACTCAGCTCTTTAATCAAAGTCTGCCTACTGGTTTGTATATTTAAGTTGAATGTACTGGAGTTTCTTTACTTTAAGAAAATTATCTTTCATTCACATGTTAAGCTGTTGGGGGGTCACTGAGTCTGTTGGGGTGACTGCCTCCTCTCTATATTTCAGAATGCAATCTCAATGGGGAGATAGTATTGAATTGGGAAGAGGTTTACTCTTGGGGGGACCGTGGATCTGGTACAACAGTATGGTCGGGCACTCAAGGGTAGTGTGCAGAAATGTATGCTACCTCACAATGTTATAATACCTTATACTGGATGGAACATCTTTCACAGATAGAGGTTATGGCTCATGGGTACTTCACTGTCCTTATCCACCTTATATGAATGGCGGACATTAATCTTTTATCCCTTAATGTTAAGGGATTAAACACTCCCCTAAAAAGACATCGCTTGTTTGCTGACCTAAAACGATATCATACCACGATAGCTTTTCTCCAAGAAACACATCTGAAACGTCGTTATGAATATCTCTTAAAACACCATTTATATCCTTCTCAATATTGGGCGGCGTGCACCAAGGCTCATAAATACACGGGCGTAGGCATATTGTTGGAGAAAGATTTTATTTTTTAATTGATTTCTTACCTGCCTGACCCTGAGGGTAGATACTGCTGACAATTGCCATAGCTGGGTAGAAATTCACTTTAGTAAATATTTATGTACCCAATACTGACCAAGGCCAATTCTTTGAAAAGATAACTAGCATTATAGAAGATAAAGCAGAAGGCCATCACATACTTGGAGGAGATTTTAATCTAACTATTAATCCCCATTTAGATACTTCTCTGGGGCAATCTTCGGCCAAAGGAAAGGATCGAAGAACACTTAAAAAGTGTTTAAAGAGGTTAGATCTGTTTCACACCTGGAGAAATAGATACCCCAAATCTAAAAGATTTACCTTCTATTCCAGAGCTCACTACTCCCACTCAAGAATAGATTTACTGGGTTAGATTTTCAAAGGGTTACAAGCGTGGGTTACGCGTGTAACCCCTGAAAGCCTACCCCAAACCCCCCTGCGCGCGCCGAGCCTATCTTGCATAGGCTCAGCCTATCTTGCATAGGCTCGGCGGCACGCGCAAGCCCCAGGACGCACATAAGTCCCGGGGCTTTCCCTGGGGGCAAATGTCGGGGGCGTGTCGGGGGGCATGTCGCGGTTGGCGCATCATCGGGGGCATTCCGGACGTGTGGCCACAGCCTCCGGACCAGACCATGGTGCGCCAGCAGCCAGCCTGGCGCGCGCAAGTTACGCCTGCCTTGGGCAGGCGTAACTTTCCCGGTAAAGGTGGGGGAGGGAAATAGTTAGGGCTGGGGGGCTGGTTAGTGAGGGGAAGGTGCAGGGGGGTGTGTGGAAGGAAAGTTCCCTCCAAGGCCGCTCCGATTTCGGTGCGGCCTCGGAGTGAATGGAGACAGGCTGTGCATCTTGACACGCGCAGGCTACCGATTTTGGGCAGCTTTGTGCGCACTGACCCAGGATTTTAAAGGATATTTGTGGCAACGCGCATATCTATTAAAATCCAGCGTACTTTTGTTTGCGCCTGGTGTGCGAACAAAAGTACGCACGGCGTACTTTTATAAAATCTACCCCATTGTGTGTGTCTAAAGGTTGCATTAATTGGACGTCTAAGCCCATGATTGAACCAATTACATGGTCTGACCATGCGCCCATCAGACTGTCACTTACAATTTCCCAATATGATAAGGGTAAACAATACTGGCGACTTAATGACAACCTACTAGAAAGTGAAGATTTTGTGACCCAAATCCGCAGGGACTTAAAGGAATATATACAGTTTAATGATAAAAGATGGCATTTCCATGATGGTCCTTTGGGATTGTCTAAAGGCCGTCATCTGTGGTAAATTAATTGCCAGGGGGGCTTACTTAAAAAAGTTAGTGAACAATGAAAAGATGGCCATCACTGCAAAAATTTGCCTCCTAGGTAACCTGCATCAAACATCTGGATCACAAAAACTTCTGACACAAATTGATCACTGCAGGAAATCCCTAGAAGAGTTAGATGCCGCTCAGTTAGCTCATCGATTGGAACTTTGTAAACAGGCCCACTATGAAGGTGGAAACAAAGCAGGTAAACACTTGGCACATAAATTGAGATTGCTACAGGCTCAAAATAATGTTGTCAAACTTAAACATGAATCAGGTCACATTTTGACCACTAACATGGACATTAGACAACGTTTCTTAAGATTTTATATAGAGTTGTATAGCATTGATTCTTCTATTGCTCAGGAGCAGATAGATCTTTATCTTCAATATCTGCCTCTGCCCCAGCTACTACCTCAACAAATAGAATCTTTAGATAGAGAAATAACGGGAGCTGAAGTGATGTGGGCCATAAAATCCCTAAAAATAGGAAAATCACCTGGTCTTGATGGCTATACTGCAGTTTTTTATAAAAAAATGTATAGATATCCTTACACCACTACTAGTCCGACTGTTTAATTCATTGCGAGGCCACACTAGTTTGTCTCAGACAGCCAATTTAGCGGGAGTCACACTGCTAGCTAAACTAGGAAGAGATCCTGCAATCTGTGGATCCTATTGACCCATCTCATTAATTAACATAGACATGAAACTGTTAGCCAAAATATTAGCGAACAGGTTAAATACTCTTTTACCAGATTTAGTGCACCCTGATCAATCCGGTTTTATACCTGGACGAATGGCCTCTGATAACGTTTGCAAAACCGTAGATTCCATTTGGTGGGCCAAAACACAGAAAATTCTATTCCTTCTCTTAGCTATTGATGTAGAAAAGGCCTTTGACTTTGTTCACTGGCCTTTTCTTTTTCAAACACTGTGGGCCTATAAATTTGGGGACACTTTCATTAGATGGATTTAAAAACTCTATACGGAACCTTCAGCTTGCCTGAAGGTAAATGGAGGTTACTCTTTGCCTTTTAATGTGGGTCGGGGTACTAGACAGGGATGCCCTCTTTCCCCTTTACTTTTTGCTTTATTTTTAGAACCTTTCACTTGTATGATTCGCAAAAACAACAATATCACTGGAATTCAGGTGGGGGAGTTCTCCTCAAAACTATCCTTATTTGCAGATGACATATTGTTTACTATAACCAACCCCCATAGTTTCCTTCAAGCGATTCGTGAAAAAATTTCAAAATTTAGCCAAGTCTCAGGCTTTAAAATTAACTGGGACAAATCTGAGCTGCTTAATATCTCAGTGACTGAGGCAGTGGCAGAACAAATTAGGAAAAATCACCCATTCCGCTGGGCATCCACAAAGCTTAAATATCTGGGAATCTATCTAAGCAATTCACAAGACTTATTTCAACTCAACTATCCCCCCTTAATAGCTAAAATATATAAAGATTTGGGAGAATGGGACCGGTACCATATCTCTTGGCTTGGTCGGTTAGCAGTAGTCAAAATGAATATTTTTCCTCGCATGCTATACCTTCTTCAGACTTTACCAATAGATATAGCGGCTACAACTCTGGATTAATGGCAGCGGGGAATCCTAAAATTTATATGGAAAGGGAAATGCTCTCGAATAGCACAAAGAATACTCATGCTACCCAAGACTCAGGGTGGACATCACTACCAAGGAGCGGCCCAATTAAAATCCATTATAGACTGGCACAAAATTAAACATAAAAAACCATGGGTACAATTAGAACAGGCACTATTAGGACAGATGCCCATCTCTGCCATTTTGTGGCAACCCCGAGCTTCATGGAAAGGACCCCAGCAATTACCAGAAACTATCCAACTTTCTTTAAAAATCTGGGACCTTTGGAAGAAACGGTTAGTGGGTCAGAGGACATATTTCCTTTTTATTTCACAATCTCCATTTTGCGCCTGCTACGCACCCACAACCTTTTAGAAATTGGATAGCGAAGGGGATCATCCATCTCTCCCATGTATATGAACCTGGCGGTATGGTCCCATTTAGCTCGCTACGTGATAGGTATCACCTGAGCAATAAAGATGTGTTCCCTTATCTGCAAATACGTCACTTTATAATACGTAAGGGAATTCTAGATGAGCTAGCATTAGGGATACCCCCATTTGAGAGCTTGTGCAGACAGGCTGATAAGTCTCATGTCTATCTCTTGTATTTATACGCTTCTATCTGAGGGGTTTAGGCTCAAGTTCTCCCATATTAAAGCTTGGGAAGAGGATCTACAGTGTTCCTGGAACATGGAGGATTGGAAACAAGTTTATGCACACTTGGGGAAAGGGTTAATATCTGCGAGTCACATAGAAAACAGCTGTAAATTGCCGATCAGGCTATGTCATATGGTTCCGGGAACCTCCAATCAATGCTGGAAACTATGCCTTGGAAAGGGTACGTTTATTCATCTTTGGTGGTCATGTCCTAAACTACAGGGTTTATTGTCTCAGGTGTCAGAGTGACTTGCTGTAATTTTGCAGGTTCCTGTAACCCTAGAACCAGCGCAAGCACTGTTGAACAAAGAGTCATCAGCCCATGATAAAATACAAAATTGCTTTATTAAATATGTACTCACAGCATCAAGATGTGCCATTGCTAAATTCTGGAAGGACCCTCAGATTCCGTCATTACAATATATTCAATCACAAGTGATGGTTATGCATACATTAGGCAAAATTACTGCCTACAAAAACAGGATTATCTCATGCTTTCTTCAAGCATGGACAAGCTATGAGAGATGGCTTCACTCTTTTTTAATACAACATGAGGTACTTATGACAGTTGCGAAGTTTTATACTTACCTAATCTGTTGACTCAGCTTTACATATCTTTCCATGGTCCACGGGAGGGGGGAAGGGGTTAGAGAATTCATGCTGGTTGATCATAAGCTTATGTTATTTCACCATGCTACGTTACCAATGGTGCTTTCCCTTTGGATTTATACTACAGTCTCCTTGTTAATCTCAATCTTTTGCGATATCTGATCGAATTGAATGTTTTCTTTTTTTTTTTGTGCCATGAGCAACGTTTGTGCATTTGGCGGCTGTTATTGTATTCATATGTATATGGAAAGTTTATTGCTTATCAACAAAATAAAAATTTTACAAATTAAAAAAAACAAACAAACCAGAGAAATGCAAAAGCAATCTTACCCCCAGCTTCTATATCTAGATGCAAACAGCAGAACAGCTCTAATGCATAAACATGAAAATTAAAAGTAAAAAATATTATGTTAGGCAAAGTCATTAACTATAATGGCTAGAATTGTTAGTCAGGTATTCTTAGTGGGCTTGCTTAACTTACCCACTAGTAGAGAGTGTATGGGGAAACAGATGTCACACAGGTAAGAGTTTTTCTTTATTTGTTTATAAGGGATATTTGTGCATTCAGTAAGTTTCACATCCTACAAATGTAAAGAACCATATAGAATACCCGATGTGTAATAAGGCTATCTAGCACGAATGAAAGGAGAAAAGTGAAAAACTTACCAGCATTTCCAAAACAAGCTGTAACAGTGACACATCGGGAAAGTCGATGTGCCGGTCAGCAGCTTTATAAACGGCGTCAAAAAGGTTACATGATAGTGGCTGTCTATCAGGGATTGGAGTAATCCCCCAGTTGTGGTTTCTAATTTGAAAACAGACAGACTTTTTGTGATAAAGGAATGTTACTGAAACCAGAGTTACCAGCATTGCAGGGGGGCTGTAACAAATGATATAGGAGAGACCCAATGTGACCAGACCAGACAGCTTAATCATGGCTATGTGTCAATCAAGAAGGGGCATTTCCAGTACTTCAGTCACTTGATCAAATAAATAAGCAAGTAAGCACACCTAGTTCCTATGTCTAATCAACTGGATGAATTCAAATCTAATTTACAAAACTTTCAACAGGATTTGAAAGCTTCCAAATACAAAAAATATCTCTGCAATGAACAGGATTACAACATTTACCCATGGATGAACAAGCCAGCTGCTTCCAAGAAAATTGTCACCTTCGACTCTTCATATGATTCGTCAGGAGACGAATTGGTATGTTCTTCTACAGTTTATACATCTTCTACCTCCTTGTGTCTTTTTTAGACTAACAAGATCTCAATGTTCTCGTGGCACATAGCGCCACTCGAGTCCTCCCAGAATGCAACACATGAGCGTTCACAACGTCCAGATACAAAAGACCCTTGGCTAAGACCCAGTATTCTCAGTCCTCTTTAGTGGTAAACTTGTCCACTAGACATTTATTAGGCGCAGAGATTGATCTTGTGGAGAAAGGCTTATTCTTTGTGCTAGCCCTGTGATATAATGCCTTTCAGATTCACTTATTTTTACAACTTTTTTTTCAGAACACTAAAGATCCGGATGTTCTCATCTATACCGAGGTCATCTGATTGCTCCAGAATTGCCCAGAAATCATCATGCTGCTCACTAGACAACTTGGACCTTCTACTTGCTACTTTTGAAAGACTGATCCTAGTTGATTTACAGCAGTTTGAGTCACAGAAACATTGTCGGCCTTGTAACATGACTAAAAGTGATTAACAAGCATTGAGTTCTATTCTCTTGGATAAATCCGTCATTATTAAACCTGCAGATAAGGGAGGAGGGGTGGTTATTATGGACAGTTACTGCTATATAGCTGAAATTGAACAATAGCCGACTGCAATTATTATATACCCTTAACCACAGACCCTACACCGACCCTACAAGATCAAATTTTGAAATTTAGTTTCTGATGCTTCTGACACTAAACTAATCACTGTTCGTGAAGCCAA
This sequence comes from Rhinatrema bivittatum, assembly GCF_901001135.1. NCBI lineage: Eukaryota > Metazoa > Chordata > Amphibia > Gymnophiona > Rhinatrematidae > Rhinatrema > Rhinatrema bivittatum. Next base: position 50,232,148 of record NC_042631.1, on the reverse strand, counting down.
TTTTCCAAGTTTTCTAAGTTGCTAATTGAAACCCATCCTCTGATGACAATCTTTTATATTTCACCAAAGATATACACATCACTTTCTAAACCACCTGGCAGGCCGATTGTTTCTGGGATAGGTTCTCTTTCAGAACTCCTGTCACAGTTTGTGTGTTGTGACCAGGAATGTGGACCCTTGGACCGGCCTTGCGGAGAAGAGTAGTTGGATTCCGCTAAAGAGAAGGCCGGGTTGGCGGCTGGCTGACTGAGTACCGTGAAGAAGCTTCACCCTGGAAGTCCGCGGTACCCCTGGGAGGAGCACGTGAGGACCTGTACCGCTGGGACTTAGGCGACGGTGGAGCGAAGCAATGAGAGGACGATCCAGAAGTTGAGGCAGGCGGCAGACAGGAGAAACGAAGAGGAGCCGAGGTCAAAAGCCAGAGAATCAAGCAAGGGAATCCGAAACAGATACTGTGGACTGGGACAGGAGGCACCGGAGCAGGAGTCACAGGACAGCAACTAGACACTCTGAAGAGGAACCTCGTTGCAAGACGATTCTAAGCAGGCAGACGCCAGCTTAAGTACCTTGCCGGCGTCTGACGTCATCCAGAGAGCTGTCCGTTGCCTCCGGGTGCTGGACCGTTAAGAAGTCCTTTCTCATGCGCGAGCCCCCAGAGGGGCGGAGCTAGATTCGGACCTCGGTGGCATCTCCCTCGTGGATACGCCGCTGCAGCACGGCCTGGTAGGCTCGAAACTCGCCGCGACTTGGCATGGCTTCCCGGGGGAGAAAGAAGGTAAGGGACTCAGTCGCTAACCTAGCGACCGGGACCACAACATCGTGGACATCCTTTTGAGACCTCTGGTAGCACTTGCGTGCTCATATGTATGAGAGACTGGCCATTTCATTCAATTGCTCCATCAATTGTTTCTTCCACACTCCCAGTTATTTCTAATCATAATGGATTTGGAATCCTTATATTCTAATATTCCCCAAACTGAAGCAATTACTATAGTAACCACTGCCCTCTCTGCATGCACAGATGTACCTTAAGCTCTCATTCCTCTTTTGGTGACTTTTACCAAATTGGCTTTAACCAAGAGCTTTTTCACTTTCAATGTTAAAATTTATGAATAGATTAAAGGCACTGCAATTGGAGCCACCATTGTGGGAATTATGAGCTTTGCTCCTGAAAGAGTATGTCAGGGATTAAACTCTATCAACACATCCAACTTCCCCTTTCTCGGGCCTGCACTGAAGGCAGCAAAATTGTGTAAGCTTTAGCCTGCCACTAGCTGAGACAGGAAATCTGTCTGACAATCTACTTGCACCAGACATGCCTGCACCAGGAATAGATCTCAAACTGTTGCCTACTTCCTCTTACACTTAGTCAGCTAGGTTAACATATTCCAACTGTCTCATGTCCAGTTATGACCTTCCCCCCCCCCCCCCCCCCCCCCCCCGCCTGCCAGCTTACACGTAGTCAGCATAAAGGCCAGGAAGGACATTTATGGTATGACGCTGTAACAGCCAATGAATGATATATGTATTTGCAAAGAACCAATGATGTGATGACAAATCTGCATGCTATGCTATGCTATGGAATTATGTACAATAAAAGGAGCCTCGGGGAAGGAGGAAGAGATGTGACCTTCCCGGGGACACGCTTCACCATGAATCCTGCCTGATGTGTCTTCATTGCTGCAACAACCATGGCCCCTGACATTGCTTGTCTCCATGTGACCCACTTTGAGAATGAATGTTTGTATTCCTCAATATTTTGGCCATTTATTAAAGTCTGGCTACACTAGATTGATGATACCTTCTTCTTATGGTAAGATACTGATATCCAAGTCTATCTATATGTTTTTAGATTGGTTAAACTCATATAATCTTCATTTATGGTTTTCTGCCAGTATTTGTCCATCATAAATTGCCTTCCTTGATATTACAGTATGCCTAATTACGAATTTGTGTTCTCTATCCACAGAAAACCTATAGACAAAAATTATTACTATATGACAGTTGACATTCACCTCACTTACGTAACAACATTCCGATAGGACAGTTTTTCCATTTGCGTTGCTTATGCACTACACGTGAAGAATTTATTTCTCAAGCTCGAATCGTGACCTCCAACTTTTTGCATCATGGTAATCCAGCAAAGATTGTAAAATGTGCCTGTAAACACGCATTATGTTAATCTCGACCTTCTGTTTATGAAATCTACTCCTGCTGATGATGTAATCACCTGTGTGATTTGTTTATAAGGGATTTGCTCATTGATTTGTCCCTATTGGCCTTGGTTACATCCCCACTCTATATTTCAAAAAGAACTGCGTTTTTCTTTTACACACATAGAAAACCTCCGTGATTTGTTGACTTCTCAGATCTAAGGAGACGTGGTTTATATATACTCCTTTTTATGCACTTCCCCCTGTTTTTTACCAGTTCATGATGCTCCATAGGAAGCTTCCACCCCCTTTTTTTTTTTTACTTATTCATATCAGGCATAAAATTTGGGAGTATCCCCTGTTTTTTTACTGTCATGTCTAAATAATATTAGCATTAGATATGTACTTTACTTTGAAGAAGTTCCTTATTTATCCATATTAGACATAAGAACTGGAAGTGCTTACTTGCTTATTTGTTTGATCAAATGACTCAAGCACAGGAAATGCCCCTTCATGTTTGATCAACAGATAGCCATGGTTAAGCTCTTCATCTTTGTTTTTTAACTTAGCTTTCAGACCCTGATGGTCACATCGGGTCTCTCCTGATGCGTCATTGTTACAGTCTCCCTGCATCACGGGTAGCTCCAGTTTCAGTAACATTCCTTTATCAAGAAAGTCTGTTTTCACATTAGAAATCACAACTAAGGGAGTGCTCCGTTGCTTGACAGACAGTCACTATCATGTGATCTTTTTGGCACCGTTTTTGCACTCTTTAATTCTGTTTATAAAGCGCTGACTGGCACATCGGCTTTTCCAATGTGTCCCTGTTATAGATTGTCTTGGAAACACTGGTAAGTTTTTTACTTTTCTCCTTTATTCGTGCTAGATAGCATACCAGATGTGTAATGAGGCTGTATCTGTTTTATTTACATTTGTAGGATGTGAAACTTACCAAATATACAAATATCCATTATAAACAAATAAAGAAAAAATATCTTACCTATGTGACATCCGTTTCCCATACATTCTCTATTAGTGGGTAAGTTAAGCAAGTCCACTAAGAATGCCTAGCTATCTAGCACTTCTAGCCATTATTGTTAATGACTTTGCCTAAAATATTTTTTAATTTTCATGTTTATTCATTAGAGCTGTTCTGCTGTTTGCCTCTAGAGCTAGAAGCTGGGGGTAAGATTGCTTTTTCTTTTGTATTTCTCTGTTTCTCTGATGCCATGTTTGTTCTTGTACAAAATAGTATGTAACAATTGTTTATTTCATTCTCTTTTTTTAATTTATTGGTCCCTCCCAATGCAGTTGTACGAAACACTGCCCATGTTGGGAGACCGTGGAAATCTATAGTAAATCCCATAATTCTTCATGATGGATTTGTGCAATTATAAATAAATATCTTTTAAAGGTAAAGACTTTGGACAATTTGAGATTTCATTGCCCCATCATTTTTTGTTTTTTGATTTGTACTTGGAAAAACAAGAAGTAGGTGCACAGCTCAATGAATCATGGCCATTGCTGTCAAAATAAAATTTCCTCTGCACTCAGGCAGGCCAGACCCCAAAAGTGGGTTATGTACCTGTAGATGGAGACAGAGTAAAGCTGACATCCCGGTTATATAGCCCTGCCCTGACAGCCTGCCAGTATTCTCTGTCTTCAACAGATGGTGGACATGCAGTTCCCTATTGGGGATTGCCTGAAGTTAAAAAATAAAAAAAAGTAAAAAATGGACGATTTTAGGAGAAAACTAGAAGCTGGATAGCCCCACTTGCCTCCTGAGGTGATTAGCGGTAGGTCCCTCCCTCGGTTGAGTGCCTTGTGTCCAGCAGCCTTTTTGGGCATGGACCTAAAAAAATAAATAAATAAATAAAGGGTGGTTACAGGTCGACATAAACTTGGCAGTGAAGGCTTTCATTCTCTACCCCGCGCCTGGAGACCCATTCCTGCCTTCAGCCAGGGAGAACTGAACTCAGTTAAAAAAAAAAAAAAAAAAAGTCGAAAGGCTAGGGAAATTTTCATTTCCTTATCTTGTTCTTACCGGGTTTCAGCATTTTCCGGGTTCAGCATTTTCTCACTCATGTCTCTGGGAAGTTTAGTGAGTGTGGAGGTAGCACAGGCTTGGCAGGTTGAGCTGTCTTTGGCTAGACCCTGCTCCATACTTGGTATCTTGGGCCATGCACCCGTCTCCACCACCCTCCTCCTCTTCTCCTCCTTAACCCCTACTACACCACCCCACCTGACTGCTAGCGGTGCCAATATGGCTGCCTACGCAATCCCTCGCATCCACCACCCACTCTCCAGAATACCTCCCCCCCTCTCCTCCCCTGCCACACCCCCCCTCTCCGCAAATCCCTCATCCCCATCCTTACCTCACCGCTTACACAATTCCTCGGCCTCACCACCCTCTCTATCATTCTTATCAACACGCAATCCCTATCAAAAAAGACGCCAATCCTCAATGACCTGCTCACGGACTGCACCCCAGACATCTGTGCAGTCACTGAAACATGGTTCAAAGACTCAGACACCGTCCATATAAACCAACTCCCAACCACCCTTTATGACATCTTCCCCATCCACCGACCCAAAAAAAGAGGAGGTGGAATCCTCTTAGCAGCTAAAAAATTCCTCAACCTCAAACCCATCAGCATAGCCACTCCACCCAAACTTGAAATAGGTCTATTTAGGGCAGATGCCCTGCAAATCTGTCTTGTCTACGCCCCCCCCCCACCATCCTTGAGTCCGACCCGTCTCCCTTAATTGAATTTTTTGTAGAATGGATAAAAACTGACACCCCCTCCATCATCCTCGGAGATTTTAATCTCCACGTTGACTCTCTCCCCCCCACTGCATCCTGCGACACCTTCATTCAATCCCTCCTTGCCATAGGCTTCCGACAAATCATAGTAACCCCAACCCACAAAGCTGGCCATACGCTAGACCTGATGTTTATCAACTCTAGCTTCCAAACCACCACCACACCCACCTGCACCCCAGTGCCCTGGTCCGACCACTGCCTCATTGAAAGCCGACTCTCTGCCATGAGACCTCTTCCTAGTAACCATACACATCACACTACCATAATTTCCAGAAAAACTTGCCCCAGCGACAAACTTACAGATGCATTAGCCTCGTCCTTACCAAACCTAATCTGCTCTGACCCCGACACAGCCTTAGCGTCCTGGAATAGCCTTACAGAAGACATAGCCAATAAACTATGCCCCCTCTCTAAACGAGTCATAAACACCTCTGCAAAACCCTCCAAGCCCTGGTACACCCAAGAGCTAAAAATCCTAAAAAATAATCTCAGACAGAAAGAGAGAATATGGCGCAAGGACCCTACCCCGCAACACTCCTCTAGCTACAAAACAGCATTACACGAATACAGACTATCTACACTCAAACACAAACGTGACTTCTACTCAAAAAAAATCCATGACTATAAATTCAACCCCAAAGTGCTTTTCTCCTATGTCGCCAGCCTCACCACCCCCATCCCTCCTACCATACCAGACTCTGAGGCAGCCGCCAAATGTGAGGAACTGGCCATCTACTTCCAGAGTAAAATCGCCAACCTCCTCTCCAGATTTCCGTTCTCCAATCTCTGTGCCCCCACCACCCTTACTCCTATCCCCGCCTCATCCCAACCCACAATGGCCACTCTTGACTTCACTTCCTCTAAGGAAATCATTAGCCTCCTTCGTAAACTTAAGCCAGCTTCTCACCCTAGCGACACCATCCCCACCAAAGCGCTAATAGCCATCCCAAACAGCATAGCTAGAGCCATAGCAGACATTATCAACTGCTCCCTCACCCATGGGATGGTCCCAGACTCACTTAAGCACGCTGTCGTCAAACCCCTTCTTAAAAAACCCTCCCTAGACCCTAAAGACCCCTCCAATTTCCGCCCCATCTCCAACCTCCCTCTTATTTCCAAGCTAATGGAAAAAGTTGTTAATTCGCAACTGATGGATTACCTTGAAGATCACGCTATCCTCCATGTTTCCCAATTTGGCTTCAGAAAACATTTTAATACCGAATCCCTACTCCTCTCCCTAGCCGACTACCTCCTCAGAGGTCTGGGCCAAGGCCACAGCTACCTCCTTGCCCTCCTTGACATTTCGGCGGCTTTTGATACCATCAGCCACCACCGCCTCCTGACACGGCTAGAAAGCATCGGCATCTCAGGAATAGCTCTCGCCTGGTTCAAATCCTATCTTTCAAACAGAAAGTTCTCTGTCAAAATTGGAAACAACCTCTCTGCTTCACACCCTTTACAACAAGGAGGAGTCCCGCAAGGCTCATCTCTTTCCTCAACCCTCTTCAATATTTATATCACCCCCCTCTGCCAGCTCCTCACTGACCTTAAACTCAAATTCTATCTCTATGCTGATGATGTTCAGATCATCATTCCCATTCATAGCTCTATATCTGACGCCCTGGAGCACTGGGAAAATTGCCTTGCAGCCATCAACTCCCTCCTCACCAACCTTCAGCTTGCCCTCAACGCAAACAAAACGGAACTCCTCCACATCTCCTCGCAACCGCCTGACCTCATACCTAATGACCCTAAACTTAACCTCCTCTCAGGTCAACCAGCTGTTAGGGACCTCGGAGTTCTCCTTGATCCCAACCTTAGCATGAAACCACAAATCAAATCTATCCTCAAAGCAGGCTTCTTCAAACTCAACGTTCTTAAGAAACTCCGACCCCTGCTGTACACCCAAGATCTCCGCACAGTGATCCAAGCCACCCTTACCTCCAAACTGGACTATTGTAATGCCCTCCTCCTAGGGCTCCCCTTATCTTCAATAATACCCCTTCAACTTTTGCAAAACGCCACTGCAAGGCTCATTACCAACACACGCATACACGAACATATTACCCCTGTCCTCAAGGATCTACATTGGCTTCCCATCCTTTTCCGTATACACTACAAGACCCTGACCATAGTACACAAATCTATCCACACACACAACTCCAACTGGCTTGACCTCCCTTTCACTGCGCCCCTGTCCTCCCGAGCCACCAGATCTGCCAACAAAGGTAATCTACATGTACCGTCCTTGAAGGCAGCTCATCTCTCCTCCACCCATGACCGCTCCATATCCATTGCCGGCCCCGCCCTCTGGAACTCCCTACCCGTCCACTTGCGCCTTGAACCCTGCGCCATCAAATTCAAAAAGAAACTAAAAACATTCCTGTTCAACCAAGCCTACACAGAATAGACCCTCCCTTCCCTCTATTGCTCATACCCCCTAGGTGACCGCCCTTTTCCTTATATTAAGGAATCTAATCACAATGTACATTGTTGTCTTCTTGTTATGACCTCTTGTTGATTTCTTGTTGTTTAATCTATTTTCCCTACTGCTCTAGGTTAACCCCCTGCCCAGTTCGCCTCCCCTGTTGAAATGTACTTCTAAATCTTTTGTTAATATGTGAACCGGTATGATGTCCCCACTAATACCGGTATATAAAAGTTTCTAAATAAATAAATAAATAAAAAATGTGGTAGGCTGCAGCAGTGCCTTCATGCACTTTTCTGAGTGACTTCTTGCTGCGCAGCTGGTGTGTGCATTTTTAGCATGTATTGCATGTCTGCCTGTATGCATAGCTGAGTGCATACTTCAGCACATATCTTATTGCGACATGGCACCTGTTGTGGGCATGAGCTCTTGGGCTGAGGGGGAGTTGGTGCAACCTGCAGGGAGGAGCCCTGAAGGTCCTCACAGTTGACTGGCGGATCTGGCTGTAGCAGAGGTCCAACTTGAGCTTCACTTATACCAGCCCTCAGTTCCTTTAGGTTGAGCGCTCGGATGTTGGGGCTGGCAGGACTTAGGTGGGGGCCTCGCTGACGAATTGGAGGTCCATGGAGAAGGTTTGGTCGCATGCCAGGGTCTAGGGCAGGCTGATTACAGGCATACTCAGAGACAGGAAGTGATCAAGGCAGGCAGCGGTGAGAGTGGTGAGAGTCAGGCAGTGGTCAGTGGCAGGTAGAGTTCAATCGTAGAACAGTGTAAAGCCAAAGTCAAAACCAAAGATCTGTCCGCAGGAAAATGGGATGGATATGTAGGCAGGGAGGTGAAGAGGAGCACAGGCAGGCAGGAGAAGACACTGAAGAACAGAAGATTGACCACATGATGAAGATAGGCACCAGGAACTCATGAACAAAGACCAGTAACGCTGAGGCAACTTGCTGTACTAAACAGTAGTTGACCCAGTGGCGTAGCCAGAAATCAATTTTTGGCTGGGCCCAAGGTTAACATAGGTGGGCACTATGTCTGCATTATGGAACATATAACAACCCTATCTATGAAAAGGCAACACTACAAATATTAAATCAGGTCCTAAATACTAATACACCTCCTATTAGGAAAACAGAACAAGCCAAACTGCTATAGAGCCCCACACAGAAATAACTGTAAAACTATATTAATAAATGTTTCAAAACAGCTGATGAACAGAATAACATCCAACAAAACTCATAAAAATTATTAAAAATTGTCCAAATATCAATAAAATATTTCAAAACAGCAGACACATCACATAATACTCAATAATTAAAATGGCAGTCAATCAAGAAAAATAAACTTAAAATGCCACCTTCACTTACCCTCTCCAGCAACTTTCCTACTCCTTTCCCTTGAAAACACATACCAGGAGCAGCAGCAGCTGCTGAAGCTCTGTCCTTACGGCCCACAAGTCACACACACAGGGCCGGTGCAAGAGTATTTGGCACCCTAGGCGAACCTTCAGAAATGCAACCCCTTCCCTGGATTACCTATTGGCAGCAGCTCCGGCACAGCGCCCCCTCCTTTGGTATTGGATTTGTCTCAGGACCTCTTGTGCTGGTGGGAGTTTGCAACCTCCCAAAATTGTGGCGCCCTAGGCCCCTGCCTAGTTTGCCTAATGGAAGCACTGGCCCTACACAGACAGACAGACACACAGAGACACACACACACACACACCAATTAAACCCTATGATCAGTCTCTGTCTCTCACACACACCCCAGTCACCTCCCTGCCCAGTCTCTGTCTCTCACACACACCCCAGTCAGTCACTTCCCTGCCCAGTCTCTGTCTCTCACACACACCCCAGTCACTTCCCTGCCCAGACTCTGTCTCTCACACACACCCGAGTCACTTCCCTGCCCAGACTCTGCCTCTCACACACATCCCAGTCACTTCCCTGCCCAGAGTCTGTCTCTCACACACACCCCAGTCACCTCCTTGCCCAGATTCTGTCTCTCACATACACCCCAGTCACCTCCCTGCCCAGTCTCTGTCTCTCACACACACCCCAGTCACCTCCCTGCCCAGACTCTGTCTCTCACACACACCCCAGTCACCTCCCTGCCCAGTCTCTGTCTCTCACACACACCCCAGTCACCTCCCTGCCCAGTCTCTGTCTCTCACACACACCCCAGTCACCTCCCTGCCCAGATTCTGTCTCTCACACACACCCCAGTCACCTCCCTGCCCAGTCTCTGTCTCTCACACACACCCCAGTCACCTCCCTGCCCAGACTCTGTCTCTCACACACACCCGAGTCACTTCCCTGCCCAGACTCTGTCTCTCACACACACCCCAGTCACCTCCCTGCCCAGTCTCTGTCTCTCACACACACCCCAGTCACCTCCCTGCCCAGTCTCTGTCTCTCACACACACCCCAATCACCTCCCTGCCCAGACTCTGTCTCTCACACACACCCCAGTCTCCTCCCTACCCAGTCTCTGTCTCTCACACACAACCCAGTCACCTCCCTGCCCAGACTCTGTCTCTCACACACACCCCAGTCACCTCCCTGCCCAGACTCTGTCTCTCACACACACCCCAGTCACCTCCCTGCCCAGTCTCTGTCTCTCACACACACCCCAGTCACCTCCCTGCCCAGACTCTGTCTCTCACACACACCCCAGTCTCCTCCCTGCCCAGACTCTGTCTCTCACACACATCCCAGTCACTTCCCTGCCCAGAGTCTGTCTCTCACACACACCCCAGTCACCTCCTTGCCCAGATTCTGTCTCTCACATACACCCCAGTCACCTCCCTGCCCAGTCTCTGTCTCTCACACACACCCCAGTCACCTCCCTGCCCAGACTCTGTCTCTCACACACACCCAAGTCACTTCCCTGCCCAGACTCTGTCTCTCACACACACCCCAGTCACCTCCCTGCCCAGTCTCTGTCTCTCACACACACCCCAGTCACCTCCCTGCCCAGTCTCTGTCTCTCACACACACCCCAATCACCTCCCTGCCCAGACTCTGTCTCTCACACACACCCCAGTCTCCTCCCTGCCCAGTCTCTGTCTCTCACACACACCCCAGTCACCTCCCTGCCCAGACTCTGTCTCTCACACACACCCCAGTCACCTCCCTGCCCAGCCTATGTCTCTCACACACACTTTGCTTAGAGCCCCAATGCTGTGCTCCCCTTTAATTTCACAGTGGCAGATTTCCTACTGCTGCCGCTGCCTTCTCAGCAGCACTGAAGCAGCAAACATTTATTTTAGAAAAATATGCCACAGCACTCAAGCCTTTTTTCTGACTGTCAGGATATCCCTAGGCTCCCGCGGCCCATCTGCCTGCTTTTACGGCTGCTGGGATCTCCAATTGCCCCATCTGAAATCAGCAAGGCTGAGTGCCACTTTTACTTTAAATGCGGTTTTGCCGCGCTCACTGGGGGAAGGAGGAGACTCCACGGAGCAACCGGCCTCTGCATGCTCGCTCTGGGGACTCCCTACTCTATTGCGGTTCCTGGTGCGGCTGGCATCTTTTCTTTGTGGCTCTCTGCATTTCAGCACTTGCAGCCCGTGGCTTGAACACTGCCACTCCTCCCAGCCTGATGCCCCCCTTCTTCCTGCTCCACCGGCCAATCAGAGGCTTTCTCCTCCCACTGGCAGGGAGGAGGCTTCCGATTGGCCCGCGGGGGGGCAAGAAGAACTGAGGAGCCTTCCCATTGGCCTGGGGGCAGGAAGAAGGGAGGTTTCCCATTGGCCCGCGGGGGCATGAAGAACTGAGGAGGCTTCCAATTGGCCCGGGGGCAGGAAGAAGGGAGGATGTTTCCCATTTGCCCGCGGGGGCAGTTAGAAGGTAAAGGGAAGTATTACTGAGGCTGTGGGACACCGGGAGCTGCAACACATCAGCTGGTTTTCTTAATTTTTTTTTCTCCCTTGGGTGCCTGCTGATGCTGCCTGCTTTTTATTGGCTGCAGTGTCTTGCAAACAAATTTGGGTGGGCCTGAATGGAAAGTGGGTGGGCCACTGCCCACCCAGGCCCACCTGTAGCTACGCCACTGAGTTGACCTATTGCTAAGGCAAGGTGGTGCTGCTGAGCTGGCCTTTTATATGCCCTTGTTGATGATGTCATCAGGCGCCACTGGCATTTTCCCACCACAGGCCCTTTAAAAGGAGCAACATTAGATGCACATTTCTTAGTTGATGCGGGCTGTGACTTTGTTTGCAGTGCCGCCAGAGGGGTTTTTTCCTTGATAGCGGCTAGATGTCAGCTGTGGCTGTGAAATTGGTCAGCAGAGACTATTTCTAAGTTCAGTCTCAATAGATTACCCTTTAAGGGTTCTCTTTTATTTGGCAATGAGTTGGAGAAGATGGCAAATAGATGGGGGAAGCCCAAATGTCTCGTTTGCCGGAGGACATGATGCCGGCTTTACATCCTTTTCAGGCAAGTGGCTTTTCTCGAATACAGGTGATTTCATCCTTATACGGAGGCATCTTCTTAGAGACCTCATCCCTTCAGTAGGTCTCAGTCCTTTCATCCCAGAAGGCCTCAAAAGTATGTGGGCTCCGGGAGTGGAATCTCTTGATCTTCTCAATGGTTTGTGGACTCAACTTCTGGTACAGGAGATAGATGGGTGCCTAACTCGCTTTTTTCAGAGGTGGGTCCAGATCATGTCAGAACAATGAGTCCTGGAAGTGATACGGGACCCATCTGCCAGACATATCTGTCTCCCACATTGCCAGAAAGGGCGATATAAGGGCTGACTTTCTTAGGAAGAGCTTGGACCCAAGAGAGTGGGAGTTAGTGGATGAAGCCTTTCAGCTCATAGTGGAGTGCTGAAGTCTCCCATATCTAGACTTGCTGGCGACTTCTGGCAATGCGAAGTTCCATGGTTCTTTAGTCGCAGAAGGAATCCGAAAGCGCTGGCATTGATGCTCTCATTCAAGTGTGGCCGGGGGGGGGTGGCAAATTTTATATGCCTTCCCGCCCTGGCTTCTAGTAGGCAGGATCATGAATTTCTAGGCTATGCTCTAGAATTTCTTCACATTCCTCTAGATTACTTTGATTTCTCTATGCAACTCCCCTCCAATAGCCTCCTTAAGGTGGAGACTACCTTAAGGAGGCTATTGGATTTGATGGTCAGAATTCCTGTTCCCAAATTGCAAGAAAATATAGGCCACTATTCCATGTATTTTGATGTACCCAAGAAGGAGTGGTCTTTTTGACCCATCCTGGATCTCAAAGGGAGTCAATCGACATTTGAGGGTGACTCATTTTTAAATGGAGAATGCATGCTCCATAATAATAGTAGTGCAATCAGGGGAATATCTTGCATCTCTGGATCTGACAGATGCTTATCTGCATATTCCCATTCGCAGGGAACATCACGGTTCCTGGGGTTTGCCGTTCCTGTACATCATTACAGTTTCAGGCCATGTCCTTTGGGCTGGCCACTGCACCCAGGACTTTTTCCAAGGTCATGGAGGTGGTAGAAGCAACCTTGCGCAAGAATGGCATCCTAATTCACCCGTATCTGGACAGCAGGTTGATTCGAGCCAAGAGCATGGAGGAGAACCACCAGGTTTCTCATAGGGTGATCACCTTACTGCAGGATCTAGGCTGGGTGGTAAACTTTTCCAAGAGCAGTTTACAGCTGTCTCAGATGCTGGAGTATCTCTGCATTTGTTTTGGTATGAAACAGGATAGAGTGTTTCTGCCAGAAAGTTGCATTCAAAACTTGATTGCTCAAGTTCTATCTCTGAGAAGAACTATTTCCCAGATGTTGTGGTTTTATCTATAGGACCTAAGTTCAATGGCAGCCACGTTGGAGGTTGTCCCCTGGTTGAGGGAGCAGATGTGGCCTCTCCAACTCTCATTGCTTTCCCTGTGGAGTCCACAGTCGCAGGACTATACAGTTAGGCTTCACTTGGCATTGGAGGTGACCGACCAGTTGCACTGGTGTTGCAGGTAGATCATCTCAGTAAGGGAGTTTCCTTGGAGACATCAGATTAGTTTGTGCTCATCACAGATGCGAGCCTCCTGGGTTGGTGGGCTCACTCTCAGGAGATACTGGTGCAAGATCGCTGGAATGCCGAGGAACTGCAGTGGAGCATTAATCGCTTGGAAGGACAGGAAATATGGCTGGCGTGCTTGTGGTTTGCCAAGCATCTAAAGGCTCGGCTAGTCTGGGTAATAAGAACATGCCATACTGGGTCAGACCAAGGGTCCATCAAGCCCAGCATCCTGTTTCCAACAGTGGACAATCCAGGCCATAAGAACCTGGCAAGTATCCTAAAACCAAGTCTATTCCATGTTACCATTGCTAGTAATAGCAGTGGCTATTTTCTAAGTCAACTTAATTAATAGCAGGTAATGGACTTCTCCTCCAAGAACTTATTCAATCCTTTTTTAAACACAGCTATACTAACTGCACTAACCACATCTTCTGGCAACAAATTCCAGAGTTTAATTGTGCGTTGAGTAAAAAAGAACTTTCTCCAACTAGTTTTAAATGTGCCTCATGCTAACTTCATGGAGTGCCCCCTAGTCTTTCTATTATCCGAAAGAGTAAATAACCGATTCACATCTACCCGTTCTAGACCTCTCATGATTTTAAACACCTCTATCATATCCCCCCTCAGCCCTCTCTTCTCCAACCTAAAAAGTCCTAACCTCTTTAGTCTCTCCTCATAGGGGAGTTGTTCCATTCCCCTTATCATTTTAGTAGCCCTTCTCTGTACCTTCTCCATCGCAATTATATCTTTTTTGAGATGCGGTGACCAGAATTGTATACAGTATTCAAGGTGCGGTCTCACCATGGAGCGATACAGAGGCATTATGACATTTTCCGTTTTATTCAGCATTCCCTTTCTAATAATTCCCAACATTCTGTTTGCTTTTTTGACTGCCGCAGCACACTGAACTGACGATTTCAGTGTGTTAACCACTATGACGCCTAGATCTCTTTCTTGGGTTGTAGCACCTAATATGGAACCTAACATTGTGTAACTATAGCATGGGTTATTTTTCCCTATCACTTTGCACTTATCCACATTAAATTTCATCTGCCATTTTGATGCCCAATTTTCCAGTCTTACAAGGTCTTCCTGCAATTTATCACAATCTGCTTGTGATTAAACTACTCTGAACAATTTTGTATCATCTGCAAATTTGATTATCTCACTCATCATATTTCTTTCCAGATCATTTATAAATATATTGAAAAGTAAGGGTCCCAATACAGATCCCTGAGGCACTCCACTGCCCACTCCCTTCCACTGAGAAAATTGTCCATTTAATCCTACTCTCTGTTTCCTGTCTTTTAGCCAGTTTGCAATCCACGAAAGGACATCACCACCTATCCCATGACTTTTTACTTTTCCTAGAAGCCTCTCATGAGGAACTTTGTCAAGCGCCTTCTGAAAATCCAAGTATACTACATCTACTGGTTCACTTTTATCCACATGTTTATTAACTCCTTCAAAAAAGTGAAGCAGATTTATGAGGCAAGACTTGCCCTGGGTAAAGCCATGCTGACTTTGTTCCATTAAACTATGTCTTTCTATATGTTCTCTGTTTTTGATGTTTAGAACACTTTCCACTATTTTTCCTGGCACTGAAGTCAGGCTAACCACTCTGTAGTTTCCCGGATCGCCCCTGGAACCCTTTTTAAATATTGGGGTTACATTAGCTATCCTCCAGTCTTCAGGTACAATGGATGATTTTAATGATAGGTTACAAATTTCTACTAATAGGTCTGAAATTTCATTTTTTAATTCCTTCAGAACTCTGGGGTATATACCATCCGGTCCAGGTGATTTACTACTCTTCAGTTTGTCAATCAGGTCTACCACATCTTCTAGGTTCACCGTGATTTGATTCAGTCCATCTGAATCATTGCCCATGAAAACCTTCTCGAGTATGGGTACCTCCCCAACATCTTCTTCAGTAAACACCGAAGCAAAGAAATCATTTAATCTTTCCGCAATGGCCTTATCTTCTCTAAGTGCCCCTTTAACCCCTCGATCATCTAACGGTCCAACTGACTCCCTCACAGGCTTTCTGCTTCGGATATATTTACAAAAGTTTTTACTGTGAGTTTTTGCCTCTACGGCCAACTTCTTTTCAAATTCTCTCTTAGCCTGTCTTATCAATGTCTTACATTTAACTTGCCAACTTTTATGTATTATCCTATTTTCTTCTGTTGGATCCTTCTTCCAATTTTTAAATGAAGATCTTTTGGCTAAAATAGCTTCTTTCACCTCCCCTTTTAACCATGCCTGTAATCGTTTTGCCTTCTTTCCACCTTTCTTAATGTGTGGAATACATCTGGACTGTGCTTCTAGAATGGTATTTTTTAACAATGACCACGCCTGTTGCACATTTTTTACTTTTGTAGCTGCTCCTTTCAGTTGTTTTCTAACAATTTTTCTCATTTTATCAAAGTTTCCCTTTTGAAAGTTTAGCACGAGAGCCTTGGATTTGCATACTGTTCCTCTTCCAGTCATTAAAACAAATTTGACCATATTATGATCACTATTGCCAAGCGGCCCCACCACCGTTACTTCTCTCACCAAGTCCTGTGCTCCACTGAGAATTAGATCTAAAATTGCTCCCCCTCTCGCCGGTTCCTGAACCAATTGCTCCATAAAGCTATCATTTATTCCATCCAGGCACGTTATCTCTCTAGCGTGTCCTGATGATACATTTACCCAGTCAATATTGGGGTAATTGAAGTCTAAGACCAAAAGTACATGGTGAGCAGAAACTGCACTATAGCAAAATCGCAGAATACATAGGTGCAGTCAAGAATTTAAGTCCTGACAAAGTACTCACAATCCAGTGTATAAGTACTTGTTTTTATTCTTCAGTATGGCAACTCCTCTAATTCATACAGGCAGTGGGTTAATGGCGTCCCCCGACACGGTTCCCGTGTTTCGCCGCGGGCTGCATCGGGAGGGCTCGCCAATAGGGGTTCAAACAATAGCTGTAAGACATAAGTGTACATCAGGACGACAAAATAGGACTTATAGCCGAACATTTCATGTGGACAAAAGGTAATAAACATTATAACATACCTGACAGCAAGATGCCTTAGAAGTGACAGGGAGCGCACTGCCCTTAAACACTGACAGGTATTTAAAGCTGATTTTAGGCGCCAAACCAGGAAGACAACCCACGTGGGAGCTCACAGCCCCGTTCATTGGTTGCCATTCCTGTACTGCAGCGCTGCAGGACTATGGGAACCATCCGATCAAATAGAAGACTCTGCACAGAAAGACCACTTTAAGTAAAAAGAAACCACTCAATATCTCGGTTCAAACCCTTGGGAGATACTGAGTCTAGAGTAAAAATCCAACGTTGTTCAACCCGGCCCAGCTGTTCGGCATAGTTACCTCCTCGGGGGGGCCGTGGAAATACCTCAAGAACACTATAAAATAAATCTGAAAGAGTGTGTGATTTTTTTACCCAGTGATCCACGAGGGGTTCTTTTTCTCGCGAATGGCGGATATTCGAGCAATGCTCTATAATTCGAGTTTTTACCATGCGAGAAGTTTTCCCTACGTAAATCAGCGGGCAAGGACAGGTGATGACGTAAATGACTCCAGATGTGGTACAATCAGAGTACGACTGTAACTCAAAAATTCTCTTAGAGACAGGGTGGCTAAAACTGGTGGATGGAGACGTGTGAGAGCATGCAATGCATCGGCCACATGGATAATGGCCAATTACATTATCCAGATTTCTAGACACAGGGATGTCAGTATGGATCAATTTATCACGTAAATTTTTGCCTCTACGGAAGGTGAATCTAAGGGGGCCTGGAAACAAAGTGTGTAGAGATAGGGCCTCCCAGTGTCTACGGATCATTGTAGTGATCTGCCGGCTGAGAGTCGAAAATGGCAAAATGCAATTTGTAACTGACTGAACATCCCGGGATGATGGTAAAAATAATAGATCACGATTCGTATGTAAAGCGCGCTTCATTGCTCTTTTAACAACATACCTCGGGTACCCACGTGAGATAAATCGAGAGGACATGATTTGGGCTTGTTTAATAAACTCGCTCCTGGTAGTACACAGTCTGCGAAGCCTGAAAAATTGCCCTGTGGGGATGTTCCTTCGTAGTGTGCTAGGATGACAGCTGTTAAAGATCTGTCTATTATTATTAAACCCGCTGACAAGGGTGGAGGCATTGTTATTCAGGATAAAAATCAGTATATGTCTGAGGCCTTGAGACAACTTAACGATACCTCCTTTTACCTTCCACTACCCGAGCATCCCACTCCTCATTTGCTTGAACAAATTAAACAGGTGGTTGAAGCAGCATTAGACCGCCATATTCTGACCCCTCGTGAGGCTAAATTTCTCACACAAGAGCATTCCATTACACCAGTCTTTTACACGTTGCCTAAAGTACATAAAAGCTTACAGGACCCTCCTGGTCGTCCAATTGTGGCAGGTATTGGTTCGCTTTTAGAACCCTTGTCCCAATTTGTGGACCTGTTCCTTAAACCTTTTGTGCCCCGCATCCGATCATATATAAGGGACTCTGCACACTTTATCACTATTTTGGATAACACACCAGTCCCTAGCGAGCCGTTTCTTTTTGTCACGCTAGATATTGTGTCTTTGTACACAAGTATCCCTCAAACCGCCGCTTTACAAGTTATAGAAAAAATTCTGAATTCTCGTGCTGGCCCACAACGTGTCCCTACCTCCCTGCTAGTCACGTTAGCCACATTGGCGCTTACCAAAAATTTCTTTCGGTTTGGTAACACATTCTATCTCCAGATTAAAGGGACCGCAATGGGCTCTACAATGGCCCCGAGTCTGGCCTGCTTGTTTGTGGCGGAATTTGAGGACTTATTTGTGTACCAAGGTGAAGGTTTTCAACATGTACCAGTGTGGCTTCGTTATATTGACGACATTTTTTTACTCTGGCAAGGTACGGAAATCCAATTCTTTATGTTTATTGATTGGCTCAATACGTGTGATCCCAATCTACAGTTTAATTTTTGCACACACCGGACCCAGATAGCTTTCTTGGATGTCCTTGTTTCGGTGGATGGTGGCCATTTCTCGACCACCATCCACCGTAAGGAAACTGACAGGAATACCCTTTTGGCCTTTAACAGCTGTCATCCTAGCACACTACGAAGGAACATCCCCACAGGGCAATTTTTCAGGCTTCGCAGACTGTGTACTACCAGGAGCGAGTTTATTAAACAAGCCCAAATCATGTCCTCTCGATTTATATCACGTGGGTACCCGAGGTATGTTGTTAAAAGAGCAATGAAGCGCGCTTTACATACGAATCGTGATCTATTATTTTTACCATCATCCCGGGATGTTCAGTCAGTTACAAATTGCATTTTGCCATTTTCGACTCTCAGCCGGCAGATCACTACAATGATCCGTAGACACTGGGAGGCCCTATCTCTACACACTTTGTTTCCAGGCCCCCTTAGATTCACCTTCCGTAGAGGCAAAAATTTACGTGATAAATTGATCCATACTGACATCCCTGTGTCTAGAAATCTGGATAATGTAATTGGCCATTATCCATGTGGCCGATGCATTGCATGCTCTCACATGTCTCCATCCACCAGTTTTAGCCACCCTGTCTCTAAGAGAATTTTTGAGTTACAGTCGTACTCTGATTGTACCACATCTGGAGTCATTTACGTCATCACCTGTCCTTGCCCGCTGATTTACGTAGGGAAAACTTCTCGCATGGTAAAAACTCGAATTATAGAGCATTGCTCGAATATCCGCCATTCGCGAGAAAAAGAACCCCTCGTGGATCACTGGGTAAAAAAATCACACACTCTTTCAGATTTATTTTATAGTGTTCTTGAGGTATTTCCACGGCCCCCCCGAGGAGGTAACTATGCCGAACAGCTGGGCCGGGTTGAACAACGTTGGATTTTTACTCTAGACTCAGTATCTCCCAAGGGTTTGAACCGAGATATTGAGTGGTTTCTTTTTACTTAAAGTGGTCTTTCTGTGCAGAGTCTTCTATTTGATCGGATGGTTTCCATAGTCCTGCAGCGCTGCAGTACAGGAATGGCAACCAATGAACGGGGCCGTGAGCTCCCACGTGGGTTGTCTTCCTGGTTTGGCGCCTAAAATCAGCTTTAAATACCTGTCAGTGTTTAAGGGCAGTGCGCTCCCTGTCACTTCTAAGGCATCTTGCTGTCAGGTATGTTATAATGTTTATTACCTTTTGTCCACATGAAATGTTCGGCTATAAGTCCTATTTTGTCGTCCTGATGTACACTTATGTCTTACAGCTATTGTTTGAACCCCTATTGGCGAGCCCTCCCGATGCAGCCCGCGGCGAAACATGGGAACCGTGTCGGGGGACGCCATTAACCCACTGCCTGTATGAATTAGAGGAGTTGCCATATTGAAGAATAAAAACAAGTACTTATACACTGGATTGTGAGTACTTTGTCAGGACTTAAATTCTTGACTGCACCTATGTATTCTGCGGTAATTGAAGTCTCTCATTATTACTGCACTACCAATTTGGTTAGCTTCCCTAATTTCTCTTAGCATTTCACTGGCCGTCTCACCACCTTGACCAGGTGGACGGTAGTATACTCCTATCACTATAGTCTTCCCCGACACACAAGGGATTTCTATCCATAAAGATTCAATTTTGCATTTAGTCTCATGCTGTTGTGGAGCGCTAGGAGAGCGATCCCACTCCTGGGAGATGTGTGTGCCCTTGGGCTGCGGCTCGACGCCAGAGGGGTCTGAAGAGGTGCCGCGGGAGGCATGGCATGCCCGAGCATGGGCTGGACGGAAGCAAGCTGGAGTGAAGACTGGAAGACAGGCCCTCCTCCGGACCTGCACACTTCGGAAGACCGAACAACGCAATGTTGGTCTTGTGAACAGTCCTCCGACCGTTCCCAGCCCTTTCGGACCTGCCGCAGGGTACGGCACGAAGCCGCAGGCCAGATGAAGGCCAGGGCAGCGAAGACTGGAACATGGATTCAGACGAGACTCAGGAACGACATGGACTCAGGCATAGACGTGGACTCAGGCATAGACGTGCAGGATCCTTAGACGTGGACTCAGGCAAAGACGTGGACTCAGGAACGAGGTGCAGGATGCATAGACGTGGACAGGCACAGGCGTGGACTCAGGACTGGATGCACAGAGGTGGAATCAGGATTGAGGGCTGAAGGAAGACATGGGCACCGTCCCTCAGGGCGCCCTACTCAGACCACCCGCGGGACTGAGTCGCGGACCACCCTGCCTCATGCGCGCCCTACTCAGCCCTGGAAGGCTGATCGCGGACCACGCTGAGAGCGGGAGAGCACAGGAAAGAGGAAGCAGGTTTGCTGCACTCCTGGCAGCTCAAGGCAAAGATACGCTGCACTCCTAGCAGCTCAAGGCAAGGATACGCTGCACTCCTAGCAGCTCAAGGCAAGGATACGCTGCACTCCTGGCAGCTCAAGGCAGGTAAAAGCATCAGGATCAGGAACAAGGATTAAGACAGACCTCAGGGCTGGAACAAGGACATCTGGAACAGCAGGTAACATCAGGACTGGAACACAGATACTGGAATAGGAGTCACACCTCAGGGCTGCAACATGGAACTGGAACAGCAGGTAACAACAGGACTGGAACACAGGTACTGGATCAAGAGACAGACCTTGGGACTGGAACGGCAGGCAGACATCAGGACTGGACGAGGAGCTCCGACAGGTAACAAGAAACACAGGACCTTGCAGAAGTGCCGGAACACGGACGACTTCCTGGAGCGAAGGATCTCAGGAGTGACCAACTCCTTGCGAAGCCCAAGACAGACTGAACGCTGAGCCCTTTAGTAGGGCTGAGGTGGACAACGCCCAGGGAGGGGTCAGCAGGGGGCCACACCTGGCTGGCCCTTGAAGAGGAGCAGAGAGGCGTGCGCTCGCGTCCTAGGAGGCTGGAGAGAAGAGCTGGAATCTGGTGGCGTCCTCAGCCACGTGGAAGGGCCCAGGGAAGCAGCGGAGCAGCCCTGGGCTGGAGCAGCTCCCAGCTGCAAGGACTGAAGCAGGAAGAAGCAGCGAGAGGTAAGGCTGGCTGCAGGGGAAGCAGGGGGCTGTAGCAGGCTGCAGGCACCGTTCCACACTGCAAGGCTGAAGCAGGAAGGCAGAAGCGAGGTAAGCTGGCTGCAGGGAGAACAGAGAGACTGCAGGCAGAGTAGAGAGCTGTAGCAGGCTGCAGGCACCGGCAGGCACGGCTTCCCTGGCAGGCAAGGACCCGGGCTGAAGCAGGCACCGGCAAGGACGGCCTCCCTGCTGGCTGAAAGGTCCCGGGATCGCAGCAGCACGTCGGGGAAAGGCAGAACAGCAGCAGAGGAGCCGGCCGCATGGCAATAGCTGCGGGGACGGCCCCAGCTGATTCAGGGAAAGAGAAGCAGCAGCATCAGCAGCCCGACTGGCTGTGAGAAGGTAAGAGCCTGCCCACGCTCCTCGCGGGCAGGATCGCAACACATGCAGGATGTCCTGTTGGACTCTATGCCATATCGGACATAAAGCACCACACCGCCTCCCGGGTGCTTCTCTCTGTCATTGCGATATAATTTGTACCCCGGTATAGCACTGTCGCATTGGTTATCCTCCTTCCACCATGTCGCTGAGATGCAAATTTAGTCTGTCATCATTCACTGCTATACATTCTAATTCTCCCATCTTACTTCTTAGACTTCTGGCATTAGCATACAAACATTTCAAAGTTGTTTTTTTTTGTTTGTATTTTCATTCTGCTTTTTAATTGATAGGGATAAGTTAGAATTTTTTAGCTCAGGTGAGTTTTTAGTTACAGGCACTTGGACTACTTTTCTTATTATTGGAACCTCACTGTCGGGATGCCCTAATTCTAATGCATTATTAGTATCCTTTGAAGATACCTCTCTCCGAACCATGTGCTGCTGAGCGACTGTCGGCTTTCCCCTTTGTTCTAGTTTAAAAGCTGCTCTATCTCCTTTTTAAAGGTTAGCGCCAGCAGTCTGGTTCCACCCTGGTTAAGGTGGAGCCCATCCCTTCGGAAGAGACTCCCCCTTCCCCAAAAGGTTCCCCAGTTCCTAACAAAACTGAATCCCTCTTCCTTGCACCATCGACTCATCCACGCATTGAGACTCCGGAGCTCTGCCTGCCTCTGGTGACCTGCACGTGGAACAGGGAGCATTTCAGAGAATGCTACCCTAGAGGTTCTGGATTTAAGCTTTCTACCTAAACAGTCTAACTTCAGTTAGTCAGCCAGAGTGACTCACTGCTTTCTTGATTAACAAATGTTGGTACCTATTCAAACCAAATCACACTACCTCAACACCTTTCCAAGGTGAGTAACTGAGCTGAATTTTTCAACCTTTTTACTTAGGTATACACTGCTCCTAGCTTATTTCTAGCTTCTGGCTACTTTTTGTGGTTTTTTGGGGTTTTTTTAAATACAAACTCTCAGTTCTGCTTACTAGCTGCCTTACAGACTTTTAAAAATAAACACACTACCTACTGCTTACTAGCTGCCTTATTGACTGACTATTAAAAATACAAAGTCTAACTTGTTTGTTCACTGCCTTATGACTTTAAAAGCACAAACACACTAAATAATATTCCCAAATAGTTAACTTTGCCCCAATACTTTTAAAAAAGACAACATCCCAAGCAAAAACTTACTGATTCCTTGCATCCACCAGCAAGGTGATCCTCTCATCTCAGTGCTCCCACTGGAGCACTGAGAGGACAATGCGACAACGGTGGACAATGCGACAATGGTGGCCTACATCAATTATCAAGGCGGAACCAGAAACCAACAGGTGTCATAGGAGATAGATGCGCTTATGGTGTGGGAGGAACAACAACTGCCAGACACATCTGCCTCCCACATTGCCGGAAAGGGTGATTATAAGGGTTGACTTTCTTAGGAAGAGCTTGGTCCCAAGAGAGTGGGAGTTAGTGGATGAAGCCTTTCAGCTCATAGTGGAGTGCTGAAGTCTCCCATATCTAGACTTGCTGGCGACGTCCGGCAATGCGAAGTTCTATGGTTCTTAGTTGCAGAAGGGATCTGAAAGTGCTGGCATTGATGCTCTCATTCAGGTGTGGCTGGGGGGGGGGGTGGCAAATTTATATGCCTTCCCACCCTGGCTTCTTGTAGGCAGGATCATTTGGAAAATTGCAAGTCAGGCAGACACCATGCTTCTGGTAGCTCTGGATTGGCCTTGGAGGTCGTGGTATGCTGATCTGCAGAGAATGCTGGTAGGCAGTCCCATCAGACTGCTGCTTTGGAAGGATCTGTTGCAGCAGGGACCCATTCTACACAATTCTACATCTCTGTTTTACATTAGAGTTTGGAGCGTTTTCGAGGCATGGTGTGAGGAGCAAGGTTCTCAGCCTCTCAAAGTGGAAATTCCATTAATTTTGGAATTTTACAGGAAGGATTGTGTAAAGGCTTGGCCCTTAACACCTTGAAGGTTCAAGTGGCATCTCTTGTTTGTTATAAGGGGTGTGTCAATGGTGGGCCTTTTTCTTCCCATCCGGATGTGTCCTGGTTCTTGAAGGGAGTTTTGCATCTTTGTTCTCTCTTGTGGCTGCTAGTGCCTCTGTGGGACCTTAATCTGGTCCTGTATTTCTTGGTGGGCCCTACTTTTCAGCCACTATGTGTCCTTTCCTTGCAGATGAAGACAGTTTTTCTTGTGGAAATCTGTTCCAATCGGCTGCTTTCCAAACTACAGGCACTTTCTTACCATGAGCCTTTTCTGCATGTGACTCTGGGGTTGTTGCAGCTTCGGACTATACCTTCCTTTTTGCCAAAAGTAGTTTCGGAGTTTCATTTGAATCAGTCTATTTCTCTGCCCACTTTGAATAGGGATAGAGATCAGAGAATCATATCGTTTTTTGCTTAACTTGGACAGCAAGTGGCATCTGATGCAGTACTTGTAACTTACTAAACCTGTCTGGAAATCTGATTGTCTATGTGTGCTCCATGGTGGAGGTAAACAGAGTGAACTGGCGACGTGGTCAGTTATAGCCCATTGGGTTAAGGAAGTCGTCATGGCCACCTATATGGATGCCGAGATTCCTTTGCAGAGATTCAATTATGGTTTCCTGTCTAGATTTGCCGAGCAGCATCATGGTCTTCCTTACACACCTTTTCCGAGCATTACTGCTTGGCAGTTTGGCTCGGGAGGATTCCACCTTCACGCGGGCAGTATTGACTGGACCACTGGCAACCTCCCGCCCTGTTCGGGAGTAGCTTTGGTACATCCCACTTGTGGGGATTGGCCTGCCTGAGTGCAGAGGAAGGAGAAATTACTACTTACCTGATAATTTCCTTTCCTCTAATGAAGGCAGGCTAATCCCTGACCCAAGCTTGGCTGCCGATTTTTGCCTTTGGTTTGCCCTTTACATGCAGACAACGCAGAGTAGAGTTCCTGCTATTCGTTGGAGGACTGGTAAGTGACTTCCCCACCCCACAGGTTAGTGAATGTTCATTGTTTTGTCTGAGCTCAATGTTCCCTATTGGTTCGAAGCATCAGTGGTTGGTTGATATTCATTTTCAAACATAATCTGTTTGTCTACAGTTTGCATTTTCAAGAGAATACTGGTGGGCTGATGGGGCAGGGCTATATATCTGTGACGCCAACTTTTATTCTGTTTCCATCTGCTGGTAGTGGTACATTTCCCATTTGTGGGGGTTTGCTTGGCTTCATTAGAGGAAAGGAAATTATCAGGTAAGTAGTAATTTTTCCTTGTGTAATACAAAAATGACATGCACACTATACTGGGCAAGCCTCCAGAGGCTAAAACTTTACAGTTTCTACCAGATCGGTAATCATTTAATGTTAATTATGAGGAAGAAAAGGTAGGTGCTGCATGAGAAAATAATCTAGCAATATCAATGTTAGCTACATTAACTTAATTCAAATGCAAACTAGGGACACTTTATGCTGTGTATTCATGCTTTTTAGAACTGATCTAGCAAAATGTATGTTCTTGTCATGAAGATAAAATAGTCTAAAAATTGAGAAAGAGAAGGGAGTAAAACAGAGAGATAGATAAGGGGAAATGTAGGATAGTGAAAGAAATAGTAAGAATAAGGGGATGCAAGAAAAGAAGTTAGGACGTAAAGGATGTCTTATCCCTAGCTCACTGACAAGCCTTTGTATATGGTGTCTCTCATTTCAGAATTAGACTCAGCAGAGGAGAGTGAGAAGGCATGGTCGTGTAAAGTGATGCGCTTCTGCAGCCCACTGCTTCAAGAGACAGCCTGTGAGCTGTGGTCAGGAGAGCAGTTAAAAGCTCTGCACCTCAGGTGTGCCAACTTCCTGGAGAATTATGCACACAAGTGTAGCAGCTGCGGTGGAGGGAACTTCATCTTTGGCCATAGCTTAGTGGTGGACATGATACCCAAGGAATCTGATCTTAGCATACGAGACTTCAAGGACATCATCAGTAAGAATTCATCTCCGCTTCCTGAGACCATAGTGCAAGTGGTTCAGACAATAGAGAAAGGTAACACTGTTAGAATCTGTTCTGGTAAACTGTCAAGCCGTAGAACTGAGATGGTTTCATAGGCTGTTGATAATCTCACTTTTATTCCAGCTTTGACACACCACACTGTACATCAATCTTCACCTGCAGCATCCCCTGCTTTTCCATTACCAAAACCTTGCACACAGCTTTGCCAGTGTAGCTCAGTCCTTCCCTATTGTACTCCCAGCTATTCCAGCACTGAGACCTAAATCCTAATCTGTATCACCCCCATTCCATTCAAGTACTGAATTGAAATAGGTTTGTTAAATATCTGACAGTTTTCATCCTTTAGAATCTGACGAAAGCCATAGAATAAAACAATTAGCTCATCTTTGTGTATAAAATGAGACTTGGTCATTATTAGCTCAAAGTCATAAACAATTTTGATTGGCTTTTAGACCCCTAAGGAGTTTTGTGAACTTGAGTAATTTAGCTTTTTCTCCTGTTTAACAGAAGAGCATTGATTCTTAGACACAGAGATGCTGCATTGGTAGTTTGTATTCCATAAAGTACTCTCACCAGTCAAGGAACTTTCTTTCAAAAACCACATCACAACAAAAATCAAAGATGGATATGTGCTGGCTCAATATAAATCGTTTAATTTGTTTCATGTAATTCCATATAAATTCGTTTGAAATGTTCCTTGTAAACCGCCACTCGGCGGTAGTTATTTCAGTTACCTGTGAACCGGAGTGATATGTATTTTATACAGGAACTTTCGGTATATAAAAATAAAAAATAAATAAATAAATAAATAAATAAGAAATACACGGATTTCCCTCCACCAGATACATAACTTTTCTTCTTAATCAGTCTTCAGGCAAAGATCTTTTAAGTTTGAAATTATTTATTGTACAGATAATTTTCCATTACTTACAATTATTCACATTCCAAACGCATATGCCTCTGGCAGAGATCTTTGTAGCTGGAGATAGGCAGGAGAAGGGAGATGGAGTTTCTTGGGATTCAGGGTGAGAAGACAAGGTGTTCTGAAGCTTTTATCTTTAGAATTAAAGCGGTGAGAAGAAATGTAAAAAAGCTAATTGTATTACAGAAGTCGCAGGCACTTCTAGCTTTTAAGCAGCATGGCTTAGACTGGCTAACAGTCTTGGAGAGTGACTACAGGAAACGACCCCACAAGCTGGGGCTAGAGGGCGAGATCCAATGGTAGCGAGCCTAGGATCCATGTGATGCAGGGGGGAGCAAGAAGAGCAGTTCTTTGAGCCAATAAGGCACTTAAGAAGACTCAAGTTAGATTGAGAGGGCATACAGACCCTTCCCAATGAGAGAAGCAGGGGGGAGGGAGTTTCTCTTAAAGGCAAAACTCCCCTTAAAGGCAGGGCTCACAGGCTTTTATCATGGGTTACAAATAAGGAATGCACTAAACATAGTTAAACTGCAATGTATATACAGATGCCCACATGTACCCACTGCTGGGGACAGAACAGGATATCATAAACTACTAACACTTCGTCAATTAAAACTATTCCTTTCCACCAATGACTTCAGATCAGTCCTTCAATTACTCATTTTCTCCAACCTAGACTACTGTAACTCACTCCTTTTCAACTTACCTCTAAACACCATCCGTCCACTCCAAATCCTACAAACCGCAGCCACAAGAATCCTCACTGGATCTTAAAAACATGACCATATCACTCCAACACTTATATCACTGCACTGGCTACCAATAAAATTCAGGATAGAATGCAAAATACTATCCATACTACATAAAATTATATATGAAAAACAAACAAAACTGGCTAAGTTCCTCCATAAAATTGCACATTCAAAACAGAAACCTCAGATCAGCAAATAAAGGACTTAAAGACGCCACCTACCCACTCCAAACAACTCACCTCAACGCAAAAGAGAGCAATCTCTCTTAGAAGCCCGAAACTCTGGAACTCCCTCCCAATCGAACTCAGAACACAAGAAAACCTAAAAACTTTGTCTCTATGTTAACAATAATCTGAACCTTTTTGGAAACCTTGTTAAACCTTCTTAATTTTGTAAACTATCGTATTTTTTGTAAACCGTTGTGATGGCGAAACCGAATGACGGTATATAAAACTCAATAAATAAATAAATATGAAAGGCGGAATGACATCTACAGTTGATCTCTGTCTCTCACATTGGAGGAAAAGACAATGTAAGAGCAGACTTTCTCAGCAGGGAGAATCTAGTTCCTGGAGAATAGGTGTTGTCTGCCGAGGCATTTCAGCTGACAGTGGATCACTGGGGTCTTCCGATGCTAGACCTCTTGGCGACTTCTCACAATGCAAAGGTTCCTCGATTCTTCAGTCACAGAAGATATCCGTGGTCCCTGGGCATCAATATTCTTGTACATGTCTGTCTGGAAGACGAGTTTATTTGTCTTTCCTCCATGGCCATTGCTGGACAGGTTCATTCGCAGAATCAAAATCCGCAGGGGCTAGTTTGCCTGCTGGCTCCAGATTGGCCCAGGTGTCCATGGTATGTGGATTTGCAGAGATTTCTGGTGGAGCACCCCCTTTGTCTTCTGCCATACATGGATCTGTTGCAGCAGGGGCCGGTTCTTCATGAGGATCTGGCTCGGTTCTATCTTATGGTTTGGCCCTTGAGAGGGCTCGCCTGCTGAAGCGTGGATATTCTTCTACAGTGATTGCTACCTTACTTCGTGTTCGAAAATTCTCCATTTCTCCAGCATATGTAAGGGTTTGGAGAATGAGTGAGGCCTGGTGCAAGGAGCACAATGTTCTTCCATGTTCAGTTAAGATCCCGCTTATTCTGGATATTTTGTAGGATGGGTTGAATAAGGAACTGGCCCTTAATCCCTTGAAGGTTCAGGTTGTGGCTCTTATATGTTTCAGAGGTACCTTAGCTATGCTCCAATGTTTCTATTGGTGGCCTACCATGAAGACTGATGTCCAAGCCTATGTGGCTTCTTGCGCCACCTGCGCAAGACAAAAACCTCCTGCTGGACATCCTTGGGGTCTTCTCCAACCTCTGCCTGTACCAGAAGAGCCTTGGACATATATCGCGACCAACTTTGTAGTGGACTTACCCCCTTCTGCCGGAAACAATTTGATCTGGGTGGCCATCGATCAGTTTTCGAAAATGGCACATTTTGTGGCCCTGCCATGATTACCATCCACTGCTGAACCAGCTAAATTATTTGTGAAGCACATCTTTCGCCTTCACGCCATGCCCAAACACATTCTGTCTAATAGAGGTGTCCAGTTTACCACAAACGTCTGGAGAGCTCTGTGTCGGAAGTTTGACATCGCATTGGATCTGACCTCTGCCTATCACCCACAGTCCAATGGCCAAACAGAGTGAATGAATCAGATGCTCAAACAATTCTTAAGCTGATATGTGAATACTAGACAAAGTGACTGGGCAGAATTACTTCCTTGGCCCGAATTTGCCCTAAACTCACATCCAGCTGCTGCACAGGTTCAACACCCTTTCAAGTGGTGTATGGCCACCAACCATTACCCCCGTTACCTCTGCCACTCTCCGTGACATCTCCAGCAGCTCAAGCCACCGCAATGGAATTGCAACAATTGTGGAAACAGACTAAGGATCTACTTCTCAAGGCAGGAGAAAGAGCCAAGAAGACTTACGATGCTCACCACAGGAAGGCTCCTCAGTTTCAGCCTGGGGACGAAGTATGGCTTAGTACAAAGTTCCTCTGCCTAAAGCTGCCCTCTGCATGTTTTGCTCCTCAGTACGTCGGACCTTTTGCTGTCCTCTGACGTCTTGGGAATTTGACTTACAGTTTGAGGCTACTGCCAACCATGAAGATTCATAATGCTTTTCACGTGGCCCTACTGAAACCTCTCATACTGTCTGAATTTTCCAGCAAAGTTCCGGAACCAACACAGCTTGGTGCAGAAGAAGATATCGCATATACCATTGATGACATCCTGGATGTACGCAAGAGAGGTAAACGATGGGAGTACCTTATCTCTTGGAAAGGATATGGACCGGAGGAGAACTCCTGGGAACCCATGGCCAATATCTTGGATAAAGACATGCTCCGTCACTTCCATCAGTCTCATCCTTGGAAGCCGAAACCCCATGGGGGGAGGAGCCCTTGGAAGGGGGTTACTGTTGAGCCCATCGGTCACAGACGGCTGCGCCCTCTATTGCTCACCTTTTTTCTACCTGACTCAGTTCATTTTGGAGAAATGGCTGCCTCCGTTTCTCCTCACCACACCCTCCGGCGTCCTCAGCAGGGCATGGGTGCTTGCGTTCACTATCTTTCTTCAGGAGTCACCTAGGGCACGCGCGCACAGCCCCGTCCTTTACGTGCGTCATGGCGGGAACCTCGGAGGCGTCCCCTCTGCATGACATCACTAGCTTTGGTATTCAATCTCCGCTCACAATTCCTTTTACAAGTTAGCAAGGAATCCTCCATGCTGATCTCTCCACATTACACGATGTTCCCGCTCTGTGTACTCTCGCTCCTGGACAACTTAGGTACCTGCTCTACGGAGGCCTTGCCTCGCTCCACCTTATCTTCCGGGGTTACCTCCTACCAACTGGGAAGCCTAAGGTACCAGCTCCTCGGGGACTTTGCCGTGCTCTTACCTACCCTTCGTGGTTGCCTACCCATTACCAGGACACCTACGGTACCCGCTCCTCGGGGGGCTTGTTTGTCCGGGACCTCCGCTCCTCGGGGGTTCCCTTCTACTACAACTACCAGCATCAGAGTGAGTACTGCTGCTCCAGTTCTGTCTTTGCATTGTCTCATCTCTCTCTCCATAGATCCTCGGCCTACCCCGCACTGCGGACCGCTACCGGATCTATTGGCTTCTCCATCTAAGATTGGGTTCTCGGCCTACCGCGCTTTGCGGACCACTACCAGACCCATTTCCGTCTTGGGACCTGGTGAGACTGTGGAACTGCCTTTTCCACCCTGCAACCTACAGTCAGAACATTGCCATCTGGTTCCTCCTCTCCTGGCTGGAGTCATCACCCGTTCCTTGGGTTACCATCTACGTTGCAGTAAAATAAAGCTAATTCTGTGTCCATCTCTGCCTTGAGCTAGCCTATCGCTGCAAGTCCCCACAGGGCCCCACCCTGTGGGAGGTGCCATCTCATAGAGCTACAAGCGCTGTCCTGCCGGGATCCGTTTCTCAGAATCACCCCAGGGGCTATCCATCTTCACATGATTCCTTCCTTCTTACCCAAAGTAGTCTCACACTTCCACCTCAACCAAACCATATCCTTGCCAACCATGGAAGAGTTGAAGAAATCGGAAGCAGGTCGAATACTGCGTCATCTCGACTTTGGCAGGCTGCTGTCCAGATACCTGGAAATGTCGGAAACAGTACGAAAGACGGACCACCTGTTTGTCCTTCACAGTGGGAAGAGGCAAGGAGAAGAGGCCTCATGGGCGACTATTGCTCGCTGGATCAAAGAAGTTATCAAGGCAGCCTACGTAGAAGCGGGAAAACCACCACCTCTACGAGTCAAGGCTCACTCTACCAGAGCACAAGCGGCCTCCTGGGCAGAAACTAGGATGCTGTCGCCTGCAGAGATATGTAGAGCGGCAACGTGGTCCTCCATCCATACCTTCTCCAGATTCTACCGTCTGGCCGTGCAGGCCAGGGAGGACACAGCATTTGCAAGGGCAATCCTAAACGGACCTCGGGCAGCCTCCCACCCAGTCCGGGAGTAGCTTTTGTACATCCCATTCGTTCTGAGTCCATCTGCTACACGCTAGGAAATGGAGAGATTACTTACCTGATAATCTCGTTTTCCTTAGTGTAGGCAGATGGACTCAGCATCCCGCCCGGCTGCCGATATATATGGGGATTCACCGTTTCAAGGTAAGCCATGTTTCCTTACATAGGGCATCCACCCTGCCGGGTGTCGACGCCTTCCGGTTGAGAACACTGGCGGTCTCCAGCTACTGTCAATCGGTCAGGTTAATCATGTTCAGTTAATCAATCGGTCAGTCACACATATATCCATAATGCTTTTGCAAGGAAGATTACTGAGCTTCTGCACTTCCTGCAGGGGTATATGTACTACGTGCTGACGTCAGATCCGTCTCCAACTGCTAGCAGGAGCACACTATACCCATTCGTTCTGAGTCCATCTGCCTACACCAGAGCTTTCCAAACTTTTCATGTTGGTGACACACTTTTTAGACAAATATAATTTTGGGACACAGTAATTCAGTCTACTAGCAAACCAGAGGTTAAAGGTTAAATGAATGAAATGTATTTTGACAATTTATGTATGTTTCCTTAAATATATACATAATAAAATGATTCACGACACAACCTATTTTGTGAAAACCTTTCATTTATATTAAAAATATATAATATTCCAAGATTAACGTTATTGTTATAATTTATGAATAACAATAATAAAACAAAGTTATTATGTTATTCAATTTACCTCTTTAATGAGATATATGAGATTGATGGGATGAACACAGCTTTTGAATATTTGGTGTTAATAAGAAAGTCCAAAGGGTCTTCTGCTGTTACGGCTATGGCTGCTGTGCAACCGCCTCACCACCAGGGGTCCCTCTAGAGCTGGATCTCCTGACAGGCCCAGTCCATCTCCCTTCTCCTCTCTATGTTCTGGGCTGTCCCTTATAACCCTGCCTGACAGTTCCCTCAGGGCTTCGGCATCGAGCTCGCCTGGGCTCCCTGCTCTAGCCTTCCTTGCTTGCTATGCATTTGGTCCCTGGACCTTCCCTTGCCTTGCGCGGCCTTCGGGCCTTATTCCTTATTCCTTTCCTTGCCTTGCCTTGCCTTGCGCGGCCTTCGGGCCTTATTCCTTGCCTTGCCTTGCCTTGCGCGGCCTTCGGGCCTTATTCCTTGCCTTGCCTTGCCTTGCGCGGCCTTCGGGCTTTATTCCTTGCCTTGTCTTGCCTTGCCTTGTGTGGCCTACAGGCCTTCTGTGTGTGTGTGGCCTACGGGCCTTCTGACCTGCCTTGCCCTGCTTACGGTGTGTGGCCTACGGGCCTTCGGTGTGTGTGTGTGGCCTACGGGCCTTCTCTGCCTTGCCCTGCTTACGGTGTGTGGCCTACGGGCCTTCTGTGTGTGTGTGGCCTACGGGCCTTCTCTGCCTTGCCCTGCTTACGGTGTGTGGCCTACGGGCCTTCTGTGTGTGTGTGGCCTACGGGCCTTCTGACCTGCCTTGCCCTGCTTACGGTGTGTGGCCTACGGGCCTTCTGTGTGTGTGTGGCCTACGGGCCTTCTGACCTGCCTTGCCCTGCTTACTGTGTGTGGCCTACGGGCCTTCTGTGTGTGTGTGGCCTACGGGCCTTCTGACCTGCCTTGCCCTGCTTACTGTGTGTGGCCTACGGGCCTTCTGTGTGTGTGTGGGCTACGGGCCTTCTGACCTGCCTTGCCCTGACCCAGCCTGAACCCAGACACTGCTACTTGCCGCCTGCCCTGACCCAGCCTAGACCCAGACACTGCTACTTGCCGCCTGCCCTGACCCAGCCTGGACCCAGACACTGCTACTTGCCGCCTGCCCTGACCCAGCCTGGACCCGGACACTGCTACTTGCTGCCTGCCCTGACCCAGCCTGGTACCAGACACTGTTTCTAGCCATTCCTGTCTCTCTCCACCTGGAGCCACCCTGCTGGGTGGTGTTCACGACTCCTGACCGGAGCCCAAGCGTAACAGTATGCCGAAGCCACCAATTTCCAGGGGAAGAGATAGGTCTGTATGCTAAACCGGTGAGTCAACTTTTTCACTATTACAAGATGCCTCCTTCAAAGTTTTATACCTGCAATTCCTGTCAGACCTTGAATTACCCAAGCTATCAGAACTGCCTAGCCTGTCAACTTGCTGGTCAGGAACACTGGACATGCAGTAACTGCAATAAGAGAAATGTCTCTGTCTACCAAGAGTGTTTAAACTGTTCTACGCCAAAGCCAGGATGGTGGAAATGTTCATGTATTCCCAGCCTATTACCACCAGGCAAACCGTGCCCCTGTTGTTCAGCTACAGGACCAGCTGCTTCATTAGGGAGAACAGTCAGCTCTACTACCGTGCGTTCAGCTTCTGGCCCAGTTAACAACATTATTTCATGTAACAGTTAATGATTAAGCATTCTAGCATTTCATCTCTGGACACTTTGGAAAAAACTTGCTCTGAAAATCTCAGAACTCACCGGGTTAAGAAGCCTTCGATAACTTCCACGCTAGAGCACCAGAAACAGAAGCAGAGGGAAGTAATTAACTCTAGCAGGGCTCTGCTTCCCACAGCTGCCAAGTGGACACTAACGAGCACCTTCCCTAGACGTCCTAGAACTGCCTATGCCTTCTCTAAACTGCTCCTCCAGAAACAAAATCAGGAGCGTCAGACTTTGGCTCGAGGTATCAAGCCCACGGCAGTACAATCTGTGTCTTCCATGCACACTACTTCTAACCTTGCTACTCTGCCATCTGAACCTGCTGCACAACCCCAAGAAGAGTCTGGGCCTGCTGTTTCGCCCCAAGAGGGGTCCGAGTCTCCTGCACTACCCCGAGAAGAGCCTGAGTCTGCTGAACCAGTCCTGCTGTCATCCCCGGAGGGGTCCGAACCTGCCCTGCTGCCGCCCCTGGAGGGGCTCGAACCGGTCCTGCTGCCGCCCCTGGAGGGGTCCGAACCGGCCCTACTGACGGACTTTCTGACTCAGCCATCTGAGCCTGCTGAACCGGCCCTGCTGCCGTCCTCGGAGGGGTCCGAACCGGCCCTGCTGCCGTCCTCGGAGGGGTCCGCACCGGTCCTATTGACAGACTTTCTGACTCAGCCATCTGAGCCTGCTGATCCGGTCCTGCTGCCGCCCCTGGAGGGGCTCGAACCGATCCTGCTGCCGCCCCTGGAGGGGCTCGAACCGGTCCTGCTGCCACCCCTGGAGGGGTCCGAACCGGTCCT
Source organism: Rhinatrema bivittatum (assembly GCF_901001135.1). Lineage (NCBI taxonomy): Eukaryota > Metazoa > Chordata > Amphibia > Gymnophiona > Rhinatrematidae > Rhinatrema > Rhinatrema bivittatum. The sequence continues at coordinate 50,197,338 of NC_042631.1, read as the reverse complement.
ACTGACAGACTTTCTGACTCAGCCATCCGAGCCTGCTGAACCGGCCCTGCTGCCGTCCTCGGAGGGGTCCGAACCGGCCCTGCTGCCGTCCTCGGAGAGGTCCGCACCGGTCCTGCTGAAGACTTTCTGACTCAGCCATCTGAGCCTGCTGATCCAGTCCTGCTGCCGCCCCTGGAGGGGCTCGAACTGGTCCTGCTGCCGCCCTGGAGGGGTCCGAACCGGTCCTACTGACAGACTTTCTGACTCAGCCATCTGAGCCTGCCGAACCGGTCCTGCTGCCGTCCTCGGAGGGGTCCGAGCCGGTCCTGCTGCCGCCCCCGGAAGGGCTCGAGCCGGTCCTGCTGCCGTCCCTGGAGGGGTCCGAACCGGGCCTGCTGCCATCCCCGGAGGGGTCCAAACCAGTCCTATTGACAGACTTCCTGACTCAGCCATCTGAGTCTGCTGAACCGGTCCTGCTGCCATCCCTGGAGGGGTCCATACCGGTCCTGCTGCTGCCCCCGGAGGGGTCCGAACCGAGCCTGCCAACAGACTTTGTTACTCAACTATCTGAGCCTGCTGTACCGGTCCAGCTGCTGCCCCTGGAGGGGTCCGTACCGGTCCAGCTGCCTCCCCGAGAGGAGTCCGTACCGGTCCTGCTGCTGCCCCTGGAGGGGTCCGTACCGGTCCTGCTACCGCCCCCGGAGGGGTCCAAACCGGGCCTGCCAACTGACTTTGTTACTCAACTATCTGAGCCTGCTGTACTGGTCCAGCTGCCGCCCTTGGAGGGGTCTGTACCGATCCTGATGCCGACCTTGGAAGGGCCCGGACCGGCCCTACTGTCGCCTCAAGAAGGGTTACGGACTATTTCTCGGCCCCAGGTGGGGTTTGTGTTCCCCTTGTCACCCCAGGAGGGGTTATGGAAATCTGCACCGCCTCTGCTACCCCAGGAGGGGTCTAACCCTGCCGCCTTGTCCCAGGAGGGGTTATGGACTATTTTGCTGCCCCAGGTTGGGGTTGTGTCTGCCTTATCACCCCAGGTGGGGTTATGGACTGCCTTACTGCCTCGGGAAGGAGTTGAACCTGCCGCATCACCCCCGGAGTGGTCTCACGTTATTATTGATTACCTCCTGCACAGATGGGATCCAGGAGGAGGGGGAGGCCTTGAGGAGGGGGGGTACTGTAACGGCTATGGCTGCTGTGCAACCGCCTCACCACCAGGGGTCCCTCTAGAGCTGGATCTCCTGACAGGCCCAGTCCATCTCCCTTCTCCTCTCTATGTTCTGGGCTGTCCCTTATAACCCTGCCTGACAGTTCCCTCAGGGCTTCGGCATCGAGCTCGCCTGGGCTCCCTGCTCTAGCCTTCCTTGCTTGCTGTGCATTTGGTCCCTGGACCTTCCCTTGCCTTGCGCAGCCTTCGGGCCTTATTCCTTATTCCTTGCCTTGCCTTGCCTTGTGCGGCCTTCGGGCCTTATTCCTTGCCTTGCCTTGCCTTGCGCGGCCTTCGGGCCTTATTCCTTGCCTTGCCTTGCCTTGCGCAGCCTTCGGGCCTTATTCCTTGCCTTGCCTTGCCTTGCCTTGCGCGGCCTTCGGGCTTTATTCCTTGCCTTGTCTTGCCTTGCTTTGTGTGGCCTACAGGCCTTCTGTGTGTTTTTGGCCTACGGGCCTTCTGACCTGCCTTGCCCTGCTTACGGTGTGTGGCCTACGGGCCTTCGGTGTGTGTGTGTGGCCTACGGGCCTTCTCTGCCTTGCCCTGCTTACGGTGTGTGGCCTACAGGCCTTCTGTGTGTGTGTGTGGCCTACGGGCCTTCTCTGCCTTGCCCTGCTTACGGTGTGTGGCCTACGGGCCTTCTGACCTGCCTTGCCCTGCTTACGGTGTGTGGCCTACGGGCCTTCTGTGTGTGTGTGGCCTACGGGCCTTCTGACCTGCCTTGCCCTGCTTACTGTGTGTGGCCTACGGGCCTTCTGTGTGTGTGTGGCCTACGGGCCTTCTGACCTGCCTTGCCCTGCTTACTGTGTGTGGCCTACGGGCCTTCTGTGTGTGTGTGGCCTACGGGCCTTCTGACCTGCCTTGCCCTGACCCAGCCTGAACCCAGACACTGCTACTTGCCGCCTGCCTGACCCAGCCTAGACCCAGACACTGCTACTTGCCGCCTGCCCTGACCCAGCCTGAACCCAGACACTGCTACTTGCCGCCTGCCCTGACCCAGCCTGGACCCAGACACTGCTACTTGCCGCCTGCCCTGACCCAGCCTGGACCCAGACACTGCTACTTGCTGCCTGCCCTGACCCAGCCTGGTACCAGACACTGTTTCTAGCCATTCCTGTCTCTCTCCACCTGGAGCCACCCTGCTGGGTGGTGTTCACGACTCCTGACCGGAGCCCAAGAGTAACATCTGCGTAATTTAAAAAATCTGGCCAGTTTCACAATATAAAATTATTTGATAGCCTCATTCAACTAATTCTATATGGCTATGAGAGTGAAGTCTGGAATTTATAGGAAGGGACAGAATGTCAATATAAATCCTGCACCTCCAGTTCTGTAACTCTGTGCATCCACTGAAATTCCCCCAAACAATGGAGCTTGGATGTTTCCCTTACAGCTCATCATACTAAAAGATATTTTCAAATTCTGGTGTCACCTCACAGTAACAGCAGCACAAACACTTTCACTGCCAGGCACATTGTGAACTAACACAAAACCCCCGCAAAAAAGACACTAAAAATCTATACTGCAATCCCATCGTAACATAACAGTAATAACACCAAGGACTCAAACAACAATAACCGTACCTGTGAAAAAGCAAGGGTAAATATTACACTGGGTCCTAGAATACCAATACACCCCCTACTGAGGAAACAAAACAAACCAGATTGCTATAGATCCCTATGCTAGCAGAATCTCTCATCATGGTCACACACACAAGGAGCAGAGACAGACCCTCACCAAATACAGAATACAAAATAAAGGAGCACAAATTAGACAAAAACTAACCAGACTCTGTGTATTAACAATGGAAAAACAGAACCACCATTCCTCATAAGACAAATAAAATCAAGAAACATAAAGCATCAGTTATAATAGTAAAACCATACTAATAAAAGAATATTTTAAAACTACTGATAAATAGAATTTCTATTAATTAAAATCATATACATTTTTTACAATTTCCCAAACACCAATAAAATATTTCAAAACAGCACATATATCAAATAACACCCAATAATTAAAACTAATAAAGATTTTAAAAAGCCCCTGCTGTCCAGACGTGGGAGCTCTTAATTTCCAGTCACCCTGATATTGTCGAGGATTAGGAAGTTATCCTCTCTCTCTCACACATACTCACATGTCCATTTTCTCTCACGCATACACTGTCACATACATACACATTCATGCTCTTATACCCACCATAACCTCTCGCTCTCACAGACACTGACACACTCTCAGGCTCTAAGACACTCTCTCCCCTTCCACACACACCCCCCACACAAACTCTTACTCCCCTGGATTTTCTCATACACACTCATGCTCTCACTCTCTCTGGCTCCCTCACATACACACAAACACACACACCCAGGCAAGCTCCCAGTCATTCTCACACACTGAAACTGACCCCCAGGCAGGCTCCCATTCATTTTCACACCACTTACTCATCATCCCCCAGGCATGCACACATTCATTCTCACACACACACATACACCACACACAGGCAGGCACCTATTCTCACACATACAAACCCCAGGAAGACACCCATTCATTCTCATACACAGACACACCCTCAGGCAGGCACCCATGCATTCACACACATACACCCCCAGGCAGACTCCCATTCATACACATGCACACTAAAGGCAGACCCCCTCTCTTTCTTTTGCCAGCAACCTCAGAGCCTCTCTCATTCCTCTGCTGCCACTGTCACTGATGCCACATGGCTATTGGGGAGGCGCTAATTGCTGCTATTGGCACTGAAGCCCATTCTGCTGCCTCCTCTGTGCAGGCCCCGTGGGTTTCCACTTCCTCCATGTTGATCTCGTACATTGTAAGATCCACATAGAGAAAGTGCTACTCTTGCACATTTCCAAAGATTACATGTGCCAATCAGTAAAAAGTAATTTTTTTTTTTTTTTTTTACCTTTGCTGTCTGATCTTAGTTTTCTAATCGGTTGGTCACAGGCCTTTTTGTTCCACCTCCCCTTTCTTATTTTTTTGCCAATTCCTTTCATATTGTCTTTTTTTCTATTTCTTTTCTCTCCATCTATCTTCTTCCCTCAAACATACAGTCAGGTTCTCATTCTCATATGCTTTCTCTCTCACACACACACACACACAGGCTCTCATTCGCACATGCTCTCTCTCATACAATCATTCATACAGTCTCTCTCTTGCACATGCTGTCTGACTCTCACACACCCAGGCTCTCTCTCACTCCCACATGATGTCTTGCTCAAGCACAGGCTCTCACTGTCACATGCTCTCTCTCATAAAATCATTCATACACACAGGCTCTCACTGTCACATGCTGTCTCTCTCACACACACACAGGCTCTCACATGCTGTCTCTGCAAACATTCAGGTCCTCACTCCCATACACAATCTCTCAACTCATCTCATACACGCACACAATCTCTCATACACGCACAGACACACAATCTCTCAACTCATCTCATACACGCACTCTACGGGCCCTCAGCCTCTCTCTTACCTCTGGGCCTCCTCTTCACGGGTCGCTGCAGGATGGGCTCTGCAGCGGCTCTGATCTTCACGGGCCGATCCGCGGCAGCAGCGGCCCTGATCTTCGCGGGCTGATCCGCAGCAGTGGGGACCCTGCTACCGGGCCTCCTCCTCTTCTCAGTCCGCTGCTCCTCTTCTGCACGTGGCAGATGCTCCACCTCCTTCCTGCCCATGCGGCTCCGGCAACATTTGTCTTCCGGGGCCGCGTGGGCAGGAAGTAGGAGGAGCACCTGCACGTTTAGACGTGACTTTTTCTTCGGGCCGTGGTGACGTGAGCTTCACCACGGCCCTTCCGATCTTC